>NC_056672.1:46016388-46669166 GCF_018350195.1 Panthera tigris
GTTCTAATACATGCATAGATTATTGTAACCATGAACATACCAGCACAATAGGATGCAGAACAATTTCAAAAGAATTCCCTCATGCACCTCCCTGTGGTCACATACTAATGCCAACCTCTCTCCCCAGATCCCAGCCCCTGGCTACCATTGATATGGTTTCTGTCCTTATAGTTTTGGCTTTTTTTTTTTTCAGAATGTCATATAAATGGAATCATACTGTATATAATCTTTTGAGATTGGCATCTTTCACTTAGGATAATGCCCTTGTGGTACAGCTTGACTTATATAGGAACTCATCAGAAAAGCTGACTTTATAGAAAAGGGATTAAATAAGATTTTTTTTTTTTTAAGGATCATTAAAGAGAAGAAGACCTATACATTAATATTATCCAAAAGAAGACTCTGGCCTAGTATGAGAAAGGAATTTTTCAGAGTTATAAAAATATTAAATATGATGCATCTTTAAGAATAAATTATTTCCCTATCTTTCAGGGTATAGGCAGGCAGGCTGAAGGGCCATTTGGAAGGCCAGGTGAAGAAAACGCAAGAGTCAAACATAAATTAACCAAGATGAAAGTGTTGATAACGGTGGCATATGGTGTTTTGTGTATGGGGCTTGGAGTGGGACAAGGTGTTGTAATGTCACAACTAATCCCAAATAATCTGTAAATGTAACCATATTAGTTCCATGCCTTGTAGGTGCCAGTTAACTGTTGTTGGGTGCAGAGGGAACTTGGTCCCTTGTCACCTCCCCAGCTGAGCTGCATGCGTGGGAAGGTTAGGCAGCAGCTAGGATAGAAAAGGGAGAAGAGGTCAAATCTTGACCTGGATTGGAAGAGAGCCATGAAGTGGGCATGGCAAGACTGAAGGAAGAGAAGGACCTGGGCTGAGGAGGCCGAGCAGACAAAGCTGCAACTTTGTACGGCATGTTTGATCCCAGAGGCTGCAATTATCATGATATTAAAAAATATCATGTATATTCTCCTAATTTACACAGATGCACACACATATATAATATAGTATTATGTATGTGAATGTATGTATTTACTTATTCTGATTTTTTAAATAAAATTTTTTTTAGCATTTATTTATTTTTGAGAGAGAGAGAGAGAGAGAGAGACAGAGCATGAGCGTGAGAGGGGCAGAGAAGGAGGAAGACAGAATCCAAAGCAGGTTCCAGGCTCTGAGCTGTCAGCATAGGGCCTTGAACTCAGGAACCATGAGATTGTGACGTGGGCCAAAGTCGGGAGCTTAAAGAGACTGAGCCACCCAGGCACCCCTTACTTCTTCTAATTTTTAGTATTGTTTTTAATTTTAGAGAGAGATAGAGACAGAGAACAGAGGGAAAGAGAGAGAGAGAGAGAGAGAGAGAGAGAGAATCTTAAGCAGGTTCCACACTCAGCATGGAGCCTGACGTGGGGCTCGATCTCATGATGCTGGAATCATGACTAAGCTGAAATCAAGAGTCCCACACTCACCTGAGTGAGCCACCCAAGCGCCACCCCTTTTTAATTTGATTCATCTTCCTCCTGCAAATCAGTTAATTTGCTCCTAAAAGCCCGAAAGTATACTTTACCAGCTATGATTTTTTGGATACGTATTACGGTAATTATGTGATATTTGATTTAATCCTTGATTCACCACTCTGCGGGAATTATATTTTCATGTTGTCGATGAGGAAGCCAAGGTTCTGAGAGGTGAAGTGACTTACCCAGAGAAACAGATAGTAAGTACACACAGAGCCAGAGTTTGTTCTCAGGAATTTCTGTTTATCTTTAGAGTCTGGGTTTTTGCCTTCACTCTGTTTTTACATGTTAATGAGAATGATTGGATTTTGGTCTTTTTTTCTACTTGAAAATCCTCGATCCAATATTAAATAGAAGGGAAAACAATTTTACACTTTAAAGCACACTCTATCATGATACTTTCTATGTTTGCTATTATTAATGGTGAGAAAACATTACACCCAGTTACTGACTAAATTTAGCAAGGATTTTAGGAAAGGAAAGCTAAGCTGTGCAAAGATCTTAGAATCAGAGGACCTGAGCTAAAATTTTAGTTCTGCTCATTACAGCTGCCTGATCTGTCTCAGCTTTGTATTCTTCTGTGAATTCAAAATAATAATGCTACGGTTCTTATGTGGTTTAAGTGAGAAAATGTATGGGCAAATGCCTGCCTGTGCTTATCATCACATGGTAGGCATTTCATAGGAGTTTGAGAAATTAGAAAGAAATATAATTAAGTGCTTCTAACTTCAAGACTTAAGTATAAGGAGAAAGGGTATGGCTTTGTTTGGACTGTAGTCAATTTGGGGCTCTGGTTTGTGCTTGGTGGTTTTAGAGTAGGATGCAAAGGATGAGTTTGTTTACATTCAACTCAATCTTACGCATGTAGGTATGAATCTAGATCAACAGGGAACACATTGGATGAATTAAATTTAAGTATTGGATCGTATACGGATTTCCAGGATAGTTCACACTCTTATATAGATATAGCCTTTATGCTATTCTTTTCTTCTTTCAATTGCTTTCATGCGAAGACTAATAAATCCCTCCGGAGATTTCATGACTAAAAGTGAAAGAACCCAAGCTGGGCTGAGAAGTTATTCGTACCTGTTTCATTTCAACATATATTCTTTCCACTCAGACTTCTTTGATCTAAGAGAAATGCAAACGTGAGCAGTCAGGGAATCTCTGTTCCACGAGGATTCAGCCTTTGTATAACTTTATGGCTGTGGTTGCCCTAAGGTTGCATTCTTCTATTTTGAGCCTGACATCTTTTACCATTTTAGTAGCACATTTTTTTTTTCTTTCTTCACTTGAAGTTCAGTTCTTCTCATCAAGTATATTAATTGAAAGTTTGCTCCCCCTTCTGTTCCCCATGCTGGGGCTTGTTGACAGAGGGAGGAAGCCAGCCACACCAAGTGAGGACAGCAGAAGTTTGGGAAGCCAGTGAGGAGGCAGAACCCAGATGGGCAGAAGAGAAGAGAAGAGAAGCCAGCATGGGGGAAAACCGAGGATTGACAAGAAGAAGGACGGCGGGGTGCTCAGCCGTAGGTAGCCGCAAAGTTGCTAAAGCAGGAGGAGGGAAAGAAAGCAAGCACTCGAGATTACTGCTGGAAGCTTGGCTGCTTCCCCAAGTGTGTTTTCAGCTGTGTTTCAGTCCTCCTAGCTGCACTGGTGAGTGCTGGTTCCATCTTTTTAAAGGCACAGATCACAGCTTCTGATAGCAGAGAAGAGAGTTCATACAATGCTTACTTGCTGAAGTATTTTTAAGGATGACTCTGTTTCTGCTCCATCTGTTTACAGCTCTGGTGGGGATTTTTTCTCTTCTATTCTCGGTTCCTCAGTGTGCTGGTGAAGCCATGGTCGTAGTGGCCAAAAGACGCAGAGTCATGAAGTTAGATTTTAGTCTATCGTACACTTCAGCCAAGTTGACCAAATAGAGTTGGAGTCAACTGCAAAATTTTTAATTCTCTTAATGATGCCGGAACTTAAACAAGACCTTTTGTGTGTGTATTTTAACTCCCTTCAGCATAGCTGGCAGGTTACATAATACCCATTTGTCCCAAAAGTGGACATCTTTACAACAGAAATTACTGAAAAAGACATGGCAAACATTTCTAGCATCTTCCCAATTAATTGGTTGGTTTATTTTATAGTATCCTGGGCATTAACAACATTTCTGTTTAAAAAATAAAAAAATACACCATTTTATGTCTTAACAAGAATTTCTCAGCTATCTCTCACCTACATTTGAACCTTGTAAGAACCTCACGGTATAGATATTATCTTGGTTTTGCAGTGAAGTATCAGAGAAGTTGAGTACTTTGTCCAAGAACACACAGCCAGTAAATAAATAAAATCACATTCTGAATCTGTGGACACCAACTTAGGGGCATTGCTGTTTTAGAGCACACATTTTGTGTAGCTGTTTTTGGTATTCTGTATCTAGTGATATAGATGATATAGATATGAATCTGTTGTTCGTGCTGTAGTAATCTCTTGCCCTCTCCTTGTTTCTCTCAGTTCCTATCCTAGTTTAACAACCCTATGTCTTTTTTCAAAAGAGTAATTTTTATTTTTTATTCTTATTTTTGAAATTTAATTACAGTATAATTAACATGTGGTGCTATGGTAGTTTCAGGTGTCAAATCTAGTGATTCAACACTTCTCTACATGACTCAGTGTTCATCACGGTATGTGTACCCTTCCTCCACCTGTTTCACCCATCTCCCCACCCAGCTAGTTAAGAGTCGGGTTTTTTGCTTGTGCCTTTTTTTTCTTTGTTTATTTTTGTTTCTTAAATTCCGCATAGGGGTGAAATCATACGGCATTTGTCTTCCTCTGACTGACGTGTTTCACTTAGCATTGTACCCTCCCCCTCCATCCATGTTGTTGCAAATGGCAAGATTTCATTCCTTTTTATGGCTGAGTAATCTTCCATTAAACATATCTACCACATCTTCTTTATCTATTCCTCTCTATTAATGGACACTGGGTTGCTTCCATAATTTGGCTATTATAAATAATGCTGCAGTAAACAGGGGTGCAAATATCTTTTCAAATTAATGTTTTCATGTTCTTTGGGTGTATACCCCGTGGTGGAATTACTGGATCATATGGTGATTAATTTTAATTTTTTGAGGAGCCTCCATACTGTTTTCCACACTGGCTGCACCAGTTTGCATTCCCACCAACAGTGCACAACTTTTCCTTTTTCTCCACATCCCTGCCAACACTTGTTGTTTCTTATGTATTTTGGCGTTAGCCATTCTGATAGGTATGATAGGATATCTCATTGTGGTTTTGGCCTGCATTTCCCTGATAGTGAGTGATGTTGAGCATCTTTTCACATGTCTATTGGCCATCTGGATGTTCTTCGGAGAAATTTCTGTTCATGTCTTCTGCCCCTTTTGAAATTGGGTTATTTAGGTTTTTTGGTGCTGAGATGTATCAGTTCTTTATATATTTTGGATACTAACCCTTTATTGGATATGCCACTTGCAAATATTTCTATTCACCAGGTACAGAATCCTAATCATATGGTGTAGGCACAAAATTCACTAGTAAGAGGGTGCCTTGTTATTGAGAAGGTCAGAAATATACAAGAGTATATTGAGAACTTTATTGTGTGCCAGGAAGTATCTTAAACCTTAAAAAGGAAAAAGAAAAATGATTGCTTTGCTATTTGAAAAATAATAAAGATCCCAGTTGACACCATAAACCACACACCAAGATGAAATCCAGATGGGTTAAAATGTAAATAGTCATTTAAGGGGCATGTGGGTGGCTCAGTAGGTTAAGCCTCTGGCTTCCGCTCAGGTCATGATCTCATGGTTCATGAGTTTGAGCCCCATGTCGGGCTCTGTGCTGACAGCTCAGAGCCTGGAGCTTGCTTCAGATTATTTGTGTCTCCCACTCTCTCTGCTCAGAGCTCATGCTCTGTCTGTCTCTCTCTCAAAAATAAATAAACATTAAAAAAAATTTTTTAATGCAAACAGTCACTTAAAAAAGTATAAGAACATGAATATTTACCTCATCTAAGGAGAGAACAGGAATTTTTAAGCATAAAAGCAATGAAAGAAAGCACAAATGTCTATAGATTTGAGTACTTAAAAATTGATTTTTGAAGAGTCATAAATAAACAAAATGAAAATCAATCAACAAATGGGAAAATATTTGACATCAGACTAAGAAAGGCAGGCCTTTTTAATATATAAAAAGTTCTTACAGATCAAAGACAAAAATCACTAAGACTGCAATAAAAAATAGATAAAAAGTATAACCAGAAAAATTCAGTGAAGACAACATATAAGTGACTAATTTTAATGAAAAGATTTCAACTCATTTTCTAAGAAAAGCATCAATTCAAACAAGATAGCCTTTCTCTACCAAAATAGAATGAATGTTTCAAAATATATATTCCATTTTGGTAATAGTCTCATGAGATGGACACATATTGGTTGGGTTATAAGTTGGCACAAACCTTCTGAAAAGCACTTAAAAATTTTTTTTTAAAAACTTCAAATAAATTTGTACCTTCTGACCTCATAATTCTCTTTCTGGGAATATACTCTGTGGTTTTAGTAAAAAATTCAAACATATAATGTATATATATATCACAGAAATATATATATATATCAATGTATATATAAATTATATATATATATATATATATATATATATAGCTTTATGTGTATATGTGTGTGTGTGTCTGTGCATATATATGTGTTATATATATGCAAAGATTTTTATTTATGTATTTTAGGAAAGCTTTTTATATGGAAAATTTTGCACTAATATGAAAGTAGAGAGAATATGACAGTCAGTCTCTATGTAGCCACTACCTGACTTCAGAAATTATTAATATTTCTCCACTCTTATTTCATCTGTTTCTGTGTGCTTTCTGTCTCTCCAGGACTATGCTAAAAGCGAATGCAAGACCTCTTATTTTATTTGTGAAAACTTCTGTATGATAAAAGCCTTAAAAAGTTCAAAGGCCGCTATTAAGTCTAGGGTATTAAACAGATTGATGTTCACATTTCTTCATCGACTAAAGAATGTCTTTTAATAATTGCTTTGCTCACATTAGAATCTCAAAAAGTTCTGCCCATTGCACATGTCGATATTACGTCTCTTAAGTTAATGTATAACAGTTCCTTCCCCTTTCTCTTTCTCCTGTTATTTATTTGATAAATAAACTAGGTCATTTGTCGTGTAGAATGTCATACATTCTAGATTTAGCTGATGTCTGCCTCATGGTATCATTTAATGTTTTTCTTTTTCTTTCTTATTTCCTGTAAACTAGTACTTAGAATGAGGCTTGATTACAGACAGGCTCATTTTCAGTTTTATTTTTTGGCAAGAATACTGTATGTGTGGTGTTTTGTACTTCCTGTTATATTATAACAGCATGCACATAATTTCTGGTTGCCCCACTTTCAGTGACGCTAAGATTTGTAGGTTCTGATGAGCCCTCTTTTATCAAAGTCCCTATTGACTTTTTATATAATTTTTAGTTATAACATTTATTAATGACTATTGCCTAGATGCATTATTTCATTAGAATTTACAAAATGGTATTTTTCTAATTCTACCTCTTGCATTAACTGGAAAATTTTTATACAGAAAAACTCCCTATCCAACAGTTTGATTACTCTGAAACAGTTCATGCTGGAAAGACATCTTGATTCTTTCCCTTATTTATCAATTTTCAGAGGAATGTGTCAATGCTCCTGCTACCTTTATCCACATTGGTTCATTACAGTGCAAGCTGGTAACAACATAAAGGTCCAACAGTGGAAGATATCCTAGGGTATATCTATGCTATAAATATTGTGCAGTCTTTAAATTTCAAAAAATATTTAATAACATAGGACAATATTCTGAATAAATATTAACTGAAAAAGATCCAGAAATGTATATATAGTGGTATGATCTAAATATTACCTAAAATGAATGCATCATAAAATACTATCTCTGCCTCAGATATTAACATGATCACCATAGGATAGTGAGTTTTAGAGTCTTGCAATTTTTGTCTTTATTTTCCATAGACCCTTCTAGAAGATCCACTACTTTTATCCTAAAAGAAAATGTAGGGGCACGTGGGTGGCTCAGTCGGTTAAGCGTCCGACTTGGGCTCAGGTCATGATCTTGAGGTTCGTGAGTTCAAGGCCCGCGTCGGGCTCTGTGCTGACAGCTCAGAGCCTGGAGCCTGTTTCAGATTCTGTGTCTCCCTCTCTCTCTCTGACCCTCCCCTGTTCATGCTCTTTCTCTGTCTCAAAAATAAACGTTAAAAAAATTTTTTTTAAATAAAAGAAAATGTAAATTTGTTTAAAAGAAATGTCATTGGATAAGTCATTATACTTGAAGAGATTCATGGGATGCTAATCTTGGCTCCAGCTTTGACTTCTATTGTAACTTTGATTATATCTCTTTCCTACACCTAAACAAGTTTTTGTGGTGTTAACCAAACAATTGGAGTGATTTAAAATGTGCTCAATTCTGCAGATTCTGAGACATCTTTTTCATTAAACACAACACATAATCAGTAGAATGGAATCTACTAAATTAAGCCATGCTCGACAAAATTTGACCAATTCAGGAGACAGCCGAACTAAAACTTCCTGTTTTTGTTGTTCTCGTGTGTGTGTGTGTGTGTGTGTGTGTGTGTGTGTGTGTTTTATCAACTGGTCCATAACAAAAAAACAGATGAGCCAAAGTCTGTTCTTGCCAGGGTCCGTTTAATATATTCTAAACGTGTTTGTTGCTTAGTTTCAAGATGAATGAAAGGAAACCAATACTGGCTTTGATTTTGACAAGTTCTTGGTAATCCCGAGAAAGTACTTGATTCTCCAGGGACCTCTCTGAGGCTTAGTTTTTACCTCTATAAAATAGGGAGCAGATGGTTTGATTCATGTGGTTGTTTCCAACGTAATGTATATAAAACTCCTGGCATGATCTTAAGAAATTAGCAGTTGCCCAACAAATGCTACTTTTCTCTTCTTGCTTCCTAAATAGAAAGGGAAGCAGTCTTTTCCAGTTTTACTCTTCTAATATTGGAGAACTGAGATCCTGGGGACAGGTTATCTAGATTCAAGTCCAGCTCTACTCTTGGTTTTGAGCCAGTGAAATAAATAAATCTTTTGTGCCTCAGTTTTCCTTTTCTGAAAATGAGGAGAAGAGCAGTACTTACGTATGGGCTGCCATGCATAGTAAATGGGTTAGTAAATGCATATTGCTTAGAATTTTGCCTGGCACAGGGTAGGAACTATATGGGTGGAAGCTATTACCTTTATTATCTGCCTAGAAAAATGGAATTTCCAAGCTCAAGATTCAAGGTACTTCCCCTTGGATGATACATGAGATACACTGACCACTTCTTGCTTTTTTACTTCTCTTTTTCAAGGTCCTTCTTCCTTCTGTTGATACATTTAACACAGCCACACAATTCAGATTTTGCTTAATTAGGTCAGGGTTTCCTCCTGTGATTATAATTGATTAAGATTATGTGATATTTGTCCCTTTTCCTTGTCCTTTTTTGTTGTTGGTGTGATGGTGGTGATGGTGAGGGTGTGTGTGCGTGTGTGTGTGTGTGTGTGTGTGTGTGTGTGTGGTATAGCCCTGAGATATGGTAGCAGCCCTGATGGCTGTGGGTGTACTTGCAACTTTCCACACATTCATTTTATTACTAGTTTTTATTCAGAAATTTCTATAGATCTCTGCTTCTGTTATGGGACATTTTATCAGCATATCTCCCAAAAAGTAAGCACTGCACCATGCTTATTGAGGGGTTTGAATGGAATAATCTAAGTTCTTCCAATATTTTGACAACAGAGTGTTATTAGACAGGTTTAGGACAGGGTGCTGAATGACTCAAAGATAGGGACAAACCACATGGCCATATTACTCAGGAATGAGACCACCTAATCAGTGCACAGGGAGCTCTAAATCCCACAAGGGAACATTACCCTCAGATTACATAAGGACTGTGTTAGAAAACATTTCTCACTCAAACTGAAGAAAATAAAAACAGATCCAAAGTAGATGTAAGGTAACTTCCGTGGCAAAAACCTAAGAGATAGATTTTTAAATGTGCTGCTAATGAGACAAAGATGTCCTTTCTATTAATTAATAGGCACTAGGATGTTTCTCAATTTCCATCAAAGTGGTCAGCATGTGTACCCTAGGAAAACAGGACAGTAGTATTGCAACCCACCTATAGGAATGTTGTATTGTCAAAACCGATAAGAGTTACGGACATGGAGTCCGGAGAAATGAGTGCCCATGAGTAAAGCCTTGTCACTGGGCAGTTAGCAGTTCTCAGAGTAGACAGTAGTCTGTGTCTGAGGCCAGGCCCCTATTGTCTGGACAGAAATCTCTAGCAAGTGATAGGACAATCCACTCAGATATTCCACTGAGGCTATTAAGAGCATCTATGCCTAAGTGCTCTAATTCTGTGTTCACAAGGGACAGACTGAGGCATCCCTTGTTCCACTGATTGTTCATACCCAACAGGAAGAAGTGATTTGGGCACATACCTCGTGCCAGTAATCTTCTTAGATGAACCTTTTATCTGAGGCAGGTTGCACAGGGTCTTGTAGGCCATGCTAAGGATTGGGGGGGCTGGGAAGCCATTTGTGGGTTTTAAACAAGGAAGTGAGAGAAAATGTGGCACTATTTATAGATTTATAAAATATGGAATCAGAAGAAAATCATCTATTCAAACTATTTTAAATGTTAAAAGGAGAGTCACTTAATTTGCACTTCTGAAAACCTTGAAAACACTCTAAGATGTTGTAGAAGTCAGGGTTCTCCAGAGACACAGATCAATAGCATATGTTTCTATATATATCCCCAAACCTCAGTCCTTGCTCTTAAGGCCTTCAACTGATTGGACAAAACTCACCCACATCATGGAGGGTAATCTGCTTTACTCAAAGTCTACTGATTAAACATTAATCACATCTAAGAAATAGCTTCACAGTATCACATCTGGATTGGTGGTTGGCCAAACAACTGGAGACCACACCCTACCCAGATTGACACATTAAAATTAACCATTGCTGACAGAAAGAATTTATGATGTTACCCTTAGTTGAGAGGTGACTTCGTTAGTTTAATCAAAGTCAGTTGACCATTTCTACTTCAGGGCTGCAACAGTAAGAAAGAGGGCCCCTCTCCTAACCTGCTTCACACTTGAAGGGAGGCATAAAGTAGCAAGAGCATTTTATAACTGCCCCCCTGCCCCGAAATTCAAGGTGACAAGTACCATTATTTGAACACTTCCCTTTTTTGTCCAATTATCACATGATCCTTTCATTCACAACTTTGTGATAACGGCTAAATACCCTTTAGCTTCACTGTTGACATATTGTGGAACCCCATTAAATTGATGGTTTGTAGATTAATTGAGATTTTCCACTTAGAAAAAAAGGAATGCCTCCATTTCTAATGAACAGTCTTTTCTTTTTACAAGGCAATGTTTCAAACCCCAATGATCAGGTGGAAAGAAGAAAGAAGAAAAGGGGTATTGGGATGGATTCTGGAAGCTTGCTAACAATCTTGTTTGATGACGGAAGAGGGAGAGTTTTCTTCCTGCTTTCTAGTTTTTAAAGTCTTTTCCTGTACATTTTGGAACCATGATGCTAAATACACCAACCTATAATGGTCCCATACTCAATACAGATCATCTAAAGTTGACAAGAAAAAATTCTACTTTCTTAGAAAAATGGACTCATTATTTAATTACATGAAAGTTAAAGATCACTTTGTGATTATTTGAAATAAAAATAATCATAACAATTTCTAATAGTATTTATAAATTTTCATTTAAATTCTGACTCTAAAACTCATTCCTATCAGGTTTTAAAAAAAACAAACATCCCCAAAGGCAAGTCATTTATTATCAATTACTAGTGGTCAAGGCCAATAAACCTGAGTTGGATTCCCACATGAACCATATAGTTTTAAGGCCCATGTTTTAGACTGCATCCCAACATTTTAAACTATATCTCTAACCCTCTGAAATATCGTCTTACTCACTAAGGGGAATGGGCAAGAGGTGTGGGAAAATCAATATACACACATGCTCCTGTGAGAAAACAACTCAGAGTTGCAGGTTGTTGGGGAGTGGTAGTTGATAAAGGATGTCATCACCTCTCCATGGATGGAAGTAAAGGAACAGCCTCTTTCTGGATGCATCACATTCGTTCTTTAAATGAAATTTCAACTTTCTTTTAAAACTAGCCAGGAATAAATTTATTGTGCATATCAACGTACACAATAAAAGTTGTTATTGTTGGTTACCAGACTTTTAAGATCTTTTTCTTTCTCATATATATATTAAAAACATTTTTAATATTTTTTTTTTTGAGGGAGAGACAGAGTGTGAGGGGGGGAGGGGCAGAGAGAGAGGGAGACACAGAATCCAAAGCAAGCTCCAGGCTCCCAGGTGTCAGCACAGAGCTGAACACGGGACCCGAACTCATGAAACGTGAGATTATGACCTGAGCCGAAGTTAGACGTTTAATCAACTGAGCTACCCAGGAACCCCAGTCTTTCTCACTTATATTACTCACAAATTCTAGAGAATGAAATGTGAAGTTTTAACTAATTTATTATTAAATTATTTATTAACTTTATTATAATTTTTAGCAAATTTATTTAGATTCATCCTCTCATCCTGAATATTACTCATCTATATGCAGCATTTGTATTCTTCCTTTGTTTATGGGATCCAACCAATGATGGTTCCATGGTGACACTCGTGCGGCGAATTAGGAAATTTCTGTGAGTCTAAGATTTATTGAGAGCTCTCTGTGTGACCAACACTGAGGACAAATATTCAAAGTAGCCTTTAGCCCTCAAGAAGTCCACACTGTCATGGAACCCCCAGGTAAAGGAACATTTGTAAAACATTTTGATCAATGATATAAAAGAGGTTTCCTCCTGTGCCTTTTCTCACACCACCCACATATACTTTGTTGTAGACCCAGTTGTTTTCACCTGTCCATACTCCTTCTCTAACAGGGCCCCAATTTTCCCTGGTGAATCATGCCTTCCCAATTAGGACCTGTCATTTGAAGTGTACCAGACTACCACTCAAGGTGACTATTTAACCAAGGAACAGGTATGTGACCCAACATAGGCTGACACTCTCTCCCAGGATCCTGTATCCTAGGGAGTGTCTTAAGAAGGGGAAATGATTGGAGGCTTCATTGCCATGGCAGTATCTGAAGAGATTATTCAACCTGCCTTTATGACTGGTGAGGCAGTCATTGTGTGAGAAGTCTCATTATTTGTTTGTTTTTGGTTTTTTTTTTTTGGTTTTGTGAGGTACTTCATCCCATATCTTTCCAATAAATTCCTTTCAAAATGTGGTTTACGTTGTTTGAAATGAAAGAAACTTTGATACGGTATCTTTCAATATGAATAGCTCTCTCTGGCCCTCCTTTTTTTGGCCACACCTCATATATACTTCATCCTATTTTCTGTCATTCTCTACATTTTGACCCCAGGGCACAGTGACTGCCATTTGGGGGAAATTCTTGGCCCAAGTGAGGCAGACCTAGATTCTCCCTTTATTACATTAATCACATTGGGTAGGAATCTGAAGAAATATAATCTGTACTACCATTTCAAACTATCATTTGAAGAACTATCATCTACCTCACATATGTTACCTCATTTAATTATTACAGTATTTCTATGTAATAGGCATTATTCTCTCCATTTTATAGTTAACAGAAGTTCAGACAGGTTAAGGAATTGGTCCAAGGTTACATAGCAAGAATGTATCAGAGCTCTAATTTGAACTCATACCTACCTGAGCTCAAAACTCAATTTTTCCTTGAGGCTTCTCAGCTACCCACCCCCGAGATATCACAGTTTTGATGCGTCAACACATTACTTTATCTTTGTGGGACTTGGTTTCCTTATCTATAAAATAGGAATGTGAAAACCTACTACGTCGTATAGTTGTAATTACTAAATGGGATAATGTAGAGAAAGCCTTTAGTTTTTATAGGTGGCCAAAAGTGAATGGTTTCTAGCTTAATTTCCAACATATATATATACCTATATATATATATATATACCTATATGTATATATAGGTATATATATATATATATATCTGGAGATATATATATATATCCATATATATCCATATATATATATATATATACCTATATATATATATCCATATATATCCATATATCCATATATCCATATATATATATATATAATACATATATCATATATATATATGTATATATATATATCTGGATCTTGGAGATTATGGTGAATTCAAAATCTTGACCAAATCAGTCATTTCCAATTATCCCTTAACCAACTTCTCCCCAGAGCAGCTGAAAAAATTTAATTTTATTTTTCTCTCCTTTCTCCTCTTATCCCCACACCTTCCCATCTCCTGGAAGAAATGCTAACAAACAATGAAACTCTTACAGTAGGACATCAATGGTAAGGCCCATTGTGAACTCAGACTCTGCGTAAGTGGGAGATGGTCTTCAGTACCTTTGCCTCCAGCCTGTATGTGTTTCTTATGTCATTTTTTCGTTTAAAAATGTAACTCATTTTTTTGATAATACTTTAGAGTATCTCTAAACTTCGATCTCTAAAGTTTTTAGCTTGAGAAGGAATTTTCAGTTTAGTAGTTGAAAAGAATAGGCCCTCTACCTCAGAGTTTTGCCATTAGGGTTAAATAATACACGACACTTGCTGTGCACAGAGTAGGCACTCAATAACTGAGCTCTGATTATTATGACACATTTATATTTTCAGTATTTTGAACATAACCAATGCCTAGGCAATGTTGGTTGTATTGACTAGAGTAGTCCACAGAAAAAGGGTGTTTCATGGAATAGATGAAGAGTTGAAAAGAAAATATTTTAAGTTACACAATGTTTAAATGCAAACTGAGGGACATTAAGTGAAATTCAAAGTAAAGTTCTTTTTTAATCTGGTCCACTTTTCTGGTGTAAGATTGGTTTCTGGCAAATTAGAAAATACTGACTCAAATGAAGCTTTTGGTTTTAGCCTCAAGTTTAAGTTTTTACTCATTTTCCTTATTACCAGGAAGCAGTATCTGCATTGAGCGAGTATGAGGAAAGTCCTACTTTCAAAATATATGTGTCATTTTTCCCACAACTGTACATGAAGCCCACATCCTTTCCTTCTGACCAAGGTGATGGTCAAAACACCCCAAGAGAATACGTATTATCAGCATATCTTTTTTAATACTTTTCAAAGCGACATGTTGTGAGAATCAAGTGCTTAGGGCTGGTAGATGCGATATCACAAGCCCGTAGCCCTGGGAGCATCAGATACTTACGTTGAGTTATATTGGGTTGTGGTTTGAGTGGCTGGAGGAGGGGCAGGGAAGTAGGAAAGCTAAAAAAAACTGGGAGGCGGGCATGTAGAACGCACTGGAACTAAAGTTAAGGCAAAAGGGAATAACCGAAAGCATGGTACATCAAGGCCTTTGGGGGGAAACTGCAGAAGGGGAAAAACTTATAAACATCAAGACCTATGGTGGTGCGGCAGCCAAGGATGGGAGTGGGTCACAGAGCCAGAAGTTCAGAGACGGGTAAGGACTATGAGGATGTGTTAGAATCAAAGAAACCTGATGGCCTCAAGTCCCATTGTGTTTGCATATCACCACTAAAACAGATCAACTAAAGACTCTGGGACAGAGTCCGCTCAGCCATATGGAGGAAGTCTCATATCGGTTTTAAAGTGATGAAAGATTTTCATAAGTAAGAGGTTTCGTTTTCTGTAATAATATGTTTCTGTACTACCTCCCATCTGAAATCTATAGCGGGGGAAAAGAAAAAAATTGGAAGAACACAAGAGATCTACAGCAGTCCATCTCATCTTAATGGTCTTCCCAAACTTTGCTCCCTGCTCTAGCAATAAGGAACACTTTACCGAATATAGCACAGTAGCGCCAATTCTGGGGATGGTACTTTTTTGCAGATTGACATTGGCAACAGTTATACAAATACATTAAAAAAATTTTTTTAATTGTTTATTTATTTTTGAGGAGAGAGACAGAGTGTGAGTGGGGGAGGGGCAGAGAGAGAGAGGAAGACACAGAAGCAGAAGCAGCCTCCAGGCTCTGAGCTGTCAGCACAGAGCCTGACCCGGGGCTCCAACACACGAGCCGTGAGGTCATGACCTGAGCTCAAGTCGGACACTTAACCGACTGAGCCACCCAGGCGCCCCACAAAGACATTTTTATTTCCATTTATAACTGATGGGAATGTTGACTTATTTAAAAAATAGAAATGGAGTAATATGCTTCTATTACTTATTAAAAATATATAAATTAGAGAACATGGTTTTAAAAAATACGTTACACCGCATTTAGGTTATTCAGATTTTAAAACATTTTCACCATGGTTCCTGACCCACTGCTAGTATTCATGTAGTGGCAAACATTTTTTTTTTTTTTTAATTTATTTTTGGGACAGAGAGAGACAGAGCATGAACGGGGGAGGGGCAGAGAGAGAGAGGGAGACACAGAATCAGAAACAGGCTCCAGGCTCCAAGCCATCAGCCCAGAGCCTGACGCGGGGCTCGAACTCACGGACCGCGAGATCGTGACCTGACTGAAGTCGGAGGCTTAACCGACTGCGCCACCCAGGCGCCCCGTGGCAAACATTTTTAATAGAGAGGAGAAGAACATGGGGGGTGTGGAGGGGAGGCAACTCAGAAGCAAGTGGTATTTTACACTTGAACAAGAGACAAAGTACTGAGGAAAGATTCTGCTGCCTTCAAATGTGTCATTCTGTCGGATTTCTTTTGGATGATGTTCTTTCCTATCTGAGAAAAGTATTTATTGGTAGCTACCCAAACTATTCCATTGGCCTTTTAAAAAATTTTAATTGTGAAAAATATAAAGCATACACAAAAGTAGAGAAAAATGTGTAAGTTCTCATGAACCGATCATCCAGCTTCAAGCGTTATACATATTTTTGCAATCTTGTTTCATTTTGACCCTCACTTTTGTGTGTGAGGAGGGCCTAGAGCACTTAAGCAAATTCCAGACATTGTGTCATTTTGCCCATAAATACTTCAGTATGCATTGCTAATTAAAAGACTGTTTTATGTACAAACCATGCCATTATCACAACTTAACAAAATTAACAATTTTAATATATTCAATATATATTTCATACAGTCAATTCACAATTTTAATATATTCAATTTTAATATAGTCAATATATTCAAATTTACATCATTATCTCATATTTTAACAATAAGTTCCCTGTGTTATAATTATGCAAAAATAATGTGAAAAGTCACTAGAAATCATAAAAGCCACTTATTTGAAGGAACATACTAATAATATATGATGATGGTGATGACAGACTTGTGATCTATTATGGTAAAAATAATTATTGTCTCTGGGATTAAGCTCAAAAAGTCCTTAGTTTTAAGTTGCATAATACTTTAGAGAGTCAATTTAAAAGTTTCGCTATTTAAAAAAAATTTTTTTAAGTTTTTATTTATTTATTTTGAAAGAGAGAGAGGGAGAGAGAATCCCAAGCTGTCAGCCCAGAGCCTAATGTGGGGCTCGATCTCACCAAATGAGAAAACAACCTGAGCCAAAATCAAGAGTCAGACACTTAACTGACTGAGCCAACCGGGTACCCCTGAAAGTTGTTCCTTTTTAATTTTTATAGTAGTTGGCTTCCTGAGAATGTTGGATAGATTATTTTTGTTCTTTTGCATTGCTTTCCATTTTATAGTATTTATTTTTCTGGTTATGAAAGTAATTCATGTTCCTTATAAAAATGTTGGAAAATCAATCATAACTTCATGACCCAGTGATGACCGTTCAATATCCTGGAATATTTCCTGCAGTCTTTGGTGTGGCTATTGTAACCTACTTTTTACAATTTACATTTTATTTTATGCATTTCCCAAGCCATTGAGCAACAATTATTATTTTTAAAAATCTTTGTGTGACTCTATGACTACTCCATGGCATAAGTCCCTAAAATGGAATTACTGTGTTCAGGAGTATGAATACTTGTAAGCTTTTTAGTATCTATTGCTTAATTATCCCTCAGAAATTATTTTCCTTTTCCAGAAAATGAGCACTTATTTTAATTCAACTTCATTAGCATGAAACACTAAAATGCAATCTTTTTGATAAATTGATGTATGAAATACTACATCTGTTTTCTTTTTTTCTTTTAACTTTCTGTGAGAATGAATTATGTTTTGGTGTTTTTTGAAATATTTTTTCAAATGTTTATATCCATAACTGTAAGTTTTTGCCTATTATAATGTGTGACCAACTTTCTCTTTCAGGTCTCATCTCACTGAGTTGTTAATATTTTGTCTATAGTGAAGATATAAACATTTTGTGTGTCTTATGTTGGTAAATATTTTTCTTTTTCTTCTAATTTCATTTGTTTTTTCCTAAAGAACTTTTACATTTTTACAGTCAAGCCTATCAATGGCTTTTATTGTTATTTCTTTCAAAGATTTTACTTAGTCTTTCCCATTCTCAAATAGTAAATATATACTCAAATTTACCTCATGTTGATTTATGATTTTTAAAAATACTTTATCCTTCATTCTCTCTGAATTAACTTTAGGAGTATGGTGTGATGAAAAGCACAAACAGGACTTTTGCCAATTATTTCATTTTCATATCATATTAAGGGATAAACTTTCCTTTCCTTATTAATTTTTTTGATAGTAACTTTATCACATACTAAACTTCTTTATCACACAATAAGCTTTTTTTTTTTTTCACACACTAAACTTTTATCTCCACTTTGGCCTATAAATGGTGCATTGATTTACAAGTAAATGGGCTGTCTACTATTCTCTTTCCTTGATAGATTGTCCTTCATTACTTTGAACATGGTAGTCAGTGAAAATGTGTTGTGTGAAATAAGCGATTAATGAGTCATTAATATACCTGAGAAGGTATTAACTTTAAGTTAAATAAATGTCTGCTATGACTGTTTTAAATATTTAACTTTGGGGAAAAAAAAGGTGCTGAGCCTGATGGGTTTTTTAATGACCCTGCCATCTTATGATTCTTTCATGTAACTAACTTCCATAGTTATTTACTAAATCGGAGCACCAAGCTAGATTCTCACGGTCCCCAGGATCAAGATTAACATTTGGATCTAAGGCATTTTAATTCATCATCCAAAGCAATTGTGACGCAGGCTGGTATTTCTGAAACCCTCGTAACGGGCAGACATCTTTTGCAAAAAGATCTTTGAAGATTGCATTGTGTCTTATCAGTTCAGCAGGATATCCATATATACCAACTAGTTCTGGACTAGCTCAACAAAATTCTCCTAAGAATTTGCCTCTGGGGCTTCTTTCTTAGCGCCCCCCCACCCCGTCCCGCGCGCGCGCGCGCACTCGCGCGCGCGCCCCCCCCCGCAGCGATCCAACTTGACCGTAAACTACATCCCCGCAGGGACGCGATCTTCTGCTTTTGCAGCCTCCCGCAGTATTGCATTCACTCTCCAGATGTTGGCTTCTTGAATGAGCCCGCACCTTGCTGCGCTCCTCCTCCCACCCGAGCAGCGGAGCGGATCTCCAGCCTTCCGGCCACCTCCTACCTCCTCCCAGTCTCCAGGAGGCCGCGGCGTCCCTGGCACTGTGTGGCTGCGCGTCCGCGCCGGCTCGGCCTCTGGGCTTGCGGGTCTGGCCCGGGGCCGGACGCAACACACGGTTCCGGACACAACACACGGTTCCGGGCAAGGGGCACAGAGGATAGATGCCCCTCCCCACTTCCTCCCCTTTCTCTCCGTCTCCCTTTGCAGCCTAGTAAGAACGGATGAAGACAGTATTTTTATTCCGTTACTTCATTAAGTAACGTCTCTGCTTCTCACGGAAAGACCTCGGTGTCTGGCCTTCAGTTCCCTTGAAAGAAAACCCGGGGCTGAAGTAGATGGGGCTTTTCAAACGGATTGAGTCCCTGGGAATGAAAAAGGTGCCTCAGGGGGCGCTGTTTAAAGTGAACTAAACAAGCAAAACCAAAACAACAAAACACTCTCCCCTTCCCCCCAAAAACATAACCACCACTCCCCCCCCCACACACACACAGCCGTAACAAAAACTCCTTGTAAAATCGTTGAAGCAGACAATCTTTCAGTATGTTTTCAGCGCTAACGCGCCATGCTTTAAGAATTTTTGTTCATTTCCTTTACAATACATCACTTGCCTTTGTTTTCATCTGTAATGTTTTTCAAAAATAGGCAATTTTACCTCAACAATTCCTTTATATACATTTAATAACTTGTGTACATTATATCCATGAGCTGATTAAAGCAGCTTACATAAAAAACCAGCATTACACAAATTCTGTTCCAGAGAAAATTCTGGAACCTAGACCAAAGATTAGAGTTTTAGTCCCAGGTGTGCCACTGTTTTGTTTAGTCTTGGGCAATTCGCTTCGCCTCACTTTTGATCTCTGAAGAATGAACTAGTAGACCTGAATGAAATCCAGGTGTCTTTCCTGTTTTGAGTTTTCAGGACACCCACGCTGACTGGCTGGCGAACTGACTGTAGTCAGATCCCAGGTAGACTATAGGTTTAACTGCCTGGGATGGTGTCTTGGGTCCGTCCCAATTAGGGGTTTCCCCCCTTGAGGCTTTGGCCACTCCTTTCTTCATTGGCCTTATCAGTAGGAAGCAGGCTGAGTCATTTGCTGACGAGTTAGGGCTGCTTCCTGATGCCATCTGAACCTAAGTCCCATGAAGGAACCCAAGGTCACACCTCATTAAAAGAAGAACACGCTAAGACCATGTTTATGGTAAGCCACTCTTTACAATCGGCTAGTCTGCTAAGTCTGCTATTACTGGGAACAAAACTGTAGGTTTAGTGCCAAAAAGTTAAATCAAGTGAAATAGGATGCAAAACAGGAGGTCGCCTGGAGTGAACAAAGGTGTACAACTCTCCTTATATGGTCAACTGTCTTAGATGAAAAAAAAAATGTTCACTTAGTAATTCTCAAGGAGGTTAGAAGAAGCATTAATGACAAACCTTTGGGTTAACTCGTAGATCAGAGATCTTCCTGAATAACTTCTATCTAATCTAGGAAAAGTTTGTTGAAGCAAAAGATAGATGTATTTTCCACATTAAGACTACTCTATTTACAAGTTAATTTCCTAAATAGTTTCTTTGGTGACGTAGATATAGACAGAGTTTTATGTCTTCTAGCATTCTGACATTTTTGCTATCCCCAAACCCAGTAAACTCATATCAACAGCTTATTTCTGTTTCAAATGATAAAATAAGGTTCTTTAAGGATTTTAATAAGTTATTTGCCAAAGTACTCTAGGAATTTGATTTGATTTTAAAGTATTAAAGGTTAAAGGTCTTTATATACCTTTCAAAAAAACATGGAGAGCATTTGGAGATCTTTAATCATTAGTAATGGCTATTCATTTTAAAAGTTAATTAAAAAGTTTTAGTTTGAGCAGTTAAATGAAGTCTGGTGTCAAGGAAACTAGGATTTTTGTTTCCCTTATTGAGGAATGGTATTTGAGATTAATATCTGGGCACTAGGGGTGTTCATTACTACTATGATAGCCTTTAAGCCATTTTGTGAATAGAATTCTATTGTCACGCATCTATATGTATACACACACCATACATATACACATATATAAATTATGAAAATACAGGCTATATGTAAATACATATGCACATACATAAGTACATATATATGTGGACATACACATGCACATAGAAACATATATATACATATATACATATGTATGTATATATGTAGACATATATATGTATATATGTAGACATATATACATATGTATGTATGTATGTGTGTGTGTGTGTGTGTGTGTATATATATATATATATATATATATATATATATATATATGAAATCTTGGGCACCTGAGTGGCTCAGTCGGTTGAGCATCTGACTCTTGATTTTGGATCGGGTCCTGATCCCAGGGTTGTGAGATTGAGCCCCCTGTTGGGCTCTGTGCTGAGTGTGGAGCCTGCTTGAGATTTTCTCTCTCACACGTTGCCTTCCCCAGCTTGTGCACATGTGCATGTGCTCTTTCTCTCTCTCCCTCAAAGTAAAACAATTAAAAACAAAAAAAGATATCTGGAGTCCACACTGATACTACCAATTCAGTTGCATCCTCCAGGGTTTTTGCCTTCCTTGTTTCATATCAGTTTGCCCATTCTTCCCAGTGACAAAACCATGGTTCTCAACAATCTTGATGCATTACTTTATTCTCTAAATCCTAAAATACATATAAAATAATTCCAGGACCTTTTTGCCTGTGCAATTAGAAAACAAACCTGTTAATAAGAATTTAGAATGTGTTTGCTGTTCTCCACGCCCTACTTTATGCTGGGCCCAAGGCCAAGAGTCAGATACTGTGGTCATTAGGGACTTGGGCTAGTTCTTTCACTGCTGTTCCATCCCTGTAATATTATGGGCCTTTTTGTTTTGGAAATAACATTGGATTCATTTGTTTCACTTTGCTTTGTTAGTTTTTCTTTTTTATCCCCTTTTTATATTTATGTTTATTCTTTGAGCATGTAATTACATGATTTCAAGTCATAACTATAAAAATAGGAATTCTCAGGGAAATGTCACTGCCTTGCATATTCCTTCTACCCGGTTCCCTACTCTTTGTAGGTAACCATGTGCATTGTTTTCAGGTTTCTCGTTTATTGTTTTTTTTTTTTTTTGTAAAGATATGCAGGTATATGTATAACTCGTTACACAAAAGGTAGTATAATATATATGATGTTATGCATTGTGTTGTTGGTCACTTCACGACGTCTTTGGGAAGTTGTTTCAAATCAGTTCATAGTGATATTCCTCATTCTCTTTTATAATTGCATGGAAGTTAGAAAGCAGCAATCAGCTAGAGATTCAGAGAGAGAGAGGCACAGAGAGACGGGGGGTGGGGGAGGCTACTGCTGGATGATGTATTTGATAGGGAAAGATGAGTAAGAAACATTTTTTGGGAAATTTTTCCCTGGGTTGTGAGGTATAAATCCTTGCATTTTCCAACCCTTGAGAAAACTTCAGAGAAGGCCACTTTTCACGTATATTGGGCATGTCACTTTGCTGAAGTAGAATTTAAAGTGTAACAAGAAGGTGCCGCCTGGGTGGCTCAGTCAGATGAGAGGTCCACTCTTGATTTCAGCTCAGGTCACGATCCAGGGGTCACAGGATCAGGCCCTGCTGAGTGTGGTGCCTGCTTAAGACTGACTCACTCTCTCTCTCTCTCTCTCTCTCTCTCCCCCCCCTTTGCCTCTCTCTAAAATAAAACAACAAACAAATAACAAAAATATACCTTGAAAGTGTAACAAGAACGTTGATTTTATTTTAGTTACAGGGAAAAAAATCAATGATATCATACAGTGGATCATTTAAAAGTCCTGTTTCAACTGTGGCTAATGATATAAATCTTTCCAGGTGTGGCTGGGATGTATGAAAAGAAACAGTAGATGTCCAAATCCCCGTCATCTGGGGATTTGAAGCCTCGTCCTAGATAGGGAGATTTCTCACTCAAGGCGGTGGCAACTGTACAATTAGTGTGGAGAGCACAGCCACAGAATCATCATGGCATAAACATTTCAGTGACAGCCTGGAATCCGGAGGGTTAGATCCTGACGTCAGAGCTGGGTTATTGTGCCAGAATCTGAGAACTAGAGATGAAAGGCCCAAACATCTCAAGAGTAAACAGGGAGGGACTTGGGATGATCTTCCAGCTAGAACAAGTGCGGCTGTTCCCAGCTTCTTTTGAAGTTCTGGCCGGGGTGTGGTGGGTCAGCTGAGTGTAATGAACCCGAGGCACAAACGTGTAGACATCCGAGGACTAAGAGAGAATGCCATACAAAAGGTCCAGAGAGGGAGTTAAAGTGAGTAAAATTATCAGTGTGAAGGGAAAATATTTGAATTTCATTTCTGTATTTTGGAAAAAGATCTAAGACAATGTGATCACGTAGCCTTTTATTTATTTATTTATTTATTTATTTATTTATTTATTTAATTTTTCATGCAGCCTTTTAAACACAGCACGGAATACCAAACTCAGACAAACATCTCAAGACTAATTGCATTTTAAACATCGGGTAGTAAATGTAAGCAATTTGCTTCCTCAAGAGGTTGAAAGTATGCCCGGTTTCCAGCAAAAATTTTTAGATGAGTGAATTGGAAATAACTAGGAAAGTAGAGGCATTGAAATGACTTTTTTTTTTTCTGTAAGACAGGAGGTAAGAGTTTATAGCTTGATAGATTGCAAAACACATCTTCTACTTCTTCTTTCTCTCTTTACTCTTTTCCTCTTTCACTATTAAATTTGTGACAAACATCTATATAAAAACTTGGAAGCTGGGGTTCCTGGTGGCTCAGACGGTTCAGTGTCCGGCTCTTGATTTCGGCTCAGTTTGTGATCTTGTGGTTTCGTGAGGCACGTCGGGCTCTGTGCTGACAGTGCAGAACCTGCTTGGGATTCTCTCTCTCTCTCTGCCCCTCCCCCACCTCTCTCTCTCTCTCTCGAAATAAGTAAATAAACTTAAAAAAAGAAGCAGAGAATACAATAATAGTTTCTAGGGGCTGGGGGCTGGGGAAAAGGAGGAGTGATTGTTCCAAGTTTCAGTTATGTCGCACATAAGTTACAGAGATCTGCTGTAGAACACAGTACCTGTAGTTAACAAAATGATACACAATGATCGCACGCTTCAAAATTTGTTAAGAGAGCACACACACCTCATGGTAGGTGTTCTGACTACAAAAAAAAAAAAAAAAAAAAAAAAAAATCAAACCAAACCAAAACAAACCAAAAACAAAGAAAAACCCAAAGGAACACAAGGAAACTAGGAGGTGTTGAAGGTGTTAATTATGGTGAGGATACCACGAGGTGTTTACATCTGCCTGAACTCATCAAATTGTACATTCAACATGTGCAGTTCTTTGTATATCAATTGTACCTAATAAAGCTGTTAAAAGTAACAATGAAAACATAAGGCTCATTGATATAAGTGTACAGAAATAAACATGCCCCCATATATGGGCTGGACACCTCCCCTAGCACATTGCTAATTTCAATGATTGTATCTTTCATTTCTAGGAGTTTTACTTTTAAACAAATCTGCCTGGCCATTTTTATAAATCTCATTCCCTTTTATGTATTTTTGTACTAATTTCTTTCTTTGAAATATTTATTAGACTTAATACTTTCGACTACTTGTTAACATTTATTATTTCTATGGATTTTTCATCCGTAGTGGCTGGTTTTGTTGTGTGTAGACACCATGTGCCTTGCCACCTTATCTGTGGAAATGCTTCGAAGATGGAGTTTAAAGAGCTGTCCTGTAGAAAGAATTTATATTTACTGCTGTCAGGTGCTGGTGGGGTAGGGAGTGGGCCACAGGACAGAGGCACCAGCAAACCAAGAATCTTTTCATCTAAATTTTCACCTTTTTATTTTTTATTTTTTAAGGTTTACACAGGTACTGAGACCAGAAGGTCCTAAATCTGTGTGAATGCAGAATTATGGCTAGTAGCTTTCTGGATATTTATTCTCCAACCAGATCTAAGGATGAGACAAGGAAGTAGCTCCATGCCCCTTTGAAAGTGTGATCTTTGGGGAATCCAAGCTTTAGGGTTTTTTCCCCCATCTTTTTGGTACCCTGATCCTGGGTCCGATGTGAGTAGTGTGGCAGGTGCCCAGGAGAGGACTGTTGTCTCAAGCACTTGCTTATCTCTCTGCATGTGTGTTTTCTCGTTGTTTCTGGCCTTTGGGGATTTCCCTGATACGCTTGCATGTTTAGCCATGCATTACATTAAAAGCAACTACTTTATATGTTACTTTTGTGTGTGTGTGTGTGTGTGAATGGGGGGTATTCTCTCCTGGGAGGATTTCTTTGGACACCTAAGGCATTGTATTGTCAGATTCAGTTCTGATTGATTTTCTACCTTGTTTCATCTTTACAAGAATACCACAAAATAGCTATTATGTCCCCCTTTATTATAAATATAGAAAAGGGAATCAGCAAAAGCAGCTGATTGCTTGCTGAAGATTATACACGTCAGCAGCACAACTGGGGTTTAATACTGTGCCTGCCAGGCCACGAAAGCTCTTTCCTGCCCTGGATTTTTACTGCCCTGGATTTTTTTTTCCTGGGCCCTGATATAGCATTATATCATGCACATTATACCAGAGATTTTTGCCTGTTTCACCCCCTCGTGCACACCTCCATATAAAGCAGAGCCGGCACATAGGAGAAGGTCGATAAGTACTCATCAGATCAACAAATAAGGGGCTTTTTATGCTACCATATAAGCATCATGATAATTCTGTGGCTGTGTAATGTATCATTGCATTGATTAATTGGGGCAGTGTATTTTTAACTAATATACTGTAACAGCAGTCGTGTAAGTGCAAAAATCCTCAGAAACTGGTCAATTATTTTATTTTCTGGTGCTGTTTCTGTCCCATGGTGCCCCAGTCCTTTTCAGTGCTTTTACTGTTTCTTTTTTCTTCTTTTCTTTTCTTTTCTTTTCTTTTCTTTTCTTTTCTTTTCTTTTCTTTTCTTTTCTCTTCTTTTCTTTTCTTTTCTCTTTTCTTTTCTTTTCCTCTTTCTCTTTCTTTCTTTCTTTCTTTCTTTCTTTCTTTCTTTCTTTCTTTCTTTCTTTCTTTTTCTTTCTTTCAACAAGTCACATCTCAGGAGATGTCTGCATTTCAACTGTGTGCATGGAGCGGGTGCACACCCTGTTCCTGGTTGTGAGAGCTCTGGAGATACTTTCCCTTTCATCTACGAACTGTTCTTCTCAGAGATTAGTCACGACAGCAACGTGATCTTAGGCATTTCTTCTGCTGTGCAGCTGACTGTGAAGCCAAGTAAAAGGGCAAACTATTTATAAATCAAGCGGTTACAGGTGCAGAGAATAGATAAGAGTTTAGCTTTGTCCAGGTTGGGAGACCATTCTTGCTAAATTTCCTTGTTTAGGGTATGCGAGGGCAGACTCAAATTTAGAGTCAGGGTTAGGGTTTTTTCAAAGAGCCTGTACCAGAGCTGAACTTACTCCCACCTAAGATGCTTGCAAAGTCTGCCAGTGTCAGAGTGTCTATTGTTGGTTGATTTTCTTTTCATTTAACAACTGTTTACTAAGTAGCTGCTATAAGCTAACACCATGACAGGAGGTGATAAATTTGGCAAGGAAAACAACAAATTCAGTAATATATAAGAATACTTTCTCTGGCTTACAAATGTGAAAAGAGCTAGGTGTGCACCCAGAAGAGAGCCGTTCCCTCTCCAGTGGCCAAGTGTGGCTCCACAGACCTGCCTTCTACTTGAGACAGCCCTTGCTTTCCCCAGTTATCCCCAAATGGCCTTGCCAGACTCAATCTTTCTCAACATTTTTCTCTTTCTCCATCCTTTTCCCACCCAATTTGGATTTGTAGCTGTTACTTATTAACAGGTATTATTAATGTTTATAATATAATATTACTAATTATCATCTACAATTAAGCCTCATTGATTTCAGGGTGCCTGGCTGACTCAGTTGGTACAGCATCTGACTCTTGATCTCAGGGTCGTTAGATCAAGCCCTGCATTGGGCAGGAAGCCTACTTAAAAAAAAAAGTCGTTGATTTCTTCAGGAAGGGGAGGGACAGCTCTGGGTCTATCTCCTCCTCACTCCTTGGTGACTGTCTTAATTTAAGTCATTCCACACACATGCACCTGGGAAACATCTTTCCCAGTTTTGTCCCTGAAATTCTCTCTTTTCTATTTTGTTTAAGTCCCCCCAATTTTTTGAGGCCCACCTACTTTTTCTTATTGGTTTGTTTATATATATATATATATATATATATACACACACACACATTGTACTTTTGCCTATCATGGCCTTTCTTGCCTCTCGAATTATAGAAATGTAGAATATGCCAGTCCTGGGTAAATTAGCTTTGTTTGGCCACATGTCCAGTACTTTTATCATAAATAACTTTGGTATGTTTTTTTTTTAACAGTGTGTGTTGAAAATTCCTTTTCCCAATTTACTCTTTCGGGTTCAAGGCTTAGGTGTTATGTCTCTTTTTCCACTGTATACAGAATTGGGCTCCAGAGGCTCCTTTTTAGACTTAAGATGTTAATTCACACAAAAATCATACAAAGTGCTTATGTTCATAGAATAAATGTTGATTTGCCACAGGTTTAGTCTTTCTTTTTTCTTTCCTTTTTCATTTGCTTTTCCTGATTTCTCGCAATCCCATACCCATCCGTTCTTTATTTCTGTGACCAAAAAAAATCCAAAATATGTATGTTCCTGGCACATGGCAGGCACAGTGTGTACACAAACAAATAGGACAAGGAATTTACCATGGAAAATGGGTGAACATATGGTTTGAAATATCAAGAAATAAGAGCTGACTCTTTGCTATTTTTGTCCAATACGTATTTCATGTTGGGTTCGACTCTTTGAACCATCTATTACTTTGGGAGAAATTTGTTACGGATTTAGATTTTCTGCCTTGGAAGCCATAAGCTCCTGTGACAGACGTGTTGAATTTTGTATAAAGCTCGAGTAAGACACAGTATCTGTACTGAGGCTTACTGCTGTGCATTTGAGAAAATTGGTTTTTCAGTAAAGAAGCAACCTCCTGTCACCCTGACCCCAGGCAATGGGTTTTCAGATGTATTTAGGAAATCTGGTAATCCTTGCTGCCTCTTATCTCTGAGAGTGACTGAATTGAGTGGAATGAATATTTATTGAGAGCCCACAAAGAGGAGCCTCCCAGCCTCTGCATTAAGTTTGACACAGAGGTCGGCAGTAACAGGGCAAGGGCAGGGGCGGGCGGGGGCGGGGGGAGCCATCAGAAGAGGCAGGAGTAAACTCTCGGAGGCAAGAGAATTCAGGAGTCTGTGGGGTCTATTTCAGGGTATAGTGGGAAAGCAAGTTGGTGGACTATTTCTGAAAGGGCTTGGAATACTTGGCTGGAAGTGGCAAGTTACATATGACCAACACAATTAGGCCTTGGCTTTCCACCCAGCAATGAGTCAGTGTCAGGTGAGGCTCTGACGTACTGAGGACGCTGTGCCAGCAAACACGTGCAACGCTGAAGCCCAGTCTCCATCTGATCTTTGGGTCCCATGTGACTGGGAGGGAGGAGCCTGAACTGTGATGCTCCCTGAAGTCTTCAAGCACAGTTCTGTTCAGCAGGTTTTTTCCTGGGAGGTGTGAGGAGCTGTGAGGGTCCATACCTGTGCAGGCCCCCATCCCGCATCACAAAACGTTCCTTCTCATGTTTTTATGGTGCTTCAAGAGACAAATGGAGTACAAAGGTCATGCAGATATTTTTTTTTTTCTCTCTCTCACTTTTGGAAATGACGTCTATGAGGGTAGGAAGTATGGTTTCTCAGGTCCTTTGACCTCTTGGTTTCAATTCAGGATTGAAATCACTTGCAGAATTTTAAAACAATTCAAAGACAAAGTATAGTCTATTGCTTAGAAAACAAATGATGAGTTTAGGAGAAATTCTTTATTGATTCCATGGTCCCATTTTAAACCTTTTGTTAAGGTGCTAGCAGTTATAGGCATATAGCTCTCGGAGGTCATCAATGGCTGTGCCTGGGTCAGTGATTTTCAAATCAGGGACTAATTGGGTGGGAGTAGGGATAAAGTGGTGTCAACGAGGGCATACTAATTGTGTCAATTTAGACACAATAAATCCTAAAATAATTTAGGACACCATAAATCCT
Organism: Panthera tigris; assembly: GCF_018350195.1. NCBI lineage: Eukaryota > Metazoa > Chordata > Mammalia > Carnivora > Felidae > Panthera > Panthera tigris. The sequence goes on from NC_056672.1 coordinate 46,045,654, forward strand.
TTAATTCATGTCTTGCCCATTCTTTTAACAGATACATCTTAACCATCTATTATGGGTACGAATTATTGTCAAGAGATGGAGAAGTATATAGTCTTGTGTGCCTCTTTGTCACGTGTCAATACTGGTAAGTTTCAAATTCTTTCTTTCTCTGAGATTGAAAGGTTTTCTCCTGTTTCTCTTCTACACATCTCCTTAAAATGAGAGTCTCTGTGTCCTTTGAGTATGTAATAAGCAAAGGAAAGTATATTTCTGACGCTTAACTATTGCAGAACAGTTTTGAACAAACTACTCAGGTAAAGTACCATAACAAATCATGCATATAAATAGAACAAAGTCTATTTATGAAACATGTCTCATACTTGTTTCCGTGTAGTATGTGTAACAAGGCAGAAGCTGTCCCCATTTTATAGATGGCGACTCAGAGATCGAGTAGCTTGTCTATAGCTTGTTAAATGGCAAAGCCTAGACTGGAAAGGGGAGTCTGATGTTTTTCCCATTGCCTTATACTTCCTCCACAAATGTCAAGGGCAACTGGATACTGGCATTCTTTTCAAAGTCCGATCAAAATGACTCTAGAACAATTGTGGCTGTTGTTTGAAATATTAAGTTGTTTTTTGGTATCCTTTCCAGATAAGAGAAGGGAAATATGACACCTAAACGTGGTTAAAGAAGACACATACCTTAATCTGAAAAGACATCTGTACGTATTCCGATGACCTTGTAAATTGCATTAAATAAATTTTTGAGTTGTTTATTTTATTTTTTTTAGGTTTGGGTTGCTTTTATGGATATAGCTTTTTCAAGCCTGCCATTGTGGACGTGTATTTTACTCTAAAATCTGTTTTTAGAAGAACTAGAACTTTTCCATATCGGTGTAGTAGTATTTATTGATTAGTCAGTACATGCCAGGCACTATTACATGTTACATTCTTAGGCTGTCCTAACAACCCTGTGAGAAAAATACTATTATTATTTTAATATTAATATAATAATTTTAATAGTTTAATATTATTTAATAATAATACCCTTCTTATTTTCATTATATTTTAATAAACTTTACTATTACTTTAATATTTAAATATTATTTTAACATTTAATAGATGAGAAGATCGAGGCACAGAAGAATTAAGTGACTTGCCCAAGGTTATACAGCTCGCAAGAATGAAAACTGGGGCTTGAATTTGGGCTGACTGGATTCAAAGCCCGTTGTTACCCACAGCATTTATAGGGCTTTTCCTTGGCATTGCTGTGAGGAGTGAGCGGCTGTTCATAGGGCACTTCGTAGCTTTGGTCTTCAGATTCTTTATTTGTGAAAAGAGATGGCACTAGATAATTTATTTATTGGGCTACTTAGCAGTAGTCCTTATTTAGGGATGTTCCTTATTTAATCCTCACTGTATGGACCTAGAATTCTAACCTTAAATATGGACAGTATTACCATTCTCTTCATTTTACATACGGGGAAATTAGGACTTAGGCCAAGTACCTGCAAAATGTGGCCTAGGTGGCGAAAGAACTGATTCCAACTCAAGATTCTAATCAATATACGTAACTGCCTTTCCCTTTTAAGGACTTGGGTGCCTTAAAATTCCATACCTTGAATCCTGGCTTTTTATTTCAAAGACATAATAATAATATGTTTGTTTCATAAAGCCACGGATTTATAGCTCTTCCAAGAAGTGACCTTAGTCTACAAATGGCTGCCAATGTTTGAGAACCATTGACATAGATAATAGCAGTCTTAACAATGAAACATTGTGCTATTAATATTATATTATTATTTTTTTGAGGAGTCACATGCGTAGCAAACAGGATGTAACCGGACATGTTAGGCAAGCTGTTGCTAACTCAGAAGACTAAAGGGGATTAAATTCTCATTATTACTCACAGTTAGTCCCCAAATATCTGTGTATGTTCAGTTTCTACAGTTTGGCAGGAAGTTTTAGAGAACCAAACAGCATGCCCTTCCGCCCCTGGCATATTCATAAGCTATTTTGGGGTGAGTCATCGGAATTCTGTGGTTTGTATATCCTGAAGGGAGAGAAGAGACCCTGTATGGTTAGCATTTATTTGAAACAGTTAGTTGGGGAAAAAAATTCTTTGATAAAAGGTCAGCATTAGGTAAGCGATGCCTCCGGAAGGATCTCTCCGTTGTTGTAAAGATTCAGCTCATATTTACGTCTCTGGGAATATCACACAAACTTAAATATTCACACTGTGCGTATTTGCAGCTAGTGCACACAGAAGCCTGGGTCTGGAGTTTAGTTAGGGGTAATTAACGGAGAATTCACAACTTGAATTGTAAACTCAGGCCAAATGACTCTTCTGTCCTTAGAATCCCTGCTCCCTGACGTCAAAGTAATGCTCAGAGTTGGATAGTGTTGTAGGTACATGAAAACAGAGAGGCCAAGCCAAACCTCTAAGGTCTGTCTGATATGACCAATATTATAATTGTGGATCATGATTTTTTTTTAAACCACGTGAATTTTGTGAATCACCTAATTTAATCATGGCATCTAACTGCTGGTGGATTCTGTAAATATCTTTGTGTATCCACCATGCAAAACATTCTTTTAAAAAATTGTGGATTATGATTAAGTCACTTAAAGCAGTAAAAAATAAGTGGGTAAGAGTTAATTTTTCTCCTTGTAGCTACAAAGGAGCCTGAGGGGGAATTACAGTCTTTAAAAAATATTTTTCTTGTCTCATCAGGAAAAGTAACTGATCATTATTGGAAGAAGGAAGAAAATACAGGTTAGTTGGGTACTCATGGTAGGACTCCCAAAAGTCTCATAGGGGCGCCTGGCTGGCTCAGTTCGAAGAGCATGAGACTCTTAATCTTGGGTTGTGAGTTCCAGCCCCATGTTGGGCATGAAGTCTGCTGGAAAAAAAAAAATCTCATAAAGACTGTTTAGACCTGAGGAGAGTGTTACTTCCAGAATTGAAGTAAGCCTATGGTCTACAGCGCCAGTAGTCCCTATGACAGGGTTACCAAGGAAAGGAAGCGGTGACATTCGATGCTTGTGTTCGGTTACCCATGTGATTATGACCACCAGATGGGTGACTGTAGACATGGTGGACAACTTGGAACAGCCCTCATATTGGGCAAGTTAAAATATTGCCCTGTTTTCTGAAGAATAGAGAGACTACTGTTTGGTCCTTAAAATGGTTTTAGATGGAAATATAAATAGAGGATTACATAGCACTGGAATACATAATGAGTAAAAAGCTCTCTTTAGTTTTCTCTCAGTTTTCTGATTATGTCAAGTAGGAAGTTTTAGTTCCACATTAGTAAGATTTAAGTTCTCCTCGGAGCAGGCGACCGCCTCTCTTTCCCTAGGCTTGAATAACTACTTATTCATAACCCTTCTTTGCACAGTTACGTCTTATTTATTGCAAGTGAAACAGATTTTCTATTTACATGGAGTAGACATTTTTAAAATATGTATCCATATAAAAAGTGAGGTGATTGGAAAAAACATTAACTAAAGAATAATGCAAGTGGTTAGCTGAATAGGCAATGGGGGCTCATCGGAAGAGGTACCCAGCACATGAAACTTTTTAACTTTGGTAATTAAGAGGCAGATGGTTTTACAAATGAAAACAGAAACCTTAGTTTGCTTAGGTCCTCACTACTTGTCCTTCTCAGAGAATAGTCCACAGACCAGCGATGGTCAGTGAACTTTTGTCCACCTGGAAGGAAAGAAGTCCCGAAACTGCAAGTAATGACTTAGAAACTTTTATAGCTTATCGCCATTGTGTTGGCATTCAATCACACGAAATATTTTTCTAGTAACTTATTTGTATTGTATAGTATTTTACTTAAGCCCTAGTCTGGAATTGAGCAGAAAGGAAACATGATAAGTTTGGGAAGCACTGATGTAGAGTGTGTGTTTAGAACGAAAACATGACTAAGGAAAGTGGCAGTTTGATACTAAACAGTTATGATAAAGGAATATGTGCTGGTTTAAAGTACATGGTCTAAATGGAATCTAGAAGAATGAGAGTAAAGAGGCTAAGTCCATACGTAAGGAGCGGGACTGTCTCAATCCTTTCATATCCACAGGATCCAGCACAGTGTCTGGCGTGTAGTAAGCACTCTATACATATTTTGGGACGGATGAATGAATGAATGAATGAGTAAATGAGGTGTTTGGCAGGTGGATCTAATGCCATTACCAGAAAGTATGCTCTATTACAGTGCAGGAGGGGTCCATTATGCTTTTCCAGGCATCTCAAAACACTATTCAGCTCTCTTTGTTCTGATTATATAAAAAGCAAGTCACCTTCTAAGTATTAATTAGGTTATCAATGTACCCTGACTCTAAGAAGCCTTAATGTAAAATATTTTTTAATTTCAGGACATATACCACAACAGGAAGGGTAGGTTGGGTTGTGTTCAGTAATACCCCCAATGTCTCAGGGGCTTAGCCCAACAATTATTTCTTTCTTTCTCACACACACGCCCAACAAAGGTTGACACAGGGCCTTCCTTGCTCCTTGTAGTCCTTTCTGTGCATCCATAATAACCATAGCGGGCAAATAACATCCTGCTTCTTCGAGCTTCAGCCTGGAAATGACACATTTCACTTCTATTTATATTTTCTTGGCTAAACTAAAGAGCATGTCTAATATCAATGGTGGTGGGAGGGAAGATAATCCTACCATGTATCAGGAAAGTGAAAAGCAGGAAACATTTTGTGGAGAGTGTTGCCATATGCGCTCAGCTATTGTGAATGATATCCACAAGGGTTATTCCCTCTTTGGTTGATCTTCCGTGACTGCACCATCAGCACTGAGTTTCTGCCCTTTCAGATCTCTGGACTGAATCTTGAATGTGGTGACCCCGAGAATGCAGGGCTGTTTGTAACCTTTTGCTGCAGCCATCAGCTCACCTACTTTAGTTACTCTGTTTTTTCTGTAATATTAATAGTGACCTCTGCCAGAGAATACCAACTCCTTGGGTTCAAATTCTTTCTCCACTGACCGAACTTTCCTGTTGAATATGTCTTTCCATAAGAAGGCAGGCGATTGGCCTTAGACCTTGGTCAGGGAGTATTCTTCCAGCGAAATTTTAAAATGACTGTAAATATCAACATAAATATTCTTCTGTGGGATTGTTAGGCTGAGTCAGCTTCCAGGAGGTTGATCAATCCCAAGAAAATCAAGTGTATCAAGTTTCTAGATCTACAAACAAGAATGATGGTAGGTCCTAGGTCCCTAGTGATCTGCAGATTCTTTCTTTCTCTTTCTCTTTCTCTTTCTTTTCTTTTCTTTTTTCTTTTCTTTTCTTTCTTTCTTTCTTTTTCTTTCTTTCTTTCTTTCTTTCTTTCTTTCTTTCTTTCTCTTTCCTTTCCTTTCCTTCCCTTCTCTTCAACTCCCTTCCCTTCCTTCCCTTCTTTCCCTTCCCTTCCTTTCCCTTCCCTTCTTCCCTTCCTTTCTTCCTTCCTTCCTTCCTTCCATCTGTTTACCTAGCTATCTACTCTATCTGTATTTAGATTGGGCTAGAAAGGATATTTCTCAGATGCATGAAAACTTTTACTGTCTAAGGGAATAGAAAACATCTTCTTCCCTTAAAATATATTTACATAATTTACTTGCAAATTTACCAGGAAAGAAAGGATCTGCTTTTAAAAAGTGGCCCTTTTGCAGCTATTGCTAGCATTATTTGGACTTCTGAAATTAGTGGAACCCGAATCAGGAATGGTGAAATTTGACAGCATGCTTGAAAAGCCCATGGTTTTCAGAATTGTAAATAAAAATATCAATATCTGCCTCTGTCTACAGACGGATGACAGAGGGAGGTAGAGGTCTGAGACTTCTAAATGTGATCAGAAGAAACAGTCAAATATTACTGAGCTTCTTTCTCCAAAGCTGTTTTGACCAGACCTTCCCCTCAGCTGCCTGTACTGAATGCATGAATAGAATCGCTTCCAGATCTTTACAACATTGTGCTGGTGAATACAGACTAATTACCCAGTTGAATGGTAAGGAAGGAGGGATCTTTTATTACTCCTCAGTCAGCTGTTGCACATCTAGACATGTAGCTAATAATTTATTAGCCTCTAATTTTGGAGACTGGCTCTAGATGATAAGCCTCATAAAAAGCTAACAAGGAGATGCTCTTGATAAGATGGTAAATCATTAAATAGAGAAATGACCAGTTGATTTATGATTTACTGGAATACTTTAGACTGCGAAAGATAAACCTCCATTTCTGTTTTGCAAGTGATATCCCTGCTATCCTTAAAAAAAATTAAGCTTGGATTACAGAATGCAAAAAAAAAAAAGGCACATTTCCAGCCAATTTCAGACATCTTCAGCTAGAATAAATGCTCATTACTCGGTCCTATTTCCTCTCCTGAGCACATAGGTAGTTGGTTCAGAAATATTTATGCCAGTGTCTCCTTGGGAACTGATAAAAATGGTAGAATTTATGAAGATAAGTACACAGGGACAATGTGGAGATTTAACTGAATGTAACATTTTCATGCCGTTTCACTCACTATGATATATGATTCACCTTCTGAAACAATAGCATTTTTATGTGTGTAGTTGTATCCAGGTGAAAATAGATTGTTCCTAATGTTTTCCTTTATTTTATAACTAATATTTTTTTTGTTTTTAAAAACAGATTTCATGAAAATAGCTGCTTCAACCTGTTATGGTCATTACAAAAATTACACGCATTGTACAATGGAATATTATTCGGCCCTTACAAAGAAAGAAATCCTGCCATTTGTGACAAATGGGTAAATCTGGAGAACATTATGCTAAATGCGGAAACATAAATACTGTATGATCTCACTTATATGTAGAATCTAAAATAGTTGAACCCATAGAAACACTGAGCAGAACGGTGATTGCCACGTAATTGGGGGCAAAGGGGATAGAGGAAATGGGAGACAATTTGGTTAAATGTTACAAAGTTTCAGGTATGCAAGAATAAGTTCTGGAGATCTAAGGTACAGCACAGTGACTATAGTTAACAATACTTCATTGTGTACTTTTATACCTATAATTTGCTAGGAGGGTAGATAAGTGTTCATCACAAATTAAAAAGAAGGTACCAAATTAATTTGTTTAATTTAAACAAATTAAAAGTAATATGTTAATTACTTGATTGTGGTGATCATTTCACAATGTATATGTATATTAAAACATCAAGTTGTGCACCTTACATATATACAATTTTGACTTGTCAATTACGTCTCTGTAAAACTGAAGAGGAAAAAATAATCTAACTAATCTTCCTGCAAGCTGACTTTTTAAAGAACTCAGCTAGGGACATCTCGCAATATAACAACATCTAGGGGACTTTTTTAAATAAACATTTTTTAAATTTAAATTTTAGGTAGCCATCATACAGTGCAATATTGGTTTCAGGAGTAGAATTCAGTGATTCGTCACCTACATACAACACCCAGTGCTCATCACAACAGGTGTCTCCTTAATACCTTAATACCCATCACCCATCTAGCCCATCTCCCACCCACCTCCTTCTATCAACCCTTAGTTTGTTTTCTATTGTTGAGTCTCTTGTGGTTTATTTCCCTCTCCCCTCTTCTCCCACCACATTTACATATGTTCATCTATTTTGTTTCTTAAGTTCTGCATATGAGTGAAATCATGTGGTATTTGTCTTTCTCTGTTCGACTTATCTTATTTAGCACAATACCTTCTAGCGCCATCCACCTTGTTGCAAATGGCAAGATTTTATTCTTTTTGATGACTGAGTAATATTCCAGTATATATATATATATATATATATATATATATATATATATACACACACCCCACATCTTCTTTATCCATTCATCAGTCAATATACATATATACATTTAGGCTCTCTTTATAATTTGGCTATTGTTGATAATGTTATGAACATAGGGGTGCACATACCCCTTCAAATCTGTATTTTTGTATATTTTGGGTAAATACCTAATAGTGTAATTGCTGGATCATAGGGTAGTTCTATTTTTAGTTTTTTGAGGAACCTCCATACTGTTCTCTAAAGGGGCTACACCAATGTGCATTCCCACCAACAGTGCAAGAGGGTTCCTCTTTCTCCACATCCTTGCCAACCCTTTTTGTTTCTTGTGTTGTTAATTTTAGCCATTCTGACAGGTGTGAGAGGAAAATTTTTTTAAAATTACCTCAGAAAAATGCAGGCAGCAACAAGAATGTAATAAACAGTTACATGCAATATTTTTTAACTTTTATGACTCAAATCCATTCAGATATTTATTTGACAATTACTGATGAGGTCCCTGCTAAATTCTAGAATGTAAAGTTATTAAACACACATAGCTTTTGTCTTTATCAGAGTTGCAGTCTAGTATTAACTTTATTCTAATTTTCATTATGATTTTTCTTAATCTTTTGATTGTTTAATAAATTATGTTTATGACTTTTCCCAAATCTATTTTCTTGTAATATTTGTTTTTACTTATTCCAAATATAATTGCATTGAACAAATAGAATATGGTTTGAAGTATACTGACTGAAATTTACTGAAAATCTTTTTATGGTATGATATGTGGTCAGCTTTCATCAATGTTCCACGTATGCTTGAAAAGAATATGTTCTCTGATCATAATGTGTGCAGGGCTTAATTTGTCCCCATTACATAAATTATTAATTGTGTTTGTTCAAATATTCTTTATTCCCATGATTATAATAGTTTGCTTTATCTATTAATTGTGTAGAAGGTGTGTTAAAATTCCCCCCAATTATGGTGCATTTGTCAACTTCCCCTTGCAACTTCGTTAACTTTTTGGCTTTGTATGTTATGAGGCCATGTTAATAGCTACATACAGGTTCATAATTTTTATATCATTCTGACTAACTGAACTAGTCAAACTCTAGGTGACTGCAGCATTGGCTGACAGCAAGACTGAAACCTCCTGTGAGACCCTGAACTCCTGTGAGATGCTGAACTACTCAGGTGAGCAGCTCTCAGATTCCTGACACCAAAACTGAAACTTCCCTCTGAAACCATGAGAAACAACTGTTTGTTGTTTTTGCTTTTTTATTTTTTAAAGTTTATTTATTTATTTTGAGAAGGACAGAGACAGCTTGAGTTGGGAGGCAGAGAGGGAGAGAGAGAGAGAATCCCAACCAGGTTCTGTGCTGTGAACGCAGAGCCCAATGTGGGGCTTGAACTCACAAAACTGTGAGATCATGACCTGAGCTGAAACCAAGAGTTGGTTGGTTAACCAACTGAGCCACCCAGGCACCCCTGTTTGTTGTTTTTAAGCAGCTGAATTTTAGGGTAATTTGTTACACGGTTATTGATAACTAACACAATCCAATTTTCTTTATTTTCTCTTTCTGGAACTCGAATTGGACAACTGTTAGCCTTTTTTTTCATTCTATCCTCCACATCTCTTAACATATATTTTCCAACTTTCTGTCTCTCTGTGAAGTATTAAGCATAATTTACTGAAATCCAGCTTCTAGTTTACCAGTTCTTTGGCTTATTCTCATCTGCTATTTAAATAATCTAGTGAGTTTTTAATTGTGGCAATTAGATTTTCACTCTTGGAAGTTATGTTTATTTCCTTTTTCTCACATAGTTTTGCTCCTTTTTTGCAAACATCTTATTCCTCATATTTGGCCAATCATAATTGTTTCAGAATACTAAGGATACTTGGATGAAGATGCCCAAAGTTCCAGAAAAGATCTCGTGTTTCATTTTGACAAGATCCTGGAGTGTTACCAACCTAGAGGCACATTTAATTAAATATATTTGCTTTCATGTTCCAGAGCTTCCAAGAGGTACAAATTAAACCTCCCACCCTGGCTTTCCTGATGGGAAACATAGAATTTCAAAATTCATCAGGGAGATATTTTCTTCACTAAGCAAAGGACTGACACAGGCAGGTTATAAGTGACATTTGCTCACCTTCTAGTGCATGCTGATGAAGAACCACGAGGGCTGTTTCCACCGCCTCTGTATCTTCAAGAAGACTGGGTCAATCCTGTTCATCAGGGCAATTCCTGGAGCTGGTCTCTACAGGTACTCTAGAAGAAATGCCCACTGGGTTTGCTCTTTCTTTCTTTCTTTCTTTCTTTCTTTCTTTCTTTCTTTCTTTCTTCCTTTCTTTTTTATAGGGCATGCAAGGAATAGCTCTGACTCTTATCAAGAATGACCAAGGACTCTGGCTGAACTGCCTGAGCACATGAAATCCACCATTCTTAAAACATACGCAGATAGTGGCTCATCACAATTTTGTATTTCATTTCACATATATCATTGGAACATAAGTTCAAAAATTACTATTATTGGTATCAGTTTTATTTTCAAGACCTACAGGCTTCAAGCACTTGAGAGAGTAGTCTGTTGGCTGAAAGAAAATGTCTCTTTATAAAGTGGCTTTTGTTTAATGATTCTTAAGCTTTATAAGGCAGACCCAGAGGTACTTACCAAGACCTTAGTGTAGTAAACTGGTGCTTCTTAAACTATTTATGGTGAAGGATATTTTTCTTAACCAATTCTTTTTCGCATTCCTCCATTTTAAGTTTCTGACTTCATTTTCTTCTCTCTCTTGGTTTGTGAGTTAAAGGGGACAGAGTTTATCAGGTATTGACTTAATTTATTGTTTCTCTTGTTTTTCCCCTTCCCAAGTATAGGTATCAAGAGCAATAAATCTCCTCTAAGTACTACATTGGCAGCATCCCTGTAGACTCTCGTAATTTTTTCTGTTGCATCTTAAATGTCTCCCCAACCAAAAGTTTATTTAAGAAGAATTTACTCTCCTGAATGCAATAGGAAAAGGAGCTGAAAAAGAGGTACAACTAGAGGAAGGAAATGGCATACGATAAAATGATCAGTTGTTGATATTATGATGTTACACCCAAGATAATCAAATGAAAATTAGTCAACACTTAGTTAAAGTGAAGAGATGTAAAATAAATATTACCAAAATGATTCCTTTCTTCCTTTGTACTAAGAATTAGAAAACAAAACAGTAGGCAGACCCCATACACGATAACAACTATAAAAATAAATCATCCTAAAATTCGTTTACCAATAAATATGCAGAAAGTATATGAAAACTACAAAATTTACTACGAGTTATAAAAAGACAATGGGGCACCTGGGTGGCTTAGTTGGTTAAGCTTCCTACTTCAGCTCGGGTCATGATCTCACAGCTTGTGAGTTTGAGCCCCACGTTGGGGTCTGTGCTGACAGCTCAGAGCCTGGAGCTTGCTTTGGATTCTGTGTGGAGACACAGACACTCTCTCTGCCCCTTCCCTGCTTGTGCTCTGTTTCTCTCTCAAAAAAATAATAAACATCAAAAAAATAAAAATAAAAAGACAAGAAAATAAGTAGACATATCATGCTCATGCATGAAAAGACTCAATGTTGTAAAGATGTGTATCTTTTCCTGTTAGTTTATATGCTTAGTGTAATGTCAGTCAGAATCTCAATGGAACAGTTTGGAAAATATGCCCAAATGATTCTGAACCTCATCTGGGGAAATAAATGGCAATAATTTGTCCTACTTCTCTTCCTGGTGGGGGTGGAGGTCTGGGCTGGGTGAGGAGTGGAGATGGGAGGAAGGTGAGGTGGTGGTCTAGGTGTAGAGGACCAGCCATCACCGGGGTTGTCTTGAGGCCCACTTGAAAAATGGACAAGGACAACTCCTGGACAAGATTTTGGGCACTTCCCACTGAGAAATGAGTGCATTTTGGTCATTCAACAAATATTCCTTGAACATCAGGCGTGATTCTAGGAACCAGGGATGGAGCAGTGGGCAAAACAAAGTCCCGCCCTTGGGAAAACTTAGGTTTTATTTGGACAAGGGTGACAGTCGACTTGGGTTTCGCTGGATGATTCTTCAGCCTTATAAGGGAGACCTGGAAACACCTACCAAGATCCTAATGGACTAAATTAAAGATTCTTGAACTGTTTGTCTTGAAGAACTGGTTGTTTTTATTTCCAATCCATGGCAGACATACTTTTGGACATATAGAATCTTTTGCTTGGATGATATGGGACTACTAAAGGTTTCTACACACTCTCAATTTTTGTCTTTATCTCACCCAGAGGCCCTTGGGCAACACTGAGTAGCACTGAAATAAAAGACCTCAGAAAATGTCTTGTGGATAGGCTTTCCTAAAGACAAGCCAGTTTCTAATGCAACTTGGCTATGGCAGTCCATTTTCCTTCATTCCATTGGCATTTCCCAGTTGTTCCCCTTCATTCACACAAGAGTACTCAGATTTATAAAAGTTACAGTCCCTCTACCCTTCAAACCTGGTCACCATGGCAGGGGCATGAAAGATGCCAAAGGTGGAAAGTCAGCCTGGGAAATGAATGGGAGTCCAGGCTCTGAACTGGATGGTCTCGGGTTCAAATTTTGGACATTTGCCTGCTAGCTCTGCACCCATGGATATTTTGAATGAGTTACGGAGTCTACTGGGAGAGAATATGGATAATCTTCTAAATGAGAGAAAGGCAAAAACAGGGATGGTCAAAACATATGTTTCTCTCCTTTGTATAAAGAGAAATATTAGGTGTTTTCATTTCTGAAGGTCTGAAAATTAATAAATGGTCTAATTTCCCATCTTAAATTCTAATTCAGTTTTTCCTAATACCCAGGTCCCTCAGGCTCTCAGGCATGCTCAGGGCCTCAGGCAAATTACGTCAGAGGAAATTGCTGTTCACTTCAAGGAAAGTTTCAGATCTTTCTGAGAAACAGCTTTCCTATCTGTTAAGGACACAATAATGATATATGGTGGTGATACCATTGCAATGTATAAATGTATCAAATTAACACACTGTGCACCTTAAACTAACATATGTCAATTATACCTCAATTAAAAAATTATATACACGTTTTAGGGTTGTTGAGAGTATTAGATTAATTAATGTTTGTAGAGCCCCTAACCCAGAGCCAGGAGTATTTCAAGCACTTGATAAACATTAGCTGTTATCTTAGAAACAAGAGTTGAAAAAGTAGTTACTGGTTTGCATGTATGATTTACTTTTACATCTAGAGTTTCTAAATTCAGGATTCCCCTATACACTTCCCAAAAAGTATTTCCTTAATTCCTTTTCCCTTCTGATTCTCATACAAAAAGAAAAGGCGAACCAGTATAGGATTGTTTCTTTGGGGTTTAGTCAACATTTAAGTTTTGAATTAGCCTCTGTGGACCCCACTTTCTCTTTCCCTTATGGCTTGCACTTAGAATTTAGTTACAGATCCTTTTAGGCTTTAAGGAGATAAAGAAGACATGTCCCTGAAAGGCAACCTGGGGCCACTGAGGTGCTTGACAGGAGGAATGCTTTGAGGAGCCAGAGAGCCAGCTTCTGTAAGCAAACAGGGTGCCCTTTCATAGGAGTCTCAGCTCTTTCTGGACCCAAATAAGGTCATTTCAATTTTGCTCTCCAGGCAGAAGCAAGCCCAGTCTGTGGCCATTCATCAGTTCGTTTGGAAATTGTTTTGGACTCTCAGATACAACTATGTCTGAAATCAAGATTAAGGCTTATGAATCTTTGGCGAATAAGATGGAAGCGAGTGCTGAAAATTCCCCGACCTACCTTGAAAGGTTAACCTGGGGAGAGATTGTTTTCTGGGTTAGGTTGATCTTTCCAGGTGTTTTGCGGAAGCCTAGGGAGCCAGTCGGCGAGTGTGAGTCATCTGGCTGCGGTTAGATTAGAAATTCCTACAACATGATATAGGAGTCCAGCAGTTGAGGCAGGGAAAGTGAAGGGAAGCGGACCTCTAGGCTTTTGTCACTACCCCCATCCCTTGGTGGCCCATTTTCCTGCTTAAGTTTTGGGCAGGTGCAGATAGAGGCACCTGTTTTCTGAATCTTTTCTTTCTCCTTTCCTTTTCTGGTCTCTTTCCCCCACCCTCCCCTCCCTTTCCTGACTCTTTAAAGCCAGGGCAAGGACTTATTTCTGTTGAATGTGTCAAAGGTCATAATCAGAAGATTGATTCTGTGTGTGCATAAAAATGGTTAAAAGAGGGAGAAAATGGAAGAGGAGAGACAAAAGAGGGGAGATGGGGAAAAAGACTGGAAAGGAGAAGGGGCCTGCGGGAAGGTGAGGAGGAAAGGGGACGCCGAGCCCGGAGAGCCCAAGGTGAGAAGTCTGTGTTTGTAACTTTGCCAACTTGGGACACACTTTGCCAAATCATGCTTTTCTGTTTGCCCATGCCATAACTAAAGAAAACAAGGCACTTGCACCTGCTGTTTCAGGAAAAGGCAATGGCTGCAATTTACCTCATTTAAATTTTAAGATGTTTAAATGTTAGAAACGTGCCAGAGCACAGTTCTCTATGTTTAAATTTGCTCAGTAGGAAATTGCCAGGGCTCAGGGGTGCCCAGGGGTTCTGTACCGTGCAGCGCCCTGCAGAGAGCCAGGCAGTTTGGGCGAGAACAGCGTTTGCCCATTCCAGGCCTCCGTGGCCTGTCTTCCCTAGGCAGGGTGATACAGACCCTAATTGAAAATGAAAAGGAGCAGCTTAAATGCTGCTTTCTTGACAGAACTCCCTTTCATTTACAGAGGTCGTTTGTTCCCATTGAACTACTCAGTACCACCCTATCCCTAAGAGCCCAGGAGTCAAAGAACCTGGACACATAAGTCAAGTTAGTTCTCAAAAGTGAATATAACACTGTAGGTTAACTCCACTGGAATTAAAAAAAAAAAAAACCCAAAGCGTCCAAGTACTTTGTCTCTCATTATTTTTACTCGGGGGACACCTAGCGGCGGTTTACTGGCTGTGTTCTTCAAAGGCAAATTGAAAGAAACCAGGAAGGATGTAGTGCTGGTGGGGAGGGACCCAGTTGTCTCAAAGCTGGCACCCTGGCAGCCAGGAGTTGCCTTCAGCCTCAAGACAGATCTGCCATGGCCCTGGGTGACTGACGGGCCCTTGCCGGAGTCTGCAGCCAAGTTCCCTCTCCCAACTTCCACGCTTGCCAACTGAAATTCCCCTTGACCTAATTGTCTCACAAGTGGTCCTTAATGAGTTCATTGTTTATTTGACGCCAATGACCTCTTTTTAAGGCTACAGAATGGCCACAATCTGGTCAGTTCATCAACTAATAAACAGTTGTTGATGGTCTGCTAAGTTTAGGCAGGCATTTTGAGGGGGTTACAAAAACGAGATAAAGATCTGCATGAAAGGGATTTTTTCTCCCCCTCTTAACCTCTGGTGGCAAAGTGTGCCTTCCCAGCTGTGTCTTTAGAGCCAATGACCTAATCTCTCTGACTTGTCTTTCCCTCATTTGTAAAATGGAGGTGAGTGTGCTTAGTTCCTAAGGTGGTTGTGAAGATTACGTAAAAAGTCGAGGCAGCTCACATAGTCCCTAGGATCTGGTTGATACTAAATGATTGTTAAGCCCCTCCCCTCTCTCTTTACCTAATCCCAGTTGATTCCTAGAAGTTAAACACGTCTCCCTGTGAGGGTTCTCGCTTGAAATTCACATCAGGCTCACCCCAGATTTGTCTTATAACTCTGTTCTGTGCAATCAAGGTAAATCAACATGGAGTTAGATCTGTAGAGCCAGTTTTCCCATTAGGATACTAGCATCAAACCCGGATGTTTTAATAGTAAATTCCCAGGCAGTTGTGGTTCGGGATCCAGTCTTTGCCAGGAAGGCTAATGATACCTATTTTTTTTTTTTTTTTTGCATACGGCTTAAGTTTAGACAAGATGGTTTCCATGACCTTCACTGCGTTTACTATAAACTTCAAACATTTTAATATGACCTTCTGGGAGCCACATAGCTAGTCTCTACCCACTTCTCCAGCTTCATCTTGCACCACTCTTGGCCCCTGCTTATCGTGTTCCTACTCATTAATTTTTAAAACTCTTCCGCGAACCAATGGAGCTCTTTTTAAATTTTCCTTGTGAAATTAGAGCACGTGTGTTCTTCCTTTTGGACCCCTTGTTCTCCTACTTTTCATCTGGCTAACTCCCTCCTACTCACTCTTAGGGTTCCACACAATCTGGCTTTCCCAGAGCGTTCTTTCCTGACCCTAATTTCCATTTGCTCTTTTCCCTTATTCTCTCTCCTTATACTACTTCTCAACGCCTACCATAATTTCTAGCTATGTGCTTGTGTTTGTATTTGTTTATTGTCTATGTCCCCTAGAAATGTATGCTCGGTGGAAAGAAGAATATGCCTGTTTTGGTGGTTTATTTGCTTCCTGTACCTGGCAAAGTGTCTGGTTCATGCAGGGTGCTCATTATTGAATGACCAAAACCAGTCCTGCTAATAAAAAAAGGTCCTGGATCATTTCCACACACTAACACACCCAACGTTTCCCTTGACCAAGCTTTTGTTTTGTTCAGCAGCCTTCTGGGGAATCCCCTTTGCCTCAGAGATTATTTCTGGCTGCTGAGAGTTTCAAATGAACAAAAATTGGCCCCCAAGAAGAATCTTTATCTTTCTATCATTCAGAAAATAATTTTTCCCTCCTTAAAACAGGCATTTCAATTGATGTTTCTTATACATCATTTGTGCAGACTTACATTAGTTCAAATTCCGTTGGGACAAATTTATATCACAAGAGAGCTTTGTGTAATGAAAACATCTTTCATTCCCTCAGTTTGTGGGTTGAGAACTAATCCCAAAATACGTCTGTTCTTTAGTCAGTAGCTAACACACAAATCCATAGTCCTTGCTCTGCATGTGACTAAGCCTTACCTACTAGTGAACTATTATGGGAGGTATTAAGGTATTTCTATAGTTGATATTCACCTTAAGACTTTCTCACATTATAATTAAAATATGAATCATTTTGTCTTGCTTTGTCTTCCCAGAAAGCAGAGCTTGAAACAAAGACTTGTGTGTAAGTCATTTATTTAGGAAGTAATTCCAAGAGTGAGAAAGCAGGAGAGTGAGACAGGGAAGGTGGGAAATCCCATATGAGGATGTGTTATTGAAATTGTTACTATCATCAGTGGGGGCCTAGATTCCCCTGAGGCCTCTTGAAAACCTTGAAAGTTCAGATTAGGCAACCTCCAGGTCCAGTAGACCTTTTCAAGGCTTTTATCAGAATTTGTCTTCCAGGTTATCTGGCTATTTCATTCAACTCTCATTTCTGTGCTGTTTCTACTTTCTGGATTGCTTCTACCCTTTTTTTAAACTGGGTTAATTCCTGGTTACTTTATCTTGTAAACTATTTTATTTTATTTTTATCTTGTAATCTATTTCCTTTCCTTTCCTTTCCATTCCTTTTCATTATATCATATTATATTATATTATATTATATTTATTATATTATATTATATATTACATTATATTATATTATATTTGAGAGAGTGTGAGTTGGGGCAGAGGGAGAGAGAGAGAGAGAGAGAGAGAGAGAGAGAGAGAGAGAGAGGGAGAATCCCAAGCAGCCTCCACACTCAGCACAGAGCTCCATCCCACGACTCTGGGATCCTGACCTGAACTGCAATCAAGAGTCTGATGCTCAACTGACTGAACCACCCATGTGCCCTGATATCTTGTAAACTTCTAATTTCCACTTGTCCTTTAAGATTTAGCTTAACGGTTCTCCAGATGACCTCTCTCCCTTCCCACCCCCATCTTCACTGCACTCCCAGATCTCCTTGTGCATGACTATTTTAACATTTACTACACTGTACTGTCAATGTAAGTTATTTCCCTCTCCCCCAACCATATTTCTCAAAGGAACATAGCCTGTTTTTCATTAGCATTCATTGCCTTAACACAATACATGTTCAATAAAATGAATGTGTTTTATTTTTTCAACTGGACAGCAAACTCCTCAAGGTTAGATAGTAAGTCTTACTCGGCCCTGTACTTTAGTCTAGCATAATGTCTTTCATAGCACATGCTTTAAAAATATTTGTGTCATGCTGAGGGAAAACCCCTAAAATCTCCTTTGGTCTCTGTAAGAAAATGGGGCTATAAAAATATCTCTGACTCAAGTTGTTGAGCACCTACAGATTGCATTTCTATTTCAGAAACTCTGGCTATGAAAACATCAATGACTCAAGTTGCTTGGTGTCTGCAGACAGCATTTCTTTTGTAAATTTTAAACCCAAATAATGACTCAGGCTGTTTCAATAGAAGTGAGAAATGAGAAACCATGTAGATAATGCACTAGATGAGTCAAATTAAATTTAGAATAAGAAACTAATATTAAAAAAAACCACTTTAATGTTTATTTTTGAGAGAGACAGAGAGAGACTGAGTGTGAGCAGGGGAGGGGCAGAGAGAGAAGAAGACACAGAATCTGAAGCAGGCTCCAAGCTCTGAGCTGTCAGCACAGAGCCTGATATGGGGCTCGAACCCGCGAACCACGAGATCATGACCTGAGCTGAAGTTGGAGGGTTAACCGACTGAGCCACCCAGGTGCCCCAAGAAACCAATTTTGAAATCCTGCTTAGTCATTGCTTGCCTGAGATTTTTTTCTTACAGTGTGCAGGGTGCCCACAAAACAAATGATGTGGGTTTGGTGAACCTAAGACAGTGACCTTGTATATTGTAAAATGGAGTGAGTACATTACATTACACTGACTTTTGAATTGATTATGTTACAATGACTTTTATAAAGTTTATTTCACATAGTCCTTCTTAATACTTATTTCCCTTTTCCTCTTTCTATTTTTATAGCGTAGCTTTGGAGGGATCTGAAATGCTTTTATGATACAAACCTTTATTACTACTGGTGGGAAGGTAATATATCAAAATTTGGGGGGTCAAACACAAACATCTTTGTGTAAAAATTATTATTCTCTGGAATTTTGACCTATTCTTTCTCTTTCCTTCCAAGTTTGACTTTTTACTCTCACATAAGTCTGACTTTTGGTCCTTATAGGAAAAATAGTTGTGCATGGTTTAGAGATAATTTGAATTCTTTTAACCGGGGAGACAACTTTATATTCTATAATAAAGTTGAAGCTCATAAAGCAATCCCCAGGAGAAGTAACATGTGGACTTCATTGCACAGGGAGCTGTAAGGGACTGTGTGCATATTTGATAGTGGAGGACGGTTCTGATCTTGTGGATATTAGTTGTTTGAAGATGGTGAAGATAAGCTCTTAAACTCCAGCCAAAATCGTGACAGCCAATAAATAATAAATAAATAAAAGGAGAGGTTCTCAGGAAATAAATAGATTTCTTTATCTTTTGTTGAGGAGTACTTCAAATTAACAATCCTTTCAAAAGTCAAATGTTTCTGGGAGGATTAAGTGTTGGGCTGTGTGTGTGTGGGTATGTGTGTGCACGTGCACCAGCATGTTTTGATGCGTACTGCTGGGAGAGAATTATAACTCCTCTTTATCTTAATGCCAGTTGACTTAAACACAGATACATATGCATGAATGCATGTGCGTATCTATTTTATTATCTAGCTGAATTCAGCCATTTTGCAGGAATAGCCCTTTTAGGCAAGGTCTGGGTGGGGAGGAGGAGACAAAGTTTTGGGACATGGAACACCTCAAGAGGAAGGCGTGCTTGGTTGCCTTCATGCTGAGGGCTTTCAGAAAGCTTAAGGATATGTACGTGAACCCTCATGTACAAGGCGTGATCAAATCCCAGCCACTTGCCAGCTGTGTAACTTGGGTAAATTGTGTAATCTTCCTAGGGCTTAGAGTGTTTTCTCATTTGTAAGATGTGAATCGTAATAGAAAAATCACATAGGACTGTCGTGCTAATTAGATGAGATTAATGGAAGATGCTTAGGGCATAAGCACTCAGTAAATACTAGTCCCAGTCCTCGTCCCTGTCTTCCTCCTCCTTGTTTGTCCTCTTCCTTGTCTCCTTTTACTTCATTTCCTCCTTGATCCCCTGGTGGGTAGAAGACAAGAAGATACCAGGAATTGCAAGACACCAGAAAAAGAGGGCAGACAAGCATCACAGATAATTCCGATGAGTCGTAGTCTTTCTCTCTCTGTCCCCGCTGTCCGTCCTCTGTCCTGACGTGGAGGAGGCTGCAGGGACCACAGAGTTCTCCAGTCTGAGACCCTTAGCCCCATGTAGCCATGAGCCGTTGGTTGGTTACCGTAAGGGCTGTGGAAAGTCGCTGGCGGCACGTCACCTACGGGGATGAAAAGGTGAAAATGATCACCTCCGAGGCACCTGGTTCTCTAGACGACCCCTTTGTGCCCTTGCCCGAGGGAAATAGACCTGGTTGTGAGCATCCCTGGGCTCGCTCTACTCTGGAACCTGTGTGCGGAGGGAGAGAGGAGAGGGAGAGAGGAGTCTCAGCTCCCGTTTGTTCACAGCATAACCATTCATGCATCCTGTGCGGACTGTCTCGCTTTCTGGTCCATGAGCACCGACACTCCAGCCAAAATAGTTACAGCCAATAGCTGGTGAGCACTCACGCCGCGCAGGTGCCCTTACAAGCACATTCTCATAACCTCCTGATGTGGGAGACGCTATTATTACCCCAGTCTGACAAAGGTGAAACCAAGGCACACAGAATTAAAAGAAGCAGAATCAAGATGAAACCAGACCATTCTGGCTTCAGAGCCTCCTTCTTAACCACTGGCCCCTCAGGGCCCCTGCTGTACTCAACTCCTCTTGGCCTTCCCATCTGTGCTTATGAGCCGTTTCAAGGCTGTGATTTCTGTAAGGCAGGCCTTTTCCCTTGATTCTTCACTTGGATGCTTCCTGCTATTCTTAAAAGTTAATTCAGGCAATAAATACTTATTACACTCTATTGTATTTAATCACTTATTTCTCTCCTCCAGCAGACCGTGAGGTCTTGTTTCCTGTCCCTAGCCAATTGCACAGGGCATGGTACAAAGGAGGTGCTGAATAAGGTCTGCGGATCCAAAGAATGAATTGTGTATTGGGTTGAATTTTTTTTTTTTTTTTCAGGATATGAGTGTGTAGACGTATCCAGCTACATAGGGTTGTCATAAACCTTGAGGATCCCAATGAGCTGAAACACTTCACAGCTTCTATTTATGGTGAAGAGGCTAACAATTCCCCAGGTGGTAGCTTGCTTTTTCTAAGGAAAAGAAGGAACCGGCAGCTTTAGGCAATGATTTCCAAGTCGTGTTTACGGTGTGAATTTTGATTGGCTGGCACTAGGGGGCGCTAAGGAGCCTCGCAGGGAAGCTCGGACATGAACTACAACGCCTCAGACTGTGCTGTAAATAATTTGAAAGATTGTTATTTTTTAAGATTTGTAAGTGGGTACATTATTTGAGCCAGACATTTATTCTCCAATGCATTTTGTCCACTGGTTGTCTTATTTTTCAAATGGGAAGATCTGATACTTTATTTCTTCAAGTTTCCCAGTAACTTAGTTTTCAAAATTCAGGTCAAGGCTCTAGTTGTGTAATTCAGACTCAACATCTCTGATCTTTCTCTGCCTCAACCCCCAACCCCACCTTTTTTTTTAGTATAGTGTGGTTGCAGACGCCAAAGTTCTGGCTTTTTTTTTTTTTTTTTTTTTTTTTTTTTTTTTTAAGGCTCTGGACTAAGGAGCTTTCTTTCCTTTTTCTTTTTTTTCCCCCCTTCCCTCCCCACTCTCCTTCCCGCTCCCTCCTCCTCCTCCTCCTCCTCTTTCTTTTAGCAATTTTGTAGGTCAAAACAGTGAATACCGGCAATTTCAGTTGGTTCAACCTAATAGTTCTGACTCTGCCTTTGACTTGCCTTATGACCTTGGTAATTCACCTATTCCCTTTAGGCCTTACTGTTTTCATCTGTTAAATGGCAGGAATGGGCATTTCAAATCATATTGACTTGAAAGACCATTTTAATTTTGATGTTTCATAATTTTGACCCCTAAAATCTCTTGTTCTGTGTCATCAACTGGTTCTTTATGTCTTTGCCTAGCATGTGTTCTGGACTTTTATTAGCTGTTGGTTAATTGTGGACTTTTATTAGACATTTATTAATTATGGACTACCAGAGACCTAAAGTGTGCCCTGTTTATTGCCCTGAGTTTATTGTTACTTTCCTGGAATAAGTTCTTTACAGGGTGCAAAGTCACGATTAAACCTCTTTAGTCCAATTAAAGGAATACAATAATAGAAACTTATGTTTCATTATAGTATCAATCTAATTTCTCCCTTTATAATTAGTTTAGTGAGGCAGCTTATGTAGCATCTAATTACTTCTGTGATGATCTCCTTGCAGAAAATTTTACTCTGGAAATTTTGATCTTTCTAGTAAGATTATTACACAGGAAAGTTGAACCAAACCTCAATTTTTTATAGTATCATTCATCCTGAGTGGGATGCTGAACCACATCAGTTCTGAGAGCTTTCCATAATTCTAATCCAATTAATAGATTTTTATAGCATTTCTCTATGATACTAAATTGGTAAAAACCAGAAGATGAGTCTCCAATGGTTAACTTGTAGGTGTTTGTAAATGAGAATAATACCACCTGCTAGAACAATAATTCCCCCAATTAACTTTCTTGACCCATAAATCCTGAGCAAACTCCTTAAAAAAATAATGTGATGGTTAAATACCTTAGGAAACACTGCATAATATATATGGAGTTTCATAGTGAATAAGATGTTAAAGCTTCTGAGAATACCAGCAGCACTCATTCTTATTTGGCTTTTAACTACCATTCCCAAATTTCTATGACTCTTTTTTTCCCATAATATTGTGCAAAGCTTGGGATCCATGGAACATATCGTATGCTTATTTTCTCTTATTAAAAATTTCCCCAAGGCAGGTGTTTATATTAACTTTCTATTACAGCCAGTATTTAACTTTAGGACCAAGAAAGAATATGCAGAATTTAACTACTCTTTGACTTTATTTACTTAGCAGTAAATAAAAGTGAAATTATCACTGGAAATTGTATTTTGGAATTGTAGTTTCTTCTATTTTGAGGGAGAGTTTTATGTCCAAAATTCTTGCTACTAGTAGACCAGATAGATTTGTCTTCTACTCTAAACATGATGGAGGAAGCACACTATTCTGGGCCAAAACCATTAAATAACTAATCTATGTTTTCCATTTCCCTGATGCAAAAACCTTGTTGCTTGTATCTCATGGAAATGGTTCTTATTGTCATCTAATATTTCTGAATATAAATCCTGATTCTGTGCTGTGTGCCTTTTCTCAAGTTAACTAACCTCTCTGTGCCTCATTTCCCTCATCTGTTTGTATCTATGTTTTGAGGTTGTTGCAAGGATCAGGTAAATGAATGCACAAAAGCACTTGGAGGTCTGCCTAGAAGGCCTTCCATGATGTGAGCTCTTACAGTTAATGCTTGTGATGCTATGTTTAGGTGGTGATGGAGAGATGATGCGTCAACCTCTCCTCACACTTTCAAGAAGTAGGTGAGTCCTAGGCTCTGTATAATCAAGGCAAGGATTTCTGGATCATATTTTTTTCTTTGATCAAAATTTTATTTTGCCTTCTCTTCTATATTTTTTAAAGTTTTATTTAATTAATTTGAGAGAGAGAGAGAGAGCAAGTATGAGCAGAGGAGGGGCAGAGAGAGAGAGAAGGAGAGAGAGAATCCCAAGCCCTGATGCAGGGCTAGATCTCATGAACCGTGAGAACATGACCTGAACCGAAATCAAGAGTCAGACGGTTAACCAACTGAGCCACCCCGGTGCCCCTTCTCTTCTATATTTTTAAGATAAATTGTTTATTCATTTATTCATCCCATATAAATATGAAATGAGTGGCTGCTGTTTCCTAGGCACTTGTGCTAATTATTGTAGATACAGTGTTGATCTAATTACTCATGGTCTCCCTCCTTGTGGGCTTCAGAATTCTAGAAGGACAAGCAAGGAGCACCAGGGTACTATGAGAAGAGAAGTGAGGGGGCAAACAGGAGTTGTCCAACTTGGGCAGGGAGCTTATGGGACTTTTTGTGGAGGATGTGACATGCAAGTTGAAATCTTAAAGGTTAATCCAAGAGAGCCATCTGGTGGGTGACAGGAACAACTTATGTGATGGTGACAGGGAGGAAGCCATATTCAGAGAACTGATAGATATTCCACAGGGCAGAAGGACAGAATAAAAGGTTGGGAAGGTGTGTGCTGAGTGATGAGGCTAGGTGTAGTTCTTTCACATTAATTAGGGCTATTGTGAACTCTACAGTAGAGTGATAATCTGATCAATTGTTTCCTATCATAGCTGGTAAGAGATTGTCATCAGAAAACCTTCCAGATGACAGGACGTACCTTTTTCAAGGTACCAATTTTTGATATAGTGTTTCATAATCATGCTGCTGCCTGACATCTATAATGCCAGGGGTTGGTTTGGAGGCCAGTGTACATAAATCAGTAACTTTGAGGCTCGCTTACTGGGGTTCAGCAAAGCTGGCCACAGGATGAAGTCATTCGTGGTGGTGAGCTGAGAGAAAGCAGCTGGCCCAAGCTTAGCTCTGTGCCTAGAATGAGGAAATGGCAAAAGCCCTCAGACAATGTTGCTGTGAAGGGAATTGAAGGGAATCAGAAAGATTTGATCTCCCAGATGCCTTCATGCTGAGAGAGGCTTTAGGGCATCACAAAATCACACATGGGCTCCATTGGTATTTTCACTAAAGAGATAATTTCTGTTCTTATTAACCTGAGACAGGAGTTGAAAATTGCTTCAGAGTCTGACTCTTTGCCTGTTTTTATTACTTTTTAATGTTTTATTTTCTCTATGCCCAACTTGGGGCTCAAGCCACGACCCTGAGACCAATAGTCACATGCTCTACCAACTGAGCTGGCCAGGCACCCCTGTTAGCCTGTTTTTAAAAACAAACACACTGACCCTGAGTTTAGTCACTTGCAGCAGATGGCCTCACCCCACTTCCTAGTATTGTAACCGTTATGAAAGATCAATTCATAACGAAACCTATTTCTCTTGACCATCGTGTATGATCATGCCCGGGGGGAATATAGTCACAATGAAAGTAACTACTTTTCTCTCTTTTCCCACAACTGAATTGTAGATACTCTTCTCTCTTATGTTGGTATATTACTTTGAAATGGTCTTGCTTGGATCATCAAACTTAACTCCTTGCAGAAAATTCTGCTGTAGCACTACAGACCCTTTCAGTAGTGAGTCTTCACTTGTTACTATTAAAACATGGGACTGACATTTCCTGAATGTGTCCTGCAAAACATCTGCTAATAATTATAAGCTCCTGGCAATGACTCTGCATTCTCATGGTGCTGTGACCTCCCTCTCTAGGCGTCTCTTTCCTAATTTGTTCTGCATTCTTTTTATCGTGCAATGATGATGCGAAAGGTTTTATCCCATTTTGGGTTTTGGAAGGAAGACGGCCTTTCTAATTGAGCCTAAGTTGAAAGGATCACCTCATTGCAACACTCCCAATTTATTTCCATTAAATGAAACTTCTGGCTGCCATAGCTCTGAATGGTATTGAAGCTCCTAAGTCCATTCATCTTTTCAATAAACACTTAACGAGCACTTTCTGTTTGCTAGGCATGGTTATGGCACTTGGCATATATCTGTGGACAAAACTGACAATGATACCTGTTCTCCTACAGCTTATTTTCTAAATAAGAGGACAAGAAAATGCACACTAAATGCAATAAATCTAAGAAGTTCTACTTTAAAGGTCTAGAAGAAGGGTACATGCAAGTGTATTCTAAATTTGAAAATACAGTCTTTATATTGAGAGGTTAAAATGGAATTCACAAAATTATATAAAATATTTCAGTCCTTGAATCTGCCTAGGAATGGGCTTCCATATGTAAATTCCCTTGATTGTCTTAAACTATCTCAGTTTGTCCAAATCAGGATCCAAACAAGCCCCTTGCTGATTTGGTTATTTCACTGAAGTCTTTTGCCAATTTCCTTTACTCTGGAATAATGCCTTTTCCTCACTTCCTTTTTTCTGTGGTTTGGTTTCAGTTGTCCTATAGATGACTTCGCTGGCTAGAGCAGATGTCCTTAGTGCTTTGAATGCTTTCCTTTGGCACTCACTGTTCCCAAGTGACCTGACACAATGGCTTCCAAGAAAAGGCAACTGTGACTCTTCGGGCTTTCTGGCCTCTCTCCACCACCAGCTATGCATGAGCTAATAATGCCACTCCCTCTTCCCCCAGCAGTCTTCAACCAAATGATTGAGGAAAGTAGATAAATGATTCAACTTCTTAACCTTTGGGATAACTCGGAGATACAATCTACTCTTTTGAACTTCCATAGTCGGACTGAACCCCAGTTACTTGCAGCCATTACCTGCTCAATAATACTCCAGTTGGTGGCTTCCTTTCTTTCTCTGGCTTGTTTTGCTTCCTCATTTCTCTGCCAACGATATCCCACAAATAAACCATAAACCTGTCTCAAGGTCTGCTTTGGGGAGAACCAGCCTAAGGTAGCCACAATCTAAATTTGGTTAAATAGTTCTTGTTATATCATTTAATCTACCATTAATCTATTTCTATAAATTAGAAGTTAGAACTAAAGTTGTTTCTTTGGTTTCTTTTTTTTTTTTTTTTGGATTCAGTGGTTTTTTTTGGGGAGGGAGGAAGGGCAAGAATTCTTCATAGACAGTGCTGAGTATATCATATCACATCACGAGTCAAATTATCTTTAGTAATCAGTAAATTCAGATGATGAAGGTGTGTTATTCTCATCAAACGTAATGCCTAATGGTTTTAAGATCCATTGGTGACCATTGCCTGAATCCATTATTTCATTAGGGATTGTAAAATGATGGTTTTCTTAATTCTATTATCTGGAGAAGAAAGCCCCAGGCAGAGAGAGCAGTATGTGCAAGGACAGAGACGTGAGGCCAAGTATATTATGATTAGGGAAATAAAGTATGCTTAGTTTGCAAGGTGCATTGGGAATCAGTGGGAGATGGATCTAAAAAGGTAGGTAAGACTTTTTTTTATATAATGTTAAGGACTTAAGATCTTGTACTAAAATTAATTGATTGACACTGAGAGATTTTAAATGTGTCCATTAGCATGAACATATTTTTTTGGAGTGATCACTGTTAATATTGTGAAACATAGATTGGTGATTGATGAGAGTAGCTAAGAAGATGTTGCCATGGTCAGAGGTAGTGGGGAGGGGAAAGATAAGTTATATACTTAAGACCGTAGACTCAGTGGGGCTGACTGACTGATTAAATTTGGGGCAAGGGAGAGGAGGATCCTTTCCTGCTGGGACAAATGGTTTGATAGTTGTGTCCTTCAAAAAGATACGGAATGTGGCAAGAGTAGAAAGTCTGATGAAGCAAATAACTGAGTTTGGCTCTGGACGTATCAGGGGATTATGGTACACACAGATGTAAGTGTCCAACTGGGCGATAGCTGCCATTTGTGTAGGAATTCAGGAGGAAGGTTAGAGGTGGAGATAAAGATTCAGGAGTCATCAAAAGATAGTTAGTGGTTGAAACCATTAGAACAGTTAAGATCATTTAGTAAAGTGTGTGGAGAAGGGAAGAAATGAATTAAAAGAAGGCAGTTCAGGGTATATTCCTGAGCAGTGACACAAATGTTTAAAAGAGTAAGGCAAGAATTTGAGAGTAGAGAGAGAATCTCAAAGAAGACTCAAAGGTTTCAGATGTTCACGATATGGTGATACAGGAGTCAGATGTTGGAAATGTTAGGAAGGTTTGCATGAGATGTTGCAGAGAGACCAGGCGTGAGAGGACTGAAAAGCTCCCAGTGAATTTTTTATAGAGTTAGCCCATGATATTCGTAAGGATAGTTCTGATGGTGTGGTGATAATGGAAGACCTGATACAGTGAGTTGAAGGGTGAATGACATGTGATGACATAGAAACAATGGATGCTACCTATTCACAAGAAAGTTTGGGTGAAGATTTGGGAAAGCTTTCATTCTCCCCTCCTCGCTTCTTGCCTTTCTTCCCTTTCCTCCCTCCTTCCCTCCTTCCTTCCTCTCCTCTCTGCTCCTCTCCTGTCGTTCTTTTCTCTTCTTCCTTTTCCCCTTCTCCCCTTTCTCCTTATTCCTCCTCCTCTTCTTCCTTTTCTTCTTCATCTTTGCCACTCCTCCTCCTTGTTCTCCCTTTCCTTCTCCTTCTCTCTCTCTCTCTCTCTCTCTCTCCTCACCCCCTCACCTCTTTCTTCCTCCCTGTCTCTCCTGACTACACTACTGACTAGTGCTGAGGGTAATAAGCCATTAGCGGCAGAAGTATCTGAATGAGAAAGTTTCCTGAGGATCCAGGATTCAGAGCACAGGTGGGAATCTGTTTCCTTCTTTGTAAAATACAGGATAGCACTAATATTACACTGTTATCATAAAAACTGAGTGGAGTTAAAAGTGGGGAGAAGGATTTTCCTACAGGGAAGTCGTGTATCAATGTTAGTCATCAGCACCATTGCGAGAGCAATCTGTCCCTCTAAAGACAAGCATTAAATTGTAGAGCTCCTTTTCCTTATAGTTAATCGGCAAACACTTTCTTTTTTAGAACTCCTAGGTTTGAGTTAGGGAGATGGTTTTCAGGTTCTCTGAAGTTTCATGTACAGGCAAGGAAGGAAATGCCTTAATCCAAAACGACTTCGTTTGGTGCAGTTAACTTTAGTTCATGAGTGCTTGAATAGTGTTGAGCTGAGGCAATGCAGACAGCTTTATTAATCAGAATCTTTATTACGGTCATGCTTTCTTTGCTGGGGAAGCAAAGAGCCTATATTTTTAAAAATTCATTAAGATGTCAGTATGCATCAATCAGAGAAATCATTTCAAGAATCTCTTAATCTTGAAAATAGGGTGAAAAGAACCTTCATACTCATTTCTTTGTGCCGACAAGTAAGAGCTGAGTGGAGCAATGTCATGAGTTAGAGCCCAGATTATATACACTGGCTGAAGAACGATTATGGGCTGATTCAGTTCAATGCATAATTTGTCATCATCACTTGAAATTAACGATCCAACCCAAAGTTTAAAACAGTACTTAACATAAGGGAAGAGTAGCTTTTGATGATTGTTTGCCAATTTGTCCTTTACAGGACACAAGGCATATGAAAAATACAATTTTTACAGAAGCTTTGATAGGCCTGAAATCCTCACTCTTGTTTAGCCAAAGGTAGTTCTCACTACCTTTGCCTTAGATCATCTTGAGGGCCTGACAGAAACGAATTCCCTACCCAGAAAACTGCTCATATTTACAAATATTTTATATGTGATCTTGGAACATTCCTGATATACTTCCTCCCCTGAAGTTCATGGGTTTCAGGTTATGCACTGCTAATTTGGATGTTCAGTGTCCAAAGACAGTCATCTGAAGGACAATTCAGCCAAAATCAGATTCTTAACCAACAGAGCCATCCAGGTGGCCTTGAAGGACAATTCAACTTTTAATCTTGAGTTTGAGTCTGGAGATCACATTAAGCTGTATTACATTGTTTAAAAAAGGGGTCTGAACCTCAAGGGATGGTGTGATCAATCCATTGGCTTTCACACTGGAACGTATCTGCTCATACTTAGTCATTCTGAGAAGACCAAGCAGTCTCTCAACTCAAAATTCGTTTGAAAAACTTCATAAATGAGAAGAAAACACTCTCTAGAAAGTTCAGTGTTGGCATTAGAATGATGTCCAAGAAGCATACAGCCATAAGATTCATGGAATTCATATTTCCCTGCCCGTGCTACCTCCCACTTGGACAATGAACACGTGAACCCTCCATCTGACAAGCAACATGAGGGTTTTGAATTAGAGAAGGCGGCACTGTGTTTGTTCTCAGGGATGCATTTTCTGTTTCTTAGTGCATGTTCTCTAATTCAGGAATTTACTTTCGACTTTGTGCGTCAAAATAAGTCCAGACACTTGATGCCTTGATTTTATTTTCAAAATTCCTTTAAAAAAAAAACAAAAAAAACCCATGCCTTTTCTTCATCAGGTCTGGTCAACACCATCTGAAGTTTGGCTCAGGGGAATTGAGGGTGAGTATATTCCTAAAATGACTTATGCGTCTGGGAGCCTTGTACCGTTTTAAAGTAAACATATGTGGTCTTATTAGAAGACACTCCTAATGGCAGCCAGTTTGCTGGCCCACATTATTGTGGCATTTAATAATTCACAAAATGCTCTCATATTTATGGTTTGTATTTTGACTAAAGGGCAAGCATTACTACGTCAAACTCATAGGTGAGGGAACAAGGCTTATAAATTGTTGAGACTTGAAAGCTGAGATTCACCCTAGGCTCTCAGCTTTGATTTGGATGCATAAGGTCTCAAATGGTTTTTTAAAAATCTATTTTGTTTCTTGAGACTTATGTTGGTAAATTGAATGATCATTTTAAGCATATAACTATTTAACTATTTGTCATTGTGACTTAACATCTACTTGGGTCCAGCCCTGGTCATATTTCAGTCCTGTGAGTAGTTAACCACCTATCCCTTGGGTAGATTTTAAGCCAGAACTAGTCTGAATTCTACTTCCAAATTGGTTCATCTCATAAAGAAAGTAGTTCTTTTGTTTTTTTTTTTTTAATGATATCTCTATGAATTACTGCTTCTGTTTGATGTCAGTTTTTCAGAAGAACAATTCATCCATGAAAGGTCATTTCACATCAGCCTTCTAAAAGTGTAACCTTAATTTTGTATGAGTTGCTTATATAGGAGATTGTAGTTATAATAAAAACCCCTTGCCAGGAATGCCAGAGAGAATGCCTGTTGCTCACACACGGTGTCAGGTCTATGTTCCTAGTGCCTCACAGAGTGCGTGGCACTGGGTGAATAGCTGCTTAGTTGAATATTTCAAATGACGCAACATAGGTTTTCTGGAAGTAAAATTTGAATCAAGAAGTCACTTCCCAAAGTTCCTAAATTTTACTGAAATCCTTATCTCCATAAAGGAGAAAAGTCCTAAACTGGAAAAGCATGAAAACTATAAAATGATAAAACTTAGTCAATCCTAGTGTTGTGCATGGAACGGGACTAGAACAAGGTGGAAGGAAGCTCACCAAACACACACATGTGCTAGGCGCTCAGCTAGACTTCTCCATGAACATGAAAGTCAAGACCTCTTTCACTTGTACGTCTTTGCTTCTAAATGTTGACTGACTGCCTTTGGATTAAATATATTTTTGTTGCTGTATGGTAAAAAAAAAACCAAAAAACCACAACAGAAAGCTTGTAATGCTGACAGTGGAAAATGCATGCTTCCTTGGTCTTAACAGCTCGAGTACTACCTTTCTCTCAATTTTATGTAGGTTAGAGCTGTACCCTTCTTCTATATCATTAAGCACTAGTTGCCCAATTACAGTGCTTTGGGACACTGTTAAAATGGTGCCCGAGGCTTTTCAGCAAATTTAGCTTTAAAGCAAATGATCCCAGTAGCCAAAATTATTTACTAAACACAGTACAGAGTTTCTTCTAGAGAGATTATTTAAGGCCTATTACCCTTGCTAGATCCTTATATTACAAAATACTTGGGTACTTAACCAGGCTGTTGCCTCTTCTCATGAGGCCTTTTTTTTTTTTTTTTTCCAACACCAAAATGTAAAAGGAACATTATATATTTGAGTAGAGCAGACTCATGTAGATATTCTTAATCTGAAAGCAGTTTCCTTTATTTCAGGACATTTTCAAGAGAAATAGGGAGTTGTTCTATATCAGGGAATTATTTATAAATACATAATTAATGGTTTATTTTTTAAAATATTCTTTTTGTGCTAAAATGTACAGAGCTATGTAAGCCATAAAGGATTTGAATGTGCCCTAAATCATTGCATTATTGATTAAAAAAGATTTTAATGTTTATTTATTTTTGAAGGAGAGAGAGACAGAGTGTGAGTGGGGGAAGAGCAGAAGAGAGGGAGAGGCACAGAATCCGAAGCAGGCTCCAGGCTCTGAGCTGTCAGCACAGAGCCTGAGGCGGGGCTTAAACTCAGGAGCTGTGAGATCATGACCTGAGCCAAAGTCAGCCGCTTAACTGACTGAGCTACCCAGGCTCCCCAAATCATCACTTTATTTAGATATATTCCTTTTTAAATCTCTGCATGGAAAATGTTATCGAACCTTATATATTATTGACAACAAACAATAACCATTGAGAATTGTGAGGTGTTTTCTCATTAGTGCTCAATAGCTCTCAGCCAGCTATTTGTAACACCATTTTGCAGAAGAGAAAATTGAGGCTTTGGCTAGATAAATGACCCTTGTCCAATCGACCACACTGCTGGTAAGGCGCAATAGTGTGAGCGATATGTATAGGTTAATCTTTTGGGTTCTTGGACTCAATTCACTGTGTGAATTCCGGTGTGTGTGTGTGTGTGTGTGTGTTTGGGTGGGTAGCTTCCAAACACCACCAAGCAATTCTTAGATACCAGCAGGGTGTCTGAGAATCCACATCAATTCTAACACTGTCTACACAGGGATACAATCAGGGTCTACACATTGAGAATTTGGCACTACAAGAATCCCCCCAACCACTTCAGAGACCAGTCGTCAAGCCCAGGTTGTAACCTGTATTTCTGACCCACTGGCTATAAATCAGAGGTTTCCATGACCTCCTCCTTGGGTTTAATTAATTTCCTAGAGCAGCTCACAGAACTCAGAGAAACATTTTACTTACTAGGTTACCGGTTTATTACAAAAGGATGTGATTCAGGAACAGCCAGAGGGAAGAGAGTCAGGGCAAGGTATGTGGGAAGGGGCTCAGAGCTTCCACACCCTCTCCACATGCATCATTCTCCCCAAATTCCGTGTGCTCACCAACATGGAAGCTCTCCAACCCCCATTCTTTTGGGTTTTTATGAAAGCTTCACTACCTAGCCATGACTGATTAACTCATTGGCTAGTGGCCATGGATTAAACCTCCACCCCTCTCTGTTCTTCAGGGGGTGGGACTGAAAGTTCCAACCCTCTAATCACATGATTGCTTCCAGCAACCAGCCCCCATCCTTAGTTGGGGTCCAAAAGCCACCCCATTACATAACAAAAATGGTCTATTGCTCTCATCACTTAAATCCCAGGGTTTATAGGAGCTCTGTGCCAGAAAAGGGGATGAAGACAAAACTTGTATTTCTTATTATAAATCACAATGCGTACAAAACAAAAACAATAATACAATTTATAATATGTACAGAAGATAGGGTCAAAAAAGGAGATTTCCAATGCTAGAACAGAGATCTATAACATATGCTGATAAAAAGTTAAATATATTTTCAAATTGGGGACATATTATTAATGAAATGTTTTAAAAACCCTGTAGTGTATTCTTCTTTAAATCACTGTCATCGAGAGTAACTGGGTTTTCATATATCAGATTTGCTTAAGGTGGGATTCATCTGTTTAATCCAAAACTATATCTATATAACTCTTAAAAAGTAGTCCATTCTTTATCATATATGATCCATGCAGCTCACCACTCTTGGTCTTTTTAGTTAAGAGAGATTGTGGTGTGTTTTATTGTATTGACACTATATAATGATGTTTATTTCAAATATCACTTTCATAGGTGGCCTGTAAAATCCTTTTATGCCTTCCTTTGATCTACTTGAATTTACAGTGAAGCTGTGCACATAATTATATAGTTCAAATGGAACATAGAAATGTTATTGATTTTTATCATAAACAGTTTCCTTTAGGGGGATTCTTTATTTTTATTTTTTTATATTCACTTACTTTTTTAAAGTATCTCTATGCCCAACGTAGGCCTTGAACTCATGCCCCCAAGATCAAGAGTCACATGCTCTATCGACTGAGCCTGCCAGGCGCCCCCTTTGGGGGCATTTTTTGAAAGTCTGTGTTATCTTTTTAGTTTAGACATTGAGAGGATGCCAAAGAAGGGTCAATTTACTCAAAGAACCATCGTAGAATTTAGTGTCTGTATACTTGATTCACAAGACCATACAAAACAAAGAAGCAAACAGTAATTTAAAAAATTCTCAAGGGAAAATCTCACGGAAAAGCTTACTTTTTTTAGTTTCTGACTTGCCATGCACATGGTGCATGTACAAAAAATATTTGTTGAAGTGACTATTCCTTGTGTCAATGACACTTCTTCGTAGTAATCCTGACACTGATGTGTGATTTGTACTGCTGCGTGTTGGATTCTCTGGGAAGCAGATTCACATAGCAATTAGCGTATAGAAAGTTCACTAGGGAGTTTTCTCAGGGAGGGAACTAAGAATGGACAGAGGGAGACGTTGGTCTGCATCGCAGTCTCAACCAAGGCTTCAGTCCACCCTGTAGAGGGGTTGTGAAGATGGGTTGACCCTTCCAATTCTGGTCTTATTCTGAGAGGGGCCAGGCCTTTTTAATCTGGCATTGACCACTCATTGAATGGGGGCTGCTCCCTTTGCTCCCTGGGATGACAGCCTGCCTTTGGGAGAAGATTGGTTGGAAAGACGGCAGTACTTTGAGTGGGCGGAGTAATAGGAATGAGTCCTGGTACCCTGAAGGGGGATCTGAGGGGAATAGCATGGTATTCAATACAGACACTATGGCCAGTGAACTAAATGAAGCAAAAATGGTAGAAGGAATATTTTGACTACGCTGTTCCTTCTCTATAACCCATTTTTCAATCTCTAATTCTGTTAAAGGATGGGCATTATTTTTGTTTCTTTCATGGTTTTTAACTCCCAGGTAGACTTGCGAGGTCTTACTTGGCTAATTATTCTGAAAATTTCCTATTCATTATCTCACATAGCAGGGAGCCTCTTTGGACCATCAAGCCTGTAAATTTACGATTGCACATTAATCAGTGAAATATAATTGCTAGCTGCTGCCTCTGGGCTTGGGACGCGCTGTATATGCTGGGATATATACAATTAGCCCTAAGGTTTACGCAGGAGCACTCGCCCATCCAACAAGAAAATGAGCATTTCAGTAATTGAGAAAATGAACATCTTGGGTCGTTTTCTTGCTGGCAGTGGTTAGAAACTCTTATCATTGAATTGCCCTGTTTTGTTTTTCATTATCTCTCAAAAGCATTGGTAGGCAAAAAAGCTACAGTAGTCTCCCTTGGTCCCCAGAGGATATGTTCCAAGACCCCCCAGTGGACGCCTGGGACCATGGATAGTACTGAACCCTATATATACCATGAATTTTCTATACATGCATACCCATGATAAAGTTTAATTTATAAACTAGGCACAATGAGAGATTAACAGCAATAACTACTAACACAATGGAAAAAATTATAACAATATACTGTTATAAAGGTTTTGTGAATGTGGTCTTTCTCTCATAATGTCTTGTACAGTACTCACCCTTCTCCTGCTTATGATGATGTGAGATAATAAAATGCCTAGGGGAAGAGATGAAGTGAGGTGACTGGCGTAGACATCGTGAGGTAGCGTTAAGCTACTACTGACCTTCTGACGATGTTTCGGAAGGAGCATTATGTGCTTCTGGACTGTGGTTGACTGAGGGTAGTGGAAACCGCAGATAAGGGGGGGACTATTGTATTTGACCCACACAAAATTTTAGTTTGTTTGGGTGAGGAAGATCAAATACAAGAGGAGGGAATACTAATTTCTAATGCAGCACAGATTCAGTGCTCTGACATCTCTGTTTATAATATTTTTTCACTAGATGGAGTCGGATGGTAAAACTTGACCTGGGAGTTCTGAGAATCTTCTCAAAGTGTGTACATGGTTTTAGCTGTATATACATTGGAACATTTTTCTTCTTTTTTTTTTTTTTTTTCCTGAGTGTGTATTGCTGTCCTTAGATGCTCAAAGTGATCTAAGATACCAAAAAGTTTAGGAATCATTACACTAAAAATAAAGTAAAACAAAAAAATCCCTCATTCATTCTCTGATTTTTAATTTTTTTTAATTTTAAGTTTATTTATTTATTTTGAGAGAGACTGAGTGTGTGAGCAGGGGAGGGGAAGAGAGAGAGAATCCCGAGCAGGCTCCGAGCTGCCAGCTCAGAACCCAAAGTGGGGCTTGAATTCACGAACCATGAGATCATGACTTGAGCTGAAACCAAGACTCAGATACTTAACCAACTGAGCCACCCACCCAGACACCCCATTTATTTTCTGATTTAAAGCTATTATCTCCATTATCATTCTTAAAAATCTATTTGGACACTCCACAAATGCTTCTTCAACTTTTCTACAAGGAATTTATCACAAGCAAGTCCTATCATTGTTTTCCCAATTTCTGTTAATAATAGCACATTCATAACTGCTAATTGTTCCGTTTAGAAATCTAGGCATTTGTTTTCCCCTGTCCTCTCCTGTCCACTTCTGAGATCCATGTGATGATGTGGTTGAAAGACGAAGTGTCTTCTATTTGACAAATCATTTACCTTGGTGGACTCTGGGTGCACCACTGTTCAGCATGCTTCATAAAGCCCTTGTTCAATGGCAGATAGTTCTGGGACATGGTCATTATAAGGGAGGAGTAGAAAGTGTTTTCTTCTATCAAGACAGAAGGAAGGAGTATGCGAAGTGACTCCCAGAAGAAAACACCTATAGAGCCTTTTGCTTTGAGGTGAATGGGTGAGGACAAGGGCCTTTTACAGACCAGCCTGAATCTTGCTACTTTAACACAGTGATTGCATAGGGGAAGGTGCATGAGCTGGAATCAACCACCTGGGGGCTGGGTTTAAGAAGCCGATCATCTCTGAGATGACTTGGGATGAATTCTGTGTGACAGTAGGGCTTCATACTGGTTGGGCAAAAAGCACCTTTCAAATTCACAATTTGGGGGAATTACAAATGCCATTTAAGCAAAGAAAAGGTCACTCAAGCAAAAGTTCTTGTCCCTCGCAAAGTCAGGCAGATTTTCCCAGTGTCTCATGAAGTTTGCCACACATTCTTGAGCAAGAACTTGTTCTTCTAAGATCCCCCGTTCTGTTTCCCCTGTATCCTTGCAATGAATTAATCCTTGTAAGCAATCTGTGTATCTTTTCCTTGGAACTCTCAAGAATCTGACCTGCTGGACTAGGAAAACCTCTACAGCTAAAAAGAGGCATTTTCCTGCCAATGATCTCACAGGTATTTGCTGCTGCCTAAATTCCAGTAACTAGGTACAAAGTGTTTCATTCTACAAGGAAGGATGAGGAATAAGGGAGGAAAAGAAAGAAGTCAACCAATATTTACTGTGCGTCTGTCATGAAATAGTCACCGTGCTAGGCCTCTATTCAGACAATCCATTTGTATGCTTGATCCTACCTTCCAAAGTAGACATAATTATCCCAGAAGAGGAAATTAATGTCAGCGAATTTATGCACCTTGCCCAAAGTCAATCACCTTGTCCTTGGGGGAATTTGCCATGTCTGTGATACCAGCATGGTGGCCGGGGACAAGGCACGTGATGCTTGGTGCTTTGGGAAGGCTGTTAGGGTATCTACTTCTATCCTTTTGGTTCTCGTTGGCCCTGGAAGGTGGAGCATAGAGCTGGAGCTAGCTCTGTAGGAGGGAAGAGGTTTGATGTAGGGCTGGCTATTTACCTATGTCCTCTCAGCTCCGAGTCAGCTCTCCCACTGTCCTCTGGGAGGCTGTGGGACTCTGCAAACTCCATTTTCAAGGCTCCTTTACTGAGAGGGTTCTCTTGTAGGATGTGCTAATAGGGGCACTAGAGAGAGACTGGCCTGGATTTCTCTCTCCTTTTTACTTGTTCCCGCAGTGTAAGTTAGCTCCCATCTGTAATTACTTGCAGCACTCAAGGCACCGGTGTCTTCCTACCCACTCAGAAGCACCAGCCATGGCCAGTGGTGCGACCCCGCCTCTGAGTACTACATCTGCAGGCTCCCGGTCCAAGTTCACAGGGCACATTAACCCCAGCCCTAGGGTGCTAGCTGCTTCCTCTCTGAGCTTCCCCAAAACTCTTTTGGTTGTCCATTACCTGTTGTAACTAATTCCCTGTTTTGTAATGTTTATTTATTTTTGAGACAGAGGAAGACAGAGTGCAAATCGGGGAGGGGCAGAGAGAGAGGGAGACACAGAATCTGAAACAGGCTCCAGGCTCTGAGCTGTCAGCACAGAGCCGGATGCGGGGCTCGAACCCACAAACCATGAGATCGTGACCTGAGCTGAAGTCGGACGCTTAACCAACTGAGCTACCGAGGCGCCCCAACTAATTCCCTGTCTTAAAACCTTTGTATTGGGGCTCTGGGTGGCTCAGTCAGTTGAGTGTCCAACTTCAGCTCAGGTCATGACCTTATGCTCATAAGTTCAAGCCCCATGTCAGGCTCGTTGCTGTCTGTGCAGAGCCTGCTTTGGATCTTCCGTCCCCCCTCTCTCTGCCCCTCCCTCACTCGCACTCTGTCTCTCAAAAATAAATGTAAAAGTATTAAAAAAAATTGTGTATTTTGAAATATTACAGTGGTTTCTGTTTGCCTGACCAGAATTTGACTGTGTGTGTTTGTGTGTCTAAGCTATGGAGTGGATAGACAGACAATTGGGAGTTCCAAAGGCTGGGGACAAATAGTTCCAAAGGCTGGGGACAAATAGAACGACCTCCGATCTGCTCTGGCAAACTCGTAGCTGCATCAGAGGATTGTTACAGAAGACACCATCTTGACCAAGAAGCTCTCGGAAGAACATGTCTGAATTTCATGTAATCCGTGATAAGAACATTCCTTAATGCATGGAAGTGTGAGTTCAGGGAGAGGCTCTGGATGATCTGTTTCTTTAAAGTAAATGCAAAAGACTGCACAGAGGAATCAGATTTTCATACTGTAACCTATTTTCTCTAAGTTAAGTGGTAAAAAAAAAAGAATCATTTGCAATTTGATTCCTTTCACTGGAGGCACCGAGAGGTCTGCTGTCTCGTGCCAATCCCCTTCTTACCTTCAGAGAGCTTAAGATGAGGGGGTGCGTCAGATTTGATGCCCCCCCACCCCAAATTACCCAGGTTTTCTTCTTTACTCAAATGTCGGTGAATGCTTTCAAGTGTTTTCTAAAGAAACAAATTACCTATTTATTGAAATGAGTTAACGGTAGCTTGCTGACAAACAGCATTTAATTTTCAGGAGCAGCTGTCAGACTTTTAAAACATTAAAAGCTCATCAAAAACATTTCAGGAAGTACAGCCAAAACCTTATACGTGACTTTCTAAAATCTGTTATGCTCGGATGCATTCAAGATAATTAACTGGTGTAGTGGTTTTCATATCCTGGGTAAAGGTTGTTGGTTTTTGTTGTTGTTGTTTTTGTTGTTGCTGTGTTACTTCTGTTTTTTTTTTTTTATTAAGTTAATGGGTTTCAGAAGTTTTCATGTGCTTTTATATACCCACTTTAAGTTCCACAAATGGATATAACATGAAGCAATAAAATGACCATATTCCACTGAAGACCTGTGATCTGTCCAAAGGTGATGAAACCTCGTTTCATGTTGGACGGTGGGGAGCACACTTATTTATACCTCTCCTTGAGCTGGCATTCTTCTTCACCCCGGTGTTCTCCAAACTTGTTCTCATATAGAGCCCTTCTAGGCCTCACCAGATGAAATGATCAAAAGGCCCAGGTGGGAGAAACAAAAGTCCCCTAAGTGCCAAGCAATTGAGAATGGAACCTAGAATTCCAGCTGGATCCCCATTTTCTGAAATGTATTTCGTGTAATCTTGTCCCATAATTACTCAATGAAAATAAGATTTCCACAGCCAAACCCACTGGGGGCATCGGGCATGTGATGACTCTCCCTTAAGGATTTAGCACATCAATTGTATGTTAAAGACTCTGAGAAGTCCTGCAGTAAAGAAACCAATTTAGCTTTGTGAGAGGAAGTAACTTCCACATTTATGTGACTACAGAGCATCTTTTTCCTTTTGTGTTTTATGTGGCACAACAGTCCAAAATAATTTTCCTCGGAATGCGTTTTCGGGTTACTGTGTATAAATGAAAGAAGGAAGATGAAGACATTTCTTCAGCAAAAGAGTGAAGGCTGGAGAAAGATTGGATGCAGTCATATTTACTTTCTGAAGAATATAAGGCATCTCATATCCATGAAGACTTTCTGTCGAAAAGGACAGAAAAACGTTCAAAGTAGCTTAGAGTAAAAAAGGGAATTTAGTATTTGGCAATACTGAAAAGTCCACGGTAGACTTGGCCAGACACTGCTAAATTTAGGGATCGAGCAATGTTTTACTCCACCTCCAGTGCTAACATTATTCTCAGAGTCCTTGTATAGTCTCTGAAAGCCCATGCCTCTCTATGGTGGCATGATAGTTAATAGAATCTCCCGCCATTCCTGTTTTTAGGATAGAATCGATGGGAAAGAGACCCCTTCTTTGGTAAAACTAGCAAATGGGGATCCAGCTGGAGACCCAAATGGAGATCCCTTCAGGTCAAATGAATTCTGAATGGAGGCAGTGAGGACCTTGAAAGGAAACTGAGAATTGTCATAGGAAGAAGGTATGGGTGGGGCACCTGGATGGCTCTGTCAGTTAGGCATCAGACTCATGATTTTGGCTCAGGTCATGATCTCACGGTTTGTGAGTTCGAGCCCTACTTGGGGCTCGCTGCTGTCAGCATAGAGCCTGTTTTGGATCCTCTGACCCTCTCTCTCCCTGTCCCCCCCCCACACTTGCACTCTCTCTGTCTCTCAAAAATAAATAAACATTAACAAAATTTTTTTAAAGGAAGAAGGAATGAATGCCAGGGAAGGCAGACAATCAAAATGTCAGAACAGTAACCTAAGGCATCTGCCCGATCTATTTTTCTATTGCACGAATAGGAGAAAACAACCCTTAGAACATGCTTTATGTGTGCTTACTTGAGCGACAGGAGAAGGGGAGAAGCTTGGAGTGTTGACTGGATTCCTGTACTGCACTGGAGCCAATTGGAGAGATTTTGGTCAGAAGCAATCACCGATGGGATGGAAAGGAAAGCAGGAACTCTTAGAAGAAAACAACGTGTATGACGATTGAACTGCCCTGGATTGGAAATGTGGCCCAACTAGTTTGCACTGGCCGGAGCTCCCGGAGTCAAGGAAAGAAGAAGCTGAAGAGGATAGAGACGGAAAGAATGAAGCCATGACTGGCCCTCACTGAGTCTCATTTTTTTGGTCTTTATCTTTTCTCCTCATCCCAGAGTCTCTTTCCTTACAATCTCCCATCACTTAGAGGGTTACCCGGTTCTTCTCTTTGCCAGTCCTTCTTTCCCTTTGAGATCTCTGAGAATCTCCGTTTCTACAAGTGATCACACAGCCCCTGACCTCTGTGGCTTGGATCTATGAGTCTCCTTATATCTGGTGCCCGATGACAGGTAGAATGTAAATGACTATTGTAAGGAGGGAAGATACTGTCCTTGCAATCCAAAGTGGCACTCCTTTTCCCCTCCCTCACCCACGTCAGTACTTTATGTGTATTGAAGTTCAGTGCGTGTGTGTGTGTGTGTGTGTGTGAATTTTGATGCTCTTATGAATTGTTGCCCAAAGTACCTCACAGACTGGTTCCTCACACCCCTCCAGCTTCCTTTCTCGCCACTCTCTGACTTACACCTTATGCTCCATCAATGCAAATCTCCTGCAGCTCCCCATGCATTCTTAGACTGCGTGCCATTGACCTGGTTTGGGTTCCCTAGAAACTGCCCACTGTGTGGATTCTGTGCCAGGGATTTATGGAGGGAATGCTCACAGGAGAAGCCTGAAACAGAGCAAGGGAAGCAGGACGGGACAGGGAAATATGCCAGGCAAAGACATGAGTTCAGCTGATCCTATAGGGAGCTCTGGAGCATGAATTATACCACAGAGTTTTCTCTTTTGAGATAGGGGAACCGGCCTTTTATATCTCCAAGTCTGTCCATCATTGATTGTTGGCCTCTTTTGGAAAGGGCACAGTCTCCCAGGCATTCCCGGGCAGGTCACCTCCCTTAGTCTGGAGCAATTCTCAGAAGAGCACAGCTGTGAGCTGCTAACAACCAATGCTCAAACAGCTGGGAGATCGACTACAACTGTTCTGAGTGTTTGCTCACGTAATTCACTCCCTGAAAAATCACCAGCCCCTCTTCTTGCTCTACTGCCTGAAAACTTGCCTTATTGCAGCGGGTTTCAAACCTTACTGCACACCAGAATCATCTTGAGGGCTTGTTCAAACTCAGATTGTGGACCCCCGCCCTCAGAGATTCCGACTTGGCCACTCTGGGCTGGAGTCCAATCATTTATATTTTTAACAAGTTCCAGGGCCATGTTGACGCTACAGGTCTGAAGCCCGCACTTTCTGAGGACCGCTGGTTCACGAAATTCTCTCCATCCCTCAGAATTCAACTGAGCTATCATTTCCTTTAGGAAATCTTTCTATCCATTTGTATTCCCATTACCCATCTCTATCTTGGATGACTACCCTCTTTGCTTCAGTAACACCCTATGCAGTGATCACCTTGTGTTGGAACCATACATAGGAGAGTCTCTGCCCCAGGTGGCAGGTGGAGGGAGATGAGGAGTCCACCAGCAGAGCGAAGGATGATACGTGTTCAGGCTTCCAAAGAAGAGCTTTGAATGGTTTTCCCATAAAAATAAATTGTCTTGTTATCTTGTAAATTCTTGAAGACAGCACTCTGTCTTACTCACCTTAATACGCCTGGCTCGTAGAACCTCACCTGATGCCTGGCAGGAGCCCAATACAGGTTTGTTGAACGGAACAACATCAGTCTTGGTTAGGGTTGGTTTCACGGGAAAATAAGCTTCACTTACGCAAGTTAAATACTCACATAAATTAAAATATATTTAACTTAGGGGGAACACATCAATTTGCAAATAAACTTTTGGAAAATAATTTATTTTGAGTTGAGGTTTGTGTTCTCTAGTCCACCACGTCTATCTATAAACGTGCGTAGAGAGGCATTAACCTGACTTTTCATACACGCACGAATGAGTCACTTTCAAAACTAAGCACCATTTCTGGTCCAACACTTACTTAATTCATGAACCTGTAATTTGCTTTTGGAAAAATCATCTCATAAAATGATGACGGCTTGAGGTTTGAGAAGTCTGGCACAGAGCTCGAAAGAAAGTAAATTTTGTGCAACACTGCAAAGAACAAAATGTGAGTAGCGTTCAGGGTCGGTAGCTGTTAAATGCAAGCATTCAGTGTAACAGACAGTCTCCCTTTATTTTTAATTTTTTTAATGCTTCTTTATTTATTTTTGAGAGAGAGAGAGAGAGAATGAGTGGGGGAGGGGCAAAGAGAGAGGGAGACATGGAATTTGAAGCAGGCTTCAGGCTCTGAGCTGTCAGCACAGAGCCCGTTGTGAGGCTCGAACTCGGGAACTGAGATCATGACCTGGGCTGAAGTCAGAGGTTTAACCGACTGAGCCACCCAGATGCCCCAGACAGTCTTCTTTTGGAAAACACAGGCCAGTGACAGAAGATAACAAATAGATGCCGTTCTTACTAAAAGTAGGAGTGTTTTCTCCAGAAGAAACATAATAATTGGGGAAAAAATTAGCAAAGGGTGATTTTGGAAGAGTGGGTATGGGGTATATAATGTAATGGCTGTTCAGGTATAAATCCGTCAAAGCTGTTGACACAGCTCTCTTATTAGCTAATATTTAAAATGTCATTTTAAGGAAATGTTGCATCTATAAAGTACCAGAAGCAAGAGGGTCTGGAGTGGTTGCCATTAAACCTTTTTGCTAATTGAACACGCCAGCTACTGCTCCAACATCAGTCTGCGGCCTCACCTGACAGGCCGAGCAGCCTGAGCTAACCGAACGTTTAGAATTAATGTGTTTACTTTAAGAAACACAAAGTCTGATTCAATCGGCATCCGAAGTCATGGAGGCTCGAGAGTTTAATGCTGGAGGTTTTTCTTTCTTTTCTTTTCTCTTTTTTTAAATTACACTCCAGTGTTTACAGAACTTAAATTAATGATGGAGAGATGTATTTTTTTTCTTGTCTTGGAGGCTGAAAACATAAAAAATTTGGATTAAAATTATGGAGCTACTCTGACATGATATATTAAGAGCTCTGAATGATGCCTAGGGATGTAGAAGAGGAGAAAAACACTTGAGTAAGTAAACAGAGTTTATGAGACTTGTTTATGCCAGGAAAGCAGGATAAATATTTCTGACTAAAAGTTAATTAACTATTTTGCCTCAGCGAGCCAATTTGTCGTCTTAAACTTTGATTCATTAACTGCAAACTGAGAGGGGTGCTTGTTCCTTGGTGTACTTGTAGACAGAGTTTGTGTTAAATGGTGCTGTGAGATATTGTCTGTTCTTTCCAATTGAAACTACTCGAAAAGGCTATTACCCTGAAAGTAAGACTTTTTAAGTGGCAGTAAGTAGATGGGTACTCTTTCAGAGCAAAGCCAGCGAACTATATGGCTTAATTGCAAAGCTAATCAAGCCTTATTAAATAAAACAAGGGTAAATCTGGGATTTTCAGGTCTGCACATTTAATGGGGCATGGAAGTTGCTCAGTTAGCAATACTGAAGTCTTAAGACTTGCGAACTTACGGGTGATGTCTGGTTTTGCCACTTGGAGACTCTAACTTA
The DNA here is from genome assembly GCF_018350195.1 of Panthera tigris. NCBI lineage: Eukaryota > Metazoa > Chordata > Mammalia > Carnivora > Felidae > Panthera > Panthera tigris. The sequence continues at coordinate 46,089,913 of NC_056672.1, forward strand.
AAAAAATCTGTTATGATGAGAAAATAAATCCCCATTTGTCAAGATATTGGCTTTGTTACTAATTGCCCCGTGTTTTGTGAAGGCTGGATATGGAACAGTTTTGAGCTCATGAATGGGCAAACGAAAAGTAAAGCACTTAAGGGAAGAGAACCCCATTCTCCTAAAATGATGATCTTTAAGATTTTAATCACAGCTGAAGAAGATATTTGAGGACTGAGTATGTATACGTGTTTTTTAAAGGGAAAGTTTGAACACAACATCACAGACACATACGTGGCTAACTTTATATCATAGGACATAATTAAGAATATTTGTGAAAACCATGTCACTTAGCTAAGTTGGGTCTGTAAACCTTGATCCAAATAGAAATACAAAAAAAAAAAAAAACACAACGTATTCTTCACAAGACCAATTGCTTTTTTCTACAGCACAGCGTGTGGACTTTTTCTGTCTTGCACTGGCTCTCTTTCTCTGTGAAAGAGAGAGCACTCTGTCTTTCTCTGTGGAAAGCCTTTTCATGTGTGCAGATAGGAAACCCCCTTGAATATGGACTAGACCATAAGTTCCATGAGATTAGGGACTTAATGTATACATAACTATACACATGGTACCTGGAACAATGCTTGCTGAATGAATACAGGAATGAATGAGCGAATGAAAAAGTGAATGAATGCATCGGGACATTTAAAATACACCTAGAAGATAAGAGTGTTGTTTAGGTAAAATGAATAATGGGTTAAACAGAGGTTTCCTACAAGGCTTTGGATATTGGGTTTATGGGTAGTAAAATGGTGACTACGCATAGAGTGCGGTCAGATGAGTTAAAATCTTTGCTCTTCTACTTACTATGTAACTTTGGGCCAGTTATTTAATCTCTGTAAATCTTAATTTTATCATTCATCAATTAGGGGCAATAATGATAATATCTTTTTCATAGGTTTACTGTGAGGAATGAACAAGGTAATGTTTAAAGTGCTTTGCAGAGTCCCCTTGACTTAGCTGTAAGAATTTATGGAGCTGCCATATGCTATGAGGTTATTAATCTAAAATTGAATTTGTCTCAAAGAGAGTAAGAAAATATCAGCATTTACAGTTGAGGCTTTCTGAAGACAGAAAAATTCAACTAATAGACATTTACAAAATCACTTTTGCATTTCCCAAGATTCTGACTTGTGATATATACTGATAATGATTTATAATCATGCCTGCTGCCTTGACTCAAAAAAAACACAGAAGTTGAGCAAATTGGATGTGTCTCATTATATATAATGAATATAAGCATGTCTGGCATTAGCAGAGATAGCAAGAATATCAACAAAAATAGGCAAAGCCATTATTGAGATTAACTATCCCAAAGTTATAAAGTTATCAGCAATGTAATCACAATGGTGAAATAGATTTTCTTTTCAAGGTTCCTGAGATGTTAAACTTTAGGATAGGAGTGTGTGTGTGTGTGTGTGTGTGAGAGAGAGAGAGAGAGAGAGAGTGAGGGAGAGAGACAGAGAGGGGCAGAGAGAAAAAGGATGAGAAAGAGACAGAGAGAGACAAAGAGACACAGAGATACAGAGAGAGAGGCTTTTGGGCAATGGATGCTTAAAACTTTCTATTGGGCATATCAAAAAGAATGGAGCTTGGACCCTGTTGGAGAACATATTACAAGGTAGGAATACTCTTTATTATTTACAAAGTTTCATGTGTTATCATAAGTAACAAGGGCTGCAATCATGTGTAATATATGTAATATATGTAATAACACACACACATATATATGCATACACACACGTGTGTGTGTGTGTGTGTGTGTGTGTGTGTGTGTGCAAAATCCTTGTAACAAACTTGGCACCAGGTGCTCTATCTTTGGTCAGCAGTTGGTACCTGTAAGTTCTTCTCTAACAAGGGAGAAAGAGGGGACTGTCCTTCATCTCTTCCAACTGAGTTATCTCCATGCGTGGATTTCTTGCCCCTTCTTCACCCACACTAATGTCATGACAGGCTGCTTTGCTTGGAGTAGTTGTAGCGGTTGGGCACGGTGATTTACTCACTTCTCCCAGCCGGAAGAACACACACACATGTGTGCACAGAGAATGCTAAAGAAGATTCAAGCAGCTCTGTTAAAAAAAATTAAAACCCATAACATCAACTTTACCATCTTCATTTTTAAATAGTTAAGAACTTTCAAGCAGTTTGGTCACGTTAAGTATATTCACGTTGTTGTGCAACAGATCTCTAGAACTTGTTCATCTGTAAAACTCTCTACCCACCGAACGACAATTCCTCCTTTCTGCCTCCCCACCAGCCCTTGGAAACCATTGTTCTACTTTCTGTTTCTATGAATTTAACTACTTTAGATGCTGCACGTTATGTGGAGTCATACGGTATTTGTCTTTTTGTTACTGGCTTATTTCACTAGTGTAATGTCCTCCAGGTTCATCCACGTTGTAGCATGTGACAGGATTTCTGTCTTTTTTAAGGCTGAATAGTATTCCATTTTATGTACGTAGCACACATTTTCTTTATTCATTTGTTGATGGACATCTTGTTGCTTCCAACTCTTGTTTTTTGTGGATAATGCTGTAATAAATGTGGCTGGATCCAGAAACATCTCTGGTGGCGGCAGGCTTTCATCTTTCATCTTCAGTTGTACCTACATAGACAAATAATGAATGAATGAATGAATGAATGAATGAACAAACGGACAACTGACACTTTCTCTTGTTGGATTTCTGTTATCTGACTTCTAAGTTGAATGGTCGATGTCTGAGAAGGATGGAACAAGGCTGTTAACAAACAGAGACATAGAACTCAAGAGTCAGTGCCCATGTCCTTGTCCTGATTCTATATAGAACTTAGAGGCAGCAGCACGAGGCTGTCCATGTGTAGATTAGGATTAGGAGTTGCAGCTGTTCCAGGGAGGATGTGGCAGGGCCAGCCATCAGGGCAATGAAAGCCAGCTTAGCAGGAAGGCTCAGGTGGTACCATCTGTCAACACTACTGAGAGCGAGAGTATATGATAAAAGGCAACAAAGATCAAGAACAAAGGGTAAGACACCAGGGCAACTGTATATGTACAGAGACAGGTCAAAATTGACAAGATATTTGAATATCAAGAGTGGGACAAAAGCTGCAAGAAATGGAGGGCATTTATAGACTCATAGATTAGCAATATTAACAGTACTATTAAGAGTTACAGTTAGGGGCGCCTGGGTGAGTCAGTTGGCTGAGTGTCTGACTTCAGCCCAGGTCATGATCTCATGGTTCTTGAGTTCGAGCCCCACATCGGGCTCTGTGCTGAAAGCTCAGAGCCTGGATCTGCTTCAGATTCTGGGTCTCCCTCTCTCTCTGCCCCTCCCCCACTCACACTCCGTCTCTCTCAAAAATAAATAAACATTAAAAAAGATGAAAAAAAGAGTTACATTTATTGACTATTTAGTCTGTGCCAGACTCTAAGTACTTTTTGTGAATTGTATCATTTATTCCTACTACCACCCTAATGAGGTGAGTTCTATTGTCACCTTAATTTTACATGTGAGGAAACCAAGTCTCAGAGAAGTTAAGTAACTTACCCAAGGACACAGTTAATAAATGGAAGAGTTGGTTTTCAGGCTAAATACCGCTTTCTGGTTGTAAGTAGATATGAACTGGACTGGGTAAATAAGGAGATGAGTAAAATGTCACTTATCTCCTTGTAATGAGCCTTGTAATGCATCTCCTGGTGTGTAACAGGTATCATTTATCATTTGATTAAGATTCAATGACCTTGTTTGGATAAATGAGATTTCAGCATAGTTTCCCTCAAATTCAGTGGCTGTTTCTGTGTAACCAGACATGAAAAGGGTATAGGAATGAAACCTCTACGTTCCGAATTTTCGAGAGACTCTATTTCAAACACTTTGTCCCCAAATGCAGTTCCATACCTACCAAAATGATCTTAAATTCTTGCTAAAATTATTGTCACTGTGCAGAAAGCTACTGGTGCTAACTGAAGCACGGGTTAAAGGTCAGAGTCACCTGACTCCCAAGCCAGATTATTTGTTCTAATTTTGCAATTATAGATTTGGCATGGAAGTTTTGAAGAAGGAGACACCTAGACAGTGATCTGAGACTTTGCAACCTGAGAAAGAATCACCTTGGGAGAAGGAACTGCAAGGTTGTAAAAGCAAGGGTTGAGGGGGATGGAAGGAATGTTAGACATGGTGCCAGGAGACGGCAGGTTAATGTTTGTTCCCTGCCGACTCCGAACCTAAAACTGAGAATTTTAATACATGTTCAGTGCTTACGTGGTTCACATGAAATAATGTTATGTGAATGTACTTTGTAAGATGTAAATTTAGTAAAACAAATGGTAGGCATTTTTGGTCACAACTGAATTATTGATCTCAAGAATTGAGATCTCAATATATTGATCTTCATATAAATAAGCCCTTCATGAAAGTTTAAAATTTTTAATGCATAGTAATGGTTCTAGGATTGATTTAAAGAGTCAAGATAGATCCCTGGAGCAACTAAGCATAGCTCGAAATGGGGATGACAAATCGGTGAGGATGGGAGAAGGTGCCACGATTTCTCCTGGAGACTCTACAAATTCACCAACTTTGAGTGGCTGGAGCTTCGAGTTTCAGAAGTGATTTCTCAGCCCCACAAGAGGGAGCTCATGCACTTCTTAAGCATTGCCCTTGGCTTTCCAGTATCTCATTCAAAATAGACAGTAGTTTGGAAGGTGAGGTGTGATGCAGAAAATGAATCATGAGAAATGAACTCCTTCAAGAAAAAATTGGGAGAGAGTGCAAACTTAAGTTCTTCGGTGTGTTTGAAAGTTCTTGAGAAAATTCTGGCCAGAATCCCTTTTAACCAGCTCCTTAAAAGGAAAAGAACTGCTGCTATCATTTTATATTCATCTTTCTGGCTTAACATTCATTCCAAATATTCTCTCCCTGGAAAAGAACATTGAGAGATGATGATCCAGTAGAAATGATGCCCAACTCCACTTAGCCCAGGCATCTTTGTGAGGCAACCAGGAATATTATAATTTTGGCACTGGTCATCATAGCCTGTTTCTGTTAAACATTTGGGGCGCAAGAAGTACAAGCACACAAATTTAAAAAACATGATGATTGCCTGTAATACTTTTGTAAAGATCATCTGGAGGGGTGTGTGTGTGCGTGTGTGTGTATGTGTGTGCATGTGCATGTGTGTGTGTGATAGATGGGTAGAAGGCAGCATGGAACAATGGTAGCAAAGTCCTCAGTTTTGATCTTATTCTTTTTATGATGTGGCCCACTTCTAAGGGCTCCAAAACATGATCAAAGGAGAGATGTCTAATAAGCACTACCCTTGCTGCTTGTGAAGCTACACGGACAATGGAAGATATGAGTTTCTGGTTCTCAGCACCTTATAAATATTTTATTACAATGGAAAGTAGGTACAATTATAAGTTCAGTCAATGTATTATAAACATTAATCATGTTATGGAATGCTGATTTTCCAAAAGAACTTTGTGCAAGTTGATTTGCAATGAAATGATTTTTATCCTTATATCTTACAATAAAATAGAAAATGTATCTCACCGTACACGTTTTTGGTCCAGTGCATAATAAAATTACTAAGGCAATAAATCCTTTAAAAACAAACAACTAAAGGAAAATAATGATTGTTTTGACCAATTATTATCAAGAAGACATTTTACTATCCATTAATAAATCAGTAATGAAACAAACTACAAAATGCCAATTCATAGGGTTGAAGTTTAAATTGAAGGAGAGTCAATGAAGTCAAGTTGTTACCAGCAGAGGTCAACTGAGTGCTCCCCAAAGAGTCTATGCAGAGAGTGTTCACCGTCTGCAGAATCAGCAACTGGATTGGATAACTCTTTCAAAGTGAACCCATCTTGCAATGATTGATCTACGAATTAAAAAGACAATGAGAAATGTACCTTGCATTTTCAAGTCAACATGATCAGAGAGTTGTTTTCTAATAGGAAAAACTTCAGGAAGTTGCATTTAGTTAGAAACTGTTTGATTTAGATGAAATGAGAATAAAAGGGCTGACATAGATAGTTTGAGGGTTTTTTTCAGGTAAGTTATTTGAGTCATCGTTCCATACTGCAGGGATAGTTTTTCCAGTGAGACAGAAATGTTACGAGTAGGCAGTAAACAGATAGTGAATTAAATGTTTTGATGAGGGTGCTATGGGATCGCATGAGAAAAAGGTATTTCATCCTGCCAGCGGTGGGGAAAGGATAAAGGAATACTTTAGAAGGAAACAATGCAAGCTAAGCTCTTGATTATCCAGAGACTTGCATGGTTAATAGTTATCTGTCTTCAAGGATGTCTCAAACCCAAGTGGCGACAACTTTTATCTTCCATGTGATTTAGTATGTGAGCAATTATTCAGCAAGTCAGGCTGGGTCAGCCTATTTGGAATGAGTGGGATCTTTATTGGAACATTGTTCAGTAACTCACCTCGGTGGCAATTGGTGAAGCACGGTCTCCTGAAAATTGGATGTGGCTCATATTTCAGCTTGAGTTTTTGGCTTTTGTTGATGTAGTAGTCAGCTTACTGCACAGCCAGTATATTTTCCATTGTTTAGCTTAGTGTTGACAGGCATTACTAGTTTGGTTAACAGTTTACAAAGGGAAGCCATTCATCAGGAGATTAAAGCTTATTAAGGAACATAAGACTGATAATGTAAAATGAAATTTTGGATGGCAAAAGACACCTTTCTGCAAGGACCACATAAAGCATATATGACCAAAACTGAATCATCGTTATATTTGTCTGCAGATAATGCTCCAACAAAGACAGCATCATCATCATCTATTCAATTACTCAAGTCAAAATCCTAGGAGTTATTCATGATTCTTCTCCTTCCTGTATAACCTACACTTAATCTCTCAGCAAATCCTGTTCGTTGTGCCTTTAAGAAATATTCTCAGTCCTGCTGCTTCTTAGGATCTCTGTTGCTAAAATTCTAGTCCAAGCCACCGTCAATTCTCACCTGGATCTTTGTAACCAGTTGATCTTTTCCTTCCATCTCCCCACTCGAATCTAGCTTCTATATGCTCATCAGAATGTAAATTTTTAAATGGAAACTGGAGCATGTTATCTCAAGCCATTTGGAATCAAATTCAATCCTTAGCCATAGCCTAAAAGACCTCACCCAGATCTGGGTCCTCACCATTCGCAACAGCCACGTTAATCTTTCTGACTTGAGAAGCCTCAGGTCTTGTCTGCATCTCAGAGTCTCTGCAGCAGCCATTCCCTGTGCTGGGACCATTTCATCCCAGGTCTCTGGCTGGCTGCTTTTTTTCTCGATGTTTTGCTCACACTGTATTTCCAAGGTTGGTCTTTCTCGGCTATCCTAGCTGAATTAGGCTTTCTTCTCTTCCCCAGTAAATCTAGCATATAACCATTTTTCATCTTCTTAATAGCATTTATTAGTATTTATAGCTGGGCAAAGTTCTCTACTTTTTAGAGACTTATGTGATTATATTGGGTTCTTTATCTTAGTCACATCTGCAAAGTCCCTTTTGCCCTTTAAGCTACCATACTTACAGGTTCCAGAGTTTTAGGATGTAAATATCATGGATGTGCATGTGTGGGTTCCTTATTCTTCCTGTCACATCCCTTTGGAAGTGGGGGTCTGACCTCCCACCCCAAGTAGCTGAGCAAAAGAAGCCTGTTAAATTTATTTTTCTTCATCTGGTTACATTTTTGTAAAATTTATATTTAAGATCGTATACTTTTATAACAAAGTATCATGACGATTAAGAAAGTACACAAAATATAAAAGAATATCTCAATGAATTGTTAGAAAATGTTTCTAATACTACTCAAATCAGAACATTTCCATCATCCAGAAGCCCCGTTATAGTCCCTCCAACCACAAATACCTTCCTTTTCCCAAAGTCATCCTATCTTACCAAAGGTAAGTTTTGCTAGCTTCTGAAATATATATGATTGAAATCCTAGAATATACATTTTTTGCTTCTGTCTTCTTTAACCTAACATTACGTGTGTGAGGTTTATCAATATTATTCCATTTAGATGTAGTTCCTTTATTTTCATTGCCAAAGAGTCTTCCACTGTATGAATATACCCCTCAAAAAAAATTAAGCTAGTATACTACAGACCAGGAGTTAGTAGACGTCTTCTGTGAATTTCCAGATAGTATTTTAGGCTCTGTGGACCATATGATTTTTGTTGAAACTATTCAACTCTGACATTGCATCATGAAAGCAGCCATAGACAATGTGTAAATGAATAGTGTGGTTGTGTTCCAATAATTTACAAAATAGGTAATAGGCTGGATTTGACCTTATGGTCCACCCTTGAATATCTTGGTTGTTTTCCAGTTTGGTGCTATCATGAATAAAGCTGTGTAAGTTCTTGTACGTGGATTTTGGTGTTCACGTGTATGTGATTCTGTTAGAAATCCAGAAAGGAATACATTACTTTCTTCAGCTTTAGCAGTTGCTGCCCATTTTCCCAAAGTGATTTTCACAGTGTAGGTACTCCCTATTTTGTCAACACTTGGAATTTTCAGTTGTTGTGATTTTAGCCATTGTAGTGGGTATGTGTTGATACTTCCCTAGTGTAAGCCTTTTCTGATGTGTCAACTAGGAAAATCAATGGGCAAATTCTGTCATTTGAGTATGGAAATTACACTGATTGTTCTCAGGGTAAGTTTTATTTTTGTGAAAGATATTATCTGAAATGAAATATACATTCAAGTGTTGCAGTTAAAAAAACATGAAAATCTGGCTTGGCATTGAGAAGAATGGAGTTTTAAATTAAACAGAAGGGTGAAGAGCCTTTAAATTGTTTTTATCTGAAAAAATTTTAGGCTTTCAGTGTGGCTTTGGGTAGAGCAGAGTTGTATGCTTAGAATTAGTTCTAGATTTATGACAGCTAGTATCAAATAAGTTATAATGGTTTTGAAGGGAAGCAGAATATGTGACCCCAAAATATGCCACTTTGACATGGATTATTTTGAGCAAAAGGCAATCAAGAAAAACTTTTACCTCTCCCTTAACTACCTAGAAGAATTTATGGTAGGGGGCCTGGCTTAGAGAGAGCTATTTCCGGAGACAATTTTATGTAATTGACCTCTCTATATGGCAGAGCAAATATCTAATTACCAAACACCTACACTTCTTACTGTTCTGTGTATACCCTCCTCCCCTTTGAAGTCCCAGGACTCTTTCCCATTCCTTAGCTCAGAATGGCATATAGGCCTCAACTTCCTGAATTGCCCTTGGATCTCATATTTTTATGGGGCTCCTATATGTATGAAATTAACTTTGTTTTTCTCCTGTTACTCTGTTTTATGTCGATTTAATTATCAGACCAGCTGAAGAGACTGAAGGGGTAGGAGAAAAAAAGTCTTCCCTACACTTACAAGCTATATGAGCTTGAATGAGTTCCTTTTTAAAAAAATTTTAATATTTATCTTTTTTTTGAGAGAGAGACAGAATGTGAGTTGGGGGAGGGGCAGAGAGAGAAAGACACAGAATCTGAAACAGGCTCTAGGCTCTGAGCTTTCAGCACAGAGCCCGATGTGGGGCTTGAACCCATGAATCATGAGATCATAGCTGCAGTCAGTCACTTAAATGACTGAACCACCCAGATGCCTCTTGAATAAGTTCTTTTAAAAGCATTGTTATAAAGAAGAATTAACATATCTGCCATATTGATTCCACACGAATTTTGTGAATACCAAATGTGATTATGTTAGTGATAATTTAAAATATTCAGAGAGCACTTACACTTTATTAAGGTTGATTTATTTACTCAGGAAACCAAATCTTAACTATTAAGAATCTCCTAAGGTTCACAAGTTCGCATGCATCTGTAAAAATAGTTGAAGAAATGATTTTAAAAATGTATTTATTGTGTGAGAGAGACTGAAAGAGAGGGAGAGAGAGAGAGAGAGAGAGAGAGAGAGAGAGAGAATGTGCTCAAGTAGGGGAGGGGCAGAAAGAGAGAGAGACAGAAAGAGAGAATCCTAAGAAGGCTCCACCCTGCCAGTGCAGGGCCTGATGTAGGGCTTGATCTCAGGAACTATAGATCCTTACCTGAGCTGAAATCAAGAGTCACATGCTTAGCTGACTGAGACACCCAGGTGCCTGGAAGGAATTCTTTAAATCAAAACCCTCTGAAGATAACAAAAGGGTAAATTGAGATTAAGGGAAGTGTGATATTGTGATTTATAAGAAAGATATATTTGATCTTTCTCCTCTTTTCTGTCACAGAGCTCCTAAAACCCTTGGAATTTCCTAAATGCTAAGAGTAATAAAGGTGTATTTTGTTAGTTAATGAGGTGATTTTGGACCTCCGTATAAGAATGGGCGCTGGTTGCCAGGAGAACCAACCCTGTGATGACAGGGTTGAAACTCTCAACCCCCCAAACCCCCCCACACACTTCCCCCCACCCCCCGACAGAGGAGAGAGGCTGGAGGTTGAATCAATCACCAATGGCCAATGAATTAATCAACCAAATTTTTGTAATCTTTCATAAAAACAAAAGGAGAGGATTTGGAGAGCTTCTGGGTTGGTGAACACATGGGGATTTGGGGAGAGTGGCATACTCAGAGAGGGCATGGAAGCACCAAAGCCCTTTCCCTATCTTGTTCTATGCATCTATTTTATCTGACTGTTACTGAATTATATCCTTTTATAACATGAATAAATTGGTTTCCTGATTTCTGTGAGCTGCCCTAGCAAAGTAATCAGACCCGAGGAGGTGGTCATGGGAACCTCTGATGTACAGTGAGTCAGTCAGAAGCACAGACACCAACCTGGGCTTGTGACTGGCACCTAAAGTCCATGGAGGGAGTGGTTGGAACCCCTGATCTTTAGCTGGTGGGTCAGAAACAGAAGTGATAACTTGGGTTTGTGATTGGACTCTGAAGTGCTGGGTGGAGTCATGCCTGTAGGACTGAACCTTAACTTGTCTGATTTGATGCTATCTCTGGAAAGATAGTGTCAGAACTGGGTTGAATTATAGGACACCCTGCGGGTGTCCAGAGAATTGCTTGTTATCGGTGTAAGAGCTCCTTCCTCCCTGCAAAATACACACACACACACACACACACACACACACACACACACACACATTGAAATTGGTCTCAGAACATCAAAAGAGAAAGCCATGCTGCCTAACAGAAACTGCATATAATGGCACAGCTATCTGATACACAGATACATTACTCTACTATGAAGTGGGGTAGTGGAATTTGGCATTTTTCTAGTTCTTTTTCACAAAGACGGTGAAAAAGTTGGTAGAAAGTTCAGGGACTGAGACTAAAAGGAGTGCTTTTCTTTTGATTTGGGTTCATCTTCTCCCACGTGCTAAGAATTCTTTCCTGTTTTCTAATTTCACTGGAATGTGATGCCTCCTTGCTTCATTGGATCATAATGCTTTTTGCAGATTATTCTTAGACTCTGCTAATGTTATTTTCCAAAGTTCAAATATTTAGCATTTAGTTTTGATGAAAGCGTCGTTTTTCCATTAAGTTCTACATAATGACTGACGGTGCTTTCTAACAAGAAATGACATTCTTTCTCCTAATTTTCTTGTTTATGTTGGCTGTCCCATTTCAGTAACTGGAAAGTCCACATATCTTACTCTTTCAACAAGAATAATAACTTTTTATTTAGGAACCAACCTGATAATTTATTTATCTTCTATTGGGGGAAAAATTGGATGTCATAACACTTTCTGCAAAAAATTATTAACATTTCTCAGATCAGAGTATGTTTGTTTTTCACCATGTAATCCCCAATATTGCCTAACCTTCAAAAATTGTCTGTAAAATGTAAGGTGGTATACAAATATTAATTTATACTATAATTTATCTTACTGAATTTGAAGGACACATTCCTTTTTCTCTTGCTCCTTGCAATTCTTCGATCTGCCTGCAAAACCAAGAAAGAAAGCTATGGTGATGGACCCTAGACAAGCAGGAAGAAAAAACATTTTCTTGTATATTTCAATTATTTCCATATTTTTCAAAATGAGTACCATGAAATAAACCCATCTGCCAGAGTTTCTTTTTTCTAAATAGCTTTATTGAGGTATCATTGATATATTTAAAAAATGGACATTTTATGCATACAATTTGATGAATTTGGAGATATGTTATACACCTGTGAAACCATCACTGCCATCTTGCTTTTTTTTGCATCTACTAATTCTCTGTGTCCTTGGAGCACAAAGGAAGTCTGAGTCGTGAGGTTTCTAGTCTTGTTTTTACCTTTTAGCTTGTTCTCCGGGAAGTGTTCCAAATTTGTAGCGTCAGGCTATAGGCTTCCAGAGCTCTGGACCTGAAGTCTAACTTGGTCTCAATGCATAAAATTTTCTTTTTCCCTTTCTACCCCCTTCGACCTCTAGTACCTTATTTCCTCCCTTATAATTCACACTATGATTATGCTCTAATGAGTTTCACTTTTCAGAGTCTAACATGGGAATCATCAAAGTAACAAGCCTCCACTCCACAAGTTGACATCTCATCGACACTAGCACGACAGCATATGGTGCTTGGGTGATTGGAGTTGATGTAGATGTGAGCAAGATAGTGGGGCAGGGTACCGAGTCACATTTTCCTGGCACTTGACGTATTATTTTAAGGAAAATATTCGCGACAGCTTCTGTGCGCAGTAGATGATCATGAATGTAATAGAATCTCTAGGTATAGCAACTTAAATGAATTACTGTGTAAATGCTTCTGAAACTCAAGTTAAAACATGTCTGACACCAATATAATAGAGCCCAGTATAATTGATGGAGAGTCACCAAGTGTTGGCATATTTATTACAAGGGTAATTGTGATTTAATCAGGTTCATTACCTGCATATACAGATATAGTATTTATAGTTATCCTTTTTCTATAGTCTTTACAAAAAACTCAAGTTCTTTTTTCAGGCCTAAAGTGTGTGGATATTTTGACAACTATGATTTAGGCAAATTTCCTGAATGAACTGCATGCTTATTTAGTTTGAGATATGCTTTGTTTTGTGGAAGAAGAGAAAAATGGGAAGTCCTTATATTGATCACTTAAAAAATCAGCTCAGACTAGTTAAAAGTCTAAATGCTAGGATGCTTTTATTTTAACTATTCATAAATACTTTTCGATCGGTCTACATGGTAAGTATCTCCCTGAACTCTATAGCCTTAGGTGGCCAGATGGTAGAAGTATAGGTGTTTGGAATTCAGAGGGACTCAGAGGTCGTATAATTCAACATTTTAATTTTACTGAGGTGAAAACGAGGCCTCAGAGCTGAGGCTTCTATATTTTAAACCGGTTTCTTCCCTGATAAAATAAAAGAGCTTTTAGACAGACAAATGAGTCTGTGATGACTAGATGGAGACAACTGATTTGCTTGCGACACTGTAGTTAACAGTCTAAACAAATGAAAGTAAAACCCGGGGGAAGAACTGTGGTAGAAAAGGCATTAAGGCTTTTCTGTCACAAGTCGTAATGACATTGCGATAGGTAGACATGCCCAATTCCCCAGAGCAAGAAGCGTCATTTCCTAAGTAACTATAGTTGGTTTTCAAACTGAGACCTAGAATCTTCAGGTGTATATTCTGTAGAGCAGTCTACACCACCATGGATAAATGCTTTCTCATTCTTCTGTTTCCCTGTCTTACCTGTTTCAAAGCTAGATAACCTCTTCTCTTCAGCATTTGTAGGCTGTAAGCTTGCTTTTTAGCATCTTTTTTTTTTTAATATGGCATTGTTTTCATAAGAATGCATAAAAGATTTTTATTTTTTATTTTTAAAATTTATTTATTTATTTTGAGAGAGAGAGAGAGAGAGAGCTGGAGAGGGGCAGATAGAGAAGGAGAAAGAGAATCCCACGCAGGCTCTGCTCTGTCCGCACAGAGCCTGATGTGGGGCTCGAACTCACAAACTGCGAGATCAGGAGCTGAAACCAAGAGTGGATGTTTAACTGACTGAGCCACCCAAGGCATCCTTGTAATAGAATTTTAAAGTAATATTTAACTTGATCCCAATGTTGTTTTATTTTTCTATATTTTGCATAGAAGCTACTCTTCTGGACCAGTTATGACATGGGGAAGAAGAAAAATAGACAAATACCACATGATGTCCTGAGTTCTTTGTTTATTCTTGTAGTATTTGGTAGTATGGAAGCAAAAAAGGAAATCTAAGGACTTAGTAAAGTTCTAGCAGATTGTTATCACTTGGATAAAGTAAAAAAGTGTAAGAGTCATCATTTGATTTTTGTTTTTCTTTTAATTCCTTTAAATTTCCAGTTATTTTTTGTTTTCCTAGTGTTAGAGACAGTATATTTTCATTGTGAGGAAGTTCCAAAAGTATAGGCCGTATAATCAAATGCATTTTCTATAATTACAAATATCAAGACTAAAATACTATTAAATGATTTGTCTTGATTATGATGAAAACTTTGGCATGTACTCATTTCATTCCTTTCTTCTCTATCCTCTCAATTTTTCTGTTAGCTGGGATGAAGGTCCTGGTTAGCAGTTACTTCTTTTAAGATTAACTTTTATTTATTAGTTTTTAATGTTTATTTATTGAGAGAGAGAGAGAAAGAGAGAGGGACAGAGAGAGAAGGAGAGAGAGAATCTCAACTAGGCTCCATGCTTTCAGCACAGAGCCAGACAAACGGGCTTAATCTCACGAATTGTGAGATCACGACCTGAGCGGAAACCAAGAGTCAGATGCTTAACTGACTGAGCCACGCCCCTAAGACTAACTTTTAGATACTACTTTAGTATTTACTTTGAAGTAAGAACTTGTTAATATTTATATTTTAATTATTATAAGATTGACCATATTTATAAATACAAAACATATTTGATTGAATTATTTTATCACTATCAATTCTTTTACTCTGAAATTTCCATAGCTGATTTCCTTATCTGGGTTCACTGCTTAGCCAGGGTTTGTTTTTGGTCAATTGCTCAGGAAGAGAATATAGGTGTCTAAAATAACTTTAGTTACTCTTGAACCTGCAGGACCGACTGATTGGACTTGGAATTCTTGTTTCAAAAACATTTCCTTCCCACACCATTGATTCCTGGTGCTTGGCACCTTGGAGACAAGTCTGATTCCAAATAGATTCCTTTTTTTTGCTCTTCTAAAAAAATATTTTCCTTTCTTTTCTTTGCTATAGTGATAGAAGCTTCTTAAATAAAGACTTTAAAAAACACAAGATTAAAAAATTGTTTCCAACATATGCATCTAGGATTTGACCTCTTACTTGGTAAGAACTGCCCTTACTTGGTAAACCCCCCCCCCTTTTTTTTAAATCTGAAAAGTCATGTCTAGCTTCATTTCAGGATTTACTCCATTATCATTTAACTCCAATATTCTTTAATATTTCTCAGTATCTTTATGCTCTTATTTCCAGTACGCATAGATGTTCCCAAATCTCTTTTCTTTCATCATGTTTATTTACCTATTGCTTTTATTTCTATTTTTGATTTGAGTATAATTGGCCCACATGAAAACATTAGTTTCAGGTGTACCACACAGTGATTCGACGAGTTTATGCATCACCCTACGCTGACCACAAGTCACCATCTGTCACCATGCAACGCTATCACTCTCGATCTCAGCCACAAGGCCGAGAAGCGATACACAACACTCTTACGAGGTCATTGACCATATTCTTTATGCTGTGCTTTTTATTCCATGACCTATTCATTCCATCACTGGAAGCCTGTATCTCCTATTATTTCTGATTTTGAAAAATTTTCTAGAGTTTGACGTATGATTTTTAATTGCATTGCCTGTGTTTGGGCATATGTCGCTTACTATCTCCATTATATTTGGTAATTTAACAAATGAGTTCGTTTCTATGCCATCTTCTCTGATCTCAGAAAATATTGTTTTTGTGACTGCTTACTTTGATGTTAGACGCTGGATGTTTTCTTGAAATTACTGAGAATATGAATCCAAATTTTCCTTGCATTTTTCTTTTGTTTTTTTTTTCCCCTGCTCATTGATATTCTCTTCTTTTGAATTATAGTTCTTCATATATTTTATTGCTTTTTTTCTCCTCTTGTTTCCCATCTTGGTAGATGGAGATACCTACTATTCTACCCCTTTGTGGCCTCCTGGCTATGGACTTGGACTCTGAAGAAAGCTTCATCCTATTGGCCTTAGCCTGATATTTTCTAACTCCTTGTAGTTCAAGGTTATTGAGTGAGATTCAGTTAAAATTTCCTCTACTTCCTTGCCATTGATCTCTATATCTTATTCTGTCTTGTTTGATCTGCATGGTACATACCAAAATTCCTTATATTCCTGACAGATGGATAAAATTCTAGTTTCCATAGCTAATAAAACTTATTGCTTGTTTTTTAAAAATATTCTGTAGCCCCATATTTATTTGAGGCGATTTAGCAAGATGCTTTTGTTATTTCAACATATTCCCCAAAAGTACCTACTCTATTCTATAGTCCACTTGCTCTTCAGTTTTTACATCTGAGTAAGATAAACAGTCATCCAGCCTCTGGCTCTCTGACCCCTGTCAGCTTTCCATATACCATAATTCTTGTTCTTTACTTTCCAGCCATATAGAAGCACTTGCTGTTCCCTCTAGACAACCACATTATCATATCTCTGGTACTTTTCTGAAGATGCACCCATCAATTTTCAGATCAAAAACTTTCTGTCTTCTAGGAAGATCTATTCTCCATTAAAAAATCATCTTATTGTTTAGTTGTTGTTAGTATACAGACATGCCTTCCCGCTAGGATATAAACATTTTAAAAAGTTTATTTATTTGTTTATTAGAGAGACAGAGAGACAGAAAGTGAGGGAGGGGCAGAGAGAGAGGGAGAGAGAATCCCAAGCTCCAATGTGGGTCTCAAACCCATGAACAGTGACTTGAGCTAAGACCAAGAGTTGGAGGCTCAACCGACTGAGCCACCCAGGCACCCCTAGGATATAAACATCTTAATTTTTTTAATGTTTATTTTTGCAGAGAGGGAGACAGAACATGAGCAGGGGAGGGGCAGATAGAAAGGGAGACATGGAATCCAAAGCAGGCTCCAGGCTCCCAGCTGTCAGCACAGAGCCCAATGTGGGGCTCCAACTCATGAACCTGAGATCATGACCTGAGCCAAAGTCGGACACTTAACTGACTGACCCACCCAGGCACCCTAGGATATAAATATTTAAAAGGCAGGTAGTATGACTATTCAATCCCGTATCCTTCACTCCTATCAAAATACCTGGTTCACAGAAGGTACCTATATGATTGAATGGAGGAAGGCTGTCATGAGCACTTTGTATAAGCAAAACTCATGTTTAACTGCTGAGTATTGAATGGTGGACTTTGGTCATTAGGTCACATGGGAAAACATCTCAATAATCAAATCCAACTACTGCAACCAATTATTGATGTACTCTTTAACAGACCAGTTCTGGAGATGTAAAGACTTACAGCTTCCTATCTCTCCGACATCTTTCAGAAGCCTTAGAACTCTTACCGTACACATTTGTATTATAATTCATATGGAATCTTAATTTTAATGAGTAATAATTTTGAATATACATATACATGTATCTATATATAATGAAATTAAATCTCTAATACAATATTTTATGTTGGAGTGGCATATTGGACTCAGGAATCTGATTGACTTTTCATTCGAATCCCACATTCAGTATTTATTGATTGCATGCCAACTGGCAATGCTTGAACCTCTCTGATCATTAATTGTTTCATTTAGTTTTTAAATTTGTTTATAATTTTTTAATGTTTATTTTTGTGAGAGAGAGAGAGAGAGAGAGAGCTTGAATGGGGGAGTTGCAGAGATAGACACACACACACACACACACACACACACACACACAGAGTCTGAAGCAGGCTTCAGGCTCTGAGCTGTCAGCACAGAGCCGCACATGGGGCTCAAACCCCCCAACTGTGAGATCATGACCTGAGCCAAAGTCGGATGCTTAACCGACTGAGCAACCCAGGCGCTCCTAGTTTTTAAATTTGTAAATGAGAATAATCATGATTGATATTTGGGACCACTTTGAAGTTTCCCGTCTCTTTAAACCTCTGTAAATATATATGAAAAATGTAGTCTCTCTTCATATTAATTTAGTGAGGAATTTATACTTGAAAATAAATTACAAAATTAGAAAACTCAGTTGAATCTTAAATTTGTGCTTTTATGACTAGTGGCAAAAGCAATCAACACATAATCTACTTGTGATATGTATATAGAGTATTGAAAATTTATTAGTCACTAAATATTTATTGGTGAGGTTTCAATGGCCTGTCCACTTGGTGCATCTTTTGATACTAATAATGGAAATAACAGCTACCTTGTTTCATAACTTTACAGCTTGCAAAGCTCTTTCACACACATTTAATCCTTTGATGCCAGCTGGTAATGAAATGTTTTCTAATTATTATGCATCATTGGACAGGGTGAGCCTGAAGGCCAAAAGCAGTTAACAGGTATTAATTATAGCCATTTACTTTCCCCTGAACTTTAATTGACATTCTCACAGGTTAAAATCCTTAAATATTCTATACATTTGCTTCCTTTGGTCTCTCCTCTATTCCTTTGTCTTTTCAGTACACCAGGTACTGTCCAATTTATAAAATTATGTGGCTCAATCTAGGGTGTTTCCTACTGCAAATGATTAAAACAGGTTGCCACGATTTCCTTGTCTTCTATTGAGCATATAATAATCTGTGCATGAAACAGAATAAGTAAATTCCAAAAAGGGTTATTGAAACTGAAAACAGTTAAGAAAGACTGCTTTTACACAGCGCACACAGGTATAGTATGGTTGGCCAATATTATACTGGTGTGGAAATCATAGAATATCTGGGTCATTGTGATTTGGGAACCTATTAAAAAGTGAACACCAAGGAGCCTTGCAGGGCTCTTTAACGGCATCGAGTTCAGGGGCTCTGAGCCCTCCTCATGTTGGAGACCCAATCATCCTGTCAAAGAAAGTGAGTCTCATCATTGTAAGAACACAAACTCTTTTTCCTCCAAGAAGATGATTGATCTTATAGTTAATCCTTAAATATACATCCTTACATTTATTATATAATCCTTAAATATACATCCATATATAATCCTTGTATAAAGCATATATGCTTTTAAAATATATAGTAAATTATAACAACATGACATTGAAGAGGGAATCAGTTTTATTTCTATGAGTTAAGACACAAGTTGACAAAAATGGTTATCTCATTTGTAATTGAACACTAGAATAAGAATGCTCAGTATGAATTTCTTCATACTTAAGTATAAAACAAAAAGACAGTCAGAGCACCTGGGTGGCTCAGTCGGTTGAGCGTCTGACTCTTGATTTCAGCTCAGGTCATGATCTTAACCATTCATGAGATGGAGCCCCGCATTGGGCTCTGCGCTGACAGTGCAAAGACTGCTTGGGATTGTGTCTCTCCCTTTCTCTCTGCCGCTTCCCCACTCATGTGCTTTCTCTTTCTCTCTCTCTGTCTAAAATAAATAGATAAGCTTAAAAAAACCCAAGAAGACAATTAACATTAAATGTCATACATGGTATTTGAAGAACAACTGAAACTAGGATGACGTAGAGAACAAATTCTTTACAAATGCCATGAAAACCCTACATGCTGGCGAGACCACTTCCATATCTAATTGGTAGCATATGTATACTCTGCTTTGATATTTACACTTTCTGTTTCTTGTAGTACATTACCTATTTGTCCCAAACGTTGACCTTTACCCTTCCTTCCCTGTGTATAAGCACTTTGTATATGACTATGGTTCTTCCTATTAAAGAACATATTTCTCTGGCCCTTGACTCAGGTTCCTCCATGTGACATGCTTTGGTTAATAGAATAAGGGAGGAGTGACAGTATGCCAGCTCTAGCCTAGGCCGTCAGTAACTTGGCATGCTGCCCCAACCACACCCAGCCCAGATCAGCCGACTTCCAGTGGGCCCACAGATGTATGAACGAAACACGCTAGATACACTGGTTACCTAGCTGTTTTCTGTCTCTATCTCTCTATTGATCTATCAATCATCTGATGTATTGATTTATCCATTCCTGTATGTGTCTATCTAA
This sequence comes from Panthera tigris, assembly GCF_018350195.1. Taxonomy (NCBI): domain Eukaryota; kingdom Metazoa; phylum Chordata; class Mammalia; order Carnivora; family Felidae; genus Panthera; species Panthera tigris. The sequence continues at coordinate 46,109,995 of NC_056672.1, forward strand.
TGCCATACTCTGTTGTGGATGAAGGCTTGAAATATTTACAAATCTAGATTTCCCACAGGGAAACAAGCGATATTGTTTGTCACTCTCTTGTGTTGTTTTTTCATAGTGTTATCCTTTCTTTTCACTTGACTAGATTGTAACTTCTTGGGACTATGCACCGTGGTTCACACATTAGAAATACTCTCTAATATATAGTGAAGCATATGACTACACAAATAGTAGGACCTTAATAAGTATTGATTTATCTACCAATTTGTATAAAGCCAGAAGAATTGTTCAGAATTTGGAAAGGGCATATTGAGTCACTTTCTAATTGATTTATGGTTGATTGATTGATGCAATAATGCATTAATTTTCCCAGCTTTTTATTTAGCAGTCAGTATAGTAGGACTTGAGGATTCAGAAAATTCTAATATCCTATTTGAGGTACCTGGGTGGCTCAGTTAAGCCTTTGACTCTGACTTCAGCTCATGTCATGATCTTGCGGTTCACAAGTTTGCACCCTGCGTCGGGCTCTGTGCTGATACCTCAAGAGCTTGGAGCCTGCTTCGGATTCTGTGTCTCCCTCTCTCTCTTCCTCTCCCACACTCACGCTCTGTCTCCCTCTCCTTCAAAAATAAATTAAAAAAAAAAAAATTAAATCCTAACCCTATCCTCTTGGAACTCCATCTAATAGGAGAGAGACTTGTAAAGGAAAATAATATGTGCCTTTCAGTCTAAATTATCATGGAATACAATTACCTGGCCATTAAATAAATAACATGTAACGTGTATTCTTGCAAAATCACCATTAAAATTTCAGACCGATAGGTCTAAACTATGTAGTCTGAATGCAGTGAAATTTGTCCATATCTTTTCAAAGATGAGTTAGCCTCCTTCCAAACTCCAAAGTACAGCTTTAATTTAACTGAAAAAAATCTTGCCACTGCTGCCTTCCACCCCCAAACCTGTTCTTGCCTCTGACCCATTCATTGCAGCTTCCAATGACCAATATTCAGTGAGTAGTGTTGAAATGAATGTTATCCCCTACAAGGAGCTCAAAAATCTAAATGCAAGAAGAGAAATAATTTGACAATTTCTGTGTAAGCTCACACATATTTTCTAATTCCAGACATTTTATGAGCATTGTGGAGATCCTTAAGCCACTACCCACAAACAAAAAGGGGATTTTATGGCTTCTGGTTAGAATTAAAGAAAAATATTTCCATTGAAGAGATTTTATAATGGAAGAGAAAGATGTTCTCTGTTGTTCGTTCCCAGTTCTTATTTAGAAATTGAGTACTGATACTGAAATCATAGAAGAGCTTATTTTAAACTACTTTTAGTTCTGAAGGCTTACAACAAAATAAAGAGATTACTCTATCTTTAATTTTTTTAAAAGAAACTGTAAGACTATCTCCATTTTAACGTGATTTTATAACACCAGTGAATAAATTATGTCTACAGAAAAGTGTCAAATGCATCAGCTATCTGTAGATTAGATTTTGTTGGGAAATCTTGCCAAATAGGAACATGATGGTTTTCTCAGCCAAAATATAAAGTCTGCAGTAATTATTTTTGTTATTCATACTTCAAATTCACTTGGTCTCAAATACCCAAGTAACTGAAACAAAATTAGAAATTTTATCCGTGGAATGAGTGCTAAAATGATTTAAGGTCTAGTAAAAAGCTGTGGTAAAACTGGAAAAGAGATATTTCCATGGCTGTTTTTAAAGTCGTTTTTTCTTCCACACCAATGTTTTCTTTTTTATTTAAATACTTTGCTCTTTTGGTTTGGAAGTAAAAAATAAAAAGTGATTCCACATAATTGAGTTACTAGCTAAAAGATTTTATCTAGGTGTAAAAATGTTATAATTTCTTTTTATGAAATTTCCATGAGGAATAGGGAGAAAAATTTTTTTGCTAGGTGAGGCCTATATAATCAGGGAATTTTTATTAGCTGATCTCCAAAGGCTAACTTAGGCTTGTAGGACAAAGCTTATGTACCTTCACTTCTAATTAGACACAGAGAGATGATACTTAAACATTTGCTGCATCCCTTATAGGAGATATTTCCCTTCTCAAATCCAGCCATTTACCACCATCAAAAACTTAATTCAAAATAATCCACTGTCTCTTTAACTTACATCCACACTCCTTTTTATACAGATATACACTCACATGTCTCCATTTTTTAAATTTAAGTGAGATCTTAGAAACATTTACACATTATGAGATGGATTATTGTTTTAAACGTTTATCCTGGTGACTCTTTAGTGTCGGTCTATACAGATATACGTCATGATTTATAAGTGTAATGTATTCCATAAAACTGACATGCCATGGTCTATTTACTTATCCTGACAGCAATTTGATTGCTTTGATTTATTTGCTTTAGAACAATGCAACAACAAACTTTCTTACACATGAATCTTTGAGTGAATAGGAATTCCTTATAGGCTAAATATATAGAGGGAAAGATCATGCGTAGGGGCTTCCAGAATTGTTCAGTTTTGATAGATATTGACAAAAATACCCTCTGAAAATGGTTTGTGACTTCAGACTCCCACCAATGGGTTTTGAAAGGTACCCATTCCTTCATACCCTCCCCAAAACAAATATTAGCAAACTTCCAAAGTTGGTACACCCTGTGGAGAAAAAACTATTCTGATGTTGTTTCAGTTTCAATTTCCCTGATTGCTACTAAGGTTTGGCATAATTTTACCTATATGTAGTATACAGTTTGTTGTTCTTTGAATTCTTTCCTTGCATCTTTTATCTAATTTCTTACCATTGCCTCTTTTCCTAACAATGTGGGAGATCTTAATATACAATGGTCATTATTACTTGTCCCTTAAACTTTTTTGCAAATATTTTCTTCAATAGTGTCTCTTATTACTGCTGTTGTTACGCTCTTTGCCAAAAAGAAATTTGAAGATTTTTATATAGTTTCTCTGTTAATTATTTTCTTTAGTTTGTGGGAGGCCCTTTCCTCATTCCTCAAGATTAAAAAAACATTATTCTACTTAAAAATTTTTTAAATGTTATTTGCATTAGCACTTTAATCATTCTGTAGCTTATTTTATGTATGGTGCTCAGTAGGGTTCTAATTTAGTCTTAAAGGGCTAGTTGCCCTTTGTAAATAATCCAAACTTTTCCTGCTCACTTAAATTGCCATTTTCTCTCATATATTGGTACACACACTAATGTGCATGTGCACACATGCACATTCGCCTCTTCTTCTGGATCCTCCAGTTTTTTCCATTGATCTCTTTGTCTATCCCTGTGCTAATAAACTGCCTTGCATGGTCATAGCTTCACAGTTTGCTTTGGTGTTTGTTATGACAAAGTCATCCCAACTGTCCCTCCCAGGTAGCCTTGTTTAGTTCCATATGAAAGTCCTATCATGAGTCTGACTGGGATCATATTGAATTTATCATTATTTTATGGAAAATTGTTGTCTCTTCCATGTTGAGCTTCGTGATTTTTAGTTATGCAGTCATCCCTGTGTTTGGAATTCCCCCTGTACTTGTCTATGGACGATATTTCTATTTAGATTGCTTCCAGATTGTGGGCAAGCTATGAAACACACTCCTGGGTTTCCCACCAGCTGTCTTCTGGGCATGGGGCTACCTGGGGCAATGTCCTGCCTCTTTCGTCTCAGTGCCCATAATCCTGGCTTTAACCAGGGTGCAAATGCCATTGCTCCCCGTGGTCCTCCAAAAACTCACCTGCAGCCTCATCCAGGGCCAAATGTGATGTCCTGTGTCTATCGATTCTGGCTCTGAAGATCTCCCAGTCGCTCCTAGCTCCACAACACTTCTCACCTCTACGGGTTTTAAACATTGTGCGTTTCTCTGGTGTTGTTTTTCTGAGTCATAATCCCACTGGCTTTCTATCACGCAGTAATTTCTCCCGTTTCTAGTTTCTCAGCAACGTTTTGGATTAAAAAACATTCTGCCGCAGTTTCGGTGATTTTCACTCGAATGGCGGTTACCCTTCTTGTCACATTTTCAGTAATTTATTTAAAATATTTTCTGGAAGAAAGAAATTAACAAGGCCCCTGTGAGAATAGTTTCTGTATTGGTAAAGCAAGATGAGGAAATTCTCTTTTATGGGGCTATGTTGGAATTTAATAATATTAGACACACACCAATCTTAAACTCTTACCATCAAATACATTCAAGAAGTATCAAAGAACCCCCCTTTTCTTTAACCTTGACAAAAGCTCAACCTCGCCCAAAACAATTCTGACCCAAGGGCTGTAGAAACGTTCTTGGCGCAAAACAGACCATCATTTGAAAGCAGTCGCGGCAACTGGTCCTGGCTTCTTACCAGCTAAAATCTGCTACCAGCAACACTACAGGCAGAATGACAGGAGCTGAAATTTGGTGAGAGTTCTAGATGTGCTTGGGCTGATGGCTAGCATCTAATGGTAGCTGGCAAACTTCATGAGCAAAAGGGTACTGGGGTATTCCCAAGAAATGACAGTGATACGGTTTGCATTGTCAAGCTTTTTCCCCTTGTGTGGCTGCCACAGTGGCAACTCATCACCTCTGTGACAGCTCAGTGAAGGTAGAGCCCAGATCCGCAGCATCACAGAAAGGGCAATGAAGCGTCACAGTTGCCTCGTTGTGATAACATCACAGTGGCAGCCTTCAAAGCACCGATGGTTGGTTGTTCTAATTAGAATGTCGTTTTTAACAGTGATCAGCAGTCCTATTGGTAATTATCAGCAATTACGGCAGGAGCTCTGTCGAAATCAAAATGCAAAATTCACAAGTACGTATGAAATACTAAGCTTGTTGCTTATTTATTGTTTTGTTTTTTTAACTCGAACTTGAATGCATGTAGGGAGAGGCTTGTAGCAGGTACTAATGTGGCCATCACCAGTGAGAAATAGAAAAGGTGAGTGATGGTCCCTGAACAATAGTGTGGTGAGTCAGGGCAAAGCAAGGATCTATGGTGAATTTTTCTGGCATTTAGACTGGCGTTTTCCTCTCGAGGCTTTAATGCTGCTTTTCTTTTCCCTTTGGATGTACATGAAGGGCATTTGCTCTGATGCTAAATTTTGCTCTTTCATAGCAGAGTTGGCATCCAAATCAAAACATAAGTAAATAAACAAACAAACAAAAAAAGAAGTACTGTACGTGTCTGGAAGCATCTACAGTGCATTTGAAATCTCAAGGACAACTTGGAGGTACCAGTGATTCATGAAACAGGAATGTTAGCCAAGCCTGATGTAATATTTTATATGAAGGGCTTTTCACTTACAAAGGGCTCAGTATTTAACAAAACTAAATATCCAAAGGCATCCATTTCATCCTACACAGACTAATGATGTGCAAATCGGATTGGATGGACCTGAGAAGTCATTTAACATACAGCAAGTGTTTATAGCAACTGAGCTAAGCGGATAAAAAAGACCCTGTTCTTTTGAAACTACAGGGGAAGGCTCTAAGCAGGCAGCCACAGGCATCCAGCTAAAGCTGACTCCGTCCAGGACTCCGGGCTACGGGGACACGACCGTGGGCCAGCTCTATTTGCTAACCACACATTAAAAGTTATGAAATGTTTATTTTTGGCTTCTCAGGCTAGGGAAAGTTAAAGATCATATCTGTAACCAAATAAGCTTATGAGCTCTCTATACTTCAGGCCTTCTCAGTAACCTTAGTCTGTGCAAACAAACTCAGATTTATCCCTTTTATAAGGGAGGAGAGATTATCATTCCTTATCGGTGAGCCACCACAAGTACTGAATTATATACAGCTGCTAACATCAGGATTATTTTTGAGCCTTATGCTTTTGTGAGATTAATGTTGCAAAGACCAACACTACCATCTGTCTGCCTCTTGGAGACCATGATCTTACTTGCTTCTGTTGGAATGGTTCTTTCTCCTTGGGAAAACAGCATGCCAGTACCATCGAAGAAAGTACTGGCATCAAGCTTTTCAAGTGTCTTGAAGGTCCCACTCTGTTACAACCCCTCCCGTGTCCCCTCTAATGTGGAACAAGCTATGCAGATATGCAACTTTGTCCGTATAGTCCGTCTGGTCCTCAAAAAGGATCTGTACATTTTCAATTAACACTTTCTTCCTAGAAACATTTAAAAAAGTTTTAACGTTTATTTTTGAGAGGGAGAGAGAGAGAGACAGCGCATGAGCATGAGCGGGGGAGGGGCAGAGAGAGAGGGAGACACAGCATCCGAAGCAGACTCCGGGCTCCGAGCTGTCAGCACCGAGCCCGACGCGGGGCTCGAACTCACGAACCGCGAGATCATGACCTGAGTCGAAGTCGGAAGCTTAACCGACTGGGCCACCCGGCCGCCACTCTACCTAGAAGTACTTAGCACATTGGCTTTTAGAGTTCTTAGTTCTGTTCTGGATTCTATTCCTAAAGCCAGATTAAGTTGGAACATACAAAAGATAAACTCTCATTGGCCTGAGTTTATGGAAAAGAGTGAGGGAAGAATGTCACTGGGAATTATAGGTTATTTTAGGTAAAATGCAATTTTGTTACATTTAAGTACATTTGGCGACTAGCGTCAGGCTAACAATGTTTGTTTTTGTATGTTTTGATAAATGAATAAGAATGCACTGTAATTTCCTCATAATTCTGTGCTTTTGATATTCTGGCAAAAGTTATGGTAGGGCACAAAATTTAGTCTGGAGTTTCCTGATAGCTAAGACAAAAGTGAAAACTGTTGTCATATGTAGTGATATTTGTCAGAGAACAGGACACACACAATTTTCAGAGCAGCGATAGCATTTTTACTGACTGAACTGAAGGTAAAGTTATTGGTCCTCATAGATTTACTAGCCCAAAGTCCAATTAATTGATTTTCTTCTTTTGTTGAGCACCTACTATATGATCAGGCACTCTACTAGATATTGAAGTTTACAGACAAGTAAGACAAAGTCTCAATACCAGAAAGAGCTAACAGTCTGAAAAATAAAATGATGCAAACTGATTTTTTTTTATAAAAGTCTAACTCAATTCAAATCATTGTATTTTTCTTTTTCTTTTTCTTTTATAAACATGGGGACATGATATTAAATCCTAGTTGGTGCATGTTATCCCTTGAACAGTGCTTTCAGGATCACACGCTTAACCCAAACCAGAGAGAATTGAGAACAACACAAGCTTAACATGTGTATTACACTGTCTTTCTCAAATATCACATATATGAAGTGAGTCTTTGGAATATTTTGGGTCATAGATTTTTCATGGCTTATTTCTGAGATAAGAGCCTCGAGTCTTAAATATTTTGTGTTGTTTGAAGACTGTAGATACTAGACATTTAGGAAGAAGACTTTTAATTTTCTTGTGGAACTTTTAAGCATCCAGTTAGAGTTGTGTTGTTGTTGTTTGCCAGGCATTTGGCCAGTGACCACCTGTTCTTCCTGGAAATCATGGAGGCCAGTAGAAAGACCAGTATTTTTCTCCAGTAAGATCTCTGAAACTATTTGAGCCCTTAGGCATGCGCTTGGTTGACATCCCAGAAATCTGGGCCATCTACCACAGTGAAGGTGTTTTGGTATAGCTCTGTGGCCCATTTGCTTACCAAGGGCAGGAATCTACAGGCTATTCACAATGCATCCTTATCAAATAACATATTTCCAGGCATCCAGTGCCCAATAAGTGTTTGTGGAACTAAAATAAAATTAAAAGACGTTAGCACAGTATAGGAATCATCACAAATGTTCAAGTAATTCTATTGTTTTAGCCACTAGGTTACAGAGATTAATGCTCACAGATCCTACTCAAAAAAATTTTACAACACCTTTTTGGAGTGGACATTAATCACTACAAGACGATATACTAAGGGCTGGAGAAGAACAGAAAGTAATTGATTTTGCCTCGGCAGGTTGGGGAAGGCTTCATACTCTTATATGAGATAACATTTGAGTCGTATCTTTAAGAATGAGAAAAATTCATTAGGCAGAGAAGATGGAAATGTATTTGGTACTGTTTCTGATATTGCCGTGTAACAAAACACCCCAAAACTCAGCTTTGACCGACAATAATCATTGATTTTGCTCATGAGTCTGCAATTTGAGCAGGACTTGATGGGGACAGCTTATTTCTACTCAGTGTGGCTTCAGCTGGGTGACTTGACAATTTGTTGGCTGTTTGTTGGTTGGTAGATCGATCAGGGCTTCCAGCTGGAATCCTTTCAGTAAAACTGCTTGGGCTTTCTCACCGCATGGCCCCTGGGTTTTAAAAGCGTATGTTCCAAGAGACAAGAAGAGGAAGTCTCTTAAGACCTGGGCTTCAAAACTGGCACAGCATCACTTCTGCTGCGTGCCAAAATTCAAGGAGAGGAGAAGTAGACTCCCGGACATGTTGTGTCCCTTCTTAATCCGCCACATGTACAGATAAACAACTACCATCAATGACATAGTAAATGCACAATTTGGTAATACAGGTAAAGCGACTGTTAACAAGGGAATATAAGGTAAAAATCAGGGGAATGGGGAGATGATCGTAGAAGGGCACATTTAGGCAGATGGTGAAGAGCATTTTCTAGCGTACTTTTGAATTTTACAATCTCCTACCCCAAGAATTGACCTAATCATTTCTGTATTGAGAGAGATCAGTTGGGTAGCTATGTGAATGATTACTAGAAGTAAGTGGCATTGCAAATATCAGAAATGGGCAGAAGCTCTCGTAATAGCTTATGATGAAGTCGGACACAAATAGGAGTAGGGAACTAGAAAAAGAGATGTTTTCCATTGATTTTTCAGTTACAGAAACTGGTTCCCAAATGGATGCATCATTAAGAGATAAGAATGAATCAGGGTGGCCTTAAAGTCTCTAAAGTCTCTAGCTTGAAAAGTGGGAGAGAATATAGAACACAAGAAGAGAATCACATTTGGGGAAGGAGAGAGAAGATGGTCAGTTTAGTTTTTAGGACACGCTTGATTTGAGATACATCTGGCATTAGTAGGCTCAGGAGTTTGATAAGCAGGTGGTTTTATGAATAAAGAACTTAAAAAGAAAGTCAGGTGTGAAACATCCAAATGTGTACTTACAACGCTTGAAGTGCTAGTTGAAACCAGAGGAATACATGAGATCAACGACAACAACCAAAAACCCACTATTTTTGTGGAAGAGAAGAAACTTGAAGGCAGAATCTGGGGAAAAGAAACACTTCAGCATAAGGGTAACAAGGCTGAAAAAAAGTGGAAAAGGCAGTGGAGGTAGAGAAAGGGCTTTCTTGATCTCACAGATCAGAATGAGCTAATATCATCAGATCTGGGTCACAAAACAAATTGGGAAACATCATCTCCCAAACTGATTTCTATGGTCCATATATTATTCAAGGAGGCACAAGTGAGAAAGTAGGCATACAATTTGTCTTACGTTTCCCAACAAGGTGCATTTGTAGTAGTGTCGCAGAAGGGGCTGCTCACTGGTTACAAATACAGGAGCTTTCTTTTTTAAAATCTGAAGCCATTAAGAGCTTTCAAAAAGACTAGAAAATAGATTCTAATGTTTTTTCATATAGAATGTGTGGTTTAGCCCTTCTAAAATGGTTGTCTTTCTTTTTTAATGCTTATTTATTTTTGAAAGAGAGAGACAGAGAAAGAGTGCGAGTGGGGGAGGGACAGAGAGGGAGAAACAGAATCTGAAGCAGGCTCCAGGCTCTGAGCTGTCAGCACAGAGCCTGATGCGGGGCTCGAACCCACAGACTGTGAGATCGTGACCTGAGCCGAAGTCGGACGCTTAACCGACTGAGCCACCCAGGTGCCCCGAAAAGCCATCTTTCTTAAAAAGTTCTTCCCAGGGGCGCCTGGGTGGCTCAGTCGGTTAAGCGTCCGACTTCGGCTCAGGTCACGATCTCACTGTCCGTGAGTTCGAGCCCTGCGTGGGACTCTGTGCTGACTGCCCAGAGCCTGGAGCCTGTTTCAGATTCTGTGTCTCCCTCTCTTTCTGACCCTCCCCTGTTCATGCTCTGTCTCTCTCTGTCTCAAAATAAATAAATGTTAAAAAAAAAAGTTCCTCCCATCTTTAGTTATCATAATCATTGATTTGGCTATGAAGTCCCTAATTCATCTAATACCTAATATTCTAGCACAACAGGGTAAATAAAATGTGCCTAGCTGGAAATTTGGGGAAAAATGTCATTACTTAAATTGGTTAAGGGCTTTCTCTAAACTCTGCCAGGGGTCATAAACTATTTGAAATTTGAATGTTTACTTTGAATATTAATAATGAAGTCATCTCAAGATCTCTTTTAGTTTTCATTTGCTTATCTCTGGGGCTATTGGGAAGACATGATTTACCCTGGTCCCCTGTGATGGATAGAAAAGTCTGCTGATGAGCACCTAGGAAAAATGTGAACTTTTGTTAGTACCTCTGGGTCCTATACTGCAATCACTGAGAGCTACCTTTGTTATGTATAGAGCTGATTGGAACCAGAGGCAGTGGATCTTGGCCCTACCAAGGAGAATGCCTGGAAGTAGCTGGGCATCAGGTCTGATTCTCAAAAGATGGTGTTACATAGACTCATTTCCCTGGCCCAGCCTTAGAAAGCTATGTAGCAACAACAAATATATACAGCAAATGTCTCATTGTAGGTTTGATTTGTATGTCCCTGGTCATTAAGGACGTCAAGCATCTTTTTATATACTTGTTGGCCATTTGTATGTCTTTGGAGAAATGTTGATTCAAATCCTTTGTCTATTTTTAAGTGTTTTGATTTTGTTTTGTTGTTTGGTTTGGGGTTTTGTTTGTTTGCTTGCTTTTTGTTTTTTTGCTATTGAGTTGTAGACGTTCCTTAGATATTTTGGAAATTAACCCCTTGTCAGATATATGGTTTGCAAATATTTTCTCCCATTCTGTGGGTTGTCTTTGCATTCCGTTGATTGTTTTCTTTGCTGTGAAGAAGCTTTTCAGTTACTCTTCATTTATTGAGAGGGGTGATGTCGTTTCTCAATCAAAGGGATAGCCCAATGTCATGGCAATTACCCTTGTGTAACTGTAAGTGGTAGTGTTCAGAGACAGCATATTTTCCAAAGTTGTGTTATCAAGTAGATGGTACTGACTTAACATTAAAAGCACGAGAGTAACTAACTGATAGCAAATCCAAAACAATGATGATCACAAATTCACACTCCCTGCGAAAGGCTTTATTTTAAAAAAGGAAGAGGAGGTAAATCTCTGCACAGTGTAGGGAGGGGTACTCTTTCCTCAGAGTAATTCCTGATAGAAAATGCACCAGCAAACTAGCACCCTGAAGTCCAAGTTGTCAAGAAGCCTGTGTCCCTTGTAAAGCGGGAAGAAACCACTCCACCATTCTACTATTTTTTAAGCTTAATGAAATGCTAGCAGGTTGCCCTGCTGTTCCCTGTATCTTATATTTCCAGGCCTTGCCACCTGTGCAACAAAAGCAAGCAATCTATTTAGAAGAGTGTTTTTCATTCTCTTAACTCTAAAGGTCTTTATTCTCAGCATGAGATTATTGCAACAACTTAACAAGCCGTGTTTTCTCCCCCTATTTTCCTTTCTTTTCTTTTTGCACCTATGTCCTTTTAAGTCCATTCAGGCCTTAGGGAAACATTTAGTACTTAAGCTTTGGTTTTTCAAGCTCAATCGGGTAGAAAATCTAACACAGAATGTGTGCACAAAACGATAGCTCTGCACAATAGAGACGAACAAATAGCACAAAGAGGAAAGAAGAATATGAGTGTTCAGGGAGCGGGGCTGCACTTGAATTCAATCTCCCAACAGCAGACCTGATGCTTTCTCCCAAGATTCCCAGGTTTCAAATTGGTCATATATTGAGGGCCAGTTACCTGGACAATGGAGGGAAATGGCAGTCAGTAATTATGATCTTGGTTTCTAGGTTGTTAGGAGACTAATATGAATCCTGAAATTGTATGAGGAATGTGTTCATCTGGCCATAATTGTATAGTCTTCTTGAAAGCATTTACCAGCAATGCTAATTTAATGCAGATAACCCCAGGGGAGTATTTCTGAGCTAGTGGGGTTGCCAATTTATTGGTTAACTCAGGGCAGTTTCTCCAGATCGGAAAAAGCAACAGGAAACTCGCGAAAAGATACAGGTATATATTTTCGTTTTCTATCAGATGAACAATTCAGTATAAAGATTATCAGAGCACATAATGTTCTTTGAAAAACCAAGAGCTTGTGCTGGCCAGCTGTCAAATGATCATGAATGCTACTGAGCTACATGCAATTAAATACATCATAAGATATTAACACCAGGAGATAATAATGCTGTTTTCAGAAAACACATTCAATTTGAATAAATACATCAAAATGTTGTCTTTCATAGTGAACTCTCTATGTAAAATAATTATTCATTCTATACTCTCAAACTCCCTCAAAATTAAAGCATAGATTGTAGGTGGTTTGTTTGCGTCTGTTTTTGTTTTGTGAGAGAAGAGAAGATGGAAAATCCCAGGAAGATTCCAAAAGTGTTACATCTTTAGAAACAAGACAAAAGAACCATAATCATTTGCTTAAGCTTGCTTCTTAGGATTATTTTTACTGTTTGCAGTGAAGCTTACCCTTTCATTCTTCCTTTTGTTCTTCTTCAGTCATTTACTTATTCCATCATAGTTGTCTGATAGAAATAGGCAAGTTTCCAAATTCTTGAAAGTAAAGTTCCAAAGTTTCATTGTGAGACAATGTATTTTTAAGCTTCATAGAGAATGGTATGATAGTTGGTGATTTCATGGATCCCTGGGCCAACTCTGTTGAGTATACTTGGTTAAGGATATAAATAATGTTCTCATAAATGTTATAGCTCTTGGACTGGAAATGTAGAAACTTTCTCAAAAAAAAAAAAAAAGAGGTTGTTTCTCTATTGGCATGACTGTGATATTCAGTTTGTTTCTACCACTGATGGCAAAGATTGGGCATCTTAACATTAAGTAAACACCAGGAATAATGGGCATGGAACATTAATGTAACCACTACAATAAATAGCACAAAATTTTAAAACTTTAAGAAAAGACTTTCCCTTCAGTGAGTTGTTTTAAATGTGTGTATGTGTGTGTGTATGATTAAAGTTGTCAGAACAATTTTTTTAAGTTTATTTATTTCCTTGAGAGAGATAGAGAGTGAGTGGGGGAGGGGCAAAGGGGAAGAGGGAGACAGAGAATCCCAAGCAGGCTCCACATTGTCAGCACAGAGCCCCACGCAGGTCTCAAACTCGGGAACTGCGAGGTCATGACCTGAGAGTCAAACGCTTAACTGATTGAGCCACCCAGGCGCCCCTGCCAAAACAATTTTTGTAAGTAGATAGCTGGAAGTTTGTATCACTGGTTTGTTTGAAGACAGTTGGGTAAGATTTCAATGGTTGTCCTAGTATGCATAATTTATGCAAGTAAGCGTAAATACCTGGGAAGATAGAATTGGCCCAGTCTCTTAGATACAGTTCATTTATGCTATAGTTGGATCCTACTCTGAACAACCTGGTGTTTCTAGAAGGCTACATAGCTGTAATCACATGGCACACTGTTATTAAATTAGTCAACATACTTCTTATGGTCAATGACCTGCATTTCAATTTTAAGAAGTTATATATTGAATTGCATGAATTCCTTATGTATTTTGTATATTAGCCCCTTATCAGGTATATGATTTGCATATATTTTTCCCCATTCATTAGGATTGCCTCAGGTTGCCTTTTCATTTGGTTGATTGTTTTTTTTTTGTTGTTGTTGGTTTTATTTGTTTGTTTACTGTGCAGAAGCTTTCTCGTTCAAAGCAATCCCACTTGTGTATTTTTGCTTTTGTTGTCTTTTGTGCTTTTGGTGTCATAGCCAAAGAAATTATCACCAAGATCAATGTTAAGGAGCTTTCCCCCTGATAAGGTGTGTTCCCTCCATACTCTGTTGAGAGTTTTTATCATGAAAAGATGCTGTATTTTGTTGAATGCTTTTTCTGCATATATTGAGATGATCAGTTGGTTTTTATCTTTCATTCCAATAATGTGATGTGTCATATTTATTGATTTGTGAGTGAATTAAATCCCAAAGGTGAAACTCACTTGAACATAGTGTGTGATCTTTTAATGTGTTACTGAATTCAATTTGCTAGTATTTTGTTGAGAACTTTTTGCACCTATATTCATCAGGGATATTGGCCTGTAGTTTTCTTTTCTTGTAGTATCTTTATCTAACTTTGGTATCAGGGTAATGACGGCCTTGTAAAATGAGTTTGGTAGTGTTCCCCTAAGAGGGTTGACCTTAAATGTTCTTGCCATACACAAAAGAAAAACCTAAGTGAAGTGATGAACATGTTAACTAGCTTGATTGTTATAATCATTTCACAGTGTTTACATATAGCAAAACTTAACATTGTACACCTGAAATATATATAATTTTTATTTGTCAAGTATACCTCAATAAAGCTGGAAAAAATAAATTCTTAAATGAAAAAATTATGCAGCATTAAATATCAAATAGATTATTATCATTTTTAAAACATAAAAATATATTATCTTGACATTGCCGTATTTAGGAGACCTAAAATTAAATAAATAGTTTGTTTTCTTTAAAAAAATAGAGCAGTTTGAATCTATATCTGGAATAACAGAAAAAGCTATCATAATAAATGGGTATAATTATGATTCATTTTCCTTTTCCTGGCTTGCTCAAACTGTGTTTCATGGGTCAATGTTCATCATTATCATTCAACCTGGTCATAAATTCTAGAAATCTAATCGGGCTGCTTCCTATCCCTAAGCCGCTCCTGGTTTGCCATCCAATTTTAATTCTAATTCAAAAGTTTGTCATATCAGCTCCTGGCTTTTTCTGCTCCCACTTTCCCTGACCTCATTCAGTGTCTTGTCCCAATGCAATGGCTGTTTCACTAGGCTCCCTCTCCCAGCTCTATTCGTTTCCTCCTATAGTCAACACTGCTTCTAGAATAGCCTTTCTGAAACACAAAATTCATTACCTTGATTATCAACCTTGATGACTCTCCACTGCACAGAGAATCAGGTCCAAATCTGATTGGACACCAAGCTCCCGAATTGGGGCTGAGCCTGCCTTCTTGTGATCAACCACCATTCTCTTCTATGGACCTTACTTATTTTGTATTTTTCTGAAGATACTCTGTAATGTCTTCTCTTTAGGCCTCAGATTTGCCTTTTATTATTGTTGCCTTGACTTTTCTCTCCTTCATTTAGAGAATTTGGACTCATCCTTCAAAATACTAGTAAACATCACCTCCATGTAGATTCTCTTCCTGATCCCCTCACACAGAAGAACCAATCGACCGATCTGGCTTTAGTGCATTTCTTTTATATTAAGCTTTAATTTTTTAATGTTGGCTACACTGTAAGAATGAATTCCTTGAGACAAAGAACCAGGTTTTATTCATTTTTATGTCCTATTATCTAGCATAGCACCTGGGACATGATGAATGCTCAGTAAGTATTTGTTGGATGGATGGGTGAATGAAACCAATCAGAACTGTTCAGTACCAGTTATAAAGCAAACAGCAGCCCTTGCTGGCTATCCACATAAGGATTTTATGCTGCCTTCTAACCACTCATGGTATTACTCAAATCTTTCCTTCTTGGTGAAAAACTCAAGAGTCCAGGACTTTGATACCTCTTTTTTTCTCCAAACTTAATTAGCAGTAAAAGGTAGTAGATAAAAGCATGGGTTTTAAGATCAGACTATCTGCAACCAAATTCTGGCCCCCTTATCTACAAGCTGTATAAATATGTCCGAGTTATTTAGTGTCCGTGTGCCTTAGTTTACTATAAAATGTTTAATTACTGTACTCATCTCATAGCGTTGTGGTAAAGATTAAATGAGTTAATGCGTGTGAAGCAATCAGATTGTTCCTGGAACGCACTCAAATGCATTTTATTAGCTTTTAACTGTTGTAATTGTTACTTCTGAGTTTCAGTTACCTAGGGCTTTGTTGATCAGTGAGTAGTGAGTCTACAAATTCACCCCTACTGATGACTTAATGACTGAGCATAATATGTGATTCTCTACTTCACATGAAAATGTTTGGTTTTAAATAGTTTTAATGAGACATGCCAAAGAAATGGTTAATGGATTGGGATTATTATTATTATTATTATTTGAGAGAGAGAGAAGGAGAAAGCAAGCGAATGGGGGAAGGGAGACAGGATCTTTTATTTATTTTATTTAGTTTTTTAAATTTAATTTAATAGTTTTTGAGGTTTGTAAATTTTTTTTAATTTAAATTTTAATTAGTCAACATACAGTGCAATATTAGTTTCAGGAGTAGAATTCAGTGATTCATCACTTAGGTATAACATCTACTGCTCATCTCTACAAATGCCATCCTCAATGCCCGTCATCCATTTAGCCCACCCCCCACCGAACTCCCCCGCAGCAACCCTCAGTGTGTTCTCATGACCATGAGATCATCACCAGAGCCAAAAATCAAGAGTCAGGCACTTAACTGACTGAGTCATCCAGGCTCCCCAATGTGTGAGAATTTTGAGCTCTATGAAGATTTTTAGGTTAAGTTATTGAATCTCTCTTTCTCCATCAAATCACAACTTCCAACTTTAAGCATTTATTGAAGACTCTCTCTTTTTCCTGCATGAGGCTACTCACATACTGAGGGTTACTAGGGCAGAATAAAAGAAAAAGATAAGACATCAATAGACGTAGTGCAAACAATTTTTTAACCTGAGGAATATACTATATTTTTGTGGAACATTGGAATTTGAATGTAGGAATTCAGAAAGAACATAGAGTAGGTTTGGGATAATCATTAAAAGTTTCTTGGCAGGGGGCTTCTGGGTGGCTAAGTCCATTAAGTGTCTGACTTCAGCTCAGGTCATGATCTTGCGGTTCATGGGTTTGAGCCCCATGTTGGGCTCTATACCGACAACTCAGAGCCTGGAGCCTGCTTCAGATTCTGTGTCTCCCTCTCTCTCTCTGCCCCTCCCCTTCTCACACTCTGTCTCTTTCTCTCTCAAAAATAAATAAACATTAAAAAAATTAAAAAAAAAATAAAAGCTTCTTGGTGGTTAAGAGAGAGCCATAATTAATAAGTAGAGTTAGGATAGGAAGATAAGAAACAGAGAAAAGAAAAGGCACAGTGTTGATTTGAGAGACCCTTTGTCTATTAAATGTATGAGCACTGCTGCCAGTAGAATCTCCTCGGGTACATTTTAGCCTGTTTCTTACTCAAAAGTCCCAAGATGAAATACCAGTTCTTACTCACCGATTGCCTTCAAGTATCAAACATTACTGCAGTGGGACCGCAGAGGGTGGAAAACTTCATGTAAAGAATATTGTACAGAAGACAGATTCATGGTTTATTTGTGGTAAATAGAGTGGGTAGGAGGAAAGAGGTAAAGATTTGATAAGTTGTCTTCAGAGGCACCTTCCAACTCGGAAGCGATGAGTCTCTGCTAATGAAGGTTAGCTTGCAGTACCAGACATTGATTTTTCTGGACATATATCGCATTTTTGCCTACCAGTTCAAAAGACTCTTCGTGTTCTTTGTTGGGACTTTCATCTTCCTTCTCCCCTAAGAATAATCTATCAGTGCAACATGACGCTGGACGTGAGCATTTATTTCTGAAAGAAAGCTGAGCAACTGGGGTGGATGGTCCTTTGTATGTCTCTAGCCTCTGAAAGGCCTTCAATCATTAGGAAATCTCCTCTATCTCCATAATTATTCCTGAAAAAAAATTGATTTTCAGGATATATTAATGAGTGAAAAAACCATCTCAGTCCTCCATAATTTTGACCACATCTATCATTCAGTTTATGTTGGCAGTTTCTCTCATCAACGGAGACAATGTCTTTGATGGTGTAATGGCAGAAATCACATTGGATCGTATTGTTCCTTTCAAATGACATTCCGATTAGAATGCAAGGAGCATTCTTATTAGCTTGAGAGTTAGCATAAGCTTATAGCCTTGTATTAGGCACTGAAAAAAATCTATTGAAGCATGAGTATGAGCAGGTAGATCAAACAGGACAGGAGAAGTGGTCAGTCACTTTATAGAATCTTTACATTGAAAGGAAGAGGTATAAATATAATGCTTTTCAATTCTCTGTACTCAAACATGAGCTTTGAACTGTTTTGATGATTGTATATTTGGTAGAAAACTGGTTAGGAAACAGACTTGCAAGTCTCATAGCCTTCAGTTTGAATCCTGTTCCTACTCATATGAAGCCATAGTCTCTCAGTTTTCTCATCTGTAAAATAGTATTAAATAAGTCAATGTGTATAAAGTGCTAGTAAATAGTAGCAAAAAGGGGGACTGATATATACTGACCTCGGCCTATCTACTCATAATTTGTTTTGTGATTAACAACAACCACTTATAAAATAAATTATTTTCCCAAAATCTCTTTTTTTTTAACGTTTATTCATCCTTGAGAGACAGAGACAGAGCACGAGCAGAGGAGGAGCAGAGAGAGAGGGAGACACAGAATCCAAAGCAGGCTCCGGGCTCTGAGCTGTCAGCACAGAGCCTGTTGCGGGGCTCAAACTCATGAACTGCGAGATCATGACCTGAGCTGAAGTCGGACGCCCAACCGACTGAACCACCCAGGCACCCCTCCCCAAAACTCTTTTATTCGTTTCATCCTCAGGGCCTGAGATTCAATGAACAGAAATGCTATAGGCAAACTCTGGGATAAGGACTTAATTGTGGACCCTACTGGGGTGTTCCCATTTGAGGCGTCTTCACCTTGCCAACAAGAGAGAGATACTTTCATTGTCTCATGTACCCTTATTATTCCTGTGTACCACATAGTCAAAAGCCTCATGGAAATGGGTTTCTGGTTATTAGAATTCAATGACCTTTGGAACGTGATTAATCTTTCCTTTGTGTCCCTGTCAGTAAAATTGAAATATAATATTTACACCATCTAGTGCAGCACTGGCATAAGGGTAAAACGAAATCACATTAGTAACAGCAAACACAGAATGCTTACTCTGTGCCAGTTTCTTTTCTGAGCATTCTACATACATTAACTCATCTATTCTTCTAAGAACCTTTTAAGGTGGTCACTACACTATATTTAACCAGGGGAGTTGCAACATCTCCCTTTTCCAATTCATCCATACGTTCCACATGAATCTGCACATTTAGCCATGTATGCACAAAAGTCATACAACTTAATGACAGAGCTGGGGCATGGACTGAGGCAGTCTGGCCCCACACAATATCGACATCTCAGAGATTTTGACAACACTTTGCAAATAGTAAATGACAAAGGCCCTGGAATGATCATTTTATACTTTGGCTTTCTACCTGTGGGTAAGAGGAGGCTAAGTGAATTGGAATTCCCACTTGGAACCTGGGGAGGGAAGGAACTCAAAGCTGGTTTTATTTTGTAATAGGCATTTGAGGAAGTCAATGAAATGCAGCCAGCCTGAGAATATGATGCAAGGAAAGTGGAATTGAAAACCAAATTTTATATGTAGTGGAACTGGAAACACGGGGCCATTTATTCATTCATTCATCTACTCAGTGTCTGGCATTGTGCCAGCAGTAAAACGCAGATGAAAAAATGCAGGTTTTTTTTGTCTTCAAATGCTCACAGTCTAGTGGGGAAGACAGTAAGTATTGGCTGTCATTCTGCCCTCTATTGGCATGAACTTGAGTGAGTCACTCAGTTGCTCTGATCCTCTATTCCCCCATTTGCAAATGAGGATAAACTCTCCTACATTACAAGGTTTAATGGGCTGTATCAACTGCCTGAAGGTGAAGCATGGAGACAGCTGAAGTCGGAAAGCCAAATTGTACACTCTAGTAATGGTCACATGGAACCCCTGGAGGATATTTAGCAGGGACGTGGGATGGTCAGTTTCTCATATTAGCAAATTCACCTTGGTAGCAGAGTGGAGGCTGAGCTTCACGGGGACTAAGATGAAGAACAGAACATCCTTTAGGAAAGTATTAAAAAATAGAGGATGAGGGCCTACAAGTTAAAGAGAGTTTGTGGATTTGGAACAGAGACAAGACAAATTTTGTAGATAGATTGATTTTCCTACCTCTAAATAGGGCTATTTTATGGGGTTTAAAAATGGAGTCTTAGGGAAGACCCAATGAGAAAATCAGTATTTTTTTTTTTTTTTTTTTTTTTTTTTTTTTTTTTTGCAGACAAATCCTATTTAGAACATTTCTCTTGATTTTGAGGCAGAGGAAAGATAGGTATTCTGGGGGTTAATTTTTTGCCTCTGAGCTTTCTTCACCTCCCCTTCCAAAGGGTCAGCAGGGGTCACTTAATTTTGAGCCTTTGGCACCCTTCCACAACAACTTTCTAGAACATACCTTACCACATTGCACTTATTTTTTTATGACTGTCTCCCCCAGTAGATGGAAAACTCAGTGAATGAGGAGTGTCTTTTTCTGAATGCCCAATATTTAGATAATGTGTGGCACAGAGCAGGTATTCAGTAAATGTTTGTTGAATACATGAATGGGTAAGCAACTGAGAGCATAGTAGTTAAGCAAAAGATCCCTGGAGCAGGACTGATAGATTTTGAATCCTGATTCCACCACCAGTTACTAGCAGAATAACAACCGTCTAAACCTGTTTCTTCATCTATGAAATTGAAATTACAATACCATAGTGTTGCAGTGAGGTTCAATGGCACAAATATATGCAAACTGCTTAGCCCACTCCCTGATATACGATAAACATTTATTTAATTAAATGAAGGCTAGCGCTATCACTATCTATCTTATTATCATGAAGACAACTGGACTTTTCATTCCTAACCATTTTCCACCATCCCTCTTCTCTCTCCTGCTCAATATAGCTCGGATTTGAAAAATTGAATTGACGGAAACAACTATTGTATTAACTAAACTTAATGAACGATGGCTTTTTCTTTCATTATTCCAGCTTACTCTCTGCTATTTACTCCCATGCAATCAAAACCCAGCATGTTTCTTTTTCTTTCTTTCTTTCTTTCTTTCTTTCTTTCTTTCTTTCTTTCTTTCTCTTTCTTTCTTCTTTCTTCCTTTCTTTCTTTTCTTTCTCTCTCTAGGAGAAAGGTGTGTGTGTGTGTGTGTGTGTGTGTGCGCGTGTGTGTG
This sequence comes from Panthera tigris, assembly GCF_018350195.1. Lineage (NCBI taxonomy): Eukaryota > Metazoa > Chordata > Mammalia > Carnivora > Felidae > Panthera > Panthera tigris. Next base: position 46,131,017 of record NC_056672.1, read on the forward strand.
TGTGTGTGCGTGTGTGTGTATACATACACACATCTTCTATATAACTCTATACACACACATATACATCTGGGAGATATATATGTATAAATACATAGCTCTCCTACTTTACTTATATGTCCAAGTACTGTATATCTATATAGGTATAAATATTTCCTTGCCATAGAGAAATATTAAGGATGGAACGTCAGCTCACTGGAAACCCAGAAACAGAAACAGCTTGACCTTAGTGTGGTAGTAAGGCAAGTGACTGTCTGTGAAGAATTGGACCAATATAAACAGGAGCCACTGGGACGATTGGAAAGTAGTTTTCACAGCTTTGTTTTCTTACCAACTGACCAAACATAAAAGATGAAACTCAATATGTGGCAAGGGCTTGGTTTTATATACTCTGTCCAACACCTTCCACATTTCCAAATAATTTGTTTGAGAAGCACACTTTGTGCTTTTTATTAAGCTCATGATGGGGCTGGATTTCTCTGTATTAGGAGACTTCATTTGTAAGTGAACTATAGCTTCAGGTTGGCCATCTGGAAAAATAAACTCCTCAACAGCCATGTAATTTGTCTTTTGTCTGGTTTCAGGCAGTGGATTTTTGGGGATTAGTATTGAACAAACAGCAAGCAGGCACTTTCTTGGCTCCTTGAAGCCCTCTCCCTTCTCCAAAGGGGCATCTTGCTAAGTTACAAGTTAACAAATGGTTCTTACTCATATAATGCCTTTGTCAACACTATGTATATATGAACCAAATTTTCAATAAAACAAAACAGCTTTCCTTTTCTATTTGGGGAGGTAATGCCATATGGACCAAAGCCTAAGGTCAGGAAAAGCATATTGCCTGGAACACAGGCCAACACACCAGCTGTGCCCTTGCACCAGAAGGTGAGGGGGTGGCGGGAGGAGACCTTTCTCCCTCAGCTCACAATGCTTACCCCCCACCCCTCTTCAACCCACCAAGTGACTAGTCTGGTTGTTTGAGAAATGTCATGAGGTACAATTCCCATGTTTTACTAAAACTAATTGTAAGTTTTTCTCCCCAAGCTTAAATACCAGATCACCTTCTTTAGATCTCAGCATGTAAGAGGTAGGGCTTGGCAAGCCCATGTCAAATATCATATTTGCTCAGATAAACACCATAGTTCTTGATAACTTACACTTGTTATGGTTCCAAGTACAGTTGCAGAATTATTCTCCCCTTTTGTTTCCTTGATAAGGAAGCAATTTCTTTGATTAAGAAGAGGGACATACATGTAGTTGTGGTTAAAAAATGGGAAAAAGGGTCAAGTAGGTTTGGGTTCCTGGCCTGGTTCAGCCACTTACTAGCTAAGTGAGCCTGGCTAAATGACTCACCTTTCTAAGCCTCAGTTTTTCCATATGTATTTTGGGGATCATGTAACTAGTAACATAACTAATAATCAGGGGCTCCATCTCATAGCATTATAGTGACTACATGAGATAATGGAGACATGTGAAGGTGCTAACACAGGTCTTACCAAAGTAGTCAATAAATTTCAAAAATAAAATTAATTAGGGGCACCTGGCTAGCTCAGTCAGTTAAGCATCTGACTTCGACTCACATCACGATCTCACAATTCTTGGGTTCAAGCCCCGTATCGGGCTCCGTGCTGACAACTCAGAACCTGGAGCCTGATTTTGATTCTGTGTCTCTCTCTGTCTCTGTCCCTCCCCCATTTGCTTTCTGTGTCTCAAAAATAAATAAATGTTTAAAAAAATTTAAATTAAATTAATTAGGACAAATGTGCATTTGTTAGGCTCATACCACATACTCCCATACACTGTACTGGGCTTTTAAAAATATAATAATCATACCTATGTTTTGTAATAAGCTTTCTGTGCCAAGAACTAAGACAAGGACTTCATAGCTACATTTCTATGATACAGGAATTGTTGAAACTCAGGGAAGTTCACCAGTATTTTTAAACTCACTTGTAGAGTCAGGATTTAAATCGGGATGCTCAGACTCTGCTTTTACCAAACTGCTAAATTCCTGACTATGGGAACACAGGTAAAACAGTGACTTAGTAATTTCATACGGTTTCCCACAATCTTCACAGAACAATGGCCACAGTAGATAGTGCCCTTGCTTGTCTTTGCTTAACATGCAGTCTTCTTGTCTTTATCCAAGTCCAGCACGAAGGAAACCAGTTACCTTCAGGTGTTCTGTCAAAGAGGTTTATCATTAGAGTCAAAAGCTACTGTGCTCTATAGATCCATATGAGTTTACTAGTTTGCTATGGCTGTTATAACCAAGCACCATGAACTGGTGGCTTAAACAGGAGAGATTTATTGTCTCACAGTTTTGAAGCCTAGAAGTCTGAAATCAAGGTTTTGGCAGGATTTGTTCCTTCTAAGGGCTCTGAAGGAGGGATCTGTTCCAGGCCTTTCTTATTGGCTTATAGATGGCTGTCTTCTCTTTGTGTCTCTTTATACTGTCTTTCCTTTGTGAATATTTCTGTGTGCAAGTTTCCTCTTATTAAGGGGACACCAGGCATATTGGATTAGGGCCCATTCTAATGACCTCATTTTAACTTGCAGACTACCTCTGTAAAAACTCCATTCTCCAAACAAGGGCAAATTCTGGGCAACTGGAGGATTAGAATTCTGACATATGAATTTGGTGGTGGGGACACAGTTCTACCCCTAATAAACCCATTAGTGGGAATATGTCTTGTCTGCTGCAAAGTTTACTAAGTAGTGGTTGAATTAGAGAGAAGTACACCATGGACCTCAATCGTTAACCTCCAGCCATTTTTTATTGCTTTCACTCTTGTTCTCTGTTACCTGCCATCCCACAAAACCTGCTAAACTTTAGTTCTTTCTATGAAAATTGTTGGACACTTTTTATTTTCCTTTATAACTTCTTAGGGAAGGTCCTTGTTATATTCTGTAACAGGAAATGCAACTCTTTAATAGAAAATGTTGCTTGCTTAACCTGAAGCCATTCTCCCCAAAAGGTTCTTTCCTTCTTGTCACAACTTGTCCCCAAAATGCCAGATGAATATTTCTCTCGCTATTTTTTTCCCTGCAGCCAGAGGCAAGATTTCTCAACCTTAGCACTATTGACATTTTGGGCCAGATAATTTTCGTTGTTGAGGGATATCCTGTGCATTGCAGGATGGGTAGCAGCACCTCTGGCCTCTTCCCAGATTCCAGGATCACTAGCTTAGTTGCAACAAAAATGTGTCCAGACACTAACAAATGTCTCCTGGGTTGGGGAGCAGAATCATCCCTGTTTGATAACAACTGAACTAGAATGGGCATATTTGTATAGCAGATGGTAAGCACTCAAGAAATGATATTTTCCTTTCTTAACATTTCCCTAACTTTAAAGTTTGTTTGTTCATTTATTTTTTGGGGGGGGGGCAGAGAGAGAGAGAGAGAGAGAGAGAGAGAGAGAATTATGAGCAGGCTCCACACTGTCAGCACAGATCCTGATGCAGGGCTTGAACCCATGAACTGTGAGATCATGACCTGAGCCAAAACCAAGAGTCAGATGCTTAACTGACTGAGCCACCCTGGTGCCCCAACATTTCCATAACTTCAGACCTTCTCCAAGTCTCTGTTTCAGCTTTCTTTATTGCCAGTAAATGTTGCCTATTAAAAATAAGTAACATCTTAAAATTTTAGCTTCATCCAAGATGTATCCCAAAGATGTCTTATTGATTTCTCTTCTGGGTCTCCTCAATGCCCTACTAGATATTTCTATTAGCTTGTGTAGCTATCATCTTAAAATAAGCATACCTAAATGAAACTAAATTGTGTGTCAACTATAGCAGAGGAAAAAGAATTTTCTTTCTACCCTTTTGAGTTCTTAGCTGAGAACCCTGTAATAAAAGACAGGTTAACAGGAGAAAAACAGAAGTTTATTAGTATATATACCTCATGCATACATGGGAGATACACAGGGAAAAAAGAGTAACTCTCTGAGGTGGCTTAGAATTCAGGCTTCAATAGCATGTTAATAGGGGAAAAAGGGGAGTGGTATAGGCATCCGAAGGGAGAGTTATGATTTTTAGGAAAGATGAATGAGCCCTTAGAAGAAGGGATGAGAGAATTATAGCAAAGTTTGTCTGGGTGTGTTGTCAACTTCTAATCTCCTCTCCTGTGACAAAGGTCTATCTTTCCTGGTTGATAAGACTCCTGGGGAGACTCCTGGGGAGGCGTTTTGTGACAGCTGATTTCCTTTGGAGTATCTGTCTTTAGGCAGATAAGGGAATTCAAGAACAGTTCCTCCCTGCATTTGCTGTTTATTAAAAGTGCCTGCAGCTCAAAATAATCCACATATTAAAGCAGCATGTTTTGAGGTGGCATGTCATGAACTCCTGCAGTCGTATTTGAGGTAGCATATTAATTGTTTTTAAGTTTATTTATTTATTTATTTATTTGGGAGAGAGACAGAGACAGCATTAGTGGGGGAGAGGCAGAGAGAGGGAGAGAGAGAATCCCAAGCAGGCTCTGTGCTGACAGCCTACATGGGGCTTGAAACTGTGAAATCATGACCTGAGCTGAAACTAAGAGTCAGACACTTAACCGGCTGGGGTAGCATATTAAACTCAGAAACTGTAAGATTGGTCAGCTACTTGTCCAGCCTGAAACTGGGTGTTCTCTAGGAAGGAAGGCCACCATCTGGAGCTCAGAGAGTGCTAGCCTAACTACTGATTCTTTACAAGAGACCCCATACATAATGTCTACTGACGTGTACAAGCTTCAAGACATTTTCAAATCCAAAAGGTAGTATCGACTACTCCCAGATGAGCCAGGAAAGACTCTTAGAAGACCCCATCTTTCATTTGAATAAGAAAGAAAATGACATGGTGTTATTGCCCCCACAAGCCCCTTATACATTTGAAGTAAATCTTCAGAAGATTTGTCAGGAGGCAAACTTGATCATGAGGTGTGGAAACAGAGTTTCCAGGGGGAGTGAGATTTGTTTGAATTTGTATACTGATGGATTTCTCAGATGGCATTGGGAGTGGGGATTTGATGGGTAATAGGGAGGGGGGAAGAATAAAAAGGCAGCCTTTCTTATTATAAGCTACAGCCTGTCACTTAAGGGCATGTGCCTGATTATTTCTCTTTCACGCATGGGTGCCCTGTTTGCTGAAGGTGTTGTGAAAAGTTGCCAAGAGATAAATTCAACTGTTTATGAGAATCATTACGTGGTTCTGTGTTTATTTCCCTGGCACCCTCCAAGATCTATAATTTGAAGCTGAGCAGCTGCTTTCTGGTGCTTGTAAATAAAAGTATTTAAATTTGTCTTAAGCACATTGTTTGGAAAATGTATACAAAAAAGGGTGCCTTTGTAGCACTAGGGAATCCACAAGAAGAAGGAAAGGAAACTTTTTTATATGGCTACTGCTAACATTTATTGTGTGACTGGGGTAGTGTTACAGTCTCTCAGCGCTGGTCATAAAGATGATAATTAAGTAGGCGGTCCCTGTAGGCTTCCTACCAACTTAGAAGCATTTCTCCTTCTCAGGTTTCAGCTACTACCTCTCCTAAGTGGGAGCTGGAAAAGCAAAATAAGAAGACCTTTGAAGCCAACACAATGTCTCGTCTGTCTTGGCTAACTGTGTCGTAATATAACTGATATTATAGCAGGTAGCAGGGAAATATGTGTCAGGAACAATACAATTCCACATTTTGTTGGTAGCGGGGAACAGAATGTGCACCACCATTCTCACAGACATCCACTTCCTCACAGACTAGAGGAAGGTGGTCAACGAGGTGGCTGGCCAACTGTTGACCGAAAGTTGTTACCAAAATGGCTATCATGCAAATACTCGTTTATCAAAGTAATATTTAAAAAGCTGAACCTTTTAACTTAAAAGAGTATGTTTCAGTATTCCTCTTTTCCTTCACCCATGCTCCAGCAACTCATCTCAGGACTCCTAAGATGACATTCAGTCTGGTTCTCCAACATGTGTGTTAATGGGGAAACAAAGCCTAGTAATCACTGGGGTGGGTTAGCAAGACTATGACTTATCTACTAAGTATCCTTCTGTGTTTAGCTAGAAGCCATTGCTCTCCCGTTTTCTATAAAGAAAACTATTCCTATATTATTCTGGTTAGTAGGCAAAGGAAAGGTAAGAAACAAGAAGTGAGGATTTGCACATTTTGTTGTATAAGAAAAAAAGGAGTTCCCTGTGAATTTGTGGAATTAAAGTCTACAGATTCAGTTGCTTTTCTAATAAAGTTGCTAAATTTTGCCCCTCTTTTTTTTCAACTGTAGAGATTCAGCTTTGAATCATTTCACTGGGGTATAATCTACTCTACGTGGTTCTCAGTCTTGAAGATTCCTGATACATCCTGAAGGCACCAGACTACCTTATATCCAGAACTGTTTGCCCAGACCTGTGGGATATTTGGTTAATGAAGGTAACCATTTTGGGAACCTCTGCATCCAAACTCATTTTAGGCCAGTGTCTAAGACCACAAAGTGTCAAATGCTAAGCTGACCAAGTATTGTGTGAAGACCTGACTGAACTCTTTAATTCAAAAGGGTGAGCATAAAGAAAGAATCAAGGGGGAAATCATCACTTCCTCAAATCTGATTGAAGGTTGAGAGGGATCAAGGAAAACTTCAATAGCTTGGAAACTAGTCCCCAGGAAAACAATGAATAGGGCCTGGAAGAAAAGAAAGGAAGATTTGCTGATTAGCTTCCCCCGTGGAGAGAGTCTCTGCCACTTGGCTTCCTTTGATGAGATTACAGACTTCTGAAACTCATTCCCACCAGGAAGGTAGACACGTTGAAAGAACATCCTTCTAACTAGGCAGGGACACATTCCTTGTTCTTGGGAAAGTACATTATTTTGCTCTCTGGAATGACTTAATCATGTTTTCATCCTTGGGGCCACAGACACCTTTCTTCAGGAGATTCTGAACCAATCTAGTCTAAGAAGAAGTTTAAGCTTATGTGATGAAGTTGCAAGAACTCCAGATAGCCAAATCACTGTATTTTTTATTTTTATACAATATTCCTCAACGGGGTAGAGAGATGTTAACGATCCTCTTACATTTCTCGTCCTTGAGTGTTCCAGTTGCATTTCTCCTTGGTTCCCTACACGCCACCCCAACTGGGAAAGGGGGATACAATCTAATCTTTTATTGATTTGGATGCCATAAACTAGCAAATAATTTCTGTCCCCTTTGTTTTCATACGCTCTCAAATCTCACTGTATCCATCAACTCCAATTCATACCATCATAATTTAAGATACTTAGAGTTGAACGGAATTTTAGTTTAAAGTTCCCAACCTAAGCAGAAAGCCCCATTCCTGACTTACGGTCACTACATCTTCCGTAAAACCACCAGTGTAAGGGGACCTTCTTGGTTGAGTTGGTGTATTTTGGTATAGCTTGTCTTTAATTCACCATCCTCCACATACACCTTCCCCTTATTTCTCTGTTTATTCCAACCTCAAATATCTTTCGAGGCTCATTTTAAGTCATACCATTTCCTAATGGACTTCTTAGACTAAAGGTGATCACACAAACTTAGAAATCTAGCAGAATTCTAGAATCTTAGTGAAACCCCAAAGGGAATGTACAGATATTCTAGTTATAGGCTCTTCTTTTACAGATGTGAAACTGAAAATAAGGAAGGACTCATAGGAAACCAGGCCATATATTACATTTTGACATCCTCTTTAATGCAGCTATGAATAGTTTTTTTCTCTTTTAAACACTGGAAGTCTGTATTTTTTTTTCCCTCCCAATTGCAAGCTTCTTGAAGGCAATGATTATAATTTCTGTGTCTGTGTATTTTTCAATGGTCTCTCATACATACTAGGTTGTTCTAATTCAGTGCTGTCCACTAGAACTTTCTACAAAGGTATAAATGTTTTATAATATCTGAGCCGTCCAACATGGTAATCACTAGCCACATGTAGCTTTTGAGCACTTGAAATGCTATTAGTGCATCTGAAGAATTGACTTTTTAAAGTTATTTCATTTTCATTACCTTAAATTGAAACTTCTATAGACACATGCTGCTAATGATTACATTAAACATGGCAGGTCTCATTATTTTGTTGATTCACTGCAAGTGAAGAAAAGTTAGAGCACATTTGTTGACTTGATAATATCTTAATATTGTTTGAATCAGAATAACAGAGGTTTAGAGATGGAAAAGGCCAAGTCTCATCACCTCGATTAATAGCCCCAGAAAAGTGAAAGCATTCGATCAAGGTCACATGGGTAATTAGGAAAACAGCCGACACCAGGGCCTAGGCCTCCTGGCTATAGTTTTTCTTTATTATTTTTTCATTATTTGTCATAGTCTCTTGGGGGAAGTCAGAGGAGGAATCAGGTAGTAAGTAGATAAGAAGAGAAAAACCAATAGAAATTTTAAAAAGTATGATAAGGATGACTGAGGATTATAGATAAGGAGGAAGGGAAGAAAGGATGTCATACCAGAGTAAAGAAATTTGTCAAAGGATGGAGACGAAGAAAGAAAAAATTAAAAGCTCATACTTTCAACCATGGACTGGTGTAAATGAAGAATCCCTTTTTCAATGCAAAACAATGTTACTGTAATAAATCAGGGACCATTTCATAGATATACCCAGGATTACACAATGAAGAGAGTTTAGTAGTTACTGAACCATGACAAAGTCCCCATATAATGAATTACATTCCTCAAAACCTTTGTCAGACCAATCACAGAATTCCCTTTGAATGAGCATGGAATGTTAACATCTGGTACACCAAATGGAGATAACAGTTTCATCCAAAGCCTCAGTTAGTCAAGCTTTATCCCTCTCAGTTGTCCCCTGATCCCACTTGATCCTTCCTCTTGCTTTGCAGCTAAATGAAGGAGAGACATCACTGAAGAGTGTTGGGTTCTGTGGCATGTAAGAGACCTGGGAAGTAGAAACACTGGTGGATGTGAATTGTCTGGAAGCCTAAAGAATGCTCCAGATGCCCCTTCTCCATAGGGAGTCAGAAGCTCCAGTAACCTATCAAGAGAAATAATTTGGATAGAGACTGTAGATAATCAGTAAATAAGAGAAGTAACTAGTTTCCAAAATCTCAGTGGTTTTCAAAACAGGATGCTACATTTTTGTTTATTTATTTTGTAGTGTTTTGTATTTCATACAAAGAAGGAAAGATGAAGGCTCATATCTGTAATATCATGCTCTGTAAACTGTGCTTTGTTTCTTTGTATCTTTTCCCTTTCTGGCAGGGAAGTAGAATGACACAGATTTTCTTACAGTGTGTGAAATATTTATTTTGTTACTAATTTAATGGTCGTTCAGTTAGGTCATGGGCATAGCTTTTTTTTTTTTTTTTTTTTTTTTTTTTTTTTTTTTTTTTTGCACCTTAAATGCTACTTTACCTGTTGACATGGCACCACTCTCTAGGTCACAAGGTTAGGTCAGAATTTACTCAGTTAGGATTCTAAGGTGGGGCCAGTCATCAGTCCTTACCAAATCTTATTCTGTCTCTGTTCCTCTCTCCTGTTTTCTTCTTCCAGGTTTCTCTGTTTCTTATTAATACTACCACCTGCATCAGAGCTCTGTGGGGGCGTTTTGGCTGTTCCTTTTCCCTTATATCCTACCTCTAGATAACTGCTCCAGCAAGCAGCTTTTCTTTCCACAGTAGCTCACATTTTTCTTCCTTTTATTACATTGCCTCCCCCCTATACCAGGGTGCTGTTGGTTTTCTGTGTCTCCTGTCACCAGCACATCATGAATCTTTCACAGATTGGGACTAATTGTATCCCTCGATAGCTCAAAAACTTTCAGTGGTATGAGACGCTTAAAAGGAAAACACTTAGAGAAAGAGAAGGGAAAAGGGGGAAGAGGAGAAAGAGGGGAAAAAAAAGAAAGGAGGAGGAAGTTGCCAGTGGAAAAAAGTAGAAAACTACGAAACTATATAAGAATTGAACATACATGGGGAGCCTGGGTGGCTCGTCGGTTAAGCGTCCGACTTCAGCTCAGGTCATGATCTCACGGTCCGTGGGTTCGAGCCCTGCGTCGGGCTCTGTGCTGACAGCTCAGAGCCTGGAGCCTGTTTCAGATTCTGTGTCTCCCTCTCTCTCTGCTCCTCCCCTGTTCATGCTCTGTCTCTCTCTGTCTCAAAAATAAGTAAACGTTAAAAAAAAAAAATTTAAAGAACTGAACAAACAGTACTGATGGAGAGTCAAATCAATGGAAAACTATATTTCTTGCAATAGCTGTGAATAATTGCTTTAAAATATTTAACTTGAATTGCTACCTTCCAGCATATACCAAAATAACTTTCAGATTGATTAGAATGTTAAATGTAAAAAAAAAAAAAATCTAAAAATAATTGAAAAATGTGGGACATAATTGTTTCAGGTCAAGATTAGAGAGATCTTTCTAAATAAAATAAAGGCAAAAGAAGAATAATGAAAAAGATTAAGCATAACATAAGCCTTAACAATCCACTAAGAATCAAGGTGCCTAAATGACTCCGTTGGTTAAGCTGCAGACTCTAATTTCAGCTCAGGTCATGATCTCACGGGTCATGAGATCGAGCCCCACACAGGGCTTGGTGCTGACAGTGCACGGAGCCTACTTCTGATTCTCTCTCTCCCTCTCTCTCTTTCTCTCTCTGCCCTTCCCCCGCTGGCACTTACTCTATCTCAAAATAAATACATAAACTTAAAAAAATTCTTAAAACACTAAAAAAAAATCCACTAAAAACATACTCTCAAAATTCAAAAGCAAAAGGCCATCTTGGGAAAAATATTTCCAGGCAATATGGCATACAAAGTGTGAGTGCATTCAAAATACAAGATCTCTTACAAATCAGTAGGACGAAGAACACTCCAAAAGAAAAAAAAAATTGCAAAGATTATGGAGAAGGAATTCACAAAAGAATATAAATGATCTATATTATGAAAAGAAAAACATCAGAGCTATTGTGCTTTTTTTCTTTGTGCATTCTTGCCATTGCTTAAAGCTCATAAAATGCCTCCTCATTTCAGGATCAGTTAGTCAGCTGCATTATTTCCAATTTATATATTCAGTTTTCATTTCATATTTTAATACACTCAATTATTTGACTGCATGCTCTGAGATATTAGAGTCAATTCAATTGTAATCTTTCCCCGCCTTCCTAGACTGTAAGCTCTTTGAGGGTGGGAACAGCGTGCTATTTATTTTTGTGGACCCTACAGCATGCAGACGTGTATGGCACACAATCGTCTACACAGGAAGGGCAAAGAGGGAGGATCAGAGAAGTTTTGAGAGAGGGTACATCTTTTAAGGTGAGTTTTAAAATTCAAAAACGTTTTCAAATACGGTGGGTTTTCTTTTTCCTTTTGTGCGTGTCTTTTGGGTTAAACCTGGCTTAAAGGCATGGTCATAGGACTTAAGAGAAAAGGGTACTGAAGAGAGACAAATGAGGATTTGAATATGGACACTACTCATCATTTCACTCTGAGCCTCAGTTCCTCATCTGTAGAACAGATATCATGACTCCTACTTGCATGGTTATTAAGAAGATAGAAACCCACACTTGTAAAGTGATCAGCATGCTGGTTCCATTCCCTTCGTATTCCCTTTTCTGCTATTCTGAAGTAAAAATGTGGTGACGTGTGAAAACATCTTGTAACATGGGATTTTTTTTTTAATAGCACGATGTACTATTAATTAAAATTTTGGTATATATGTAAGTGTAAATTGCTTGTTATGCTTTTGCTAATGAGAAATTGAATAGAAGCGATGTTTGGGGGGAGAAGGTTCAGAGTATTTTATTTTGTTTACATAAAAAAAAGTAGAACAAAGTGAAATGTGAAAAGCAGGTAATTCAAAAGATTCTATCGTGTCGGAGTCCCCTGGTAGAAATGGCATGGATTTGGGGGTTAGGAAAACTTGAGTGTCACTCTCAGCTCTGCACAAACTCCAGTGCTACCTTCGGCCAGTTACTTGTCCTCATCAAGATTCGATTTCTCCACCTGTCACGCTGGGATTAATAACATTTTCACAGCAGGGGCTGTTGGGAAGACGAAGATAAGTAAATGAAAGCATATGGTACATAGGTGATATTTGATAAATGCTGCCTTTCCCCCCCCCTCTTTCTTTTTCTTTCCTCTCAGAGATGACATAGCCAGCCTGAGTCATCATAATACCTCTGGGTACTTGGATGTTTAAAAGACCTCATGTAATTTTTTAAGTACCTACCCAACTATCAATGAGTGACTTAGGTGTCAGGAAGAAGAGATTCTACTTTTAAAAGTGCCCTTAGACTCGACCCCTGTGTTTACAATAGGATTTTTGGATCCGTGCCTGTCTCACGACACACAGTCTAAATCTCCATGCATATTTAGTTAATCTCAGTTCATCTTGTAGACACACAGCCATCATTTTGCTCTTGGGAAGACTGAGAACATTGTGTCCCAATTCTTTTGTTGTAGGGGACTACCATTAGTTTTTACCACTGCCTGCTTTTTAAATTTTGTGAGCTGTAAAATGTAGTACTATATATTCCTGAGTAGGGTTTTTTTTTTTTTCCCCACTGAGAGTATTTAAGTTGAATGTGTTTTTAATAGTCTGGGAGGGAAGATACTGGTAATAAAGCAAAGCATTCGAAGTTTTAAAAATAAGCAGTACATTTATAGCAATTATGGAGGTCCCTTTTTCTCTAAATGTGTATTTGTTTTTGAGAGAGAGAGAGGCGGGAGGAGGGAGAGAGAGAGAGGATCCCAAGCAGGCTCTGCCCTGTCAGTGCTGTCAGCCTGATGTGGGGTGTGGGACTTGAACTCATGAACTGTGAGGTCATGATCCGAACTGAAATCAAGTGTTGGACGCTTAACCAGCTGAGCCACCTAGGCGCCTCATGAAGGTCCCTTTATTAGTGATTAAATATAGTATTATAGAATAGTATATCTAGAGTGAAAAAATGCTAATCATCAACCAGCAGTAGTTCTTTTTTGTTTTTTAATAAAGGAATGCTTATATTTTATTTATTTATTTTAATTCTATTTTAGATAGAGAGGGTGGGTGGAGAGAGGCAGAGGGAGAGAGAGAATCTTAAGCAGGCTCCTCAGTCAGCACGGAGCCCTATGCAGGGCTTGATCCTACAACCCTGGGATCACGACCTGAGCCGAAATCAAGAGTTGGACGCTCAACTAACTGACCCGCCCAGGTGCCCCAGGAATGCTTACATTTTAGAGTGAACGAGGCATGGCCTGTGATATTTGCCTCAGTGAATTTCACTTAACAGGATATACTATAGTACTTATATTGCTATTTTGTCTTTAAAATTGCTACTTAAGGAATATGACTCTAGCCTCTCTTATATTTGCTTTCAGTGTGGCCTTGAATGAAAAGAGGCAACATCCCTTTTCTCCAAAGATAAAACACTCTCCACACACCATTTTCTCTTCCTTTTCTAAGCTATGGGGATGTGACTTTGGTGTTTCCTTTACCTCTATGTCCTGTATCATAACTATCTTGCTAGAATCAAAACTCTAGTTATTAGTCAACCTGTCTTAACTTCAGATTCGTTTCTGTTAGGGAGGAAGGTTATTGTTGATGTAAGCCTCCTATGTCTATATATGTACTTTGTAGAAATTATCTCAATTACTTAATTTAGGTGATATGGATTTGATTGTCCCCATTTCAGAGCTGAGGAAAAAGAGGTCCACAGAGTTTCAGAAATTATTCCACACTCTTATCCAGTGAGTTGAAATTGTAACCTAGATCTGAATAGTTGTCAACACAAATTCTTTCCAATTCTGCAGGCTCCTGGACGTTTACACTGATTCTTTAGAGTTCTTAAATAGCCTTTTTGTGATTAAAAGACTATGTAAGGATAGTCTTCTATATCTGCAAATAGGTACAAGTTCAGGCTTTTGAGGGGAGAGATGAAGAATGTACCTTTCAACATGGTCTTTTTCAAGCATGTGTCATATATCCAGGTGGCGTGGGGCATATGGGACCTACTCTCCAGAGACAGAGACCATGACTGGAGGTCAAGTCTTGGGGGCGTCAACGACATGTACACAATAGGTGAAAGGCACTTACAATCTTGGCTCCCTGTTGGCCTGTTCTCGGAGTGGTTTATGGGGCTGTGAAACTAAGAGTGGGCTGGCTTGACATATGGGAGGTTCCGCTCTAAATAATACGGAGGGAGCCAGGAGTCTAAGAGAGCAGTCAATTATTAGGGGATGTGGGTACGTTCAGCTAAAGTATTTAACATTGGTCTTATCCAGAGACTTACTAACTTTGGTGCATGTGATCACCTGGAGAGCTAACGAGGAATCAGTGGTCCAGTAGGGGAAGACCTGGCTCTCTGTGCTCTTATTAAGTTCTCAAGAAGATTCTGATACATGCCCAAGTTTGAAAAACACTAAACCGTATTTTGAAATTCCTATCTCATCACCAAGTAATGACTATGAAAAAGCGGTCATATGTCCTTTTCTTTGTTGTTATAATGTAGAAAGATCTGCTGATTGACAATTTGAATTCAGAAATATTTGTTTATATTTTATGCAGTTATCTCAGGCTGATAAATGCATTCCCAGGATGAGGTCTTTGGAAGAATGAGCACGTCAAGGACATCTGAAAGATTCTCCTTCTCAAACTTTGCTTTCCCCGTGGGAAACAGTGCGAGGGAAAGGAAATGAATCCTGACCCTCCCTGGAGGCAATGCTTGCACATATTTTGGAATCTGAGGGGCAGCTGCCAATTTCACCTGCAGGCAGGAAGTACACACCTGTTAGCTATTTTTTAAAATAGCCTGTACTTGGCCAGATTACAAGGAACACTGTTGTCACGGCATCAAAAAAGGAAGCTGACTTACCTGCAAGTAATCCTTATTAAAGGAGATTTTAGGAAGCTGGACACTTGAGAAAAGCAGGCAACTGTGAAAAGAATATCTCCTGCTTACCTTCGTGAAAGCCAACAATTACCCCCAAATTGGGCCGGGATTAGATAAGGCAATCAGTTGTAATAGAGTTGATATCTGGGAAGGGGGGAAGTACGAGTCATTTAGAGATAAACCTCTTATGCTTCCCTTTCCTTGATCATCTTTATCCTTGCACCCACCCCTACCTTTATACATAGCGGTCACTGGTGGGGTGAGGGAGGAGTGACTTTGGAAGTGCGCCTTAACCAGGCTTTTGTGTGCATTGTCCAGGGCTCAGGGCTTTCTCATCAGCAGGCTTTCCTGCCCTGTCATTAGTCCTGGTGGCAAAAGAGACTCATTCCCATGAACTGACCCATGCGGCGAGCAGGTCACCTCGGACGGAGGCTTGCTGCTTCATTCAAAGGCTTCTGAGATTCCCAGATGTTGAGGCAAGATGCAAATATGGGGACGTGCTTTTCATCGCTCCTCAGTTCAGTTTCTGACCATTGGGAGTCATGGGGTTCTATCTGCTGACCAAATGGATGGTTTCGCCGGACATGGTGGACTCTGAGCGTTCACAGTTGCAATTGCAAAAAGAGTCTCTTTGTGAGAGCAACAGTTAATTCTCTCTGAATGTTACCACAGCTTAGGGAGAATAAGTATTCCACCCCCCTTACATGTCCCCCCTCGCTTTTGCTTAAAAACAGGTAATTGGAGCAGGGCTTCGAAGTGTAATCTTGCCCAAAGGCTAAGCTTGCCACCTAATGACACATGGTTGTTCTTCTTTATTGAGGCGGTCTTGCACTCATTATCCCTAAATTAGTTCCCTTTTCTCCTTTGCTTTATTATTCATCCATCAACTCCTTTTTCATCTGGATTTTTCCAAGTGAACCATGGCAAAGTGTCTCTTTGTGAGGTTGTGTGTCTGTGCGACAGTGCATCTGTGTGAGTGAGCGAGCCCCCGTCCTCCCCGTGCCCCTCGTTTACATTAAGCGTTTATTTAAGCCAAGGCAGTGGAAAGCTGACAAAATTCTTTGGCACTGATTGCCTCATAATGATCTGACATCAATCCCGGGGAGGAAAATTTAGCTGAAAGAGGAAGAAGCTGGAATTCAGTTGCAGGGTTCCCTTGGCACAGCCAGAGGCAGGCCGCTCAAACTCAGAGAAAAAAAAATTGAAACTGGTTTTTCCATGTAGTCGAGAATGTTTGTGTAAAAGTATAATTATGACTTTAACATCCTGTTCTGTCAAAGGAAAAGTTTCATATACCACTTGGGATGTTATATCCAGCTGGTCACATGACACGAGGTAAAGACAATACTGACCCGGGTTGGACTCCCTACTTTACCCCTGGTCATCAGTATTACTTAACCTGTTGGAGTCTCAGTTTCCTCACCTAAAATAGGAATAATGATATCAACTTCACTGGTTTGTGGTGAGGATTAAAAGAGATGATGTTCAGAGTGCGTAATACAGTGACTGTTAGATTGTAGGTAACAAGTCATATCAAAGATTTATCATCGTAATTCCCTTATAATGAACTGAAACACAGCTTGGAAAAATTTTGGTTTAATGGCCTAAGAATCTGAGCTTAGATTTTTTTTATCTCTCTGTCTCTCTCTCTCTCTCTCTCTCTCTCTCTCTCTCTCTCTCGGATCACCTCTTTCATCATCTTGAAAAGGGACCTAGCATTTTCTGAAGCACACCAGGCATTTCTGTTACTTACTGGACACTCTGCTTGGTGGTGTATTCTTCTCATCAGACACTTGTGTAAACTCTGCGAAGGCTAATTATCAGTCCCATTTTGCAGAGGAGAAAATTCCCATTTTGAGAGGCTCTGGGAGGTTAAGTAGCTTGTTCAAGTTTCCAAAGTTAGTGGTGCAACAAGTATGCAAACAAGAGTTTGTCAAGTCCCAAAGGGTATAAACACAATTGAGAATTAGAGTCTCTTTCATTTGTCTACATTTGCTTTAAGAAAGCAAATATCCCTCACATATTATGTAACAAAATCTTCTGATTCAGAGGGTTAGTGGACTCATTTAGTCTGAACAGAGGAGGGAATATTAGCAACTTTGTCTAACTGCTTGATTCTGAGGGTAAATATGTGATATGTGTATGCAATATATCACATTTGCTATTGATATTATTGAACAGATTCAATCATTTATGTCTCTCTGCTGGCAGGAATGCAAACTTATGGAGCCACTCTGAAAAACAGTATGGAGGTTCCTCAAAAAATTAAAAATAGAACTACCCTAAGACCCAGCAACTGCACTACTAGGTATTTATCCAAAAGATACAAACATGCTGATTCGAAGGGGCACATGCACCCCAATGTTTATAGCGGCACTGTAGACAGTAGCCAAATTACGGAATGTCCATTGACTGATGAATGGGTAAAGAAGATGTGGTATATATACAATGGAATATTACTTGGTGATCAAAAAGAATGAAATCTTGCCATTTGCAACAACGTGGATGAGTGTATTATGATAAGTGAAATAAGTCAGAGAAAAACAAATATCATGTGATTTCACTCATATGTGGAATTTAAAATACAAAACAGATGGACATAGGGGAAGGGGAGCAATAATAAGATAAAAACAGACAGGGAGGCAAACCCTAAGAGACTCTTAAGTACAGAGAACAAACTGAGGACTGCTGGAGGGATATTGGCTTTGGGGATGGGCTAAATGGGTGATGGGCATTAGGGAGGGCACTCGGGACGAGCACTGGATGTTGTATGTAAGTGATGAATCCCTAAATTCTACTCCTGAAATCATTATTACACTATATGTTAACTAACTTGGATTTAAATTAAAAAAAAAAATCATTTCTGCCTCTTTCCCAACATGATTTCCTCCAGACACACATCTCATAGACTACAGCATTACCATCTCATCGTCTTTACCCTACTGGAATATTCCAGAGGTAGTCTCCCCTCCTTACCTCCACCATATTCCAGTTCATATCTCCCTTCTCCTCATCAGGCCATGGGTTCCTGAGTGTTCTCAGCCTCTATAATGCTGATAACCCTGGGTTGTTGGATATGTTCTATTACCTCCTATTCCTTCCACATGAATCCTCTTTCTTATCCTGCCAAGTCATTTCTTTCTCCTCTACTTTTTATCCTTCTTCTGTGAAACCAGAGTTAGCTGGGAAGAAGTTCAATAAAGTGGTATAGGGAAAGATGTAAAGGTTCTAGTTCTAGCTCCAATTACCTGGATAAGTGATTTAACATCTCCATGACTTAGTTTCCCCACCGGCAAAAACAAATGTTCCAGTTGTAATTTTCTATGATTTTTCTTGATCATGGCTCCGAATGCTGCAGATGCAATTTTTGTGCTAGGGCTTCCTAAAGTGGTTGTTTCTTCACAAACTGGCACCAATACATGGAGGGCAAGGAGACTGAAGAAAGAGGCAGGCCATTCCAGGTTGGTAGGTGACCGGTTTAACAAGCACGAGAACTCATGTACAAGGTTTGTCTTGGGCAGCTGCTGGATGAGTAGTTCTCTGAACCTGCCTAACAGAATTTTAAAAGTTTATATAGAGGACTTAATGGGGTTTTTTCATCACATATTTGGTCCAGATGATCTCAATAACACATTACTCTCTCGAGGTTGCATCCTTGAAACAGCTCCTACTGTGGGAACGGTGGGCCGAATGTACATGCTAAGCAGAGGGGAGGGGCTGAGAAGCCTCCGATTGTCCAGGTTCAGTTCACAGGTCACATCCCCTTGATGGCCTTCTCCAACAGATGTACAGTCTCTTCTCCAAGGACGGAGTTGGTAGCAATAATAACATGTGTATATAATAGTTTGTATTCATAAGAATGGTACTTTGACATCATTTTATTTGTTCCTTCCAACACAGCAACTTGAGCCCAGTCACTCCGCTAGTCAGTAGCAGGGCCTGAATATAGTCCTCTTGGTTCTGAATTCTTTTCTCTGTACCTCAGCAGAGTGACATAAGCTGGCTGGGCATGAGGAGAAGAAGATCAAAGGGCTTTTTTGGTATGTGTGTCTGTGTGAGCTGTGCAGGGAGAGTGAGTGGATAGTGTGGGTGGAGAGTAGAAATTTAAGGATAGAAGTGGTGGTATGAATTTTTCAAAAGGAAAAGAAGTCTGCCTGATTAATTATTGTCTCAGGACTTGCAGTTTCTCCTGAACACCTACTGGATAACATCTGAGTAAGAGAGTGTGCTGGGAGTAAAACAAACAAAAACATACATATAACTGATTTAAAAATCCTTGGGGTGTTTGGGTGGCTCAGTCGGTTAAGCATCTAACTTTGGCTCAGGTCTACTGTCTCACAGTTCGTGAGTTTGAACCCCGCCTCGGGCTCTGTGCAGACAGCTCAGAGCCTGGAGCCTGCTTCAGATTGTGTCTCTCTCTCTCTCTCTGCCCCTCCCCCACTCATGCTCTGTCTCTGTCTCTGTCTCTGTATCTCTCAAAAATAAATAAACATTAAAAAAAAAATAAAAAATTCTAAACCCAATACTAAAGACTGCAGTGAAAGTTATAGTGACTTAGGGGATTTTTCTGTTTTCTGGATGGTGTTTTGCCTAAAATGAAAAACAGTCCTTATTTGAAAATCCATCCTATGGTTAGTGCAAAGATTAGTTTATACAGTCCCTTGAGTTACAAGGCTAGAGACCTGTAACTTCTTTTTAAGTCAAGATCAACAACTCCTTCTCAAGTTGACCCTGTCTTGCCTTTATAAGATGAATCAAATTTAAATCTGTCTATTGTGTATTCAGTGGCCTCTCTTGGCCATAAACAAGTCCATTGTCCATTAAAAGGCCAGAGGCATATTCCAGATTCTTTGTGAAAGAATCAAATATCTCTCTCTTTGTTGAGGAGGTGATTTGTTAGCGGTGGGAATGAAAGGGGAACAGGGAAATGGTTTCATCATATGTCCCAGAAATCCAATGTAATGCATTTGGCCCAACCCTTTCTCACTTAAGATTTAAACCAATATTTATTTTTGAAAGGAAATACAACCTGCATGCATCTGCCTCAGTAGCCTTGTTGGCTTTTATTGATAGGAAACAGGAAGTTACTTTTTTACCAACACTACAAAAGACCTAAAGATCGACTGAATTTTAATCTTGGCAAATGTAGCTTCCACCCTGAAAGGTGGACCGAAGTTTCCAGGTAATAACAAAAGAAAGATAAATATTATCCTTAAGTGTCTTCCAGGATAAGAAAAGTGGAGAAGACTGAGCAAGTTCTAAGAATTACTGATTGTTTCATTTTGTCCCAGAGCCAAGATAATTTGTTCTTGAATGCAGATTCTCACATGCGTAGGTGATGGTACAAATCAAGCAATTCTGGCTATTGACGCTAAAGGCTTAGCGTAAAAAGGAAAAAAATGACTGTAATAACATCTTTGGCTTTGATTATTTGCGCCCTTCAAAACAAAAATCATGAGTGCATGCTGTTTATTCTAAAGAGACTCACTATTTTGATCTATATTTTTTTTTACATAAAATAGAGCAAGGTTTGGAAGAACAGAAGGAGATGTTTTTACATCATACTGAAAAAAAATTGTCTTTTATCTTATACTATATTCTAAGCAGCCTAATTCAAGAAAAAATTGTTTCACAGAACATATTCATTATTTTTTCTCACCTACTATAAAGATATGACACTGAACTGTTTTGATTTTCTGTGTTTAGCTAATTCAGCCTAAGATTTGCCTGTGGAAAAATTTGACTTTAAAATGACTGCCCTTGGCCCAGCTAAGGGTTCTCAGGGGGGTGTTGGGGAACATTGGCAACCAAATTCTATAGACCTGGCTCAAACTGGGGTTATGACAAGTGGTTTTGAACCTTCTGTTTTTGTACATGCTCTGTGAGTCTGTACCTTTGTACAAAGGTCACTCATCTAAAGAGACACAAAACTCTTCTTGCTCCTACTCTGATACCATAAAGTCAGCCCTGACTTTCACCCTTGATGGATACATATTTCTCAGGGGTTACCGAAGGAGGCAAAAGAATTATTTATGGTTAGTTACATCTTATCTCCGAATCCCTATCTGGTCATTTACCTGTGACCCCAGGTATTCCTTTGTCATTTCTAACCTAAGCTTATCTCATTTTCTCTGAGCCCACCTTGGCATCCATTTCTACTCATAATAGGCAAGACACCTCCTTTCAAAAATGTAATACGAGCAGCAAGCACCAAGTGATGCTAGTAATGAGGTAACCATCTGATAGATGGTTGTAAACTTCCTGCTAGAAAAGGAGCCAAATCCTACCAGGGGCCATCTTAGGAATCTAGTCAGTGGGCATATTTGGTTGGAGATGGATACTGTTGGAGAGAGAGGTAGCTTTTAATAGTCATCCAAATACTTAATGGGCCATTTTCTACCATAACATGTGTTTAAATAATTGAATGCCAAATGTTTGAGATATCTATCTATCTATCTATCTATCTATCATCTATCTATCTATCTTAAGGTATTTAATTTGATCATTGCATCAGCCCAATGAGGTAGGGATTATTAGGATCCCTAGTTTGCCAGATGAGTAAACCAAGGCTTACAGAGGTTAGGTGAATCATTGTCAAAGACCAAATGAATTGGGAGGTCTATTCCAACACTGGACCATTCTTTATAAATTCCATGCTGTTAACCACTATACTATTCTTAATCTATCAGACTCGATCTCTTCATCCATATTTATAAAATATTTGAAGTCCCCCTCTACTACCATGAAATAAATGTATAGGTGATGTAACATACCTACATACAAAATGTTAACTTTCATGAAATGGAATACTGCTCAACAATAAAAAGGAACAAACTACTGATTACACAAAGTAACATGGATGAATCTCAAAAAAAAAAAAACATGTTGAATAAATTGGGGCACAAAAGTATACATTCTTTGTGATTCCATTTGTACTTTATTTAAGAGTAGCCAAAACTATTCAATGGGATTTGATATAAGAACACTGATTGCCTTTGTGTGTGGAGAAGGGAGAGAACTGATGATAAAGAGGCCATGAGGTGAGCAGAGAGATGGAAATATTCTATGTCTTGATGGGGTATTGAATATGGATTATGTATTTATCAAACTTATCAAAATATACTTAAGATCTGTGTGCTTTGTTTGTAATTATAACTCAATAAAAATTAAAGTCAATATAAAATTCTAACATTATAGGAGAAATAAAAAGATTTTTAAGTAAGTCATATATTTTCATATATGAATGCTAAAGAGCATCTATATTCAAAGACATAATGAAGTAGTTCTATGTATGCATCTAATATTAATAAATAAATTTGGATTTTCAATTTTTTAAAAAAATTTTTAACGTTTATTTATTTTTGAGAGAGAGAGAGAGAGAGAGAGAGAGAGAGAGAGAGAGAGAAAGAGATGGCTCAAGCAGAGGAGGGGCAGAGAGACAGGGAGACACAGAATCTGAAGCCGGCTCCAGGCTGTAAGCTGTCAGCACAGAGTCAGACGTGGGGCTCGAACTCATGGATGGCAAGATCATGACCTGAGCTGAAGTCAGATTCTTAAACAACTGAGCCACCCAGGCACCCCAGGATTTTCAATTTTGAATTGAATATTGTCAAAGCTTTTTTTTTTTTTCACATCACATTTCGAAGATATTATAGATACATACATACATAGAGGTCCAGTTAGAATGGGATAGCTGCAGATCAGACAGATAAAATGTGTTATATTGGGTTCACCAAAGTTACCAGTAGTGGCTGCTGTTTTGGGGGAATCTTGAACTAGTCTTGTACGCACCCCTGCTCCCCAAGTTTTCCTCAATTTTCACAGTAGTGTTAATTGGAAAATTCAGTGGATAAACTAGGCAAAAATTATTTTTGTGTGTATATATAAAACAGAGTTTAGAGTTTTATTTAATGTTTACTAATTTTTGAGAGAGAGAGAGCACGAACAGGGGAAGGACAGAGAGAGGGAGACAGAGAATCTGAAGCAGGTTCCATGCTGTCAGTGCAGAGCACAATGCAGGGCTTGGTCCAACAAACCGTGAGATCATGACCTGAGCTGAAACCAAGAGTCTGACGCTTAACCAACTGAGACACCCAGGGGCCCTAAAACAGAGCTGAGTTTAAAGTTCCGATGACTACGTATTGGGTTCCATCTGTAAGAATGTCCAAACATCAAAAAGATGTGTGAAGGGTGCCTGGCTGGCTCAGTCAGAAGAGCATGTGACTCTTGATCTTGGGGTCATAAGCTCGAGCCCCACATTGGGTGTAGAGATTACGAAAAAAAAAATAATAAAATTTAGAACAAACAAAATAGCCCCTCTGTGAATCACGGAATGCTTCTTCATTGTGTAGGAATCTCCTCCCCTAGCAGGATGTTTTATCTGTCTCCCTGGCCCTTGTGCATCAAACATATGTAGGGGGTGGTACATATGAAACATTGTGACAACTTGAAACCTCGCACACATCTCTGTCTCCTCAAAGGGAGAGACACTGGCTGAGTGTGTCTCAAGTGCTACTTCTTTTGCTAAGCTTTCTTTAACTATTTTTCAGGCTTGTCAACACGTCTTTCTTCTGTCCTCCTAGATTTCCAAGGATATTTCTATTTAAAAATTATTATTATCATTACTTTTTACTTTTGTAATTGTTAGTATATTTATCTATGTCTCTCCCGAAATGATAATGTCCTTGATGTTGGAAATGTTTTTATCTCTAGCACTCAGCACAGTTCAGGCACTCTGCACATGCTTGTTGAAAGCATGAATGACAGGATTAATGAAATAATAAATGCAAACATTAAATCTGCTGAGTCCATATCACTCACGCAATGAACTGAATTTACTTTTCTTTAATTTAATTACCTATCACACACATACTATTATGTTGTATAGTTGGGATTTACTAGGATTAGAGAAACTTAGATTGAGAAACAAATAATTCTTTCAATAAGCTCTTTTTTTCTAAAAAAAAATGTGCTACCGGCATCAAAAGGTAAATAAATAGGTGTGTTTTACATAAAGACCTCCTTCTTCTCATTTCCTTTTACTGAAATTAAGATGTGATGATAAGTGCTGTATTCATTTTTAACCCCAAATTATCTCACTATTATGTAACAAACAAACAAAGAAAAGGGACAGATTGCATAAGGCATCTGCATTTATTTTAGAAAACAAAATGGGATTTTTAAGATACTGCTGTTAACAATGGGAAAGAATTCCCTGTTACCCATTATGCCCAGAAGGGCAGCTCTGTGACCTCTGCACCTGAAGCCTTATCAGGGTTCTTACCCATTGTTATCTGCAAACCATCTCAACAGGGCAGGCATTCATAGCTGCCCAAGGATATGGGACCTACTTAGTCTTGGAGTGGCCTCCAAAATTGTGATTAGATAGACTTGTCTCATTTCCAGTCCCTCCCAGCTGTTAAGAACACTGGATGAATTTTCAGATCTCTCAGCTCGATGGAAACAAAGAGGTACAGTGTTAAGTAGCCACCAAACCTCAGCCTAACTACTGTGGCTTTGCTCTGTAAATATGAGAGTTGGGCTCCTTGTGTTTATTTTTCTCATAAACCAAAAAGGGCTAATAGAATTAAGATTTCCAAAAAGACCCAGGCTTGGAGGTCTGTTTTACTATAAGTGTAAACAAAAATAAAACACTAGAAGTCCCTTTTGCAGATTTTGTTTCCCTTATATATGAAAGCACAGAATTCAGGACTGGTTGGGAACCACCAAAAGTAAAGGCCAGATTTTTACAATCTGTTATATCCTTTTTTGGGGTGGTAGGAAATTATTCCTGAATTCTGATGAAGACTTGCCTGGGACATTTTAAGGACAAGTTTAGTGGGCCCTTTGGAACTTCCTTATATTTGGACTCAAAGGTAGGATATTCTAATTTTGTCATCATTGTATTTGGGGCATTTCATTGAGAAGGAACTTTTAGATGTCTCTTGGGTGAGTAGTTCTAAGGCCAATTGGGAATATTTCAATATTCAATATATTTCAATATTCAATATTTCAATATTTCAATATATACTTCAATAGACACTGAAAAAGTCTCTTCTTCCAAAGAGTTCAAGATAGTCTTTGTTCAGGTGTTTTAATTCTCTGTGCAGTATTTCTTGACCCACAAACATTTGTAAATATTTTTTAGAAGACAAATTGGATGGTGTCTGAAAGGTGTATTGATTATTACTGAATATATATGTGTATATATTTATTCAGAAATATGTTTTCTTTTTGTTTTCAATCTTTAAATATTTATTTATTTTTGAGAGAGAGAGAAAGAGAGCGTGTGAGCAGGGGAGGGGCAGACAGAGAGGGAGACACGGAATCTCAAGCAGGCTCCAGGCTCTGAGCTGTCAGCACAGAGCCTGACTTGGGGCTCGAACTTACCAATGGTGAGACCACGACCGGAGCGGAAGTCGGAGACTTAACCGACTGAGCCACACAGGTGCCTACACATGTTCAGAGACATGCTCTGTATGTGTACATATAGATAAATAGATAGCATCTCTCAAAAAAGAGGAACTAACGACTCTTTCCAGAGAAAGGCTGATTTCGCGGGGTGTCGCGAGTTCTACAGGCGGCTGCGGAGTCCTGAAGTGAGAAACATCTGGGCGCTCCGGTGCACTAGAGGCCCCACCTCTCACCCTTGGCTCACGCAGCCTACCCGGCAACCCCCAACGCCAAGTGCGCAGAACCAGCTCTGGCCCACACGCTCTGCGGGACCACCCCAGCCCAGACTGGGGAAGTGAAGTGCGCATGCTCCAGCCGTAGAGCTACAGCCCTCCAGGAGGACAAAGGAGAAGCGCGGAGCTTCCGGTGAGGAAACCCCGGGGCCCCAGTCGGGTGTTTGCCAAGGTGCAAGGCCTCAGCAACCCGAACCAGTACTCCTGGGGGCAGTTGTGTCTCCCCGCGGCTGTGAGGTGCCCAGAATTTGCCGTGGGAAACCACTGCTTCCGGTCTCTGGAGGCTTTCCCCTGGAGAGCAGCCTCAGAGGCTTGCTCTGCCTTTCTGGCTCACCTAGTTGCCATCACTCTGCAAAGGGGGCGCTGGCTCCTTCATCCAGGCCTCAAGTGTTCTCTTTTGAATGCCGTGGGGGACGCCCGAGTGCCAGGGTCAGTGCGTGGGCCGGGTGCGTGGGGTGTGGGGCTTCCCAAGGAGGCAAACAGGGGACAATGGAGCCCGCAGGGTGTGTTACATGGCTTCCGTAGAATATCTCCGTCACATATTAATTACTAGCGATAAAATCTGTAGGAGGAATAAGACTGATGCTATAAAATTAGATAAGACCAAGAGTTGTAAATCTACAGTTACAGGATGGAAACAAGAAAACAAGATATTAAAAAGTAAGATTATAAAAGAGATGTTCCAGGACACTTCCCGGTCACATGACAAACTAAGATAATACAGATTTAGCTCTCTGTTCACATTACACCACACACAGTCAACTTCAAAAGAAATAATGGGCAATTCACAGGTGCCAGAAATAATCAGCCTCAAAGGTAGAGTTCCCAGCGTGCACACTGCTGCTGTGACAAGCAAAGATGGTGCCTGTGGTCTGCATAAAGGACAAAGACCGGGGACTAGGGATTTAATACCAAGAAATGAGGTCCTGGCCAACAAGAGTTGGGGAGTTTAAAACCCTAGTATAAAGCTGGAACCATAAAAGGCCTTTGATCCTTTTTTTTTTTTTTTTTTTAGTCTATTTATTATTTAGAGAGAGAGTGTGTGTGAGCAGGGGAGGGGCAGAGAAAGAGGGAGAGAGAGAATTTGAAACAGGCCCCACACTGTGAGTGCAGAGCCCAACAGGGGGTTGGAGCTCAGGAACTGTGAGATCATGACCTGAGCCAAATTCAAGAGTCAGATGCTTACCCAACTTAGCCATCCAGGTGCCTCAGAGGCCTTCAGTTCTTAAAAAAGAGTCCTGAAAATGCTCCTCAGTGAAGCTGAGAAGTAACGAGTTTGGAGTTGAGGATGAGGAGAAAATAATTCTTCTGTAAGTAATTGAAAGCCCAAGTAGTATCCACAGATGGGGCCCAAATTCACATTATTTGCATTGTACAAGTTTCAAGCTGAGAAATTAGCATATTTTCCTGGACCAGTGAAAACTCCTGGGATATAGCCGAATTAAATACAAAATGAGGATGTTTCTACAACTGAAATTCACAGAACTCATACAAAAGGTACTGTGGACTGAAGATGAGTTCATAAAAACAACAAAAACAGCAAAAATGCAAGCCACACAGAAAATAATTTACTACAAAGGAGATTGGGTAGAAACACGAGCAGAAAAATTAGCACCTTAAAGAACTTCAGGAAATGTAATAATTTGAAAAGGTTTGGAAATAAAATTCAAGAGAGAAATTTGGAAATTACAATGAGGGAAGATATATATATATATATATATATATTATAGGGAATATACATATATACATACATATATACATATATATATATATATTATAGGGAAATTACAATGAGGGAAGATATATATATATATATATATATATATATATATATATATATATCTTTATATATTTGAAAAAGAACCAAATATAATTTCTAGAAATAGTTTTTGAAATTTAAGCAAAAAAATACCCTGACAGTTAATCACATAGCAGATTACACAAAAGTAGACAAGAATTAAGAGACCTGAAAATAGGTTTGAGAAACTTACCAGAATGTACAGAAAGAGATATAAAAGAATAGATTGAGATATAAAAGATACAAAAGATAGATTGGGAAGATTTAATGTCAGAAAAGTCTCTTTTTTTTTTTTTTAAGAAAATACATTTTTTAAAAAAATCACTGAGAATTTTCCAGAATCAGAATTTTCCAAAAAATTATCAGGTTGAAATCATACACCGAATCCTAAACAAAATGAGAACAGTAAGAAAATCTTAAACTGAGCAGATTACCTATAATTATACTTAACGTGGAACACTCCTAAGCAGCAAAAGAAGCCAAAAGAAAATGAAATAGTATCTTAAAATGTTAAAACTTGTATACACAGCAGAACTTCTATATAAGAATAATGCAGAAATAGAGACATTTTCAGACAAAGTCTGAGAGATTTGATTACTAACAGGCTGTCATTGAAATAACTAATAAAAGATCTCATTCAGGAACAATGGAATCCAGAAAAATAAGCAAGTTACAAGAAACATGTGAGTTGATATGAAGACTCATTGATAAAACTAATGATAGTGATGGGTAATTTTGTGGCATTTAACAAGACATTGAAGCTAAATATGTATATACTAGAAAACAATGTAATAAAGTGTTTCATTGTTAAAGTTCTAAGGTTCTTTAATTGTTCAGGAGGAAGACAGAAATTATTATTATATCATTTAATCAAGTTTGCAGATTAAAATTTAAACCTAAACATGAGGAAAGACTAAAAGAGTTTTTAAATAGTAAAAAGTCAAACAAATGAATACAGAAAATTTTAATTACAGCAACAGAAGATGGAGGAGATGAAAATCAAAAGAAAAAGTTTGGCAAATTAAAAACAAAAGAAATGATGGGACAAACAAGTGCAAAATAATAGTAATTAAAATAAAAAGGAAATAGAATAAACTCACTCATTACAAGACATTCTGGCATAGAAATCCTTTCTGAAATCTTAGGGCAAAAATTGCACAAGAATCCTACTCATCCTTAGAACAATTCATGTTTGTAGAGTGAATTTACTTAATTTGAAGAACACAGTCTTCACTCCAAAGCCAGGGGTTTCAGCTTTTTTAAATTTATTTATTTATTTATTTATTTATTTATTTATTTATTTTAATGTTTATTTAGTTTTGAGAGAGAGAGACAGAGTGTGAGTGGGGAGGGGCACACAGAGAAAGGGAGACACAGAATCTGAAGTAGGGTCCAGGCTCTGAGCTGTCAGCACAGAGCCTGACTTGGGGCTCGAACTCAGGAACCTCAAGATCATGACCTGCCGAAGTCACACGCTTGACCGAGTGAGCCACCCAGGCGCCCCCAGGGGTTTCACCTTTTAAAAAGTCCTGTGAAAAGGGATTGGTCACTAATTTAAGTTGATAATTGCTTTTTTAAAAATATCTGTAGTGAGTTTGGGTTTTTTAAATGAAAATTTGTATCTTTTTTAAAAATAGGATCACAATTAATTGATCTCTTCATGTGTTAAGAAATATTTGGAAGTAGATAGACACAAAAATTTGCAGTAAAGACCTTGGAGCACAGATGATGTAAGTAGTGCTGTTAAATTATGGGGCTGAATTAAGGCCAGTGTGTGTGTGTGTGTGTGTGTGTGTGTGTGTGTTGAACTACCTCTAATAGAAGCTTATCAGAATATTCAGTAGAATGAATTTGCATGTTCTGTTCCCATCATACACATTTATTTTTTTCTTTTCTAAGATACTTGAATTTAAAATCTGAATTTAGAATTTCACAGTATCAGATATCTCAGATACTTTTTTATCCAGGAAATTTCAGGTAGGGTGGTCTCATTTTCCTACTAAATATTTTCTTTCCTCCATTGAGTATCTAGCTCTGAGATTGTTCTCTTACTAACAAATTTTGTCATAAGCCTGCTTCTTTTTTAATAGTACAACTTTAAAACAAGGTCAAATCACTCTAGATTGTTTAAAGTATTATGTAAATGCAACTATCTTCTTTTCCATTTGAAAATTTTTCTTTTCTCCCTGTAGTAACTGATGTGACATCCTTAGATGTAGACCCTAAAAACCTCTGGAGAATTAGGGCTTATCCATAGTCCTTTTCAGCTTTCCACTTCAAATATTCTGTCTTACTCTGAACTGAGATTATGTGGATTTCAAAGGGGATTTTGCATGAAGTTTATTTTAACCTCCAGAAACACAGTCTTATTTAGAATATTGTGCATAATTTGTTCCTTTAATTCAAAGATTGCAGTTAGATTAACAAAATATTGAATTACACAATTTTCTCTTTTGCTACCACAAACATTTTCTCTGTGGTCATGCAAATATGACTTTATGTTTTCTTAATGAGCTGGAGGAAGGAACTAATGTTTACTGAACATTGGCCATTTTACCAGCCTGTAGCAGGCACATTACATAAACAATTTAATGTTAACACTTTCAACTCCATGAACTAGTTTTAAAATTCCCCATATTCTAAAGTAGAAAAAGGAGTGTTTGCTGAAGTGACAATACTTTTTGCCTTCTACATCCTAGTCTAAAATATTGATGTTGATTTCATTTTTGGGATATTTTGAATGAAATTGTTTTTCCTTGTATTGTCATAATAGTCTTTTTACAGGTACTCAACTTTAAATGCTAAAGAATTTATTTTTATAAAACATTGGTATTTAAGAATATTTTCTTATTTCTGTATCTTCTACTTTTTTATAAATATACATAACATTTTTATTTTGAGATATTTGTCCTGTAACGTATTATTGTATATTCTTAGATACAGGCATTTTAAATAGTACTTTAAATAGTTACTATAATGAATTATTTTAGAGAACATGAATGTAGAATATGTTTGCTATATGTATATGTGTAGGTATGTATATATATGTGTATGTGTGTGTGTGTATGTATATATATATATATATATATATATATATATATATATATAATTGTGTATACATGTTTATATAAATTCAGGTAAAATTGTTATACAAAAGACCGCACAGATTTAAACAGTGCAGTTTGATAAGTTCTGAAATGAACATATCCATGAAACCATAACCACAGTTAAGACAGAGAATATATTCATCCTGTCCCTAAAACTTCCTCCTGCACCCTTGTAATTCCTTTCTTCATTCCCCTCTTCTCTCCTCTCCAGGAAACTACTCATTGGCTTTCTGTCACTGTAGATTAGTTTGCATTTGCTAGAGTTTTAATGAATGGGGTAATACAGTGCATACCTTGGTTGGGGGGGGGTGGATGGGTTTCTAGTTCTTTCATACAACATAATTATTTTGAGATTCATCCATGTTCTGGTAGGTATCAGTGGTGTGTTTTTTGAGCGCTGAGCAGTATTCTATTATAGAAAAGATATCACTTTTTATCTACTTACCTGTAAATTGGTATTTGGTTTGTGACTAGTTGTGGGCTATTACTAGTGAAATTTCTGTAGATGTTCATGTACATGACTTTGTATGGACATATGCTTGCTTTTCTCTTGATCAAATACCTAGGAATGGAATGACTGGATCGTATGGCATGTGTATGTTTAACTGTTTAAGAAATTATCAAGGTCGTTTCCAAAGTGATTGTACATTTTACACTCTCACCAGAAGTTTATGCAAGTTTTAGTTTCTTCACCTCCTCACCAAAACTTGGTATGGTGAATCTTTTTTGTTCTAGTCATTCTGTTAGGTGTGTAGTGATATCTAACTGTGGTTTTAATTGGCATTCCCCTCATGGCAAATAGTGTTGAACATGTTTTCATGCATTTATTTCCATCCACACATCTTCTCTGATAAACCATGTGTTCAAATCTTTTCCCCATTTTTATTGGGTTGTTTGACTTCTTGTTAGTTTTTGGTAGTTTTTTTTACCTATTCTGGATACAAAGCTTTTATCAGATATGTGCTTTGCAACTATTTTCTCCAAGTCAGTGCATGGGTCTTTTTATTCTTTTAACAAAGTCTTTTGAAGGGTAGGCCTTTTTAATGTGGATGAAGTATAATTTATCTTGAAATAAAGTAGTCATACAATTTTATTTTTATTATTCAATTAATTTGGCTCCTCTATTTCCTTTGCATTTTTATATAAATATTTGAGTCGATTCGGCAATTTCACAAGAAAGCATACTGGTATTGTATTGTCTGTAAATCAATTTGCAAAGAATTGACATTTTAATAATATTGAGTGTTTTGAGTCATGAACCTGGCTCATGAACCTTTATGTTTCAGACCTCTTTAATTTCTTTCAACAAAGTTTCAGACCTCTTTAATTTCTTTCAACAAATCTTTCATATTTTTTGTCAGATTTCCCCCTAAGTATTTCCTATTTTTGATGCTTTTAAAATTACATTGTTTTGCTACATTTCAACTTCTGATTATTTGTTGTAAGTTTAGGGTAATACACTTGATTTTTGTGTATTGATCCTGTGCTCTCAACCTTGTTAAACTTGCTTGTTAATTCTAGTAGCCTTTTTTAGATTTCATTAGATTTTCTACACAGATGATCTTGTATGTGAATAAAGACAGTTTTGCTTTTTCCTTTCAAATCTGGAGCCCCTCCCCCCCCTTTTTTGGTTGATTACTCTGGCTAAATCCAACTGAATAGAAGTGGTGAGAGCACAGACATTCTTGTCTTGTTCCTGATCTTAGGGAGAAAAGATTTTGTCATTATGTTGTTACCTGTAGTTTTTTTTGTAGATGCCCTTTATCACTTTGAGGAAGTTCTATTCCTAATTTCTTGAAGAATTTTTATTAGGAATGGATGTCGAATTTTGTCTCATGCTTTTTTTTTTTTTTAATTTCTGTAGAGATAATCATACGTTGTTGGTTTTGTTTTTTTTTAGTTTATTAATATAATACATTATTTTAATTGACTTTGGAATGTTAAACCACCATTGCAATCCTGAGATAAACCCCACTTGATATATTTGCCTTTTAATATATTTTTGGATTTAATTTGTAAAACTTCTGTTTAGAATTTTTGCATCTGTATTCATGAGGGCAGTTAATCTGTAATTTTCTTATGATGTTTTTGGTCTGATATGAAGACAATGCTGACTTCATAGAATGGGTAGAAAAATATTGCCTCCTCTTCAGTTTTCTGGAAGTGTTTGTATAGAATTATCTTTGTTAAATGTTTGGCAGAGGAGTGCCTGGCTGGCTCGATTGGAAGAGCATGAAGCTCTTGATCGGGGGTTGTGAGTTCAAGCCCACGTTGGGTATAGAGATTACTTAAATAAATAAAACCTGAAAAATAATGTTTTTTAGAATTAGCCAGTGATGCCATCTGGTCCTGTGGTTTTATTTAATGGTAGTTTCTACAAATTTAATTTCTTTAATTTATTCTGGACTATTTGGATTATTTATTTTTCCTTCAGTGAACTTGGCTATGTCTTTCAAGTAATTTGTCTACCTTATGTAAGCACTCAAGTGTATAAGCATAAAGTTGTTCAGTATATTCCATTATTACCTTTTTAATATCTGTAGAATCTTCAGTAATGACTTCTGTCATTCCTGATGTTGCTAACTTAAATCCTCTTTCTCTCTCTCTCTCTCTCTCTTTTTTTTTTTGTTCACTTTGTGTGTGGGCTTTTTGTTTTTCTTAAAAAGTCACCTTTTTTTTCATTGGTGTTCTGTTTTTTTCCTCTTTTCTATTTAATTGATACCCTCTTTGATATTTACTGTTTCCAGTGTCTTGCTTAATTTGAGTTTAATCTTATCTTCCTTTTCTAGATTTTTAAAGTAAGTACCTGAGATTATTTATTTGAGACAATTTTTGTTTTCTATTTTTGGTATTTAGTGGTATAGATTTATCCCTTGATAAATCCGGTGGTGACATCCTATAAATTCTGGAATATTATGATGTCATTTTCATTTGGTTTAAAATGCTTTCAGATTTCTCTTTGGGGTGTTCTTTTTCCAGTGAGTCATTTAGGAGTATATATTATTTCCATTTCCAAATATTTGGGGATTTTCCATGTAGTTCGTTCTTTCTTTCTTTCTTTTGTTGGTTTTTTGTTTTTTTTCTAAGTTTTATTTATTTTAGAGAGAGAGAGTGCATAAGCAGGGGAGGGGCAGAGAGAGAAAGAGAGAGATTCTTAAGCAGACTCCACTGACAATACAGAGCCCAATGTGGGCTCGAACCCATGAACAATGAGATCACGACCTGAGCCCAAGTCAAGAGTCAGAGACTCAACTGGCTGAGCCGCCCAGGTGCCTCTTTTATGTAGTTTTCTATTATTGATTGCTAATTTAATTCCATTGCAGGCAGAGATCATAAGTTGTAAGATATGCACACTTTAAAATTTTGAGACTTATTTTATGGCCTGGTATATGGTCTAATTGGCAAAATCCAAATGCACTTGTTGTTGTTACCAGGTAGATGGTTCATGTTGGTTAATAGCATCATTCAAGTCTACTGTATTCTCACCAGTATTCTGTTTATTTCTTCCAATATTTCTTCCAATTCCTGAGATCTGGGCATAGACATCTCTGACTGTATTTGTGGACTTGTGTATTTTTTTCTAGGCAGTTCTACTAGTTTGGGTTCATGTATTTTGAAGCTCTGTTTTTAGGTATATAAATATTTAGTTTATGTCTTTTTGATTAATCAACCATTTGATCATTATAAAATGAAGTTGTTTATACTTAATTATATGGTAATATTCTCTGCCCTGATATCTACTTTACCTAATAATATATAGCCACTCTATCTTTGTTTTGAGTGATGTTTGCATGGTATCTTTTCCATCCTTTTACTTTTATCCTGTTTGCATCTTTTTATTTCAAATGGATTTCTTTTTTCTATTAATTCATACTTACTAGTTATTAATATAGCAACAAACAGTTTCTACTATTTACATTTTTTTATTAAAGTATAATGTGCATATTATATTGATTTCAGGTGTACAACCTAATGATTCAATATTTGTGTATATCATGAGTGATCACAATAAATCTAGTTACCATTTGTCTTCATACAAAGTTAACTTTTAGGATTTACTCTTTTGATAATGTTCATCAAGTGGATTTCTTTTAGGAAGTATATTGTTTTTATATCCAATCTGATAATATCTGCCTTTTATTTGAGGTGTTCAGACCACTTACATTTTATATGATTATTGAAAGAGTTGGGGTTAAGTTTATCATCTTGCTCTTTGTTTTCTATCTGTGCATCTGATCCTTGTTTTTTAATCTTTTTCTCTGCCTTCTCTTAATTGAATACCTTTATAATTAATTTTATCTCCTTTGTTGGTTAATTAAAACTTTGTTTTGTTATTTTAATGGTTGCTTTAGGTTCTCTAGTATACATCTTGTACATATTACGGTCTACTTTCAAGTAATATTATATCACTTTATCTATTGTTTAAATGTTTATTTTGAGAAAGAGAGAGAGAGAGAGAGGGTGTGCACACGCACGAGTGGGGAGGGGCAGAGAGACAGAGAGAGAGAGAGAGGGAGGTAGAGAGAGAATTTTAAGCAAGTTCCACCCTCAGCATGGAGCCCAATGCGGGGCTGGATCTTGGGACTATAGGATCAGGACCTGCTCCGCTATCAAGAGTCAGACACTTAACCAACTGAGCCACATATCTATTGTTTAAGAAGCTTACAATAGTATACTGTCATTTTTCCTCTCTGGCCTTATTTTTATACATTTTACTCATATATATCATAGAAATCCCATAATGTATTATTATTTAATTTAATTTGAAGTAAATTGTCTTTAAGAGATTTTAAATACTAAGAAACCAAATCTTAATGTTTACTCGTGTAATGACAATTTCTGTGCTCTTTGTGTAAATCTGTATTTCTATCTAATACCATTTTTTTCTGCTTGAGTACTTTTTAAAATATTTCCTATAGTATGGGTTTAGTGGTGATGAATTCTTTTAGCTTTTATATGTCTGAAAATATATTTGCTTCGTCTCTAGGTATGAGTTTTATTTTCAAAGTACTGTTTTTCTTTTATTACTTTAAAATGTTTCACTTTTTTCCTGCTTCCATTGTTTCTGGTGAGGAATATGCTGCTACTTTATCTTTGTTCCTTTGTACAAATTGTGTCTTTTTATTTTGTCTGGTTGCTTTTATGATTTTTACAGTATCACTGGTTTTGAGCATTTGGGTATTATGTACCGTGGTATGATTTTTCTTCATTTCTTATGTTTAGGGTTATTGAGCTTTTTGAATCTAAGAGTTTCTAGTTTTCATTTAATTTGGAAATTTTTTAGCCTTTATTTTTTAAATATTTTTTCTTGTCCTTGTCTCCCCCTTGGGCACTCTAATTATACAAATACCCAGCTACTTAACGTTGTTCTGCAGCTTACAGATGCTCTTTTCATATTTTGAAGTTTGTTCTTTTTTGTGTTTCGTTTGGGTATTTTCCATTACCATGTCTTCAAGTTCACTAAACTTCTGCCAAGGTCTAATCTACTACTATTAACCACATCTAGTATATTTTTCATCTCAGACATTGTATTTTCATCACTAGAAATTTTGTGTTCTCGTGATATCCTCTGTCTCTAGCTAACTTTTAAAACATATAGGCTGCAGTAAAAAAAAAAAAAATATATATATATATATATATAGGCTGCAGTTATAATAATTTTCATATTTCAATCTGCTAATCTTAACATCTGTTTTAATTCTGGATTAGTTTCAGTGGATAGATTATTCTCTTCATTATGGGTCATGTTTTTCTGTTTCTTTGTATGCTTGGTAATTTTTGTTTAGATGTCAGCAGTTTTGAATTCCACCTTGTTGTTGTTGGATTTTTTTATTTCTATAAATAGTCTTGAATTTTGTCTTGGTACAATTTAGTTTCATGGAAACAGTTTGATTCCTTTAGTTCGTACTTTTATGATTTGTTGGAGGGCCCAGAGCAGGCTCAGTGGGGGGCTAATTATCTCCATCAATGAGTTAAGATGCTTCTTGAGTATTCTACCCAATGTCTCTTGAATTATAAGTTATTTCATTCTTTCTTAAGGGAACAAGCACTCTTCCTTACAGTGTGTGAATGCCCAACACTGTTACCTTCAGTCCTGTCAGATGGTTCTCTCCCCCATCTCGGGTAATTTCCTTACACACATGCCCTAATCAGTAGACTCATTGCAGATCTCTGGGGTTCTTTCTATGCAAAACTTTCTCCTGCCTGATACCCAGTCTTGTGAATACTGGCTCTGTTATTCTCCCTAGATTCTCAACTTGAGAAGTCTACCTGCATTTCCCATCCTTGCTTCACGGCCTGGAAACTCTTATAATGGTAAACTGAGGCAATCAAACGTAGGGCTCACCTTACTTCCTTTCCATCGCAGACATCACTATCTTTTGTTACTTTGTGTCCTGTTTATGGAAAACAGTCATTAAATTAAAATTTAATTAATTAATTAATATTTGGATTTTTGCTCATTTTAAGTGGGAGTATCTTTAGTTCTTGCTACTTGTTTAGGTCTTATTTAGTTCTTGCTACTCTTTCTTGGCCCTGGAAATGATATCTATACGTGGGTTAAAAAATCATAATTTATACCTTGTGAATATGTATTTATTTATTTATTTTTTATGAAAAAATTTGTTTTAATGTTTATTTATTTTTGAGAGAGTGAGAGGGAGAGAGAGAGGGCACAGAGGAGGGGCAGAGAGAGAGGGAGACACAGAATTAGAAGCAGGTTCCAGGCTCTGGGCTGTCAGCAGAGAGCCCGATGTGGGGCTCGAACTCATGAACTGTGAGATCATGACCCGAGCCGAAGTCTGACACTTAACCGACTGAGCCACCCAGGTGCCCGTGAATATTTAATGCATATATAATATACTGTTACTTTATATTAAGTCCTTAGTCCCTCTTTGTTGGGCATATTTGTTTTCTATTGCTGCTATAACAAATTACTGCATATTTAGCAGCTTACCACAAATTTAGTTTTTTCAGTACTGTAGGTCAGAAATCCGACACCGTTTCACTGAGCTAAAATCAAGATCTGAGCAAAGCTGCATTCCTTTCTGTTGGCAGGATTCAATTCCTTGTACTTGTATGGTTGAGGTGCTCTTTCTTGCTGGCTGTGAACTGAGAGCCATTTCCAGATTGTTCACCACATTCTTTAACTCATGGTTTCTTTTACTTTCAAAGCCAGCAATGGTGGGCTGAGGTCCTTCTCACATTGCAGCACTGTTTTGTTTTTTTTTAGGTTTTTATTTAAATTACAGTTAACATGCAGTATAATATTAGTGTCAGGTATACAATATAGCGATTCAACATTTCTGTACAATACCTGGTGCTCCTCACAAGTGCACTCCTTAATCCCCATCACCTATTTAACCCATGCCCTGGCTCACCTCCCCTCTGGTGACCATCAGTTTGTTTTCTATAGTAAGGGTCTGTTTCTTGGTTTGCTTCTCTCTCTCTCTCTCTGTTTTCTCCCCCTTTGCTCATTTGTTTTGTTTCTTAAAGTCCACATATGAGTGAAATATAAGTTCTTTGTATATTTTGGATTTCCAACCCTTTATCAGATATGTCCTTTGCAAATATCTTCTCCCATTCTGTAGATTGCCTTTTGGTTTTGTTGATTTTTTTCCTTCACTGTCCAGAGGCTTTTTATTTTTGATGAAGTCCCAATAGTTCACTTTTGTTTTTGTTTTCCTTGCCTCAGGAGAGGTATCTAGAAAGAAGTTATTACAGCCTATGTCAAAGAAGCTACTGCCTGTGTTCTTTTCTAGGATTTCTATGGTTTTCTGTCTCACATTTAGGTCTTTAATCTGTTTTGAGTTTATTTTTGTGTATGGTGTGAGAAAGTGGTCCAGTTTCATTCTTCTACATGTTGCTCTCCAGTTTTCCCAACACCATTTGTTGAAGACACTGTCTTTTTCCCATCGAATGTTCTTCTTTTGTCGAAGATTAATGGACCATACAGTTGTGGGTTCACTTCTGGGCTTTCTATCCTATTCCATTGATCTGTGTGTCTGTTTTGGTGCTAATAGCATACTCTTTTGATCACTACAGCTTTGTGATACAACTTGAAGTCTGGAATTGTGATGCCTCCAGCTTTGCTTTTCTGTTTCAAGGTAGCTTTGTCTTTTCAGTGTCTTTTGTGGTTCCATACACATTTTAGGATTGCTTGTCATAGCTCTGTGAAAAATGCCATTGGTATTTTGATAGGGATTGCATTAAATGTGTAGATTACTTTGGGTAGTATAGACATTTTAATAATATTTGTTCTTCCAGTCAATGTGCATGGAATGTCTTTCCATTTCTTTGTGTCGTCTTCAATTGCTTTCATCAGTATTTTTTTTTATTTTTCCAAGTCTAGGTTTTTCACCTCTTTGGTTGGGTTTATTCCTAGGTATCTTACTATATTTGGTGCAATTGTAAATGGGATTGATTCCTTAATTTCTCTTTCTGTTACTTCATTTTTGGTCTAGGAGTACAGTGCTGCATTCTTAATCACTTTTCTATCCTCCTCTTCTATCTACTTTTAAGGACCCATGTGATCATACTGATATAAAGATAGTCCAGGATGATCTCCCTGTCTCAACATTGTTAATCATATCTGTAAAGTCCCTTTTTCTATGTAAGGTAACAATCACAGGTTTCAGGGATAATGACATGTTCTAGACTACTTTATCTAAACTAACTTGTAGTACATAGGTGACCTACTGAAGGGTCAGGACAGACTATGGTCTCTGTATGGCTAGACTGGGATGCTATAGAGTGGCAGGTTCACTGAAGCCTTCACCAGTTTGGGAGAGTTCTTGTCAATAAAAGAGGTGAGCACTAATAAAAATAGAATATCTAAGTTCTAAGGAAGAAGAAAATTTGAAGATAATACACATTTTAAAACTAAATGTGTCAGTTGATGAGGATGCCTTTAGTCAAAAGAACCTCCTAGAATTTTAAAATATTATTTGGGGAACAATCACAAGGTATTTCAAGAATATAAAGTATCCAAAAAAGAATCTTGTTGTCTCTTAGGGAACACTAATTATATAGCAGACACTATTCTAAACATAATTTTTACATCCAGGGAGCTCCCATTCTATTGGAGAAGATAGATGTATTTAAAGCCAATGAGAATATAAGACAGATTATGATAATTCTGTAAATGGGCATGTGGTTTGATTTTGATCTGACACACACAAAAGAATAATGAGGAATATTATAAGCAACGTAATGCCAATAAATTCCCAAGGTAGATGAAATAGATAAATTCCTTGAATGACAGAGACCATCAAAGGTCATTCAAGAAGAAACCCATAACTTGAACTATTTCAACTGAATAAATTAAATTGTAGGTAACTCCTGCCCCACTTCAAAGAATCTTTGTGATCCAAGATTGTTTCCCCGTTGGATTCTATAAAATAATTAAGGAAATACCAATACCTATTCTGTGTAAACTCTTCCATAAAATAGAAAAGTAGGGAACACTTCCCACCTCATACCAAAACCAAAGATAATGCAAGAAAAAAAGACCAATATTTCCCATTAATATAGTCATGAAAATTCTTAACAAAATATTGTTAAATCAAATCTATGAAATAAATAATAAATAATACTAAATAATTTTAAATAATATATCCTAACCACATGGGAGTTGCCTCAGGAATA
The DNA here is from genome assembly GCF_018350195.1 of Panthera tigris. NCBI lineage: Eukaryota > Metazoa > Chordata > Mammalia > Carnivora > Felidae > Panthera > Panthera tigris. The sequence continues at coordinate 46,171,066 of NC_056672.1, forward strand.
TTTGGTTCAGTGTTTTATTTTAATTAATTAATTAATTAATTAATCAATTAACTTATTTATTTGGTTTAACATTTTAAAATCAGTTAATGCAATTCACCACATCAATAGACTAAAAAATAAAGAGCATGTCATCTCAATAGAAAAAGAAAAAACATTTGACAAGAGTCAAGATGTATTCAAGAGGAACTTCTTGAATCTGATAAAATGTGCCTACAAAAACCCTATAGGTAACGCTGGTTGAGGAAATTGTAGTCCCTGCAAGATTGGGAACAAGGTAAGATTGTTCTTATCATCCCTTTCAACATTGGAGAACTAGGCAAAGTAATTAAGGCATAAATACATACATACATACAAAAGGCACATAGATTTGAAAAGGAAAAAAAAAACTCTTGGTGTTTAAAGATGACATAATTGTCTACACAGAATTGTGAATCCTTTGAGAACTAATACATGAAATTAGCCATGTAGCAGAATATAAATACAATAAAAAAATCAATCGTATTTTTTTAGGGGGGAGAGAGAGAGAGAGAGGGTGAGAGAGAGAGGGAGAGACAGGAGGGAGAATCCCACGAGGGGCAGAGAGAAAAAGAGGGAGAGAAAGAGAGGCAGGGCTCACCTGGGGCTTGTGTTTTACCCAAAGCAGGGCTCGTGCTCACCCTAAGCAGGGCTCGAGCACACCCAGTGTGGGACTCAAACTCACTAACTATGAGATCATGACCTGAGTTGAAGTCAGATGTTTAACAACTGATCCATTCAGGTACCCAAAACTCAGTTGTACTTTATATAATGATAACAAACCTGCAATTTGAAATTTAAAAATTTCTTATAAAAGAAATTCAAAAACTTTGAACTTCATAGGGATAAATCTAACAAAAGTTGCAAGATTTGTATGCTGAAAATTACAAAATTAAGACCTATATGAAGAAACATACCATGATTATGGATCTAAAAACTCAGTATCTTTAAGATATTCATTTTCACCCAGTTGATCTATAGATTCAGTACAAGTCCAACCAAAATTCCAGCAGCCTTTTTTAAAAAATAGAAATAGATAAGCTGATTTCAAAATGTATATGAAAAACAACATAAATAGTGAAAACAATTTTGTAATAAAGACCAAATTTGGAAAATTCTCACTACTTGATTTTGGGATTTACTATAAAGCTACATAATCAAGGAAGTGTGGTATGGTATACAAATAAACAAATCAATGGAATAGAGTATCCTTAAATGAACCCATACATCTAGAGTAAATTAATTTTTGACAAGGGAGCAATGTAACTGAATGGTGAAAGGAATATATTCTCAATGGTGCAAGGACAGTTGGGCATCCATATGAGAAATAAATCTTGCACAAAAATAGCTAACTTGATAAATAGATCATAGATATAAATGTACAAGATAAAATCCTGAACGTTTAAAAAGAAAACAGAAAAATCTTTGTGAGCTTGAATTAGGTGATGATTTCATAGATGACTCCCAGAAGGTCAAACCATAAAATAAAAGTTGTACATTGAACTTCATTAAAATTAAAACCCTCTGTTCTTCAAAAGAAATGATTAATAAAATATAACAGTGAGCCAAAGAATGGCAGAAAACTTTGCAAAATTCCTATTTGTTAAGACTCCTGTCTAGAATAAAGCCAGTGAGATAACCCATTTGAAAATGGCAGGAGTTTGAACAGATACTTCACCAAAGAGTTATGAATGACAAACACATAAAAAGATGCTTCAACATTATTGGCCATTAGGGAAATAGAAATTAAAATCATAATGAGATTTTACTGAACACTTAACAAGAATTGCTAAAATTTAAAATACTGTTAATACCAACTGCTGGTGACTATGCCAAAGCAAATGGAACTCTCATATTTCCCTGGTAGGAATATAAAAATGGTGCAGGGTCTTTAGAAAACTGTTTGACAATTTCTTTTAAAGTTAGACATATACTCACAACAATGAACCAGAAATCCTACAGAAGAAAAAAAAACAAAAACAAACCCTGCTGTATACACAAAGAACTGTAATGAATATTTATAGAAACTTTATTCTTAATAGTGCCAGACTAAAAATTACTCAAATATCCATTAACTGATGGGGGGGGGGGGGTGGTCAGAAGGGATGTAGTATTATACATGCAATGGAATGTTACTGAGCAATAAAAAGGAACAAACTGTTACATGCAGCAATGTGAGTGAATCCTAAAAGTTGTTTTAGATAAAAGAAATCAGATACAAAAGGCTCTGTATACCGTGTGTCAATTTGCATAGCATTCTGAAATAGGAAGAACTATACAGACTTTAACCAGATAATTGGTTACCCATTGCTAGGGATGGGGCTAGGGGGTTGATTGCATATGGCCATGAGGGAAATTTTGGGAGTGATTAAAATATTCCATATTTGGATTCTAGTGGTGGCAATTACACAACTATATACATTTGTCAAAACTTATTTTACACTAACAAAGGGTGCATTTATCTCATCTTCATCCTCAAGATGCTCACAGCTTATTAACATGCATTATAGGAAGAGTTCAGACACTTTGAAGTACTTTTTTTTTTTAAGTTTATTTTATTTTATTTTATTTTATTTTTTTTTTAAATTTTTTTTTCAACGTTTTTTATTTATTTTTGGGACAGAGAGAGAGACAGAGCATGAACGGGGGAGGGGCAGAGAGAGAGGGAGACACAGAATCAGAAACAGGCTCCAGGCTCCGAGCCATCAGCCCAGAGCCCGACGCGGGGCTCGAACTCACGGACCGCGAGATCGTGACCTGGCTGAAGTCGGACGCTCAACCGACTGCGCCACCCAGGCGCCCCAAGTTTATTTTATTTTTGAGAGAGAGAGAGAGAGACAGACAGTGAGAGAACACAGGTGTCAGAGGGGGAGGGGCAGAGAGACAGGGGAAGAGAGAATCTCAAGCAGGCTCTGAACTGACAGCATGGAGCCCAATGTGGGGCTCGAACTCACAAATGGTGAGATCATGACTGAGCTGAGATCAAGAGCTGGTCGCTTAACCGACTGAGCCACCCAGGCACCCCTAACATACTTTTTTATACTTCAATAGGCCTGACAAATAAAATAAATATCAAGGAGATGCCAACACTTTTTCTTTTCATTTGTTTCAACATAGACACAAATATTCACTTTGGTTTCACAAATGACTTTCTGATGAACAGTCAGGGGACTACACAACTCATATGGCCATCTACTTTAATGTAGCCACTTACTAGATTTATGTGGGCTTGGGAGAACGGTTGCAGATGTGAGACCAAGAGCTAGAAGCAGCTTCAAAGTGTAGGAAGCATACAAAATGCTACCCCTCGAATATCTCCTATCCAGAATCCCACTTGGCGTGGTGCCACAAAAGTAAGCACAGGATACTGTCTCCATTCTTGTTGGAGAAAGGCCTGAACATCTAGTAGTGTCTTGGTTCTTCCTCTGAGAAATCTTTACTCCCTGGTTTCTAGGAAGGATATATCACACTCCACAAGGCATCTCATGTCCGGGTAGCTAACTCTGCCCTGGTGTATATACACTTTCAGTTATGCTTGCAAGGTCCTATCTGTGTAGAATGCAACAAATAAGCAACGAGTTGTGTTTATGTTTAGCCTAAATTGTTAGAGAATGTCTCCTATACAGAACTTTGTTGAATTTTCCACTTTGCAAATGTCTTCCAAAGTGACACATATTATATGTTCTATTTTCTAGCTCTGGAAGAAACTCAATAGGTTACAAGAAAGTCTTTATCATCTTACTCTTAAATGTAATCAGTTCAATTCTGCAATTATTTCTTTGAGCCTTTATGATGTTTCAGACAGTGAAGAGGAAAGGGCAGGGGTTCAAAAGATGAAAGCCTTGGTCCCTATCCTCAAGAAGCTCACACTTATTAATATGCATGAAAGGAAATTGTCAGATACTTTGATGTACTCAATTTGGCTATGATTATATATGTGACAATTTCTTATTTTGACTCTATTCCTTTGTCTTCTCTTGTTTTTACAGATAAAGGAACAGAGACCACAGACACTTTTTACATCTCATCTTTGATTCCTTTCCTTAAATTTCCTAAGTTTTGTTTCTGTTTTAACATAAGATATTCATTAACTATTTATGGAATATATAGTATGTTCCAATACTCATTAAAGGGAAGCCTTATTCCGTGTGCTTACATTTTCATTGAAGGCAGTAATTTCTGGTGCAATCTCCACAGGTGGAAGTATTGGAGTGAACACTTTCAAATTATCTATCTATCTATTCACATGATCTTTTCCTCCCACTTAAAAATAAAGAATAAATGTTTTGGTTAAATTGGAGAGACCCTGATCACTTCCTGACCTTTTGGCTAAGATCAAGTGTGTGAACTGGAAAGACCCTGATATCTATTGGGCAAGGTATTCTAGGGGGCAGAGTTTGTCACAGAGTGATTGTTCCACTGTTAATAAAGTCCGTGCTTTTATTTTACTTTATTAACATTTTTAAATGTTTATTTATTTTGAGAGAGAGAGAGAGAGAGAGAGAGAGAGAGAGAGAGCAGGGGAGGGGAAGGGAAAGAGGGAGACACAGAATCTGAAGCAGGTTCCAGGTTCTGAGCTGTCAGCACAGAGCCCGATGCAGGGCTTGAACCCACGAACCGCGAGACCACGTCCTGAGCTGAAGTTGGACGCTTAACCAACTGAGCCATCCATGTGCTCCTATTTTATTTGATTTTTTAAGATTTTTTTTTTTTATTTTTAAGTAATCTCTACACCCAACATGGGACTCAAACTCACAACGGCAAGATCAGCTGTCACAGGCTCTACCAGCTGGGCCAGCCAGGCACCCTAAGTGTTTTTATTTTTATTTGATTCATTAAATAAGCTTTCACTGAGCATCTCCTATGTACTAAATGCTGAAAATACGGGGGTGAATGAGATAGCTTTTCTGAAACCTTTAAAAATGCAAAAGTCAAGAAGTAAAAACATGAAAATAAAAGAGGACCACGTGATAGAGAGTGGCTGAAGAGCTCTTTAAATTTCGTGGTTAGGAAGAGCCTCTCTGAGAGATGACTTTGAAGCTTGATGTGAATAAACAGCTACCTGTGGGGAAACATAAGGTCAGTTCTAGAGGGAGTCGTGGTGGAGAAAACAGGTTCTGTCAAAGCCGATGGGCTTAATACAGTGGCAGGGTAGAAAGCCAAGGGCAACTAGCAAGTAAGTAGCTGAGGGAAAGAGGTAAAGGACAGCTTCTACGGTAACCGGAAGTGTCAGCGCTCACCCTCCTTTTTGTCCCCTTTTTGTACTTCATCTTCACTCATTTCCTGTTAACACTGTCCACCACTCTATTTGTGAGCCTCAGTTTCTTCACACAATATTCTAGAACTCTCTGATACCACTATTACTGTTATTATTATTATTTATTATTACTTTGCAGAATGTAAGCCTTCACATGGGGTCAGAATGAGTAGTAGTTTTCTTTCCTGAAGGATTCTAACTAGAGTATAAAATCATATGTAGTTTTTGAAGTCAGTACTTGTATTCATTTGGATCACTGAATCTGAAATTATCTGTCATTTGAACCTACAATATTCTCTGTTTTAAATTCTCTTCACAAGTAAGCTTTAAAATAGTTGCACACTTAAAAAACCAAACTCTGTGGGTTATTTTATGAAACCCATGATCTTCTTTGTGCTTTCTGCTTTATGTATGTAATATTTGGGGCTTTGTTTCTTCCTTTTTTTTCCTGTCTTTAGGTTTCTCTAGGTTTTATTTTAGTTCTAGCAATAGTCAGTCATTCTTTTTAGCCATCACTCCATTTTGCAATTATAGCAACTGACCCTTAACATACTCATAACATTTATAGAATAAATGGTTCTTTATCCAATTATTTCCCCAGGGAAAACTGATCCTTGGGTGTGGAAGTGGGATTCCTCAGCTAAATGCATGTTTGACATAGCCAGGTACCTAAACAGACGGTCGTTCCACTGCTGAAAGTTGTCTGAGTGGAACGCCAAAGTTCTCATGGTGGTCTGAAAACAAAGTAAGCGACATCTGTCAGGATCCTTCAAGCAGTTCAGCTTTCTAATCAGACCATCTGAATTCCTGCGTAAAAGATAAGAAAAAAACCCTGCCTAGCATAGGGCAGTCACTCAACAGTAATGAAGCAGATGTTTAAACAAGGTACACTTAGCCACGTCTGTCAGTCTGTCATTTAGTGAAGAGGTGGGAGTGCAGTGGGGAGCGAGGGGGGAAGGAGGAACAGATTAGGGAGAAGAAGCAAAGAATCTTGCTAGACCTGAGTGTATAAGCAATTGATTTGCAAGACAGAGATAGTGGCTTAAAATAACAATGTTGCAGCCACAGACACTGTTATAAGTCCAAAAAAAGTAGCTGCAATTTAGTGATTTTGAAAGATATCCAGAGAGGAAGACTGGGTCAGTGCTGGTGAGCCACGGTTGAGGGAATGTATTTTCTGTGCACTGTCTTTCATATGCATTATTTTGGTGAGCATTAGGGGCATTTGGACAGAGTATGTAAATTTTTGTGGTACATATCCAGAGAATAATTTTTGTAAGGACCTTTTTTTCTTTTTTTTTCTTTTTTTAGTTTGTTTGTCTCTCAGTGATACATGGAAAGTATGAGTTGGTGTTTGGCACTGTGTGAATCTGAGGTTCGATTCTCTCATCTGTGAAATGGTGACAATAATGCAACTTTCGAAGAGCTGTTACAAGAACTGGAAGTTAGGTAGATAAAATCCATGACAAATACAGCCATTAAACAATAGTTTAATGGTGCGTTCTCATTTATCGGAAGTTAGAGTGGAAGCATGGGACCCCAGGGGGAGAGCTCTTCATGGAAACGTAATAGGAATACCCGAAAACCAGGAATAGACTCAACCCAATGTCGTTGGCATAAGAGGCTGTGGCACCACTGGAGTGTCTGCTAGGGGATATTTGTATTTGGGATATCGAAGCAACGTTGCAGGCTGCCTCACAGCCCTTTTTCCCTGGGGGATGCTCGGCAAGGAGTTAACGTATAGACTCCTGCGTATGCACACGCAGATGTTTTATAAGTTGATGAATGTGCCATCAGGAGATGGCTACATCTGCCTATATGCAGACGTCTGTCCCATACAAGCTATTTAATTTTTTTTTTAAACGTTTATTTATTTTTGAGACAGAGACAGAGCATGAACAGGGGAGGGGCAGAGAGAGAGGGAGACACAGAATCTGAAACAGGCTCCCGGCTCTGAGCTGTCAGCACAGAGCCCGTCGCGGGGCTTGAACTCACAGACCGTGAGATCATGACCTGAGCCCAAGTCGGACGCTTAACCGACCAAGCCACCCAGGCGCCCCCCATACAAGCTATTTAATTGTCTATGGGAAAAATATAAATCCAAAACAAAGTAATAGGATAACTTTCAGGTATGTTGTTATGTACAAAATTAAAATCTTAAAATCTGCCCTCAGTGCAGCCCTAGAGAATTTATAGATGGGCTTGATAGGCTCCTTGGAACCCATTGATAACAAATGTGAAGTTTTGTATGGGCATTTTCCTGGGCTGAATTTTCATAGTTTCTGTTTTCAAAAAGATTTTCTGATATTTATAAGAAGTGAAACATCCTTGTTTTATGCTCTAAAATTAGATAAGATAAAGAAAACTGATGTCAAAGATAGTGGTCAGGTGGTCTCTTTCAATTGGATCTATTTATATCTTTGAGTTATCACCATCAGGAAATGAGTAACAGCAGACAGGTTGTAAAATATCAGCTTGAAATATTCCCTACAGTTCCTATCTAGCATTTTTTTTTCAGACTCTTCTTCCTTTAGTTTCCAAATTTTCTAAATTGAATTATGATCAGTTTTTAGGTACTGGGTGAAAGTGATAGAGATGAGTCATATAAGAGCAAATAAAATAAAAGATAGCTAGATGGCTGAAAAGGCCTCTAGAGAGTTTGTGAGAATTTATGAAAGAATCTGTCACATTAGGTATAAAATAGTTGGAGGGCAGATTAAATAAAGGCCGACTCATAGAATTTCCTGCAAGGCCAGTTGTATACCAGTTCATTACTCTTGAAAAATAAAAAAAAAAGTAATTCCTACATTTTAATTTTAAGGGAATATCTCTTTAAGAATTCAGTCATCAAGTATAGAAACTGGCTTTTTGTTTTTTGCATTGAGACAGTATTAGTGGACATATATTACATTCAAAGTATTTATCTACATTATTTTTTGAATCTTCACAAATACCCAATGAAGAAAACACTGTTTCATCCCTAATTTAATGATGAGGAAATTGATGATTAGATAGAGTAAGCAACTTGACAGAAGCTCCAATGATGGAGCTTAGGAATCAAAATCAGTCAACTCATTATGGTATTGACAAAGAAAGGACTGTAAAACCTCAAACTGTGTAAGTGGCTAAGGTACATAGTATAGTTATGTTGATGATTAATATTGATAATGCCATTATTTTTTTAAAAAATTTTTTAATGTTTATTTTTGAGAGAGAAACTGACAGAGTGTGAGTAGGGGAGGGGCAGAGAGAGAGGAAGACACAGAATCCGAAGCAGCTCCAGGCTCTGAGCTTTTGGCACAGAGCCCGATGCTGGGCTTGAACTCATGAACCTGCAAGATCATGACCTGAGCTGAAGTTGGGCACTTAACTGACTGAGCCATCCAGGCCCAATAATGCCATTATTAATAGTATACTATACTATTAATTAGTATACTAATTAATAGTATACTATACTATTAATAGTATACTAATTAATAGTATACTAATAGTATACTAATTAATAGTATACTAATGGAGAAATTATTATTGCAGGTGTAATAATACTGGCTAGCAAAAGCATTCAAAGCAAGAAGTCATTCATAATTTTGTGCCTTTCTGGCTATTATAGCCATTCAACCCCCCATCATGGATACTGTATTTATTATTTTAATTCCTTTCATGGATTTCAGTATAGCATGGTTTAATTTTAAGCAGCTCTAACCCTGTTTTTGTAAGGTGCGTTTTAGCAATTGTCCTGGCAGCTTTAGTAAGTTTGGGAGGTCATTCTAACCTTTCATTTCGATCTGGGAGACATGTATTCTGAAGTCTATGCGAGAGACTGAAATCACAAAGCCAGAGTCATATACATAATGAAATATAAAGGTAATGAAGTGTTGCATTGCTCCATTAGAGAAAAAAAAGAGAAACTATTATCTTTTGTGATTGGTATAATAGAAGGGACATGAGTGTTTTTCATAAATAAACCCTAGTGTATTTTTATGAAACACTAGTGTATTTTTTTATGAAATACTAGTGTATTTTTTATGAAACCAAGCTGCTGATTCAGAAGAATGTTTTAAAGCATAATGACATATGAGAAAATAATATAATTGCAGACTCCAAGCAGTAAAGCATAGTTGAATATTATAGTGAATATATATTTTTTAAATGTTTATTTATCTATTTTGAGAGGATAGAGAGACAAGCAGGGGAGGGGCAGAGAGAGAGAGAGAGAGAGAGAATCGGTTAAGTGTCTGACTTCGGCTCAGGTCATGATCTCACGGTTTGTGAGTTTGAGCCCTATATCGGGCTCTCTGCTGTCAGCACAGAGCCTACTTTGGATCTTCTGTCTCCTCTCTCTGCTCTTCCCCCACAGGTTCTCTCTGTCTCTTTCTCTCTCTGTCTCTCTCTCTCTCACGCACACACACAATAAATAAATAAACTTAAAAAAAAAAAAAAACCCAGTTCTTTGAAGGCACACCAAATTCTCTTCAGTGATGCTGATATTTCTTGTTTGACCAGACTGATAGCATCTTAGAGAATATAGCAAAGAATCCTCTGTGTTTTGAAAAGTTTTTCAAAGGGAATAGCATGACTGGCACTGTTAACATAATTAAGCCGACTCACATTTTTCTGAATGCCTACATGTCGGGCATGACTCTAGGTATTTTGACATATACTATCTTATTTAATTTCTATGTACACTCCTCACTTTTACATGAGAAAGACATGGGTTGAGGGAAGTTACGCTATTGGATGGCAGTCAAGTTTGAACTTGTCTTTCTGACCTTTATTATTCCCAGTTGACAATCATACTTCTCTTGTGAGTATTCTTTCTTCTCTCATTGCTAAAATAGTCACAGTTGTCTTTGACCTTCTAGAGGGAAAGGGATTATCCTGAGAAGGTTAAGCATACTGAAAAAAAATAAAATTCTTTGTCACACAATTCCTACATCATGTCACAGTTATTACAATGGGGAATTATGATGGTTACTAAACACGAATGGTAAATGTTACATTTTTTTAATTTATTTATTTATTTATTTTTTTTTTAAATTTTTTAATATATGAAATTTACTGTCAAATTGGTTTCCATACAACACCCAGTGCTCATCCCAAAAGGTGCCCTCCTCAATACCCATCACCCACCCTGCCCTCCCTCCCACCCCCCATCAACCCTCAGTTTGTTCTCAGTTTTTAACAGTCTCTTATGCTTTGGCTCTCTCCCACTCTAACCTCCTTTTTTTTTTTTTTTTTTTTCCTTCCCCTCCCCCATGGGTTTCTGTTACGTTTCTCAGGATCCACATAAGAGTGAAACCATATGGTATCTGTCCTTCTCTGTATGGCTTATTTCACTTAGCATCACACTCTCCAGTTCCATCCACGTTGCTACAAAAGGCCATATTTCATTTTTTCTCATTGCCACGTAGTATTCCATTGTGTATATAAACCACAATTTCTTTATCCATTCATCAGTTGATGGACATTTAGGCTCTTTCCATAATTTGGCTATTGTTGAGAGTGCTGCTATAAAAATGTTACATTTTTAAAATTATGATGCCAATGGCATGAGCACCTTGAGAGACAACCACCAATATTTTATACTTATCCCTAATTAATCCAGCTACTCTTCCTCTATTTATTATCTTAGTAGTTTACAGGATAAATTACTGTATTCTTATTTTCAATTTCTGTTCTGTATATCTACTGGGGAAGGTCAGAGATTGTACATTAAAGATATTTTTAGCTTGAGATTACTAAGAGCTCAGAATAAAGGTGGTCAAGATAATGTGGTCATCAGTCTTTATATACCAGTTTTCAATTAAAGTAAAATAATTTATTATTAATGGATATTAGAAGAAACTTGACAGATGTATATAATATCATGAGGCAGACATATAAATGTAAGTTGATATTTAGGCAGCCAGGTTTCATTTGGACTTCTCCAGACCAAATGTAAATAATTTTGAAACTCAGTGGATTTTAAAATTAGAGGTTAAACAGAAATTCATTCTATCTAAGTAAATCTACAAAATAGTAATAGTTGAAAGAGGCTGGTGCTATTAGTTTTATTTTGGTATTACTATTTTTCTTATAGAATTTTATGAGAATTGAATTTAATTGTTATAAAGCAAAACATTAAGGTAGATGGAATAATTGTGGTTATCATAACATTTATCATACTTTATTTAAATCTCCACGAGTTCTGAGGAGTCGCATTCAGGAAACTTTGTTTAAGGAAGATTCTTTTAATATTTGGGATTGGATGGTCAAGAGCCAAGAGACTTGAATGGGAACATCTTTCTAGTTCTGGAATTTCTCCTAAGTTGTGAACTGGAAAGAGTGCTTTTCTAACATCGGGATGATTTGACTCTGTATTTGCTGAAACATGGACCACCTTAAGTTGCCCTCTTTCCGTAATAACCTTAAATGAATAGGCGGGTACAGTAGAAATAGCTTGAGCTTGGGCACGGTCAACTTGCTGCATCGGCTCTGTTATGTCCAGACAGCAAGAGTGATAATTATCTTACAGGAATGTTACAAGAAATCAATGAGATTCCATAACTAAATTACCCAGCATGGATTTTGACATATAGTAGATATTTAATAACTGTTTGTTGATTACATAAATTAGTGACAATTTTATGTAAAAACTAAGCAGCCATCTTTCTCCCATCAGAGAGAATACATAAGCAGAGTGAGGAGTTAAGAGCAATGCAAGGGAAAAAAAATGAACAGTAGCATAATAAGGATAATAACAGACATTTTGACTTAAAAACAAAAGTTCCTGAAATACTCATTGCCAAGTTCATAGGATAGAAAGTTTACTTCAATGTAGAATAGAAGTGGAACTATTTGAGAAAGAACTAGCTTCAGAGAAGGCAAAGATTCTGCCCGTATCCAGGTCATAGCCCAAGTTTGGCACATTGATTGATGTTCCACGAATCTTTAAATAAATCCTTAGGAATTAGAAGAGAAAAACAACTGCACTGCCAAGAAAAAAAGCTATTATGTATTCATTAGTTTCGGGAAAATTTTATAAATTATTTTGACAAATGGTAACGGGGTCAATTTTAAGAATATACCTCCTGCCCATAAGGGTAAAGTTACATGCTGTCCCATTAAGACAGTTAGATGTGATTTACAAAAACCTTCAGACGACAGCCTCAAAAACCTTCTGAGGACAGTGCACCAGGCAGCTCTCCTTTTGAGAACTAGCCTGCTGCAAGCAGGGTTCACCACAGTGCCCATACCAATGTCAGACTGTCCTCGGGCTTCTCCCAGCCACTGACTAGAATCAGACCATTTCTGCCCAAAGCAGGATTCTTCTAACAGCCAGTCTCTGCTGTGGGGATCCCTGGGGCCTGACGGAGACATTCTCAGAGCTGTACTGCAGTCTGAGGCTCTTCCTGTACAACTGTCCTCCTGTTTTTCTTTCTGCTTGCGGGGGTCAGACCTGCATCATGGTCTAAGGCTCTTCTACCTGCTGTTGCTCCCTCTCCCCTTACACTTCTCAGGTGCTCCCCACTTCCCCATAAATTTCTTGCACTTCTGATTATGTCTTGGTGTCTGCTTCCCAGAAAGCCCCAAGTGACATACATAGAATGCTAAACAGATGTGTTTCTATAGAATTAATTACTACCTAGCAATTAATGTTATATTATTAAACTTTTCCATGTATCTGGACATACAGATTTTTATACCAATAGACTATTTTTATACCAATAGACTCTTTATAATTAATGGATTATGGATTTTGTCTGATCACACACTTAAAGTGCATTCTGTAGTGAAATGAACTTTTTTTTCCATAGTCCCCTAAAATGATCCCAGATGCCCGTGAGATGTCTCATACCTTGATCCTTTCCAGGCCTTCTCCATTCATTTCACTAATATGTACTTATTGATTGTCTATTAGGTGATCAAGGCACTGAGAACACAGTGGGAAACAAAATAGTCTTGTTTCTTATCCATATGGGAAGAGATAGGCACTAAATAATCATAAACTACAAAAGAACTATAATAGGCTTATATATGAAAAAGGAAAAGTAAAAGAATGAATGAATAAAATGAGAAGAAATAGAAAATTAGGAGAAAAATAAGAAATTATGATGTCGTGGAAGTCAAGAGAAGATAATTTGAAGTATACTTAATTGTGTTATATACTTCTGAGAGGTCAAGGAGGTAAAGGATGGAAAACGTCCTTTGATCTGGTAGCATGGGAATCATAATCATTGCTGACCCCACTAAATGTTGTTGCTGAAATGAAGGAAGAGAGACCTGTTTGATGAGACAGGGCTTAATACTAGACGAGGAAGTGGAGACTAGATGAAGGATATAGACAACTTTCTGAGGTTTGGTTGTGAAGGGAAAGTAGGAAGCAGCGGTGTATTAAAATGGTGGAAGGAGGACTTTGCAAGATGGCAGATGCTAGAGCATGTTGGTAGCATACGACAAGGATCAGTTAAGAGACTAACGAGCAAAGAGGGGGATATCTGCTTTTTCCATCAGAAATTTCTCCTCTTGCTTTCCATCCCAAATCAAATTTCAAATGTCCATAGTTTTTATTTATTTATTTATTTATTTATTTATTTATTTATTTATTTTTGGGACAGAGAGAGACAGAGCATGAACGGGGGAGGGGCAGAGAGAGAGGGAGACACAGAATCAGAAACAGGCTCCAGGCTCTGAGCCATCAGCCCAGAGCCTGACGCGGGGCTCGAACTCACGGACCGCGAGATCGTGACCTGGCTGAAGTCGGACGCTTAACCGACTGCGCCACCCAGGCGCCCCAAATGTCCATAGTTTGAGTGAAAATCTAACAGCCTCAGAAACTATTGATACATGTCTCTTTATCTGAACAGTGTGTAAAGCCTGATAAACTTTTCATTTTATAGGCATTTGAATAGGGCAGAAACTTCCTCAGCTAAAATGAAGCTACATATACATTTAAAAATAACACAAGCTTAGGGGTGCCTGGGTGGCTCAGTCAGTTAAGCGTCCGACTTCGTCTCAGGTCATGATCTCCCAGTTTGTGAGTTTGAGCCCCGTGTCAGACTCTGTGCTGACAGCTCAGAGCCTGGAGCCTGCTTCGGATTTTGTGTCTCCCTCTCTCTCTGCCCCTCCCCCACTCATGCTCTTTCTCCATCTCTCAAAAATGAATGAACATTAAAAAAAAATTAAAAAAACAATACACAAGCTCATGGGACGCTTGGGTGGCTCAGTTGGTTAAGTGTTTGACTTTTGATTTCCGCTCAGGTCATGATTTCATGGTTCATGGGATCGAGCCCTGCGTCAGGTTCTGTGCTGACAGCATGGAGCCTGCTTGGGATTCTCTCACCCTCTTTGTCTGCTCCTCTTCACCCCCCTCTCTCTCTCAAAATAAATTAACTTTAAAAAATATTCAAGGTAAATACTTTGAGGGTGGTAGGTAGTGCCTAAAAGCTCATGTCATTCCATTGATTTTTAACAAATTCTACAAATACAGAAAACATTAAAAGAGAACCCCTGAGAGATTTGGAATTTTGAATGACTGGAGGATCTCACTTCACCTGTTTTAGGATTTCAAATGATTGAAGCTACTATGATAATAATGTGGATTTTGCCTTTAGAATTTAAGCTTTGTGCTTCTGAATTCATTACTGAGGCATGAAAACTTGAATGATCTCTGAGGAGTTAACATTTGTAGTGTGGTGACTACCAAGTAGGGAAAACATTTTCATTTTGTCCCCTTAGTTGTTAAACATTTCCTAAAACTCAGTGAGAATTTTGAAGATCATATAAGAAGAAAATGAATTCAAGAATATGAATTACTGTTATTGAACCAAAATGGCTAGAGATGTTACTTTTTTCAGGCTTATTTTCTTATTCTGTTTCAGAGCTCTGTTGCTGGTAAAACATGAATGTAGATATGAATTGTAATCTATCAGTAGAGAAAACTAATCCATGCTAAGGTTATTTTGAACACTCAAGATTCCATAATTCTGCATTAAATTCCTTCCTTTAGAGACCTCAGAGACTTGGTCTCAGTGTTGCAAATGTGCTTTAAAAAATCTTTCTTTAAAAATTCAAGAAAGTTTTGTATTGATACTAGTATAGAACCATAGAATTTTAAGCCAGGAAGGGGCTTTGGGAATCCTTTATGGCTCTTAATCTAAAAGGGTGCTTGAAATGCTATATAAAATTTTGTTCGTATCTTCACAGGTCAGATTCTCATAGATTTCATTAGATTCTTAAAGTGACTGACATAGAAGAAAAAGACATCTGAAACAGCATTTTATAGAGGAAAAAACCAAATACCTTGAGAACCAAGGCCTTTCCCAATGTCACACAAAATTTTAGTGGGGGCATTTTATATTAAATGACATTCATTTCATTCTAAAGTCCACAAAATCAAACCAGACATTTTTTTTTTTTTTTTTTTTTTTTTTTACTGTCCAAGTCATTTATGAGGTTTGGTGTGAATGACTCTACTATACTGTGTAGGTGCTTTGGCAAAGTTTTGATTTTATTTATAGGAAAAATTAAAAAAGTAAGGGAGATAGACATCTTTGCCTTTACTGGGAAACATAAATAAAAGACTATTAAAATGAAGTTTATTAAATTAGATGCTGAGAGGAAAGCTGCATTGGTATTTTGCATTGCACTAGCCCCATGCTAACATAACCAGTTCAAATCAGAAGAAATGGGATGTGTCCACTATTTTTATGTTTTTCTGTTTCAGAAGTGCAGTGAATAGACACCTCTGTAGAGCCCAGCTGCGATTTCCATTGACTTAATGAGTTTCTTAATGCACCCCATTGTGCCTCAGTATTCGAGAAACATATGGCACATTTATCTCTTAACTATAGATTTGACTTTTTATTGTATATTTTCCACCTGTGACTTAATAGCGTCTTTAAGAAATCATATATGTATCATACACATACATGGCAATTGTGCTATTTGTATGGATATATGCAAAAATGGCTTTTTTCTTAAATATTCCAATAACTCTATGTTCTAGAAAGGAAAAACGAAAAACAACATAAAAACCCACCCTCCTTTTAATGCAATTGTAAATGTTTAAGGCTTTTTGCAAAAGTAATAAGAATATAGAGAAAGTTACAACAAAAGGTTTAAGGTCACTAACTTAAGCCTTTGTTTTGTTACCTTTATCAGTAACAAAAGGTTTAAGGCAGGATATCATGAAATAATTGCACAAATGGCCTAAAAAATTAAACATGGACATTTTACAATACAAAGATATTAAGTCAATAAAAGATGTCTTAAGAACAGAAATGCAGGGGCAGTTGGGTGGCTCAGTCGGTTAAGCGTTCAATTTCAGCTCCGGTCATGATCTCTCAGTTCATGGGTTTGAGCCCCGCGTTGGGCTCTATGCTAACAGCTCAGAGCCTGGAGCCTGCTTCAGATTCTGTGTCTCCCTCTTTCCCTTCCCCTCCCCTGCTCCCTCTCTCTCTCTCTGCCCCTCCCCCACTCCCTCTCTGGCTCCTTCTAAATAAAGGTTAAAAAATTTTTAAAAATTGAACAGAAATGCAATAATCAGGGATTCAGAAAAAAATGGGAGAACATCAATAAATAGTTAAGTTTTTTTTTTTTTGGTAGTGATTTTTCTGAACGTCATTTGATAATGAATCTCGAGTTACAAGTCCTCACATAAATCTTAGTACACCATTATAGATGACTAATTATTGTAAAGCCCAACATGAGAATTAAGTAATTCCCTGGGGCCACCTGAAAGAGCCCAATGTTAACTGCCTTAATGGCACTGGGTTTTGATGTGCAGCTATTATTTTCCAAGCTTTGACTTTGAAGACATTGATCAAAAAATGCCACCTTCTACCACGCACAATACCCCTGTCAGAGGCCTGACAACACCTCATCACAACGACCTTCTGCTCACAAAGAAATGAGTTTCAAAACCAAAAGATTGAATGGCTAAAAGCCAGGGAGGAACTGATTTACCATATTGACTTCTTATTTAGAATCCTTGTTGTGAATGGAAGCCATTTTTGTTTTTTGTTTTGTTTTGTTTTGTTTCTTACATAGCTTTTTAATTGGGACACTTCTAATGAAAGTTCCAGAAGACAGACTCTGGCACAGCAAAGGATAGAAGAGAAAAAGGCAGATGTGTAGCCTTTCAAAGTTAATTTCATCATATTTTCTGATAACTGATGAAAAATTATTTTCTAGGTCCTATGGTAATTCCTCATGAAGAAATACGGATTTGAGGATATTTGAGGAATTGATTTACATATCTTATTTGTGTTCAGTCAGTGTAATACAATAGGAAATAGCACATCAAAATGTTTCTTTTTTTTAAAGTTAACTATTTTGTTTTCTAAAATGGACATAAATGAACTTCTCTTTTGTAAATTTTTATTTTGGGAAAGGCTTTAACCATTTTTTTCCAATGCTGAATGGCAGGGTCTTACAAAACTTTCTTTGAGAGGAAAAGAACATCTTTGAATTGAATGTCAGGTTTTGAAAGGGGTAAAATTCAATATCTAATCTGACTTGATGATGCTTGAGAGTAAAAGGAAAAAAACATGTTTGAATTTCTGGTGGTATAAATCATAAATAAAGATAGGGAAAAACAACGTAAAAACCCCATCATCAAACTTTAGTAAAAGAAGATGTGCTGGGTGCCTGGGTGGCTCAGTTGGTTAAACATCTGACTTTGGCCCAGGTCATGATCTCAGGGTTTGTGAGTTCAAGCCTCACATCTGTCAGCACAAAGCCTGCTTCAGATCTTCTCTCCCCTTCTCTCTCTGCCCCTCCCGTCTCGCTCCCTCGTGCATATGTGCGTGCACGCTCTCTTTCTCAAAATAATAAACATTAAAAAAAAGAAGATGTGCCAAGTATGGCACTTTGCATTCCTCTTTCTTTCTCTCTTCACACTTTTTTTTAAATGGGACTGTTGATAACTGAAATAAGGTACATTCTCAGGGTTGCTCGTGGGTCACCCAAGAAGTACCCCTTCTGAGTAACTGTATCATGGGCAGCTCTGCCTCATGGGCTGCTTCGTGAATCTGTACTACAGTAGAACTAATCTGACTTCTGGGGAGGAGGAGTCTGAACTCTAGACCATCTTGAGGACTTCTCTTTGAAACTTTTTTTCACTTGTAAAATTAGGGTAATGTAATTGGCGTCAATAAGGTGATTATGAGTATTAAAGGACATAATGTATAAAGTCCACACATGGCACATGATACAGAAAAACCAACTCTTGAAAGGTAGTTATGGTAATAAGAGAGATAGCCTTCATATATAGAAGATCCTTTAAGATGGTAACGTTTTATGGGGGAAACTTACTGATAAATGGCTGTTTTTAAAATGAACTTACCTAGCATGCAATTTTTAATTAGGCTTCTTACTAAAAAGCTTCAGTGTTTAATATGTGCTGTTCATTCTGTTAGGATCTTTAGCAGCCACATAAAGGGCTTTCACATACTTCCTGAGTGAAACTGTGTTGCTGTTTATTTAAGGACTGAATTCTGAGGAAATGTTTTCACATACATTAATTTATGAAAGTGAGTTCTATTCAGTGTAAGACAAATCACAGAGCTTATCTCCACCCCTGAGCATGAATTTACTTTAAATATCCTATGAGTTAAAAAATAGAACAAGGATTTCATAAGTTCTGAGTCCTATTTACACGATAGACTTAGATCCATTAGAGTGAACTAAACAAGGAGCATAGCTTTGAACATGTGCTTATGCAATTAACCACGATGACACCAAGGTTTCTTGTTATAGTCTCCGTCAACAGCACTCTTTTATAAATAATTGTTTAAATCGGCAGGCTCACGAAAGGCCATGTAATTTACTCAAAAAACCATCAGCGTATGTTACGGTGATTGGTACTTTTGCCATACTTTGCTTTAATTGCTCCCAATACTCAACCAGAATTTCCAAAATGGTGATTATCTTACTGTGAATTGAAACCTTGTAGAATTATTTTCCTAATGGAACTATGGGTTATCACTGTTAGAAAGCAGCTTCCATTTCCTAGTAAGAAAACCACTGCCATGTAAAAGGAAAAAATGGAATACATGGAAGGATGATGAAGTGAACTGCATACTAAAATTAAAATTCACGTGACCTCTTCAGGAAAAAAACTTGGTAACGTAAGTCAAAAGCTTTAAAAGTATTCAGAACCTTTAATTCAGTACTTTTATTTATAGCAATTTATTCTAAGGAGGTAATTTGAAATATAGAAAACACTTCCAAGTCACATATTCATCCATTTCTTATTTAAAACAGGGAGCGAATGAAACATTATAAATGTCCTAAAGTTGGGGCGCCTGGGTGGCTCAGTTGGTTAAATGTCAGACTTTGTCCTAGGTCCTGATCTCATCATTCACAAGTTCGAGCCCTGCGTTGGGTCTGTGCTGACAGCTCAGGGCCTGGAGCCTGTTTCAGATTCTGTGTCTCCCTCTCTCTCTCTACTCTCCCCCCCCCCCCCACGCTCTGTCTCTCTCAAATATAAAAAAAAAAAAACATTAAAACAATTTTTTAATTAAAAAAAATAAATAAATGTCCTAAAGTAGAAGAAGTAATTATTGTATGACTAAATGGAAAGTTATATAGCTGTTAGAGCTGATGTTTGCAAAATGCTGTTAAAATGGGAAATGTTTATCATTAAGTTAAAACTATCGTATATACAATATTATAAAGTTTTTTATGCAGAAAAAAGAGTAGAACTAAAGAAACACATTAATCCATCACATTCATAAGCAACAATATGTACTTAGATCTAAACATACTGAAAAGTACTGAATCCAGTACAGTGGCATTAAAAGCATAACTGTAGAGTTTCACAAGACCTCTTCTTTTTTTAAAAAAGTTGTCATAAAGTACCTTATTTGATGTTAAACAAAAGTACAGAAGACAAAGTAAACAATAAACCATACTTAAAAAGAAATCACACTCCAGCTTATATAAGCCCCACAGAGGTAAACCTGGAAAAGATTAATTTCTAGTGGACTGGAAATTACTTCTCAAGAATTTCAGAATACAAAGGAAAAGTAATGTGATATTAGTGCTTATTCAGCCAACTGACAAGTAAATCCTGTAACATCCATTCTTTATTTATTTTCAAAGAGGTATTGAGTGTTTACTATGTGCTGGGCATTTAGAAATGGATACGGAAAAAAAAAATGGTACTTCTCCATTCCCTGTCTTTGTTAGTTTCTTATGATACCAGGTAAGTGTCTTCAACTTGTATGGAAAGAGCTCATAAAGCAACAAAGGAAAACACATTTTACTCTATTTTGTAATCGGTGTCCCCTTGATGGGGTAGGTGCAGGAATAATGTATGTGGTCTCCAGCTGGCTTCTTGCCATCCCAGAGCAAGGGATCAGAGATGATGTCCTCTGATGAAGTTCTGTTTCCTAAAATGCACAATGCTGT
The DNA here is from genome assembly GCF_018350195.1 of Panthera tigris. NCBI lineage: Eukaryota > Metazoa > Chordata > Mammalia > Carnivora > Felidae > Panthera > Panthera tigris. The sequence continues at coordinate 46,191,734 of NC_056672.1, forward strand.
GGTTAGTTACAGCTCTGGTATGATGAATTATCTCTCCTCAGCTTCAGGGTATTTTCAGGAGGGAGCATTTACCAATAGATACTGGGTTTTGGAGAGTGGTATCTCTTGGCCAATTATATATACATCACCAAATATGTTTTTTCTTACCCCAGCAATACTCCAGGAAAGGCTGTGTCCCAGAGAAGGCCCATTTCTTCCCAGACCTGGGATGCCTAGCCATTTGATGAACCATAGTCCAATGGCTAAAATTTTTGTCAGTCTGCAGACTGTGGTCTCTCAATCATGATTAATGCTCAATTGCTTTTTGGAGAACCTCAGGCAAAGAGATGTGTAGTTCAAACCCCTCAAAACTGGCAGAAGGTGACATTAGCATACATAGTATGGCTCTGGAAAGCCTTGGGAGTAGATAGACTATACAAGGTTTGCTTACATATGTTCTGAAGCCATGGAGTGAATTGTACATGTTTATCCGTGAAAGAAGAGACAGTTTTGAGCCTTTCCTTCCAAATCCCCAGTTCTCTTGCCAAAAGCTTCCAGCCAAGCTAAGTATATATATTTCAATTTTATCCTTTACCAGCAGGTTAGTCCAGGCTATTTTCCCTCAAGAGAGATGCTTTGACAGAGGCCTTAGAAGGGTAATAATGTGGTCCTTTGGAGATTAAGAACATTAATGAAATACAATTTCAGACGAGGGTTGGCAAATGAAATGAACCACAGACTTGGAAGTATCCTTGAAGATGACTTAATGTTTTCAGCTGTCAGTGAGAAAAGTAAGCTGAGAGTGTAACTCTCCAATTCAAGCTGTCCTAGCTTAGTTGAGATCCAGGCCTGTGTTTGCAATTGCTGCTTCACACTTCCAACTCCTCTGTGCTGATTGGTTGGTTCTGGGAACCAACAAAACATGGCAGTTAACTGTAAGCGTTTAGGGTGGACGAGGAATTCAAGTAGAAATGAATCATTTAAAAAGGTACATTAATGTCTTTGAACTTGGGAGAGATTCTATTTATTGGTTCCCTTTTCTTCCTTCTGATCTGCCTTACATTTCCCATTTATCAGACTGGTCTGTTTTTTTTTTTTTGTTTTTTCTTTCTTACTTTATTTTGAAAAAATTTGTACATGACATATTTGTGATACTTGGACACAGTTTAATTAAAAACATGTTTCTTCTTATCACCTTTTCATTTGATGAAACTGTTGCCACTGTTAAATTGCAGCTGTTAACATCTTCTCAGTGACTTATGAGAACAGTCACAGTACTCAATTGCTGTGAGAGTAAAAAGAAAAAAAGTATACATAATTTGAGAAAAAGAGAGAATGTGTCATACTGTTAAGGGGAGAGATTCAAGTTTTCCAGTGTGTTTAAGAAGAAATACAAGTGTTTAAAATCATTGCTCTGGCTTTGGGCGCTAAGTTTAGGATTATCTTTGTTCAAAATACTTTCACATTATTCTATGCCTTTTTTCCCCAGAGGTAACGGGGTTTTATTTTTGATAACGACCTTATCATAGTATAACTGCCAAATAATAAACTGCAAATATATAACGTACACAGTTTGGTAAATTTTGACATACGTATACACACAAAATCATTATCACAATTAAAATAATTAAATGTATTCGTCATCTCCAAAAGTTTCCTTTGATCCCTTGTAGTCCCTCCTACTCATCTTTCACTGTCCCTGTACAACCTCTTTCCAGCTGCATATGGATGTCCAATCGTTTCAGCAAAATTTGTTTGAAGAAAACAATCTGTTTTCCATCCACCAGATTGTCTTTGTACCTTTGTATAAAATCAGTTGTCTAAGTATGGGTGCATCTATTTCTAAAATCTATTTTGTCACATTGGTTGATTTTTCTCTCTTTTCACCAATGCTACACACTGTTTTGACTACTGTAACTTCGTAATAAGTTTTGAAAAAGGTATTTTTAGCCTTGCAACTTTATCCGTGGCTATTCTAGGTCCTTCTTTTGCATTTCCATGCAGATTTTAGAATGCATTTGACAATTTCTACCAAAAAAAGTCTGCTGGAATTTTAACTGAAATCGAATTGATCTATAGATAATTTAGGTAGAATTGTCTTCTTAACAATATTGAGTCTTCTGCCCCATGGACGTGGTAGATCTCTCCATTTATTTCGGTCTTTAATTTTTGACACCAAAGTTTATTAATTTTCAGTCTTTCACACACTGATTATTTATCATTTAAATAAATGCATTTTATTTAAATACATTTACTTAAAAATTGTTTTCACTTCCTTGGATGAAAACCAATATCACTTGCCATAATTGGAAGGTAACTTTGATAATCAAATAAACAGAAAAATAGTGTTACATTTCAGGTAAACACTGGTACTTGCTGAGGCTCTTAAATTTTTTTTGTTAAAAAGCATAATTAACAAGTCTTTAAAGATTCTAAAGATATACTTACACCAAGCTGATCCTTTTCCTTTATGTACCCAAGTCCTACAAATAATAGGAAAAGGGAATTTTAATGACCCATGTAGCACTAAAAACTCATTTCTCTAATGTTGGATATGAGTTCCATAGTTAGGGAATAACTAGCTATTAGGAGTGGCTTGAGCAAAGATCTAGGAGTATGAGAAAATTTGAGGAGCATAGAATCTGCAAGGTTAGAAATTCTTAGAGTGGTAGTTTTAAGCCTTGGTTGTATATAATCATCGCCTCGAGAGTTTAGAAGACTCAGGCCAAAAGAATCAGAATATTTGGATTGGAGCATCTATATCTTTTAAAAGTTACCTAGGTAGTTCCAGTGCTTAGGAAGGGTGGAAAATCTCTGTGATAGAATGTTAGGATATTAATATGGGAGGATGTTGATGGTGGTGATGGTATTAAGTGGGCAGGCAGGAGAAAGCCCAGATTGATTAGCAGTGTCTGCCCTGGATGTCAGTGGTTGTGATGCTAAAAATGTCATTGTTACTTGCCATCTTAGGGCTAGAATATGAATTGCCTGTCAAGGTAGCTGAATATTATTTTGAAGAACTGACAGAGCCCTGACTCTCCTTTCCATTAAGAACAAACACTCATGAATGTTCTGCTTCAGATACTCTTTCAGTTTAAAAGCAGTGTGATCTTTTCCTGCATTTAAGGGCATTAAATGCATATTTTAAGAGTCCTTATTATGATAGCATATTTAAATGCTAAATGACCTTTCCCAATACTTTACAATAGAAATGTGAAGTATTTTTGAAGCGGCTTTAACACAGTTGCTGCCTATAACGAGTTCCACATAAGAAATGCATAGACTTCTTTGGGCAGCAGCACGTGTAACACGAGTAATCCAGATTTGCATTTGTAAATAAAATGAATGAGAAGAATCCGAATGTGAGTGGATTCCCTTCATTATTTATGCATTATTTTGATGCAGTCCTAAGTAAGACCCGTTTAAAATAAGGCATCTTTGGGGCACCTGGGTGGCGCAGTGGGTTCAGCATCGGACTTCCGCTCGGGTGATGATCTCACGGTTTATGGGTTCAAGCCCTGCATCGGTTCTGTGCTGACCACTCAGAGCCTGGAACCTGTTTTAGATTCTATGTCTCCCTCCCTCTCTGCCCCTCCCCTGCTTGTGCTCTGTCTGTCTCTCTCTCTCAAAAAAAACAAAAACAAAAACAAAAACAAAAACAAAACAACAACACTAAAAAAAATAAAATAAGGCATCTTTCAGGTGGGTAATATTTGCCATCTGTCAAGCTCTGTTTTCTCCCTAACATTGACCATACTACCATCCTGAAAACTTCACCTGGAAAGGAAAAGAAAAGACAACTCCACATCCAAATCCTCAAACTTGCTTTGGAGAAGCGTGGAACTGAGGAAAGGAGAACTTCAACCTTGCTTAAATTTACGAAGGGCAGAAAGAGGCATGGCAGAGGGCCGGAAGGTGGTGTCATAAAAATCTACGCTGAGCAATTGGTGGGGAGGCAAGTGGGAGAAAAGGGCTCCTCTGGGGAACGCACCTTTGCAGCCCTTCGGGACAGTTTCTTGCGTCGCCCACTGTCCCTCCTCCCAGGCAGCTCCCACTCTCCGCCCGGCCCTCCCTCCCAGGGCTTCAGCGCTCGGCCTGGAGACCTGGTGGGCGGGGAAGCGTCTCCCGCCCTGCTTTCTCCCGCGCAGAGGGCGCGCGGAGCACAGGGGCATTAACTTAGCGCCCCGGGACTCTTTAAGAGGCTTACTGGGCATCTGCGCCTCTTAGCGTCCCCAGCCCCCGGCCAGAGTTGCGTCAAACTTTGCCCGTGTGTGGGTGGGAGGCAGCGGGACCGCGGCCGGTCCTGCCGCACCCCGCTGCCGGCAGGGTTAGCTGTGGACGGCGCACTTTGCTCGCCAGGCACTTCTCAAGAATGGAGCAGTCACAGTGTGGCAGCAGAGACCGCAGCGGCAGCGGCCGACCCCACCTGGCCCCGGGGCTGGTGGCGGCCGCCCCTCCGCCCCCGTCTCCGGCGTTGCCAGTGCCCCCGGGGATACCGGTTCCTCCAACTTTCCTGCGGCCGCCCAGCCTCTTTCTGCGGGCAGCCGCAGCCGCCGCGGGAAGCGGGGGCTGCGCGCCGGCTCCCGGACTGGAGAGAGGGGTGGGCGCCGTGGGCTGCGGCTATCCGCGGACACCCAAGTGCGCCCGTTGTCGCAACCACGGCGTCGTGTCGGCACTCAAGGGCCACAAACGCTTCTGCCGCTGGCGGGACTGCGCGTGTGCCAAGTGCACCCTGATAGCCGAGCGCCAGCGCGTCATGGCCGCCCAGGTGGCGCTGCGCCGGCAGCAGGCCCAGGAGGAGAGCGAGGCCCGGGGGCTGCAGAGGTTCCTGTACCCGGGGCCCTGCGGGCCCGGGGGTCGGACACCCGGAGGCGGCAGCCGAACGGAGAATTCCCAGGCCTCGAGCGGCCGTGTGGCAGTGACGACGCTGGGACTGGGTGCCCTGAGACACACTGATCTGGCGACCCCTGCTTTCCAAGTTGTCCAGCCAGATGATATGGAGGAAAACCAAGGTGAGTTGGTCTTTCCATCTACTCTTTGCAAAGAAAAATGGTTGTTTTGGAGAAAAGCGCTTGGAAAGAAGTAGCCATGCCTCCGTGATGGGCGAGAAAAGTTGTTTAAAAGAAGCATTCATTTAAGTTCTCGGAAACTGCACTGTAATATAAACGTTAATGAGGGTGTTAGAGACGCATCACCTTGGAAGGGCGTTTTGTACTCTTAGCGGATCGGAGAAGATCCTGTAAAAGGGAAGCGTGAGTGATTAGATGAGCAACTCATGCTGGGAATGGAGTTTGCACCCAAGTTGCTCTTAACTTTGCGTGAGTTAGAACTTCAAGCGGGCATGGGGTGAAAGCGTAGTGCTCTATACTCCTTTCAGTTTTAAAACCAGAGTTAATCTTCCAGTTGTGCTGGGAAATGCACTGATTGTTGGGAATACAGTTCCTCATCTCTGGGGCAAAGCTTTGGTGCCAGCTAGAAGTGGAGAAATCTACCAAACCCCTTTTAACCTTCTTCCCTTACCTTAAAAATTTTAATCACCTCCTCCAACTGTTTGTCAGCCTCCAAAAGTGTAGAAATACTAGCTGTAATATTTGAAGTTTCAACTCTTTCCTACAGGAGAGAAATTTAAGTTTCCCAGATTTGGGAAACCATTAGGGAGAAGTCCAATATTAGGAATTTCTTTTCCAAGGAGTTTTAATTTTTTCTCTTACTTATTGACTGCAAAACACCTACATCCTCTGCATTAGGTAAAAAAAAGATATCTGTATTTTTTAAATTAGAGTTAAATAAAGTTTTCCTGCTGATGTAAATCTCACTGTATTTTAATTTCCCAGCCCTAACACTAAGCAGTGAAAATGTCATTTCAGTATTTTTGTATATATTCAAGACAAGTTGTGTCATATGAAATTCTGTGATAATGAAGAGTAAATTATTAATTGGAAAACTTCCTTGAATTGTGAGTATTGCAGATCTTGGATCGCAGGATGTACTTTTGAAAAAGACTATCTCTGTATTTAAATATGGCATATTTGATTTTGTGTTCACCTATGCCAGTGTTTTGCCCATATTCTAGTTTATTTCAGTGGACTAAATAGACTATTTCTTATGAAAAATCAAAGAGTGCCAAAAACAAACTCATTAAACACATAGTAACTGCTATAAAAAAAGTAAAAGTTAAAATTCTGTAAACTAAATGAACAATGAAATCTGGCTGCTAAATCTCTGCTAGACATTGATTTATATGTTTTTTGGGGGCGAGAGAGCAAAGTGTTCTGTTTTCTAGGGTCAAGTATTTTATTTTATTCTTTGCCTCAGTTGACCTCCTCTTTTGAAAAGCCATCCCTATAAGCCATTCTAAACTGACTGCCTCATGTTATCCAATATCCATAAACTGCAATATTCTATTTAATTTACTCATTAGACAAAAACCAATGAGTGATTCAGAGGTGAATAAGATTTTCCTACACACAAAAAACTTACATACAAAAGAAGGAAGACTATATATACCCCAAACCTACAATACAAGACAAACTGTACAATGATAAAAGTAAAGAAGTAAAACCAGGTATAGGAGTTGAGAGAACAGAGAGATGATGTAAATGGTATCACATATCTTAAAGATATCTTATTTTCTGGATAGTCTTATGCAATCAGTATTTTATTACATTATTTTGTACTCTGTGAGGGCAGCATACTAACAAAAATTATTTTGTGCATAAATTGCTTGTAGGCATGAAATTTTGATCCCTTACATGTTCAGAGGGCATATTTAGTGAGTCATAGACTCTGAGTACCTCACTTGACAGTTCACTCTTTCTAATGGAAATAGAGATCAAGTATAAGATAAGAGGAAATGTAAACCAAATTAAAAGTTGTTTAGTGAATGTATACATTATTATTATTTTCCTGGCATAAGCTATATAAAGGGCATTAAAATATTACTGTTATTAATATTAATATGTTCAACATGTTGAGGCATAAAATCAGATTTTTGTATAAAAATATTTTTAGAGAACTTACCTTAATGTTGGAAGGGAGTTGTGATTTGAAGCAAATAACTAATATATTGACACTTTGAAGATATGTACAGATTACAATAGTGCAATAGTGCAGTTTATAATTTTCTTTTAGAAACAATTTGACTGGGGGCACCTGGGTGGCTCAGTGGGTCGAGCGTCCGACTTTGGCTCAGGTCATGATCTCACGGTTCGTGAGTTCGAGCCCCGTGTCAGGCTCTGTGCTGATGGCTCAGAGCCTGGAGCCTGCTTCCGATTCTGTGTCTCCCTCTCTCTCTGCCCCTCCCTCGCTCGCACTTGGTCTCTATCTCTCTCAAAAATAAATAAACTTAAAAAAAATTAGAAACAATTTGACTGTACACTTAAAAAAATATTTCCTAGGGATTGAAAAAGAAAAGTCCACATTTCAGAGCATTAAAAACTACCAGGTGTCTATTATCTCTCCTATAAAATGAAATACGTGCACTCTGGTATGATTTCAGATTGGTACAGCAGTGCTCATTATTGGTTTAGATTTGAAGTGAAATGAAGAATTTGTTGTTTTTCACATTATTCGGGTAACTTAATTGAAACCTGAAATGTGAGCATTAAAAAAATATTGTTGAAATTTAGTATTAGGTATTAAATATTCATTGTCATAGTGAGATTGTTCTTTCCTTTGTCTTCTTATCTAAACAATCATTTTATTTAGTTCTTTTTTGCATAGTGTCATTTTGAAAAAATAGCTCACTGGGATAACAATGAAATTTGGGTAACAATCACCAAGTAATGCAAATACTGTGAGATATTGATCTTATGCTAATAGTTGGGGTAATAATAGACTTTTATCTTTTGATCCCTAAATTAACTACAGCATTTGAATATATAATTTTGTGACCCTGAAATGACATAATAAATAGCATTTCCCCATTGTTCCAATACCTGCATTTCTGAATGACTTTTTAAACTTCTTGTTCATTAAAATTTCTTGCAGTAAATAAATATTACTAATATGCTATGAGTAAATGAATTATCTTATCCAGCATTATTTTTGAGTAGGTAGTACTATTTTTGGGGAAATTTCCCTTTATTTGATTCCTTTTTTTTTTTTTTTCTCTCCCCCAGAACTAAAAGAGAGTAAATATGAATCATGCCAGAGTGGACAAGAAGAGCCAGTCTCCAAATCCCATCAACGTACTCTGGGATCCTCTCCTAAGCCTAATGGTGTCATTGGAAAACAAAACATCAGGCCGTCTATTTCAGAAAACTCAACCAAGGATGATAGCATTCAGCCTCCTCACCCTGGGGAGTTATCAGGAGGGGAAGAGAGTCCCAGGTCCCTGTCATCATCTGATTTGGAATCAGGAAATGAAAGTGAGTGGGCCAAAGACTTCACTGCTACCAGAGCCAGCCTTCCCACACTGTCCTCAAGACCAAGAGACCCTCTTGATATCCTTACCAGGATTTTCCCAAGTTATAGGCGTAGCCGACTAGAAGGCATTCTGCAGTTCTGCAAAGGGGATGTGGTCCAAGCCATTGAACAGGTCCTAAATGGGAAGGAGCACAGACCAGACACCAGGGACCTAGCAAGCTCAGGAGAATTGGCAAATACAGCTTTTCAGAGAGCTTCAAATTTTAGTTTAGGTGGAATTGGTTTTGGAACTCTAGGGAATAAATCAGCTTTCTCTCCTCTTCAGACTACGTCTGCCTCTTATGGAGGTGATTCACATCTCTACAGCTTAAACCCCAGACTAGGTATCAATCCGTTACGGCTGGCATATTCCTCTCCAGGAAGAGGGCTATCTGGTTTTATGTCTCCTTACCTAACTCCGGGGTTGGTACCAGCACTGCCTTTTCGGCCAGCTTTGGATTATGCATTTTCAGGAATGATTAGGGATTCTTCCTACCTTCCTAGCAAAGACTCCATAACTGGTGGCAGATTGTATTCCAGGCCAAATCAGGACAATCTGTAATATTTCTGCCTATTCTCCCTTTCTGGAACATTTCTAGAAGCATGCAACACAACCCTCACATCCACAGCTATTAATGTGTACATTATGTATGTGAGTGGATGACTAGGCCTTATATTTCTTTTTACAACCAATATGATAGATTTGAGATCTAAAGACTTTTCTTTAGCATTTATTAAGTGAAAGAAGCATTTAAACATTATACGTGCCTTGAATAAAGCCATTTCAGGAAATATTTTTACTTTAATGAATTTTCTCCCTAAAATATCAGTTGTAAGAATTCCTGTTTTAAAACTATACTTGTTTTTATTTTATTGAAAAATGGAGTTTATAGTTGTAAAATGTTTATAAGGGTTAATGTTACCCGGTATATAAAATGAACTAACAGGAAGAATTGAAAAGTTGAGGTAATTCCAAATAACTATTACTTTGAACTTTTTCTTCCCTTCTGTTCCTTGTACACAGGAGAGAAAAAACTTATTTAAAGTATTTTAAAGAATTTTATTCACATTTAAGTGGTTAGTAATAAGTAAAACTTTTGAGAAATTTAAATTCCTTATTTTTTTTCTGTATGTTTTATTTTCATTCATTTGTGCCATTTGTGATAACAAGTGCCATTAATAAAACATTTCTCTTTAAAGCGAACTTTGCAAATCACACAAAGCCTGTGAACTAAATTTTAGGAAATGCGACTGCACCATCTCCTGGCCACTATCACTAATTGCATCTAAGTTCTGGTGAAGTGTAAAAGTTAGAAACAAATGGTTTCCTGATAAGATAAGCTAACCTTGTTTTGAAATGATCATTTTGGATCATGCTACAACTTTCATGTTATAAAGTGAACATCTGCTGTGGGTGAGGATTTTAATCTTTTTTTTTTTTAAATCTGGAGAAATACTCCTTTCTGTATGTTGGTGACAATATGGCAGCCATTCTCAAAGGTAAAAATAGTCTTATTCAGATAATTTAAATAGCTGCTCAGATAAATATTGACTGATGGTAGGTAGATGATTCTTAATGTACTGAGGCGAGATATAAAATTTCCAAAGGGGAAATATTATCATTAAATTTTAGAGGATTCTTTGAGATTTTAATAATACTTTTTGTTCTCCATCTGGAGCATACAAAAGCTATTTATTTTAGTAAGTGGAATGTCCCTGAGAAAACTACTTATAAAACAATTTTATGAAGTTTTCTTTATATGTCATCATTTATTTATTTTTTTTAAGGACAGTAGCTTCATTGTTGTTGTTAGGAATAAATGAAAACCCAGCTGTGCTAAAGGATAGTTGATGAGTTAGAAATAGGTTAGGGGCGCCTGGGTGGCTCAGTCGGTTAAGCGGCCGACTTCGGCTCAGGTCATGATCTCCTGGTCCGTGAGTTCGAGCCCCGCGTCGGGCTCTGGGCTGATGGCTCAGACCCTGGAGCCTGCTTCCGATTCTGTGTCTCCCGCTCTCTCTGCCCCTCCCCCGTTCATGCTCTGTCTCTCTCTGTCTCAAAAATAAATAAACGTTAAAAAAAAAAATTAAAAAAAATAAAAAAAAAGAAATAGGTTAAACAGTTTGAGTAACACGATTCACTAAAACTTTCTTAGATTATATCAGTGTGTATGTGTGTATATATATGCATATATATTTTATCAGAAAATATATTAAATGTGTAGTATCTCATCTTGGTATAGGATGTAGATATATTTGGTAGAGTATGCATTATTTTTAGTGGTGTGACTATACGAAAGCAGATCTTGTAAAGACTTGTTGTAATCAGTATTCATTATTTATTAAAAAGTTTCAGATTCTAAGCCTAAGCCAAAATGCAGTGCCTGGCAAGTAGTTGATATTCAATTAATATATACTGAGTGAAGGAACCATTTTGGATAATAGATCTTTCTGAGACTCTGGTAAATCTTTTTTTTTTTTTTTAATGTTTTATTTATTTTTGAGACAGAGACAGAGCATGAACAGGGGAGGGGCAGAGAGAGAGGGAGACACAGAATCTGAAACAGGTTCCAGGCTCTGAGTTGTCAGCACAGAGCCTGATGCGGGGCTTGAACTCACAGACTACGAGATCATGACCTGAGCCAAAGTCGGACGCTCAACTGACTGAGCCACCCAGGCGCCCTGAGACTCTGGTAAATCTAAAGAACTCTATATATGGCCTACGCACAGTTTTGCATATAATTTAACAGGGTTCTTGAATCTCTAAATGCCATTCACCATTCAGTATAGAATCCTTGCTGATTCTTAAATTGTTTCCATTGCATTAATTCACTTCCAAATGCTATTTTTTTTGGAAAAGTACTAGATCCTATAGAGGATACCAAATGTAAAATATTGTGCTCTCAAGGAAGTTACGTTATACAATAGAGATCTGGCTTTTTTTTTTTTTTTTTAGATCTGGCCTAATAATATAACAGTGCCAGAGATATTGGATTCTTTGTGTGGTTTACATAATGATATGCCTGTATCCTTTGAGAAGCTGAATTGCTTTTGAACTGGGGAGAACATCCATTTTGGGCCATATTCAAATTAAAAAATAATGTTATAACCTTAAAACTTAATTTACATAATGCTTTACATATTTCATACCCTTTACAATATTTTTAGAACTAAATAAGCTTATAGAGTAGGTCCCATTTTCTCCAACATTAAATTGAATGTGAGGGACTTGAGGCTCAGCAGTAGTGTTGTCCATCCCCAAGATTACCATAATAGTGCCAATCGTCAGCAGTAGAATTTACTTCACCAATTTCAATTAGACTCTAAGTTCTGAGAGACTTAGACTCATGTGTGTCTCCTCACAGCTTTGTATAGTATCTGGTATACAGCAGGTGCTCAAATAATAGCTTTCTGTGACTGAATTAAACCTAAAAAGGAAGTATTAGCTTAGAAATGTGCTTATTCAACAGCTGTTTATTAAACTCCTACTTTGTGCCAGTCACTGTGTTAGACACAGGAGATAAAGTGGTTAATACAATACAAGAGGTTAACAAGGCCTCACCTCAAGTTGTTCATAGTCTCTATTTATCCATGTGTACAAAAAACAACCAATTATGCAGTGTTGGTGCTATTTGACAATGTTGGTCTGCATAATTGTGAGGTTTATGCCCATGGATGCTGCTTGAGGTCTAAATTCCTAAGCCACTAATTAGGAAGAGGACATCTATTTCCATGTAATGTGTTTACGGAAGTGTAATTTTTTTGAGAGGTAAACTGCATTCAGGTGTCTAGTGAAAGAAGTGGGCAAAGAGAAGCTTTTGTTCCCTTGAATGGAGTGTGTGGAAGTTACTCTAGCTTCCTCATGGCCTCTGGATTGGAGCTATTTCCTGACCCCAATCCCAGGGTTGAACTTTTGGAATTTCTCTGAGTCCGTGCATAGGCCTCCTGGTGTAAGGTCTCACATCTGGCTATTCTATGAAAATGGTTTAGAGTTGGGGGGACAATTGAAGAGCATGTGAGTCAAATGGTTTATTTTTTTCTCTGCAGTTCCTGCTGAAACAAAAAGATTTGGGGGATTTTAAGACTGTCCTTTCTAGGAATTCCTCACTGTGAACTTAGAACTAAGAAAACTATGAAGTGGCCTCCTCATTCAACTCTTTATTTTTTTAAACACGGTTTCCTTAGACATTTGTTTTTCTTTGAAATTAAAAAGCCTTCAGAATGCAAGAGACACTTGGCATAAAGAACCTTATTATTTACCACTGTGAATAGAATTGTTCTCCCATTCACAAAATGAGATGAAGTGCATCATTAGCTTCATAAAGGTAAAGCTATCCTCTGGGCACCGTGATTCTTCAGTGTAGACACTCGTCCTTTAGATCAAGGGTAACAGGAAAAGTTCTTGCTCAGATCCTTTCTTCTCCCTCCCCACATACCTCCAATAATCCTGTTATGGATGCCTGCACTGCAAAGCGAGGCCCATAGTTATTTGGCATAGTTCCCTCCAAATTGAAGCTGTTCTGGTGTAACATTTCAGAGCAGCTGTGCCAAACATTAAAGTACTTTTTTCTTTTTTTTTTAGTTTTTGCTTGCTAAGTATCCGAATGAGAGAAATTCATTACTATTTCCCCTTTCTGAGCTCTACACTAGTGATGGGGAATTCAAGGAAGACAGGATGACAGAGAAGAGAACTATGAAGATGTCTGTTTTTTTACTTTTGCTAATTTGGCAATTAAAAAACTTACGGTGTAATTTCTTTAGACTGTCACAGTATCCTCTATGTCATAATGGCCCCATTATCTAGTTTTAAGAGGATGCTCATAGTTTTAAAATGGGTGCACAGACGTGGCCTTATCAAAACACCTGTGTCAAAAAGTTGCTTTAAAATATCGAATGTTTAGGGTGCCTGGGTGGCTCGGTCGGTTAAGCGTCCGACTTCAGCTCAGGTCATGATCTCACAGTCCGTGAGTTCGAGCCCCGCGTCGGGCTCTGTGCTGACCGCTCAGAGCCTGGAGCCTGTTTCAGATTCGGTGTCTCCCTCTCTCTCTGCCCCTCCCCTGTTCATGCTCTGTCTCTCTCTATCTCAAAAATAAATAAACGTTTAAAAAAAATTTTAAATATCGAATGTTTATTAAACTCCATTTTAGTGATAAATTCATTCAAGAAAAATAGACTAAAAAAATAGGCTAGACATTGATATAAATGGAAGGAAATGTATAGAAAGTTGAACAAGCAAACCAAAAAACGTTGATTAGAAAATCCATGTCAAGCAGGAAGTGTTTTAGATTCCTGTCCTTGACCTTTTATAAATTTTTTGTCAACCAGTTAGATGAAGGAATAAAGGTATACAATTCACTGTTATCTTATTCATGGGCAACACCTATTTAGGAAGGGCAGCTAATCTTTTGGAGGACAGAATTAAGTTTTAAATTATTGATTCTCACCCTCTAACTTCCATTCCAGTGAACTGATAATAATGTTCAAGATGTTAGGACAACAACAACAACAACAACAACAACAACAACAAAAACCCAACCAAACAAAAACCCAACAAAGGAAGAGAGACCTGGATTTACAACACCTTCTTAGGAGAAAAAAAAGTAATGTTATCTACTGATTGGTAAATTTACCATGAGATTACCGTGTAACATGCCTGTTCTAAAAGTCAAGTGAAATTAGATTACGTGAATAGGAATAAAGTGTGTGGAATGAGGGAGGTGATAGTACCACGGAGTCTGGAATATCAGTTGGTCACATATTGGCGGAAGTCATATGATTGGTTCTGAATGCTGTACACCAAGAGTGATTCTAAAACCTGGAATAAAACAGAGAGGTATAAAAGGCTAAGTGGTGATGGTGGTGGTGGTAGTACTGTTTTATGAGAAAGTGTTAGAAATAGGACAAATGACAATATTTAAAGAGCTAGCATATGACCAAAGTGGATTGGGGTTATTCTGTAGAGTGTAGAGGGCATGGAAAATGAAAGTTACATGGAGAGAGAATTCAGAGGAACATAAGGAAGGACTGTTTGGCAGTTGGCAACTGTCCAAGAGTGGAATGTGTGCCTTGTATAAAAATGTGTCCTGTACACAGTGAAAACACCATGTAGAAATGACCATTTAGAGGCCTGCTTGATGAGTTTTTCAAGCACTGCTTCCATGTTGGAACTCAGTCATAAAGAAAGCCAGAACAATGGTTAATGTTTGCTGAATAAATGATTTTAAATTCTAAGATGATGACAATGAAAACACTCAACCATTATTTGTCAGTGAAGCACATTGTAGTTTTGTTCCTCGAAAGTCTCAGGAGTAGATGCAAAAGGAAGAGACAGAATAGTGTATGATTTATATAGGGAGTGAAGAAGTATAGAGGTTAGCAGGAGGTCAGTTGGTATACAGTTGGTCAGTTGGCCTAAAAAAAAGAGAAGGGCTTAAAAAGGACACGAAGAACGCTGGAGATAAACATATTTTCCAGAAAGTGCACATTGGCATGTCTTCCTGAAAGGAGCGTTTACGCTGGAGTTGGGGAGACTTAGGATGGATTTAGCTAAATAGGCAGGTTAATTAAACTCGTGGTCATCTGTTCTCTTTCAGTAAAGCAAGGATAATAATTCTGAGCTATAGCTGATCACTATTAATAGATCTTACTAGAGTAGAGAAATGGGAGAGAGGAAAAATTGGTGTATGAATGCCCACACTTAGAAACAAGGGAGAAATGAATGCTCCTATCCACTAGTGCCTTCATATTTGTAACTAATGATGGGATCGTAGATGGTATTGATAACTTAACTTTTCCCACTCCCCGTTTCATATTTTTTGCCCCCAGCCAGTGTCTGAGTTCATTGTGGTTCCTTACTTAGTGGGGTGGCTCAAATCTTCATTCCTAAGGAATCTGTGCTGTTACAGTCCTGCTTTTGTTGAGTGGCTGTTAACTTCTTACTAACTTTTACCATAAAATGTGGGAAGACGAAGTAACACTCTCGTGGATCTCTTCCATGCTAAAAATACTCCCCCTGCTTCTTTCCTATTATTTGTGTCAAGAGGTGTCCCAAGTAGCCAATGGTAATCTCAGGTTCCAGGACAATGTTGTATTGTTTGGTGGAATCACTTTTCCTTTGGGAATGAAGACTTCTAAGGCAAAAATGCCAAAAGTTGTAGAGAAAGGAAAGAAAAACGTTGCTAGTGAATCATTAGCATTAATACGAGAAGAGCCATTTCATTGTCTATCTTGTGATTCCTAGACTCATGAATTCTGGGTATAGGAGAAGCATCACTACATATTTACAGCTGATTCAAAGCATATCTTACATCTAGGAGGACATTATTCCGGCCCCATAAAGTGCTGTCACCAGCTGGTGCCATAACTGAGTCTTCCAAAGGCCATTCCATAATTTTATTAAGCCAGCTGTTTCAGGATGAGGGAAACATGATGATACCAGAGAAAGAAGTCCATGAGCATGAGACAAATGTTGTACTTCATTTGCTATAAAGTGAATTTCTTTGTCAGAAGCAATGTTGTATGGAATACTGTGAAGGTGAATAAAGCATTCAGTAAGCGCACAGATGGTAGTTTTAGCCGAAACTGAGAGTAGGAAAGACAAAACCATATCCAGCATAAATGTCTTTTCCAGTGAGAACAAAGAGCTGCTCCTTCAATGATGGAAGTGATCCAGTGTAATCAACCTGATACCAGGTGGTTGGCTGGTTCCCCCCAGGAAAGGGTGCCATTTTAGGGGCTCAGTGTTGATATTTGCTCTTGGCAGGTTGGGTACTCAGCAGTGGCTCTAGCCAAATTGGCCTGGGTGAGTGGAAATCCGTGTTGCTGAGCCCATACACAAGTTCCATCTCTGCTTCCATGATCATTGTCTTCATGAGCCAGTTGAGCAATTACGGAGATAAAAGAATGGGGGAAAGAATGGGTCACTTTGTGCAAATGATTATTAAGATCTTCCTCTTCTAAGATTGCTGTTTGGGACAGCATTTTTATGGAACAAAAAGATTCTCATATCTGTGCCCACTGGGAGAGGTCTTTCCACATATCTCTTCCCTAGATTGTGTTTTTTTCATGTTTCTCCCAGCTATGTTTCTTCTGGCCAGAGAGCCAAACTGTGAGCCACTGCTCATGACTCATTTTTAGATAGGTGCTTCCATCCATCTATTCTTCTCTTCCAGGCAAAATGAACAATCAGGTCCACAGCTTGAAGTTCTTCCCATTGGAAAGATTTTCTTCATTGCTCTCCTCCAGGGCCACACCTGTAGTACTGCAGCTGTACATTTTAGATAGTGCCAGAATCATGTGTAGAATCATCTGTGAACAAGGACCAAATTGTTCTTCTTTATTCTGGTGTCATAGACAACTTCACATTAGAGAGAAAGGAGGAAATGTGGCAGGGGTCTGAGCCATGGAAATTTGAGCCACTTTTCATGTAACTGGTTTGTGACTTCAAAACTTGGGGAGAAAAACCTATGTATCACTTCCACTTGACTAAAATACTGCTATAGAGGATTTTGTGGGTCACACAACACTCAGTTCATATGAGTATTTCAGGTCACATGTTTATTTAATGGCCAGTATTAAGTGTTAGGGCTCTAGTAGGACCCAGTTACAAGGCAGAAGCTGTTTGTCAAATGCAAATCATTATCTGCACAGAAGCATAGCTTTTCTCCAAAGTCCAAGAAGGGTATCCTATGATTTATGTATAGAAGTCAACCAAAGCTTTCCCTTAGGATCACCAACTGCCATAGACACTTCAAGCACTATTGAATATACTGAGTCATGTGACCCAAATGATAAGACAGGTTGAATAGAAGAGTGGATCTGTTGCAGAACTTCCTTTTGATCTGGAACTCAAGCGCACCATTTACTGGGTTATTTGGTGAATAGGTTGAAGTAAGATGCTCAAATCAGGTATCTATTGCAACTAAAATTCAGAAGTCCATCTTTTAGAGGTAGTGGGTGCCAAATACAGAAACATGCTTAGCATTGGGTAAGACATACTTCAACATGCACCAGACCACTGATACCCTGGAAATTTCACTAGAAATTTTACTACTTCCTACTCACTGGGTTCAGTCAGCATGATATCATCTGTATGGGCTTGCTTGATGTCCTGTAGAAAAGAGAGAAGCAAACAAGTTCCCAGAGGACTAGACCATGGAGACAGCTGGAGAGTTGATAGAGCTCTAAGGTGAAATGCTAAAGTCTATTACTGTTTCTGTGGCCTTTACTAGCAAGTACAGAGAAAAAGTATTTTTTTCAGTTTTGTTACTTTTTAATTGAAATATAATTAACATACCACGTTATATTAGTTTCAGGTGTACAATATAATGATTCAACATTTCTATATATTAGTTTTCATCATAAGTGTACTCTTTTTAAAATGTTTATTTATTTTTGAGAGGGGGAGAGAGTGTGAGCAGGAGAAGGGCGGTGGATGGGGGGGAGACAGAGGATCTGAAGCAGGCCCTGTGCTGACAGCAGAGAGCCTGATGCGGACTCAAACTCATGAACCATGAGATCATGACCTGAGCTGAAGTCAGATGCTTAATTGACTAAGCCACCCAGGCACCCTGATAATTGTACACCTAATCCTCTTTATCTATTTCATCCCCCTCTCCCCCTGCACCTCCCCTCTGGAAACCACCAGTTCTGTATATATGAGTCTGTTTTCTTCTCTTTTGTTTTCTTTGTTTTTTTTTCTTAAATTTCACAAGAGTGAAATCATATGGTAATTGACATTCTGATTATTTCACTTAGAATTATTCTCTAGGTCTATCCATGTTGTTGCAAATGGAAAGATCTCATTCTTTTTATGGCCAAGTAAAGCATTCCATTGTGTGTGTGAGTGTGTGTGTGTGTGTGTGTGTGTGTGTGTATCCATTCATCTACTGATGGACACTTGAGTTCCTTCCCTTTCTTGTCTATTGCAAATAATGCTGCAATAAATGTAGGAGTGCATTTATCTTTCTTAATCAGTGTTTTCATTTTCATGAGGTAGACACCTAGCAGTGAAATTACTGGGTAGTATGGTACTTCTATATTTAGTTTTCTGAGGAAACTACATACTGTTTTCCCTAGTGGTGGCACCAATTTACATTCCCACCAACAGTGCACAAGTGTTCCCTATTCTCCACATCCTCTCCAACACTTGTTATTTCTTATCTTTTTGATACCAGCCATTCTGGGTCGTATGAGATGATATCTCGTTGTGGTTTTGATTTGCATTTTCCTGATGATGAGTGATTTTGAGCATCTTTTCTTGTGTCTGTTGGCCATTTGTATGTCTTCCTTGGAAAAATTTCTGTTCAGGTTCTCTGTCATTTTTAATCAGATTATTTTTTTGTTGCTGTTGTTGTTTCAGTGTCAAGTTCTATAAGTACTTTATAGATTTTGGATACTAACCCTTTACCAAATATGTCATTTGCAAATATCTTCTCCCATTCAGTAAAGTTGTCTTTTGTTTTAATGATGGTTTCCTGTGCAAAAGCTTTTTATTTTGATGTAGTCCCAGTAGTTTATTTTTGCTTTTGTTTCCCTTGCCTGAGGAGACATATCTAGAAAAATGTTTCAATGGCCAATATCAAAAAAATTACTGCCTATGTTTTCTTCTAGAAGTTTTATGGTTTCAGGTTTCACATTTAGGTCTTTAATGCATCTTGAGTTTATTTTTGTGTATGTTATAAGACAATGGTTCGGTGTCTTTCTTTTACATGTAGCTGTCCAGTTTTCCCAGCACCATTTGTTGAAGAGACTGTCTTTTACCCATTGTATGTTCTTGCTTTTTTTGTTTTAGATTAATTTACAATGTAAGCATGAGTTTATTTCTGGGCTCTCTGTTCTGTTCCATTATTCTATGTTCCAGGACCATACTGCTTTAATTACTACAACTTTGTAGTATCTCTTGAAATTTGGGATTGTGATACCTCCAGCTTTGATCTTTTTCAAGATGGCTTTGGCTGTTCAGGGTCTTTTGTGGTTCCATGCAAATTTTAGTATTACTTATTCTAGTTCTGTGAAAAATGTCATTGGTAGTTGGTAGGGATCCCATTGGATCTGTAGATTGCTTTGGGTAGTATGGACATTTTAACATATTCATTCTTCCAAATGATGAGCATGGAATATCTTTCCATTTTGTTGTGTCATCTTCAATTTCTTTCATCAGTGTTTTATAGTTTTTGGAGTACAGGTCTTTCTCCTTTTTGGTTAAGTTTGAGAAAACGTATTTTTGAGATCCATAGTCTCAAACTAGAAAAAAATGGAGTTGTTGACTTGCTCCAGTAAAGCAGCCACATCTGGAAATAAGCTGCAGTTGTGGTTACCACCTAATTAAGTTTATAATAGTACAGTGTCATTTTTCAAGACCCATCTGCCTTATCCATAGGCCAAATAGGTGAATTGAATGAGGATGTGGTAGGGCTCTGTCCTTGATGATGAGAGAAATCTTGGCATTCTCTCCAGGAATGTGCTATTGTTTTTCCTCACTACTGTGGTCAAGAGTGGAAGTTCTAGAGGCTTACATTTGACATTTTCCATTGAAACCTATTTCCCTGACATAGGTCAGGGATCCAATGTGGGGACTGTGCCAATTTCTGAATATGTCTCTTCCAACTATCCTTTCCAGAGTTGAGGAAATAAACATGGGGTAATTTGGGGGCACCCACTGGGTTCACTATGAAGCTGATGATCTGATCCAAAATGTCATTGATGATTAGATCTCATTTCTCCTTCTTAAACCTTATCTAGCCTGGTGGATCATAGTGGTAGTTTGGATTCTCAGGGAATAGTCACTGTCTAATAAATCCTGAAAAATATGATTATTTATTTGTCCCCATTGTATAGACAGTGACCCGCAAAGTTGGCTCATGTCCTTTTGGAGAAAGCTAGGAGGAAGATTTATAGTTTAAATTGTTTGCAAGTGTAGCAGGGTCCTCACTCAAGTGGACCCGTCCTCAATTTCTAGGAGAGGCTCTAGGTCTATAAACAGGCTTAAGTCTAGAGATTTGTTGAAGAGCTGTAACTCTTTTATGGTGGCTCAAGAAAGAGTTTTATCATACTTAGACCTTTTATACTTATACAATTAAGTATAAGTACAGTTATACAATTAAAGTATGACTTTTTCAGATTTCTCATCTATTTTAATCCTAGAGACATAATGATTGATTAGTCAATGCCAAAGAGCCCTGCAGGTCAAATGATTCTGGCAACTGTTTCAGTTCTGTGTTGTTACTGTTTTTTAATAGTAGCCATGCCCATCCAGGGTGCTTGAAAAAAATTATGTTCACTGTTCTGTGTTGTTTGTTCCTCTGCTCTATAAATGTCAATTAGACACTGTTGGTTGGTTGTATTGTCCAGTATGTCCATATTCTTGCTGATTTTTGTCTAGTAGTTCTATGAATTCCTGAGAGTAGGGTAGTAAAGGTGCCATTTGTAATGGTGGTATTGTCTCGCTGTTTTGGCAAAACACACACCAGTCTCCCATCCCAAACACATATGCATACAACTTGTTCTCCATGCAGAAAACATTATTATGAATAAATCAAATAATCAGGAAGAGAATGATTTGGTGATTGTTGAAATTCTGAGTTTTTGTCATTTTCTTTCATATTTTGAAAACTAATGCAGATACTTTGGTGTGTGTATCACATACCATAATTTATAATTTATTGACTCTTTGATTTGAAAATTTATACTTTCTAAAATAAAAAGTTTTCAACACTTTCTAAAAATACCAGCATAAATGAAGTCTTATAATTTTCTGTCTTTATTTTATGGACAAATGTAGAAACCTATAGTTATTTTCATGGGTGGAACACACTGTGGCATTTAAATGCATTAAGATAATTTTGATTACAAAACAGTGTGTCTTAACATCCGATCAAGCAGCAGCTATGCGTTCACAGTTTAATTTACCCTTTCTGTTGAATACACATAACAATCATAAATAAAATACATTTATTTAAAAATTAAATGCCCATAGCTTTGTTCAAAAATAAGATAAGTAT
This sequence comes from Panthera tigris, assembly GCF_018350195.1. NCBI lineage: Eukaryota > Metazoa > Chordata > Mammalia > Carnivora > Felidae > Panthera > Panthera tigris. The sequence goes on from NC_056672.1 coordinate 46,213,117, forward strand.
TTTTGAGAAATGAATAGAACAGAAACTGATAGTAATAAACAGAAGGCTGAAGGTACATATTTCTTGGGATTTAGGGAACCGAATGGTGAAAGGCAATTGGAATTTGACTGCTTTGGACTAATGTCAATCAATATTGCCTTCTGTTCATGAGTAGTTAGAGAAAAAAGTTGATGAATCAAACTTGGAGGATGTGGCTAGGGTTCCTTGCCAAGGAAAGCAGGCTGAAAAAGGCTGCCACAGTTGCCTAGAGTTATACCTTGCTTGGTATGATAGGAAAGAGAAAACAGTCATGCACCCAGGGTCTGGATCATGCTCTGTTATGGCCTTTGATATCATTCCAGTACTAATGTGAAATAGGAGCCTTGAGGTGCCATTATAATGCACGGTTGTACATTGGAGGTCTTGAGGGTGCAATGTAGGCAAGCATAAAACTGCTAGGGAAGAATGAACAGAGAGAATAAGGAAGGAAGAAAAGTGAACTACCACTAGAGCATGCAAATTAAAATTTTAATGCACAGGAGGAAATCTATTTCCAAGACATGACTGTCTCAAGCAACAGTTGAGGCATAAGTATATGTCCATAAAATTCAAACAATAGAATGATTTGAATATGACATTAAAATTAATATATTTAAGAGCCTCAAAGATATAAAAGTAGAAATACTACTTAAAAATAAATTGTTTACGAAATAGATTCAGACTGATATGTATTTTTGAAAAACAGTTACAGATAGTAAAAACCAATTAAAAATGTTAGGAATAAAGAGTATTGAGAAAAGAATTAACTAATTGGAAAATACTACTGAGAAGTTCATCTGGACCCTAGCACAAAGATAAAGAGGTGAAAAAGATAAATGGGTACTTAGAATGATGGTGGAAAATCGATTGAGAGGCTCCAACATATGTCTTGTAGGAGTCCTAGGGGTAGAGAATTGAGGAAATTGTATAGAGTAACAGCTAAAGTATTTTCAGGTGTGGAGTTGAGAAAACAAACAGCTAAACTGTGTGAGTAAGTGTTAATAACTACTCTATGTCTACCTTTTTATAAATAAAAAAAATTTAGAACTATAGATCTAGGTAGTAACGTGGAAAATACAGATGGGGAAAGGGTGTTTGTCATAAGATTCTTGTCTTTTGGGAGAGAAAAAAGATATTAAATAATTTTAGAAAAAATATTTTCTTAGGTATGCATGTTGGCAACCTAAAGGTTATCACTGAAGGATAATAATCAAATGTATAACTTCTAAGCCATGAGATATATTAATATACATTTCAAGTCATTTTTCTTCAGATGTTTTACTCCTTGAATAGAGACATGACCTTACTCTCCTTTTTCCCTCTCATCTCCTCCTGGGACTTCTCACTCAGTAAACCCAATGGGAAGCCTTAGGGAAAGGAAGCTGATTGATGTGCCCATATAGATAGATCCACCACTTGAGACACAGAGTAGAATGGAGAATTGGGAGATCTGATCTGGAGGTGGAAAGGAATATATTTAGTAAAACCTCATCACAAAAATAAATCCCAGGTAGAATAAAGGCCCTTATGTGAAAAACACAGCATTGAAATTATTAAAAGATACTGAGACTATATCTAGGGAGTATGGGAATATTTCTTTACCAAGATCCCAAAAACACATCTCAAAGGACAGACAGATGAATGGAACTATAGTAAAATTAATTTTTTGGACAGTAATATGCAAAACAATTAAATGTCAATAACAAACTACATATATAGCACACAAAGAATGGCATTCCAGGATATATAAGTACTATGAATCAATACAGTTGGCCAAATAATCATTAGAAGATGTAAACCATTATACAGCAGTTAACATGAATTGGTTGGATCTTTATGTGTCAATGTGGATAAATCTCAAGACAAAATACTGAATTAAAAAAACCTCATGAAATTATGTATAGAATATATTTAATATGATTGTGACTGGAATAATTCCATATGTGAAAATTAAACTAAAAGTACAATAATGCTGTGTATTGTTTCTGGATAGATATGCAATAAAAGTACAAACAAACAGATTAGTTATAGTAAAGAAATCATGTTAGTTACTTGCAACTAGGATTGGAGGGGATTGGGAGTGGGTAATGTAACGTAGGTGTTTGAATGTAATCTCTAATGTTTTATTTCTTTTTTTATTATTGTTTAATTTGTATATATTTTTTATTTTAGAGAGAGAGAGAGTGCGAGTGGGGGAGAGGGGCAGAGGGAGAGAGAAAGAGAATCTTAAGCAGGTTCCTAACTCAGCAGAGTCCAATATGGGGCTGGATCCCATGACCCTGGGATCATGACCTAAGCTGAACTCGAGTCAGACAGTTAACTAACTGAGCTACCTAGGTACCTCCACCCCCACAGATGTTTTCTTTTCTTTTCTTTTTCTTTTTATTTATTTATTTTACTTTTTTTAACATTTATTTATTTTTGAGGGAGAGAGAGAGAGAGAGAGACAGACAGACAGAGGACGAGCAGGGAGGGGCAAAGTGAGAGAGAAACACACACAAAATCTGAAGCAGGCTCCAGGCTCTGAGCTGTCAGCACAGAGCCCGACGCAGGGCTCAAACCCACGAATTGTGAGATTATGACCTGAGGCAAAGTCGGACTGACTCAACCGACTGGGCCAGCCAGGTGCTCCTATTTCTTAAAAAAATCTTAAATATGACCAAATGTCAATTTTACTTAATTAAAAGAGGTATAGGTACATTTTATTATCCTTTTTTTATTTTCTGGGCTTTAAAAGCTTTTTTGGGGGGGCTTTAAAACTTTTTAAAAATAACAAAAAGGAAGAATACTTTATTAATGCAATACAAAAATACTTTCTCTCAGATATATGAGTGTGATTAGGGTCATCATTAGACCACTAATTTTAATTCTGTAGACCGAGTTCATGATGCAACTTTTGTGCTTTTTCGAGTCCTGTTTTTCTGGTAATGGAGGCAAACAAGCAAGAAGTATTTTTCCTCTGTCTTTCCTTCCCATAGCAAAAGAGTATTAAAAATAGTCCCAGGAGTTCAGGAACTGAGCAGCCAGAAAGTGGTTCTTAATTCATGCATAAGTGTTAATTGATTTCTTAATTGAATAAGCAACATTGTACAAAACAATATTCGGGGCTATGTAGATAAATACAGAAATGATCTTAGAGGAAAAGCAGGTGGCAGGAAATTAACATTTACTAAATACCTCTTGTGTGGCAGGCTCTAAACAGGAATTTGAGTGCACAATCAGACTATTAATATGGAGTCCTTTAAATCTGATGTTTTAAAATATATACTCAGTGTTTACTTAATTTTGGCACTTAGAAACTTGTTTCCTATCAATAAAAATGGGATACTTGTGTTCCACATAACAGATTCATTCCATAAACTCATTATCACAGCATTTAACTTGTGTCTGCTGTACTGTTTGGTCGTTCACACCGTAAGGAAAGAAACACCTCTCTTGGACAGACTGTAGACTGTATTTGAAGTTTCTTTTCCTTGTCTTTTCTGTTAGCAAAACATTTCCTATTTTCCAGGGGATTTTATTTCTCTGACTTTCTTTTCTGATACTCTGAACTCTAAAGCTAATTGGTTGACATAAAAATGAAGAGCAAGGAAGGTCCTAAGGTTCAATTCTTGATTTTGTCACTTCCTGTTTGACCCCTGTTGGGCAACTGCCTTTTTAATATTCCAGTTGCCTCATCGGGCAATTGAGATGTTAATAGTGCCACCTAGCTCAGAGGGTTGTTGGGAGTGGAGGGAGGGAGGTTTAAAAAGTAGGAAATAACACATCTCTGTCACTTTGACATTGAGCAGCATTAAGCTTCTGCAAATGTAACCTATGGTTTTGTTTTTTTTTTTTTTGAAAGAATTACAAGTTAGGTGATAAAATAACTCATCTGTTCTTGGAAGATAGCACTATACCACACAATCGTGTGCTTCAGATTTTCAGACTTGATGCCCGAGGCCATGTCAGCTGTTCAGTCTCCAGCCTGGGGTATAGGTGGGAACCTGTACTATGCCATTTTCATCTTGCTCCAAACGGGTCCGTTCTGTAGGGAGTGCTTTTTAAAACTTCCACTTGAGGGCGCTGTCTACTTCTGTGGGAATTAGAATATCACAAATGTCCAGTTACACAAAGAACCTTTTTCGATTTAGCCCATATCGTATTTCCAATTTATTCCAGGGTCATGTTAGTTCTCCTTATTGATTGTTGCCCCAGGCAGATGCCATCCTGACCTATGCTGAGCACTTTATATTAGACATTTCATTACATTGCATTAATCTTCTCAATTATCTTGAGGAGAATACTTGTCCCAATTTTATAGATGAGCAAAAAGCCTGAGAAAGGTTAAGTAATTCTCCCAAGTTGTCCTAACTAGCATGTGGTATAAAACTCAAACTTAAGCCTAGATCAGTCTAACTACAAGACTAGTTGATATTCTTTCATGATGTCTCTCTATTTAATATATATATTTGTTTACAAATATGTGTGTATATATATATGTCTATATAGTACATGTATATGTGCATATACATGCATATGTACATGTGTGTATATGAGCATATGTGTATATATTTATTAGTGTAATTTTAGAATTTAATGGACAAATATTTCATATATAATTATTATATTTAGACTACATTTTAATTTTTTTAAATTTATTTTGAGAGAGACAGAGGCAGTGCCAGTGGGAGAGGGGCAGAGAGAGGAAGAGAGAGAGAATGCCCAGCAGGCTCTGTGCTGTCAGTGCAGAGCCCAACGCGGGGCTCAAACTCATGAAACTGTGAGATCATGACCTGAGCAGAAACCAAGAGTTGGATGCTTTACCAGCTGAGCCACCCCGGCGCCCCTAGGCTATATTTTAAAAACTACATTTATATTATATTTTAAAACAGGTCCAAATTAAAGATCCTGATGAAGAAAATACACAGATAAAATTGTTTGCCTGCAGAGGAAGTTCTGGTATTTTTGCTGAATAATTATGCAATAAATGTGCTAAAGCAGAGCCAGCATGCCCAACTGTTTCATCACATTGGCAAGCTATAATAAAACACCAAATTACTGTCTAGAAACAAAACACATTGTTGTTACCATGAGTTGCTTTAAGTAATAGGAAAGCATCCTGGCCCATTTAATACATGAACTCCCCCTCCCCCCCACCCCCCCGCCATTTCTTGTAAAATTGAATTAGGTAAAGGCTATAATATTATTTGTATTTATAGAGAATCACTACCTGGAGCAGACTAAGCCACTAATTCACATAAAGTTACTATTTCCCAACATAAGTAAAAGCAAAAGAGATAGCATGAATTACTATTCCATTTGTATGCAAATATATAAAAATTCCTCCAGGTAACCTGGCTGGTATTTGCCACTTCTCCTTTTTAAATGGTGCCAAATAGAATGCTCTTTTTTCAAAATTTTCAAACTTGAACAATCTCATTAACAGAAAGGTGACTGAGAAGAGCATTAAAATAATCATCACTCGAGCTTTATATCAGTGAGCACTTTCTTCGTAACAAATAGTAAGCACTTACTGAATGCCTGTTGTGTCTGGGGCATTGTGCTGAGCAGGTCGAAAGCATGTCTCCTGCCCTATTTGAAAGGGGGGGCTTCATTTGGGGAAGGACAGAAGGTATTTTCAGTCCGAGTGAGGACTCCGGGAATGAGGGAGGTGGACCACAGAGAAAGGCTGGGCCCTGACCAAGATGTCCTCATTTCTCAAGACTTTGCCTGTACAGTGTTTTGTTACATGCAATGTAGTTAATATGCTCTAGGCATTTGGAGGAGAGAAAATGGTCCTAGATAGCCATGGAAGTGCATTCCGTCTCATCTCTTGGTAGTTTAGCCAGCAGCTTGGCTCAGCAGCATTCAAGAGAAGAGGCTGATACTAGAGACTGAAGTCCCTCTCCCCCATCATTTCTAACAGTGCCCTTCTGTCACCAGGTAGCCACAACTGGCTTTCAAAAACCGGCATGTTCCCTGCAGTACTGTTTTGCCCTCTTTCCCTCTGTGCAGAAGGTTATGAAGTTCGATTCCTTCTCTGGAGCTTTTCTGTGCTGCGTGCAATATAGCTATGCCTGGCCTAAGCACAGCCACGTCTGTGGGACAAACAAGACTTTGAGAGATTGTGTGTGTTCTGCTGCTTCTCTGTTTTTTAATTAAAAAGGAAAAAAACCAAACCTCAAAACATCATCTTAATGCTGCTGATGGTGCTATGGTGTGTGTGGTTGTGATGTCGTTACATTGACACGTTTATTTATAAAATGCCATGTGTGAGCAAGGAGGGCAAAGACCACCAAATCAGTTGTAATTAGAGTCACAACAAAAATCATCTTTTCTTTGAAGTCTGGCATGTCACTTGTGCTCAGAACCAGAGGACCGACTAATTCACAACCTGTGGATGTGTCTGCATAAATATTTCAATGAATCGACTGTTCTGTCCGTGCTTGTTGTGAAGGGACATGTTGAAGAATCCAGATTATGAAGCAGACTTTAATTCAGGCACATCAAAGTGAAAATTTTTTGAGAATACATCGGCAGAAGCGTTAATGCTAGATAATATGTTATAAATTTTAACAATGACCTTTAACACTCCAAGAGCAGGAATTGCCAGAGGCTTGCTACTGTCATCGCCTCAAGTTCTAGTTGAACAAGCTTTCATTTGGCCCTCCAGAGGGACTACTGATGAAATCATTTCGAGAAATGTCAGAACTGGATAAAACATTTTCACACACATTACCCCTGACAGGCAAACCTGGTGGGCTGATGTCAAAAACATAACACCACATCCTAGACTTTTTTGAAATACTTTGCCTGTCCCCTCTATAAATATTAGAGCCATTTAAGATTAACTTCCTTGCTGAGACCTCCGTGTGTGTAAAAAGACATGTAGGGTTGAGAGCATTGATCTCTGCTGGGGTTTTGAGATGGAGATGTTGTCTTCCAAAATCTGGAGACTAAAAGGGAAAATTATGACATTTACTTTCCATGGAGAGAGTTCTATAGTTCTGTGAAAATTTGAAGCAGAGGGTCAAACCAAAAATAAATATGCAAAAAAAAAATGCTTGGATTGTAAAGGCTCTTTGGAAATGACAACCATTTTAGCTCAATGGAATATATAGCTAGCCATTTGAGGTTTTTCCTCGTATTAGAATGTACTTGTTAAAAAAACAATCAAACAACATGAAAAGACATACAATAAAACAGAACTGTCTTACTGCCTCTTCCCCCCCCCCCGCTCCTATTTTTTAAATGTTTATTTAGTTTGAGAGAGAGAGGAAGAGAGAGAATGCCAAGCGGGCTGCATGCTCAGCACAGAGCCAGATGCAGGGCTCAATCCCACTTATCGTGAGATCATGACCTGAGCCAAAATCAAGAGTCCCATGCAAAATGACTGAACCACCTAGGTGTCCTGACTCCTTTTCTTAGTCCCTTTTATTAATTTCTTTAGTATACTTCCACAAGTTTTTAATGCAAATATAAGCAAATAGGTATTGTATTTTATTCTTATCTTTACCCACCTTTTACATGATTCAAAAGGTAGCACCTCGTTTTATTCATTTAACACTGTAACTTGGCACTCTTTCCATATCAAACTCAATGAGATTCCTTGTCTTTCCCTTTCTCCCTTTAAAAAATAACTACATAGCATGTCAGTGTATGGATGTAACAATTCAAATAGTCTCTTATTGAAGGCAATCTATATGGTTGCTAATTTTATGCAATTGCGAACAATACTGTGATGAATAACTGAATATGTGTCATTTGCTTGTGGACAATTATTTCTGTAGGATAAATTGAATCCAGGTAATATATAATTTTGAAAGAACTTGCCAAATTGCTCACAATAGGTTAAGCTACTTTGTGGTCTCAGCAGCAACTCAGGAGCATGTTAACAGTGTGTCAGAAATATTTTGGTTTTTAATAGATTACAAATATTTAAGATATCTGGATAAAAATCATATCAATGTAATTTTAATCTGCATTTCTCTTATGATAAGGTTAAAAACCTGTCTTCAGATGTTTAGGGGCCATTCGCATTTCTTTTTCTATGAACCATCTGTACATACACTGTGCTCACTTTTTCTATTGGGTCATTATATTTTCTTCTTATAAACATCCTGAGGTATGTTTCATCTATCTTTTGACTGAGGGTATTTTTTTGTTTTGCAGGTTTGTTATTAATTATAATTTTTATATAATAAAATACATTTATCTTTTCTTCTGTGGCTTCTGAACTTTGAGTACAGGTTAGAAAACTGCCTACTTTGGGGCATCTGAGTGGCCCAGTTGGGTAAGCGCCCGACTTCAGCTCAGGTCATGATCTCACAGCTCCTGAGTTTAGCCCTGTGTATGGCTGTATGCCCTGACACCTCAGAGCCTGGAGCTTGTTTCGGATTCTGTGTCTCCCTCTCTCTTGCCTCTCTGTCGCTCATGCTCTGTCTCTCTCTCTTTCTCTCTCAAAAATAAATAAACATTAAAAAAATAAATAAATAAAAGAGAGTTGCCTACCTCAAAGCAATAAAATAATTGTTCCAAGTTTTAATCTAATGGCTTGATATATAATTATAATTATCAATATATATATTATGAAGATATTAAAATAAGATAAATAAATATAAATAATATAAATAAATGTACAAATATAAAATAAAATATAAGAACACAAATGAACTGATGTAATTAATCATTAATATCCAGTCACTAATAAAACTTCAAATAGTATATATATTTATAGCTTTGACACAAGATTTGAGAGTTTTATTTTTTTAATTTCCAAGTGAAAAGGACTCTTTGTTTCTGAATTTAAAGTTATTTTCTATTTTTCTATGTTTTGATCAGTGAATATTATCTGTACTCATTCCAGTTTTTAATATTTATTTTTTGTGTGTGCAGCTTAATAATGTTCTACTACTGATATATTTCAAATTTTTGTTTGTATCTCCTGCATTATTTTGTCCTTTAAAAGGTTTTATATTATGAGATATGTAAAGGTTAATGACTTTAATATATTCATTGTGATTTGTGTTCTTTAGACTTATAAAGTATCCTTTCTAACTGTTTATTTTCTTATGTTTAATACATTGGCTGGAACTCTGCCTCATCTGATTCAACTGAAAGTTATATCCCAATCCTTATCTTTTCTTTTCCCCCTACACTGTGTGGTTTATACTTTTCACTATTCTTTTATTTTCAGACTTTCTGAATAACTTGTTTTAGTAGGATCTGTGCATACAGCACAGAAGTAATTTCATATTTGTAGTGTGATCTGTAGTTTGTAGTCCTGTTTTTCAGTGAGTTATAGATTTTTCGGCCCGTTAAAATGGGAGATATATTTGGCTTCATTGTAGCTAATTTTAATACGAATTCTTGATTTAACAATGACTACATACATGAATTACCTATAGTCGGACTTTGAGGCAGAATGGAATGTTACTGGCCTTGGTAATGAGAGAAATAATATGGTCAATCATGTACTGGCTTATAATAAACCTTTCTGCCTGGAAGTTTTCATTCACATTTCATTGACACAAGCACATCATTGCTATATTGAAGTTGAAAGTAGGGGAAGGGGTGAACAGTCTTATCTTTGACCCGAAAGCATGAGACCAGGAATATTTGTGCATAGTTTATGATTACCACCTGAAGCTGTTTGACCTTTTGATTTGTGATTGTCAGGTGGACTATGCAGGTTATTTAGGAGGTCTTGATATGAGGACTAAAATATACAAGAGAAATATGGTCCAAATACTTTTTGACATTTTCATTATATCAGTGAGTGACTTGGATTATATTTTTTGTGTCTGTAGACAAAATATACTTTGGATATGGAGAAAATTTGAATTTCTAAAATACTTGGCTACCAGGAATAATGGTGATGATAACAACGATAGCAATGATAATACCAAGAGGAAGATAATGGTAGGAAAACTATTGCACAAGAAATGTAATTATAGTATGTCAAATGGCAGAACTTTATTTAAAGGCCAATAACATTTATTTTATGGCACTAGGAGATGATCTTTTTGGAATAACAGCTTGGAGGATCACTGACCAGAATGCCTTTCACTCCTGGTTTATGGAACAATCTGTTTCCTTGGGCTCACTTTCTTACAATATGTAATTTATGTTCCTGATTCACATTTTTCTTTCTCGTTATTATTGTAAGTACTTCTTTTGGAGTTTACTTGTTGATATTATTTTAAACACAAGAGCCATTAAAACTGTACATCTACCAAAAAAGCCTGTACATCTACAGCCTTAAAATTGTGGTAGCCTATAATAATACTTTGCGTGGTACCTTGACCACAGTAAGTGCTCAAATTGTGTTTGTTGAAAGGCTCCCTGTAAAAAGGAATTTGATGACTGAAGAGCAGTTGTGCTCTAGGTCTTTTATTACCTTCCACATAACAGATAAGAAGAACTAAAATTTCAGAGATCACAGGTGTTTGTGCCTTGTCTTCATTAATTGAAATTAGTCCTAATAAAATCCAGGGTCAGATGAGACTCATATAAGGGTACAGAAAAATATTTCTCTCTGGTGAACCTTAAAGAAACTGAGAGAAAATATCAATTTGCTATTACTGATTGAGCATTTAATATGTGCCAATAATTTTATCCTATTGATAACTTAATGAAGTAGAATTATTATTATATTTACACCCATTTTCTGATGAGAAAAGCTTCTTCACTATTCAGCTGGCAAAAGCATGGAAGTATGATTTGCACCCAGAAAGTCTAACTCCAGAACCCATTATGTGACAGACGACCTTGCCACAATTATTGGAAAAGACTCCATCATTGCATTCAAACTGCATTTTATTCCAAGATAGAAATTACAAAGCTATAAAAAAGAAACACTGTGGGGGAATAAGGACCTTAATGTTCACTTTGTAGGTCTGAATATATCAAGCTAGCTCTCTGTTTTTTTCCTGTGTTTAATATGCAATAATATCTCAGTGCTACCTTAACTATGTACCAAATACTAAGCTCCTGATAACTAAGAGCCTGATTAGTTTAAGGGAATATCATACTTTTTTACTCACTGAGACTCTAATCTAGTAAATCGATAAAATCTTTTATTACTTACAAACTACTACAGTTGAAAAGATTATATCCACTTTATTGCAGATATAAACACTTAGGAACTATTCTCAGCTATCATAAACTATTAAAAATCATGAGTCAATTTAATCTTATTATTCTTGTCATGCCAGAAAAGAGTTAATTTTTGCACATGGTATGAGGTAGGGGTCCAACTGTATTCTTTTGCATGTGGCTGTCTTGTCCCAGCACCATTTGTTGAAGACTGTTCTTTTCCCATTGAGTAGTCTTGATACCTTTGTCAACAATCGGTTTACCATAGGTGCTTGCGTGTATTTCTCGATTTTCGATTCTGTTCTATTGATCTGTATGCCTGTCTTTATGCTAGTACCACACTGTCTGATTACTGTTGCATTATAAGTCTTGAAATTGGGAAGTACATATCCCTCCTTCTTTATTCTCTTTTTTTCTTTTTAGGACTATTTTGGCTCTTCTGGGATCCTTGCAATTTCATATGAACTTTAGAATCTGTTAATTTTAAAACACAAATCAGCTGGGATTTTCATAGGAATTGCACTAAATCTGTATATCAGTTTGGGGTCTGTTGCCTTCTTAACAATGTTGAGTGTTCTGATCCATGAACATGAATTACTTTCCCATTTATTTAGATCTTTGTTACTTTATTGCAACAATGTATTATAGTATTCAGAAGTAAGTTTTGAGCTTCTTTGGTTATATTTATTCTACTCTATTCCTTTTGATGTTATTGCAAACGGAATTTTTATTTTCAGATTGTCTATTGCAAATGTGTAGAAATACAGTTGGTTTTTGCATATTGATATTATATTCTGCAAACTTACTGAACTCACTTATTCTAATAGTTTTTTTTAGTGGATTCTTTAGGATTTTCTCTATGTAAGATCACGCCATCTTTGAATAGTTGTTGTTTTACTTCTTCCTTTGCAATCAGCATGACTTTTGTGTTTGACCTGTGGGAACTTCCTGTATAATGTTAAATAAAGGTGGCAAGACTGGTTACCTTGTCTTGTGCCTGATCTTCGAGATAAGCATTCAGTCTTTCACTATTAAGTATGAGGTAAACTATGAGTTTTTTTCTAGATGCCCTTTATCATGTTGAGGAAGCTCCCTTCTATTCCAAGTCTGTGTAGTGTTTTTATCATCAGAGGACATTGGATTTTGTCAAATCCTTTTTCTCTGTCTATTGAGATGATTGTGTGATTTTAAAAATTCTATTACTATTATATATTACATTAATTGATTTTCAGATGTTACACCAGCCTGATATGCTGGGATAAATTTCACTTGACCATAATGTATAATTCTTCTCCTATGTTGTTGAATTCAGTTTGCTAGCATCTTATTGAGGATTTTGCATCTATATTCATAAGAAACATTGGCCTGTAGTTTCTTTTCTTGTGTAGTTTTCTTTCCTCCTCCTCCTCCTCCTCCTCCTCCTCTTCTTCTTCCTCCTCCTCCTCCTCCCCCCTCTCCTCCTCTGCTTTCTTTGCCTAATTTTAGTATCAGGGTAATCCCTTATAAAATGAGTTGGGAAGTACTAACTCCTCTTCTAGGTTTTGAAAGAATTTGTGAAGAATTGGTATTCACTCTCCTTTGAATATGTGGTAGAAATCAATAGTGAAGCCATATTGGCTTGGGCTTCTTTGTTAAATTATGGATTCAGTCTTTTATTCACTTTTTATATAGATCTATTCAGATTGTCTATTTCTTCTTGAGTCAGTTTCAGTAGTTTATGTCTTTCTAAGATTTTCTCCCTTTCTTCTAAGTAATCTAATTTGTTGGTGTGCAACTGTTCATAGTATTCCTTCATAATCCTTTTTATTTATATAAGGCTTGTTTTATTTATGTAAAGTTGGTATTTATATGATGTCTGCTCATTCATTTCTGATTCTAGTAATTTGAATCTTTTCCTCTTTTCCTTTTGGTCAAACTAGTAAAGGTTACTTATTTTTTTTGTTGTTGTTGATCTTTTCAAGGAGACTGATTTTCTGTTGTCTGTTTCATTAATTTCCACTACAATCTTTTAACTTTTCTCCTGCCTCCTTTAGGTTTAGTTTGCTCTTTTCCCTCCCCCTCAATATCTGAAGGTAGAAGTTCATATTTTTGATTTGAGACATTTGTTTCTTTTTAAAATTTTTTATTAAAAGCATTTTTAAAATGTTTACTTATTTTTGAGAGAGAAAGAGTGAGAGAGAGAGAGAGAGTGGGTGAGGGGCAGAGAGAGAGGGAGACACAGAATACAAAGCAGGCTCCAGGCTCTGAGCTGTCAGAACAGAGCCTGACGTGGGGCTCAAACCCACAAACCATGAGATCATGACCTGAGCTGAAGTCTGAGACTTAACTAAGTCACCCAGGCGCCCCTGTTTTTTCTTTAAATACAGGCATTTACAGCTATAAAGAATCACTCTAAGAATTCCTTTAGCTGCATCCCATAAGTTTTGATATATAATATCTTTATTTTCATTCATCACAGAGTATTTTCAGGTTTACTTTTTAATTTCTTCTTTGACCCATTGGTTGTTTAAGAATGGGTTTTGTGATTTCCATATACTTATGTTTCCTTAATTTTTCTGTTTTGGTATCTAATTTTATTACATTATTATTTTTATTGTTTATTTATTTATTTTGAGAGAGAGAACATGGGCCAGGGAGGGGCAGAGAGAGAGGGAGAGAGAGAATCTCAAGCAGGCTCCATGCTGTCAGCACAGAACTCAACGTGGGGCTCAAACCCATGAACCGTGAGATCATGACCGAAGATGAAATGATGCTCAACTGACTGAGCCACCCAGGCACACCTTGATTTCTAACTTTCATTGTGTTCAGAACACGTGTTTAGTATTATTTCTATTCTTTTAAATTTATTGAAGTTTGTTTTGTGACATAAGCATATGGTCTATTCTGGAGAATGTCTCATGTGCACTTGAGAAAACTATATATTCTGTTGTTGGATATATAGATGTTTGTTAGATCTAGTTGTTTTATAGTGTTGTTCAAATCTATTTTCTTGCAGATTTTCTCCTTAGTTGTTTTTATTATTATGGAAAGCAGGATATTGAAGTCTTCAACTATTATTATTGAGTTGTATATTTCTCTCTTCATTTGTGTCAGTATTTTGCCTTATATATTTTGGCACTTTGTGATTAGGTGCATATACATTAGTAATTGGCATATATTCCTCATAGATGGACCCTTTTATCATTATAAAATCTCTCTCTTTATCTCTAGTAACATTTGTAGAAGTCTATTTTATTTAGTATTATTGTAGAGCTACTCCAGCTTTCCTCTGGGTTGCCCTTTGCATGATGTATCTTTTTCCATCATTTTATTTTTAATCTACTTGTGTCTTTGAATTTAAAGTGTTGTGTGGACAACATAGAGTTGAATAATATTTTTAAATCCAGTCTGACGGTCTCTGCTTTTTGATGGGCTTGTTTAATCCAGTTACATTCAGTGTTATTATTGTTATGTTGCATTTATGTTTGCTGTTTAAAATTTTGTTTTCTATGTGTCTCATGTCTTTTTTGTTCTTTTATTTCTCCTTTACTGATCTTTTCTGCAGTGAGTAAATATTTTCTCATGTAACATTTCAGCCTCATTATTGATTTTGTCACTATACTTTCTGAGTATAAGTGACATATCACTTTAGTGATAGCTCTGGGGTTTGCCATATATGTTTTTTGACTCATCAGAATCAGCTTCAGATTATGCTAGCTTAATTCCAGAAGTATACAGAAAATACTACCTCTATATAAATCTATTCATTTTGTCTCCTTTTTGTGGTATTATTGTTATACATGTTATGTCTATTAAAATTATAAATCCCAAAATGCTACTTTAGTTAGCATCTGTAGTTATTCCCTTACCCTATTAGATATTTGCTTTCTCCTACATCCTCTGTGCTATTAGTAGAAAATATATACAGGGGCACCTGGGTGGCTCAGTCAGTTAAGCACCCAACTCTTGACTTTGGCTCAGGTCATGATCTCATGGTTCGTGAGTTCAAGCCCTGCATTGGGCTCTGCGCTGATAGTGCAGAGCCTGTTTGGGATTCTGTCTCCCTCTCTCTCTCTGCCCCTCCCCTGCTCTGCTTGCTCTCTCTCTCTCTCTCTCTCAAAACAAATAAAAATAAACTTAAAAAATTTTTAAAAATATATATTATATATAAACAAGTATAAATTACATGTGTATAAAGAACTGGTTGTTAACTCAGTTAAGAGAGGAAAGGAGAAGGAAAAAGAAGAAAAGAGAAAGAAAAGAAGAAAGTTAAAAAAAATATGCAGGAGTAGTGTTTTTTATTATTATATAATTACCTGTACTGGTACTCTTCGTTTGTATAAATGTGAATTACCATCCAGGATTGCTTGCTTTCATCAAGGCATTTCTGCTAGAAACACATATTCTGTTTTTTTTTTTTTTTAATATGGAAAATCTTCATTTCACTTTTATTTGAGAATAATCGTTTTGCCAGATACAGAATTCTTAGTTGACTTTTCTTCTTTGAACACTGAATATGTTACCCACTGCCTTCTGATTCCTGCTGAGATTTTAGCTGTTAATCATATTGGAGTGTCATTTAAGTGATGTGTTATTTTTTTCTCTTGCTGCTTTTAAGATTTTTTCTTTGTCTTTGACTGTGAGCATTTTTAGCAGGGTGTGTCCGTGGATCTCTTTGTGTTTCTACTTGGAGTCTGTTGAGCTTTCTGGAAATGTAGGCTATACTTTTGCAATAATACTGAGAAGTTTTTAGCCATTATTTTTTGAATACTTTTTTCTCATTTTTTTCTCTCCTTTCCTTATATTCTTATTATACATATTTTAATGTTCTTAATATTGTCCCACATTTCTCTGAGACTCTATTCATTTATCTTCATTTTTTTCCCTTTCTAGTTGGGCTTGCATAATTTCTATCAACCTATTTTCAAGTTTGTTAATTCTTTCTTCTGCCATTTCATATCTGTTGTTGAGCCCCAGTGAATTTGTTTATATCAGTTATTATACTTTTTAGCTCCATAATTTCCATTTGGTTATTTTATTTTTTATAATTTCAGTCTCTTTATTGGTATTCTTTCTTTGATGCAACATTGTTATCATACCTTTCATTTCACTAATCATACTTTCTTTTTGTTTTGTGAACAAATTTACAATGGCTCCTTACAAATCTTTTTTCTGTTAAATCTGACATCTGGTCACCCTCACAAGTAGTTTTGCCCCTCCTCCCCTTCCAGTGTATGGCTCATATTTCTGTTTGTTTGTTTGTTTCTTTGCGTGAGTCATAATTCCTTTTTGGAAACTGAACACTTTAAATAACACATTGTAGCAATTCTAGGTATCCTCCCTCTCCTCCTCCATTTCAGGGCAGATATTGTTATTTACTTGTTCATATGTTTAGTAAGTGGCAGGATTATATTAGTGAAGTCTATTGCCCTACCTCCCTATTTTAAACGTCTGAGATTGCTTTTCAAAGAGGCATAGGTTTGGATATGCCTACAATCACCCTACATAACAATGGGACTGGTAGAACTCTCTTCCATTCTTTTTTGGGCCACACCCACCTATTAAACTCCACTGATTTCCAGTTGATTGCTTTGTTTTCAACAATACCCTGGGATACACATTCCTCTACAAACTAACAGATCAAATTGTGACTCTTTCAATGGCTGGAATAGTTTCTGAGGTTGGTGTTTGATATTTGTTGTGACTGCAGAAGGATTTTTCCCAGCTGTCTTATTTCCCAGTTATCTCCTGTGAGATAGCATCTACAGTCTAGGCTGTATCTTCATGAATCTCCTCATATTTGAATATTCTTTCACCATGTTGACCTTAAAAATAAAACCGGGGCACCTGGGTGGCTCAGTAAGTTAAGTGACTGGCTCTTGGTTTCAGCTCAGATCATGATCTTACAGTTGGTGAGTTGAATCCTGCATCCCGCTGTGCACTGACAGCATGGAGTCTGCTTGGGATTCTCTGTCTCCCTCTCTCTCTGCCCCTTCTCCACTTGCCCTCTATCTCTCTTTCAAAATAAATAAATAAACATTAAAAAAAAAAAAACCCAGCCAGTCATTTTACCAGCAAAATGGCTTTCTTCGGGAATAGTAGAGGAATTATAATTATAGACATGCCAGCCATGGAAAAACTTAGGCAAGTTTGGAGAACAAGGGGAGGAATGCTCTTTTATAGAGCAAAGAGGAGTTAAGAGAGGCTATCATAAAGGAAAGTCCATTGGAGTAAACTAGGAGTTCAAAGTGTAGTGGCTTTTTATTGGCTGAGTTGTGTTAGTGGTAGTCTCTCATTGGCTGGGCTGTTGCTGGGCAAGGAGAAAAATCTTCCTCCTCCTGGGTAGTAAAGTATAGGCTTCTCCCTGTTTGGAATACAAAGTATGCCTCTTTCCATAGTTTCTATAAAATGCTATGAAGAGTGGTATGGCATAAGAGCTCCCCCTTCTGGCTTCCCATCTCCATTTTAAATGAGGTTTATTTTATTCATTTTCATAACCACAACCTTCAATAATCTTGAGAGCACCCTCAGGTTTAAACTTCTTCATGTTCAGTTGCAAATGAAGCCAGTTCCTCTGGGAAGAGATCAGCAGCCATCTGTTTTACAGTCTGTTCTTCCTCCAGGCAAAATCTCTGAGTCAGAGCTCTGGAGCTGGTAGCGCGAATTGTGGCAAGTGTTTCTCTGAGTGACACCCCTGCTCTTGGAGCTGAGTGCTTGCTGTGTGTTGGGGAGTGCAGGCAGCATAGAGATGCAAATAGAGAAAATGGAAAGCAAGGGGGAACTCTGTGGCATTGGATTAGAATTACAAATAGCAGGGTAAACATCATATATACATATATGTAATACAAACGCACACACACACACACACACACACACACACATACACACACATCCCTGTACATGCAAGTTCATTCGTTGGTTTTTCTGGTACTCTTCTGTTTTAGGAACCTCGGTGAGGTAGAAGAGCTCCTGTGTAGGTGTAATAGTTGGGCCAATAATATGTGGCTGATTTACTTGATGTATTTTGCATTAAACAGAGACAAAGTCTCATTCCTTGCCATAAGGTGGTTTTTGCAAACATATTCCCTTAAGTGTACAGAAGACCAGATAAAAAGCATGAAATTAGCTTTTATTAGAGTAAAAACTATATCCTCTCCCTGATAACTTTTTCAAAGATCAAGTTAATATAGTTCAAAGTTAAATATAAATGGAATCTTGGAGAGGTTGTTAGATTTTTATGGATACAGAATTTTCTTTTTGTGTAGGGTTGGCGATTTGCATGAATCCCAATTTGACATATGTTTTTCACTACACATTAATGAACTGTTCACACTCTATGTGGCAGAAAGCAGTGGAAAATAGAAAGTAAATGACATTAAAATGAAGTTTTTAATCTATGGTGGGTATAGATTTGCATTATTGTCCTTGTATGGAATATGAAGGTTACTGCTTCCTCCTATCTGACAAATTTTCACATACCTGAGAGAGGGAGAAAGAGAGAGGTAGAAGGAGTATCAAACTAAGTAAAAAAAAATTTGCATAAAATTTTGAGGCAATAAAGGGAACTTAAAAATCTAATTACTTTTTTAATGATATGGTTTATGTAAAACAGGTGCTTCAAAATGATATGATACATAATGAATATTCATATTATTTAATTTCATTTTTTTTATTTAATTTTTTTTGCAAGTTGGAAAACAGTTTAATGACCACTCACTAAAATTCATAAGAGAACCTTAAATGTTTACAGGGTAAACTTTTACACTACACTTGCTATCACCGTGTTTTACATAGTAGAGTATAGCAAGTCAAAAGTTTCTGGTTGTTTCATCTAATTAAAACCAGAAGGAAGAAATAACCTAAGTTATAGCAACTTCATGCTTCATTATGAACCCATCAAAGCTCTCTTGGAAAGGTTTTCTCTCTGAAAGCAGCTTCCCTGTCTAAAGATGCCTAAGGTCCATGTATCTTTCTTCTTCCAAATAGCCAAGAGATGGTTAAATACTTTAAAATGCCCAAAGGGGGGCACCTGGGTGGCTCCGTCAGTTAAGCATCCGACCTCGGCTCAAGTCATGATATCGTGGTCCGTGAGTTCAAGCCCCGCGTCGGGCTCTGTGCTGACAGCTCAGAGCCTGGAGCCTGTTTCAGATTCTGTGTCTCCCTCTCTCTCTGCCCCTCCCCTGTTCATGCTCTGTCTCCCTCTGTCTCAAAAATAAATACACATTAAAAAAAATTAAAAAAATAAAGTAAAATCCCCAAAGAGGTCCCAATATTTAGTCAAGGCAAGTATGAAACAGGGCACATGCTTTTTAGATGTGATGAATATCAGAGTTCTGAGAAAGACATTAAAGCCATCATCGAATCCTTGGAGGACTGAGATATTCGAGCAGCAGTGCAAAAGTCTCAGGCAATAGGAAGAAGTCTGGCACCCGTACTTCTTCCTTCAGTACCAGGCCCTTCTAGGCTTTGTGGTCTAGAAGATGATTTCTGTGTGCTTTGAGTTGGGGATCTGCCCCTTTGACTTTAACCTCTGAACGGTGTCCCTCATATGTTTGAGTTGTAGTTGGTGGCATTTCTCCCCACTTGCCCCACACATCCAGTACTGCTTCTATCATCTCCCCCAGAGAAAACCCTGGAAACACCATTTACAGCAATCCCAACATTCTGAGACACAGGAGGTGCCACATGACAGACTGGATCAGCCCTTGAATGGCTGCCTTAGGGAAACCTGACTGGTGATATGCTTTATAACTGTTCAGCTGCTTCTCAGAAAAAGAAGAAACCAGATCTGCATCTTTTGAATCTCTTCGTCCACTTTTGGCTTCTTCTCTTCTTTTCTTCGGTGTCTATTTTCATTTCTTTGGCTGCAGGAGTAAGTAATGATGAGTCCTCCTTTCCAGTTGCTCTTCAATCTGAGATGTCCTGACTTTTGAGCTTGCAGCTTTGGCCATGTCTTCTCTCTAGTCCCCATCTCCATCCCTGTCAGTTTCCTCCGGGAACGTCTCTATATCGGTGATCCTGGGGGCCCTGGGAGCAGTGCCGTTTTCATCTGACTCCCCTGTCTCTCCACTTTTATCCACGGTGACTCACAGGCATTATCACAGCGGCAAGAAAAAATGGAGAGATCACAATCCTGTCAGACTCTGGAGCTCTGGGTGCAGGCGGCCTCCTAATTTTAAATAACAAATAATCGGGGCACCTGGGTGCCACAGTCGGTTGAGCAGCTGACTTCAGCTCAGGTCATGATCTCACAGTTCCTGGGTTCGAGCCCCGTGTCAGGCTCTGTGCTGACAGGTCAGAGCCTGGAGCCTCCTTTGGATTCTGTGTCTCCCTCTCTCTCTGTCCCTCCCCCACTTGTCCTGTGTCTCTCTCTCCCACAAATAAACATTAAAAAAATTAAAAAAAATAACAATCTACATGGTATGCTAATCACATGGAAGATGTAAACATATCACAGTTGTTCTTGAGGAATTTATCAGTGCTCAGATAGATATCTCTTCATATTAAAAGAAAAATAATAAGTAAAAATAATTATTTTTAAAACTTACCTACCATGTTCATTGATGGAAAGAATTAAGTTGCTCATCATACTCTTGAAGTATTTTGGGCTTATATTTGGAGTAGCAAATTTCTGTCCAAAGGAAGACTCTGGAGGCCTATGAAGTATCAGAGAAGAAAAACAAGGTTGTTCAGTAGAAATATTTCCATCATTAAACTGTTCAAAATGTCAGTTAAAATCCAGTTATTATTTCTGAAACTGGAAGCATACAGTGTGGCAAATTCCCCATAGTACATATTCTAAATTTTGCCATTCAGGTGGAACTTTTTCAACACCCACATTTTGTGCTTTCCTTCCTTCCTTTTTCTGACTTCATTCCCTTTTATTTCTATTGGTAGCTCTTAGATTGATCCTCCCTGCTTTGAATAATTCACCATCTAAATAAAAGTAACAACATCAAAGCATCCCAGACTTAATACACTCCATTCCGTCTTGGGCTCCCGCGGGTTGATCTGAAGGAGCCTGAAGAATTAATCACCCAGGATAAGAGCCTCAAGGTTTTCATACATTTAATGCTCAAGTCACTTTCAGGAAAAAAAAAAAAATTCTCTTTCCCTTTTGTTTTTGTGTTTAGTTTTCTAAACACTGTCATTCTGTTTCCACTTCAGCTCCAGATCCCCGGGACGTCTTGGCACCAAACACATGTAAAACAAATAAACACCTTCTTGCACACTCTAACAAGTGTAGCAATTAGTCGCTGAGCACAGCTTGCTCTCCACCGCGGCAACTCATTTGGTGCTGGTTGTTATTGTAGGAGAACAACTTTGAATCAGCAACATTTGTTTGATTCTGCAGTGTTCACCCCTGTCTGCGTGGCGACTTCTGTACATCCTTTTCAAATCGCAAGTTCTACACCCCTATGAAATGAGCTGCCACCCAGCATACAGCACTTAACCTCCTGTATGTCACCTTGTCACACCCTCATGGAATTTTCAGCAGTGGGTGATCCTCACTCCATATGGACTGTAATAACTACTTGCTGTGGTGTGAATTACAGATGATCTCAGTTGAGTATTTTTTCCCTTTTTGTTATATGATAGTATTGGCTTAAAATAGTATTAATAATCTTTGGTATATATTTATGAACAGCCTGTATTCCAAGATACAAAATGTTATTTGTAAGTGCCCAAGTGGTCTCTTTAGTACATAAGTGAGAAAACAACTTGCTTTCATTTTATGTATGCCACAGAGAGGCTAAAGATTTTCTTTGAGTTGATGCAGAACTTGGAAGGTTGAGGGGCGCCTGGGTGGCTCGGTCGGTTAAGCGTCCGACTTCAGCTCAGGTCATGATCTCACGGTCCGTGAGTTCAAGCCCCGCGTCGGGCTCTGTGCTGACAGCTCGGAGCCTGGAGCCTGTTTTAGATTCTGTGTCTCTCTCTCTCTCTGCCCCTCCCCTGTTCATGCTCTGTCTCTCTGTCTCAATAAATAAATAAATAAATAAATAAATAAATAAATAAACAAACATTAAAAAAAATTAAAAAAAAAAGAAATTGGAAGGTTGAACATAAAGTCCCTGTCTGTGGCATTATTTGATATAATATCCTACAATCCCAAATGATTTTATTTCAGAACTGATGGATTCTTTTGTGGGGGAGGGGTTAAAGCATGTTAACATATGTTTTTTATCCTGAAATACAGTGTTGTAAGTTATGGAACAGACTAGTATTATTTGGAAACTGGATCAAATGTTTCTAGCTACAAAAAATTGAATTGCTATTGAACTTTGTGTCAGGGTGCTAACTTCTACCTTTTTTCAACATTATGAGTCAAATTCCCTAGACCTCTTCTTCAGTAATGCAGGGTACATGTGAACAAATAAACAAAATTAATAAACATTCACTAGGTTTTAGCCCCAGCTCTGTGGCTAAGTGTGTAGCTTTGGGTAAGCTGAGCAACCTCTGGGATTCAAGACTTCATCAATTATACCGAACGGTTCAATGAAGTAGTTTTCTAAAGCCCTTTATGGTTCTCAAATGTACTATTTTTATTCCTACCAACTAACTCTTGCATTAGGAGGATTTGATTTTAAGTGACATCATACAGAACTCTGCTTGATTCTTCTGTGTAAAATATGAAGAAATAGAACTATTTACATCTAACTACTGATTATAACTCTACTTATGTGCTAGTCATTGTGCTGAAAGCTAGATGCAGTGAGTGCAATAAAAAGACACTGGCAGCCCCACCCCCAGAGAGATTGGGGCCCAGTGTATGACAGATAAGCAAGCAATCAGGAAAATGATTATAGATTGTGGTAGGTGGCAAGAAGGCAGTAGAGAGCTGAGACTGAGAACAGTGGGTATAGGAAGGAGATACTTTACCTAAGGTAATCAGGGATAGCTTTGCAGGTTTTGGTGTCTTTAGAAATTTTGGTTGCAAGAAAAACCACACCAAGTATACTTGCTCCCTTTGAGAGGAGAAGATAATGGTGTGGGGGGAATATGAGCTGTGATTTCAGAGAAGGTGAATGGAAATGTGCTGGTGCCTTGAGCTCACAGTGTGTTTTGGACAGAGCCTCTTAGTTCTTCTGGACTTGTTTCCCTGTCTGTTCCAGTGCTTATAGGGGCACTCACTAACCAAACTGGTAAGAAATACCGTAGCTGCAAAAACTCTCAGAAAAGTTGCCAACTCTCAAATGAGTGATGAGTTGTTTTTTTTTTTTTTTTAACATATCAGTGAGAGAAAGATTTAAAAATCATCGAACACCTTTCCCTCAATTCTTAATTTTAGCAAGAAGCAAGAAAAGCCATGAGGTAGACAGGCACAGTTGAAAGGCCAAGCAGGAATTCAGAAAAGTAGGCTGGTGAATGAAGACTGGTTTGCTGTGCAAAATGCGATAGCCACAGTTTGCTTCCTCCTTTAGTCCCATTTCTACCACTATATCCACATAGTGTTCCTTCTCCAGTGTAAGGGATTTTTGCTATTTTATCCCGTAAGTTTTGAATAAGGCTTTCTTGTAATTTCCTTATTGCAATGAGCTGGAGTTTAAGTAGATCGTAATGCTGGAAATCTTTCTGTATTAACATTGCAAAGGCTGTCAATATCACTTGTGAAATAGTCATGGAATGGACAGCCTTTCAATTGGAATGACAAATTCAGAAACAGCTATTTGGAGTGTTCATTTCCCAGTGTGACAATTTATCATCAATACCATCTCTTAGGTTTCTTATGTTACAAACTTCATCAAGTTTTCTTAGTTGCTAGACCAATAAGAGAAGCTTCTTTATTATCCATTTACAATATAAAGGAGAATCCCATTTTGCCCACTTTCTTTAAAATGTTACTATCAAAATGCCAAGCCAAGTGTTTAGTGCTGATAGGGCTGCATTTGATAACAGCATTAGCAGATCCTTGGTGGTTCTGCATATATAGCAAAAGCTACAGAGTCCCTTGACAAGGCTTATCCAGTTGAGCCTATGGTATCTCTAGGATGTCTGCATCTATAAATATATAAGCCAGGCTTAGGCTTTTAAAGACGCTGATTAAGAACCACAGAGTGGTTTCTGTTGCCATGCGATAGAAAGTTGTGGAAATCTACAAACTTGTGGGAAAATATAATGGAGCAAGTTGTTCCCCCAAAGGTTTCCATTCTGGTAGGTTAAACATTCTCTAGGGGCACCTGGGTGGCTCAGTCGGTTAAGCGTCTGACTTCTGACCAGGTCATGGTCTCATGGAGCCACGCGTCAGGCTCTGTGCTGACAGCTCGGGGCCTAGAGCCTGCTTCAGATTCTGTGTCTCTGTCTCTCTTTGCCCCTCCCCCCACTCACACTCTCTGTCTCTCTCAAACATAAATAAGCATTAAAAAAATTCTCTAAACACACACTAGTATTTCAGAGTGCTGTGTTGTTAGGCAGCGTTCTCTGGCTGAGGATGTTGGATGAATACCGATCAAATGCCGTGCAGAGAGACTGCATGACAAATACCTGATTTCAAAGATGGTAGAAAATTTTAAAGCCTGCATACAACAGTTATAGGTAGAAGAGCTCATTTTATTGGTTGTGGGTATTTATCCATTATGGTAATCACAGTCTATACGTTTGCAGTCAATTGTATCATTAGTGATACCTTCCCCCATTCATCCTTCCTCTTTATTCTCAGCACATTCTTTGATAATGTTCTTTTGCCATCAAGAGGTTAAAAAAGCGATTCAACTAAATTATTTGAGACCTGAAAAAATATGATATACACTTTCTAAAGCATCCTTGGGAGATTTTAACAGTTGTTGATTTCTTTAAAAAAATACCTGTTACACACTGATGAAAATTCTAGCTCCATATATTACTATAGAATATCTTTAAAAGACTGGTGAGAAGAGAAGCAAAAGATTAGTCAACCATGTAACCATGTACAAACATTTCTTTGTTTCCAAAAATTTATTTCATTTTTTTTGTGACAAATATTTCCCTTTCTAGAGAAAGCTAGGATTTTGTAATTTCTTGGAGTGTGCATGGGAAAGGAAAGAGGTTGAAGAGACATTTGAAATAAAATATGTATCAGAACTTTTCTAAATTTTAAGAAATTTAAACAAAACCAGTACACACATGCTTGCATATTTATATGTTCTAGTCTTTGTAAAGAACTAGAAGAGACCATTGTCTTGAGGCTTTCTTAAGTGGACTCTCTTCAGAGCTTTGAAAGATGTGTATTTGAACTCCACTCTTCAGCACATGGTTAATCTGCAAACCATTGGGATTCAATCTTAGGGATGATCAGAACTTTACATGATTCATCTTTAACTGGCCTTAAAATAAAATAGTCCCTTAAATAACAATAGTTATATTCTATCTCTTCTGTTTTTGACAGGGAATGTGTATTGATAACTCAAGTGATTTATCTTTCTTTTTTAAAAATTTTATTCCACTATAGTTAACATACAGTGTAATATTAGTTTCAGATGTAATATAGTAATTCAACAATTCTGTTTATTACTTATTGCTAATTGTGATAAGTGTACTCATTAATGCCCTTCACCTATTTCACCCACCTTGCTCCTCTCTGGTAACCGTTAGTTTGTTCTCTATAGTTAAGAGTCTGTTTCTTAGTTTGTCTCACTCTCTCTCTTTTTACCTTTGGTCATTTGTTTTGTTTTTTAAATTCCACATATGAATGAAATCATATGGTATTTGTCTTTCTCTGACTTATTTCACTTAGCATTATACTCTCTTTTTAATGGTTGAGTAACCTTCACATATATATCACATATTCTTTATCCATTCATCTATCAATGGACATTTGGTTGCTTCCTTAATTTGGCTATTGTGAATAAAGCTGCAGTAAACATGGGGTGCATATTATCTTTCTGAATTCGTGTTTTCACAGTCTTTGGGTAACTACTCAGTAGTGGAATTACTGGATCACAGAGTAATCCTATTTTTAATTTTATGAAGAAACTCTATACTGCTTTCCACAGTGGCTGCACCAGTTTGCATTCTCATCAACAGTGCATAAGTGTTCCTTTTTTTCTCCACATCTTCATCAACACTTATTTCTTGTGCTTTTGATTTTAGCCATTCTGACAGGTGTGAGGAGATATCTCGTTGTGGTTTTTGATTTACATTTCCTTGATGATGAGTGATGTTGAGCATCTTTTCATGTGTCTGTTCACCATCTGGATGTCTTCTTTGGAGAAATGTCTGTTCATGTCTTCTGCCAATTTGGTTTTTTGGTGTTGAGTTGTGTAAGTTCTTTATATATTTTGGATACTAACCCTTTATTGATTTTGTTTGTTCTTCTTTTTATGGCTCCTTTAGGTGTAAGTTTAGGTTGTTTATTTGAGATTTTTCTTGCTTCGTGAGGTAGGCCTGTATTGCTATGAACTTCTCTCTCAGAATAGCTTTTGCTGCATCCCAAAGATTTTGGACCATTGTGTTTTCATTTTCATTTATCTCCTGGTATTTTTAAATTTCCTCTTTTATTTCTTGGTTGACCCATTCATTGTTCAGTAGCATGTCATTTAACTTCTATATATTTGTGGTCTTTCCAGATACTTTTCTTGTGGTTGGCTTCTAGTTTCATAGTGTTGTGGTCAGGAAAACACGTATGGTATGACTTCAATCTTTTCAAAATTGTTGAGACTTGTTTTGTGCTCTAATATGTGATCCATTTTGAAGAATTTTCCATGTTCACTTAAAAAGGATGTGTATTCTGCTGTTTTTGGAAAGAATGTTCTGAATGTATCTGTTAAATCCATCTGTTCCAGTGTGTCATTCAAAACTATTGTGTCCTTATTGATTTTCTGTCTGGATGATCTACCCATTGACATAAATGGGGTGTTAAAGTCCCTTACTATTATTGTATTACTATTGATTACTTCCTTTATGCTTGTTATTAGCTGTTTTATACATTTGGGTGCTTTCATGCTGGGCGCATAAATATTTACAATTATTATATCTTTTTGTTGGATTGTTCCCTGTATGCATGTGTGGTGTCATTCTTGGTCTCTTGCTATAGTCTCTTTTAAAATCTATTTCATCTGACATAAGTATTGCCACCCCAGCTTTCTTTTCATTTCTATAGGCAGGATAAATGCTTGTCTACTCCTTCACTTTCAATCTGCATGTGTCTTTAGGTCTGAAATGAATCTTTTGTAGGCAGCATATAGATGGGTCTTGCTTTTTTATCCATGTGGTCACCCTGTGTCTTTTGATTGGGATATTTAGTCCATTTATATTCAAAGTAATTATTGATAGGTATGGACTTACTGCCATTTTTTACTTGTTTTATGGTTGTTTTTGTAGTTTTTCTCTGTTTCTTCTCTCTTCTCTCATGGTTTTCTGACTTTCTTTAGTGATATACTTGGGTTCCTTTCTCTTTATTTTTTAAATATCTATTACTTGTTTTTGATATGTGGTTACCATTAGGTTTATATATAATATCTTATGCATATAGCAGTCGGTATTAAGTTGATGGTCACTTAAGTTTGAACCCATTTTTTACTCCAGGTTTTAGGTATATGGGGTCATACTTTACATCGTTTTATTTTGTGAAATAGTAATCACTCCTGACTGATTTTTTACAGATACACTTAATAGTACTATTTCTGTACTTCATACTTTTCTTACTCCTTCTTGTGGTCTTTCCTTCCCACTCAAAGAATCCCCTTTATTATTTCTGTGGGCTGGTTTAGTGTCATGAATTCTTTTAGTGTTATTTAACTTTTGTTTGTCTTGGAAATTTTATCTGTCTTATTCTGAACAATAGCCTTGATGAGTATTCCGTAGATTATTTTGTTTCAGCACTTTGATTATATTATGCCACTCTTTTCTGGCCTGCAGAGTTTCTGGAGAGAAATCAGCTGATAGACTTGTGGGGTTTCCCTTGTACGTAACCATTTCCTATTTTCTGGCTGCTTTTAAAATTCTCTCTTTATTGTTACTTTTTGCTATTTTAATTAGTATGATTCTTGGTGTGGACCTCCTTGGGTTGATTTTCTTGGGGGCTCTCTGTGCCTCCTGGGCCTGGGTTTCTGTTTCCCTTTCTAAATTCAGGAAGTTTTCAGCTATTGTTTCTTCAAATAAATTTTCTGCCTGCTTTTCTCTCCCTTCTCCTCTGGGATCCCCATAATGCGAATGTTATTAGGCTTGATGGTATAATTGATTTCCCTCTGTTTATTATCGTGTTATATTATTTTTTTCCTCTCTTTTGTTCAGCTTCATTGCTTCCGTTACTTTGTCCCCAGGTCACTGATCTGTTCTTCTGTTTCCACTAGTCTACTATTTATTCCATCTTGCATATTTTTAAATTTTATTTATTGAATTCTTCCTCTCTGATTGGGTTGATTGGGTCTTTTTAATGTTTTCTGTCTCTGTTAAGGGTCTCACTGAGGTCCTCCAGTCTTTTCTTAAGTCCAGTGAATATCTTTATGAGTATTATTTTAAATTCTCTCAGGCATATTACTCATTGCCTTTCCATTTAGGTCTCTTTTGTCCTGTTCTTTCATTTGGGACTAACTCCTTTGTCCCCTTGTTTTGTCTAACTCTCTGTGTCTGTTTCTGTGTGTTAGGAAAGTCAGCTATATCTTTTTGCGTTTGAAGGTAGTGGCCTTATGAAGAAGAGGTCATGTAGTGCTTTGCAGTGCAGTGTCTCCTGTTCACCAGATTCTGGTGCTTCAGGAGTGCCTCCTGTGTGTGTTGTGTGTGCTCTACTGTTGTGGCTGAGCTACTTTTGCCTTTAGTCCGGTCATCTGCAGTGCTCTCTTTGCATGTTGTGGGCCGGGTTTGTTCCCTGTGTTGTTAATGGGCCAGTATGGGGCTGGGTTGGTCTTGAGTGGAGTCAGACCAGGTAGGTATTTGCCAGAGACGCAATAGCACTAAACTGCAGGGAAATTTTCTCCATGTTATTCCCTGGGAAACTTTTATTGATGGGCAGGGTCTGCAGTCACATCAGATGTCTGACCCCAGCCCCACTGCTGGGGTTGCTGTCAGACTGGTGTATCTTTGGTTATCTTCGCCCTCTCTCCAGGGCAGGAGTCACTTTGGAGAGGATCTGGCCTTTGTTGGGGTTGCTTGCACACTGCCAGGCTTGTGGCACTGCTTTGGAGGTCTCTGGCCAAAGGTATATTGGATGGGGCAGATCTGCAGGAGAATGCAGGGGCAGGATATGCTATTAGCAAGTTAGGTATAGAATGTTGGTGCTATGCTAGTTCCCATATGTATCCGTGTGGCTAGGCTGGGGGACAGGGGAGGGAAATAGTGCCTTCTAGCTCCTTTATTCCTGGTGAACTCTTCCAAAGATCCCTGCCCCTCCAGCACGGGCTCTGAGATTGGTAAACAAATATCCCTTCTGTGTTTTTCAAACTGCTGCTTCTATTCTTTATCTCCAGGGGGCTGTTTGTTGTGCTGTCTCTTTAAGTGGGGGAAGTCAGTTTTCCTTCATTTTCTGAGCTCTGCTAGAGCCCAGCCCACTGATTTTTAAAGTCCCAGGTGTTAAGCCCCACTGATTATAAGACCTCACAAAATCAGGCTCCTCTGATTTTCAAAGCTAAATGCTCTGGAGATTAATCTTTACTGTGTGGGGTTGTCTATGCCTGGGGTACATGGTGTGAGAGTCTTTTTCTCTTCTTTCTCTGCACCCCTGGGGTCCCTCCCTCACATGAACAGCCCTGCAGGTCTATCTCTTGACCACATCTCTGCTTTTCCTGTCCTCTTCAACATGGCCTCCTGTCTACATGTAGCCGTGGAGATTCTGCCCTGCCAGTCTTTGGGTAGCATTCTCTGGATTATTTACATTGATGCGAATGTTATCTGGTTGTATCCATGGAACAAGGGGAGCTTAGGATCCTCCTAATTCTCCGTCTTCTCCTGAAGTCTCTCAAGTGAGTTTGGCTATAAAACCAATTCTATTTAACATTCTAGTACTAGCACATTCTATGAAGGAAACAAAACAAATTTAAACCAATCTTTCAAAAGGACTTACTATTTAACACTTTAATCTGTATATTAAAAGCAATATTCTTTCTTTTACTTTTCTCAAAGATTAAAAAAAAATTTTTTTAATGTTTTTATTTATTTTTGAAAGAGAGAGAGAGAGAGAGAGAGACAGAGACAGAGCATGAGCTGGGGAGGAGCAGAGAGAGAGGGAGACACAGAATCTGAAGCAGGCTCCAGGCTCTAAGCTGTCAGCACAGAGCCTGATGTGGGGCTCAAATTCACGAACTGTGAGATCATGACCTGAGCCGAAGCTGGATGTTCAACTGGCTGAGCCACCCAGGCACCCCACTTTTCTCAAAGATTTTTTTGAGCAACTGGTGTGTGGTGTGAATGTGAATGAGAAATGGTGTGAGGCCTACTATATGTGTTCAGGTGTTGATACTTCTGCTTGGCCTTAATTGCTTTCAAGCTATATCTATTTATCGTGAACTTAGGTTTCAAAGAGAATATACACAAAATTTTGAATTTTATTCTTTGGGAAATAAAAAGAATCCCTGAATAAATGAAAAAAAATATTTATGTAGTGGGTTTGACTTTATTGCTAAATGGTCTTCTGAAATTTCATTCTTTTAATTGGCTAATTAGTAATTACTAGCTAAGTTAAATAGTTTGTCATATGCAAAAGCATCCTTGGTTTCATAATTAAAACTAGTCAGAAGAATATCATTGGCACAAAAAGGAACAGTTTTGAAATTCAACACATACTCAAAGGAGGAAAGCTTGAGTAGTCAGTTTGACCATTAACATAGGTACATTGTATAAACAAACAAAATTTAGACTAAAGTAGTTCTGATATACTGTGTGATCTTTATAGGACTGGATGAATGTACTTCTCAAAAGTTTTGTGATACAGCAAAATCATTTTTTGCCTTGTTGAAATAACTATGTGATAGAGAAGAGTTTGGGGGAAATTTATACTTTTTTAAAAGTTTATTTATTTATTTTGAGAGAGAGAGAGAGAGAGAGAGAGAGAGAGAGAGAGAGAAGCAGCACACTAATGAGTGGGGGAGAGGCAGAGAGAGGGGGAGAAAGAGAGAATCCCAAGCAGGGTTTGCACTGTCAGCTCAGAGCCTGATGCAGGGCTTGATCCCATGACCGTGCTATCATGACCTGAGCTGAAATCAACAGTTGGAGACTTAACCAACTGAGCTATGCAGGCACCCCAGTAACTACGTGACGAAGGAGTTTGGGGGAAATTTACACTTGACAGAAGGCATTCTCAATATTTAAACATCTTTTTTTAAATTTACTATTTTAATGGAAAATAAAGCTGATGGGTATGTACTGTTGTTCTGTGAAACACAAATACACCTATATATACATATACACATAATAAGTCTGTTGTAAATTTAGGCATAAAATGAGGGCTGGGGCGCCTGGATGGCTCAGTCGGTTGGGCGTCCGACTTCAGCTCAGGTCACTATCTCACTGCTCGTGAGTTCGAGCCCCACGTCGGGCTCTGCTGACAGCTCCGAGCCTGGAGCCTGCTTTGGATTCTGTGTCTCCCTCTCCATGCCCCTCCCCTGCTCATGCTCTCTCTCTCTCTCTCTCTCTCTCTCTCTCAAATATAAAATAAAACATTAAAAAATTTTTAAAAAAATGAGGGCTAAAATTGTTCAATTTACTAAGCAATACCAAAGCAGAGGGCACGTAGTATTATGGTGGATGAGAAGGTCCCATGGACAAAATTGAAACTTCTACCTTGGCTAGGAAATATACTCAGAAGCCTTCAAGATTAATCTTAAATAATGAAGAGGACATATGAAGGCATACGCATAGAGAAGGGCATTGCAACTGATTCTGCATTTGGACGATAAGAAGTAAATATGAGATAGTAATTGTAGCACTCTGTATTTATTCAATGACATTTCAGTGTCCCTTAAAGTTGCAGTGGGAGTTGTTTTGGGTAGATGACATATTTGCTCATTCAACCACCCTAAATTTAAGAATGGGAGATCTTTCAAACCAAGGGAGACCTGATTTGTACCTGTTTGTAGGAAAATCAGCCCAGACAGCTCTTTTTTCTTCAAATAAAAGCAGAAATAAGCACTACTACCATTTATTGAGTACCTGATATCTTCAGGTACCTTGCTTGCTGTGACTTTTTCAAAGGACTGTATTATTTTCCCTGTTCTACAAATAAAGCAATAAAATTGTCCACGTAGCAGAGACCTAGGATTAATCAACATTGCAGACAATAGTACAGAAACACTATCAATGAATTTTGAAACCTAAACACAGGCTGTATAAAGTTATTTTAAGTCTGTTTTCAGATTCAAGAATGGGGAGTGCAGATATTACAAGAGGTTAGAAGCATCTTGATAAAGCTCTATTTTAATCATCCTTAACACCCTGGTGGCATTTCCATGGCTTCTGTAAAATTGTACTTTTCTGTTTATCTTCCTCCTTTCTGACTGAAATTTGCTTATCTTGGATTTTGACTGCTCTTACTTTTAACATCGCTACCAACATAGTGTACTCTCCCAAGATGATATTAATCGTTTTGAAAAGCTGTTAGCACAGAGCCTGACGTGGGGCTTGAACTCACAAACCATGAGATCATGACCTAAGCCGAAATCAAGAATCAGTCGCTTAACCAACTTAGCCACCCAGACACCCCTATCCTATGTTTTTAGTTATCATAACATTTGTAGTATTTACATGTTTTCCCAGGTCTTGACTGTCACCTTCCTGCTATTCTTTATTTTATAGCTGTGTTCAGGACAAGCCAGCATTTACTCCAGCAGTTTCTCAAATACAATCAGTCCCAAACTGAAAATAATCATCCCCACATGTTCCCATTTCTTTTTCAGTTACTCTGCTTTTGTCTCTGTTACATGGAGACATTTTCTCATGTCCCAGGCTAGAACATTTCAAGCCATTTTTTTTTGTCTTCACATTATTATATCTGTTTCTAAGTTCTATAATTTTCCTGTCAGTTGCGTCATTGATTTACCCATTTCTTTCCATTTCCAGCTCCTTAATTTAGGACTTCCGAATCTATGTCCAAATTATCTTTCAATGAGCACTCTGATGTCTTTTCTCACTCTTTGTCTTATACTCAAAATAGCCTCCTTTCCTACACTCAGCTTAATTCTATATATTCTTCTCCGATGATGCCTGTACACCTAAATCTTGGCTTTCTGTAACCAAATCCTAAATCTTAGAAATGAGACCATGTGGTTTAATCCTTTATTGAGTTTTTATTTCATATTGTCTTCTCAGATAAATTATCACCTCTCTTAGGTCACGAACTGTGGTCATGAACCCTTTGATAATTGGAAAAGAATTAGAGCATCGGGACACTTAATAAATACTAGGAATTGACCGAAGGACTTTTTCAAGACCTCAGAGAAAGAATGAGAAATGTAACCAGATCGCCAAACCAGACTCCAGATTGATTCAGTATGTGTGGCAGCTAAAAACAGATTATGGAACAAGGTGTATCTCAAAGTTTATACGTTGGCTTTTCTACTTGGCCAAATTAGTTAAATCCTTTAAACCGCAGTGTTCTCATTTGTGACATGGGGATAATCCTATCCATCTTCTGTTATCATTGTAGATACTAAATGGGATAATAATACAAAATTACTAAATTTGTATATTGCTAATACCTTAACTGGATATTTTACATGGCTATTTCATTTACTATGTAATAATGACTTCTTGAAATACACAGAGGTAGGTGCTATTATTATCATCTTCAGTTTACAAAGAAGTTAAGGTTTAGAGGTTAAGCAACTTGCCCAAGATTATAACTCATGAGCAGTGGGACAAGGATGTGAACCCAACGTTGTAAAATTTAACCCCTTAATCAGTAAACTGTAATGTATGTAAGCATTTGACACAATGATGAGCTCATATTACATATTCAATAAATGATAGCAGTTTTACTAGCATGAAGGATGTCTTCGCATAAGATTTGAGGGCTTGCTGTCCAATGCTATTGGATGAATGCATTCTAGTCTGTCTTTCTATTATTATCACCTACTCTCCTAGACTCTATGCCACTATTTTAGCAAGATTGTCCTCTAATGTATCC
The DNA here is from genome assembly GCF_018350195.1 of Panthera tigris. NCBI lineage: Eukaryota > Metazoa > Chordata > Mammalia > Carnivora > Felidae > Panthera > Panthera tigris. The sequence goes on from NC_056672.1 coordinate 46,247,222, forward strand.
CTTGGTAAATGAAACAGGAAATTTCTTATTCCCAGTCCCATGATCCAACAGGAAATCAAACATACTTTTCTCTAACAACTTCGTAGCCTTAAGAATAACTATTCCATGTCCTCCTTTGGTGTCTGTAGGAGAAATAGTTAGATTGTGGAATCTAAATCTTAGTTGTGGAATTAACTAATATTGTGACCTTGAGTATGTTATTTTTACCACTTTGGGTTTTATTCTTCCCATTCTAAGAAAGGGGCTTGAGTTATTTATTTTCTAATGTTACTTACAAATATTTTACAGCAGTCCTAAATATGGAATTAGAACTCTGAGTAAGGATATATAATTGTAATCGTGAAAAACAAAGAATAACTGTAGGAACATTAGTTTTATGTTCAAATATTTCAATGATTATATGTCTTTAACATTGTCTCCACCAAAATTTCTTTCCTTTAATTATTCCAACTGAAAACTTTTCTATTTATTTATTTATTTATTTATTTATTTATTTAGAAACTAGCTTGCAAGCATCTCAGAGGAGGGTTTGCACTTCTAAAAGTTGTTTTAGTCCTCACCACACCCTTTCTCTTGTGATCAAGAGAATGAGAAGACAGAATGCAAGCATTTGGTAGGACTGCCGTATTAACACTCCTTGCTGTTTGCAGCATAGTTCTCCAACCTGTTTCAATAACAAAATCATTAATTATTCATTAGAACCTTTCTCTTCACGAGTAATTAGTTAAGCAGCACTGGAAGAAGGTTCTAAGGGGAACATGTTCACAGACCAAGAAGTCAAGGGTGTTAAATTATGATCATGATTATTTTATTTCGGAAAGTGACAGCACGTACTACTTATTTCTGTCACTCAGAGGCCAACAACGGCAACGCTGATGGTTTACCTGAGCTCTGCTCATCTGTTTACACTTTTACATTCAATAAAGCTGTGCAGTTACTATGGCAACTGGGAGTCTATAAGGTCTGTTTCAAAACCTGTGTTTGGCAGTTTATGTGCATAAATCTTCAACACACTGATATAAGGCTCTAGTCCAGTGTTTCATTAATTTGTATTTTCTTTGTATCTCAGACAGATAGTGTTTTATTTTATAAACTGTGAAGTCAAGAAGAGGTTGGCTGAAGAAACAATTTGTCTTGAGAGTCTAACCTTGGAGACTTAGAGAATTCTGGCCTATTAGCATGAAAATAAAGCACAAAGCTTGGCATTTCAGATATATAAACATTAACCCTGATTTCTTCTACGAAGTTGGTAAAAGCATTGGATCTTTTACAATTCGGGTTCCTAAGCAGTTCAATAATGACTCCTCTATCTGGGAAGGTAGAAAACCAAACACTGGTTTCCAAAGGAGAATGAGCAGTAATGGAGTACGTTTTCCTCCTTAATATTGGTATATAAAACTGTATACTAATAGTTCTATGAGATGATAAAACTATTCTGGTACAGGTGAGGTTGCATCATTTCTGCCCGGAAGAAGTCATTAGAGAAAGAGCTCAACTAACACATATGATCAATACATCAGACTTGCTCAATAGACTCCTTTATGTGTCAAAGTGTCTTGTAATCTTCAGAACTTTCTCCAGCAAATATTTGAACTATATTGAGTAAGTGTGGTCAGTGTGGGTAAATGTAGTCTATTTGAACCTGCAAGTCTTTAATGTGAGATCAACATGGATTTGAAATCTGGTTCTGCTTAGCAACTTGACCTTTCCGAGCCTCTGTTACCTCATCTGAAAAATTCAAATAGGAATATATATTAGCTGTGTTATTGTTTGAATTGCTATATAGATGACCTGTTTTTCAATTATGTTTTTCAATTATGAAATAAACATAAAATTTACCATTTTAGCCATTTTTAACGGTACTTAAGTGGCATTAAGTACATTTACATTGTTGTACAACCATCATTGCCATCTATCTCCAAAGCGTTTATCATGTAAAACTGAAACTCGGTACCCGTTGGACAATAACTTTTCATTTCCTCCTTTCTCCAGCCCATAGCAACTACCATTCTATTTTCTCTCTCTCTGAATTTAACTGTTTTAGGTACCACATGAATCTTACCAAGAATCATTTATTCTTTTAAAAAAAAATTATATTTATTTATTTTTGAGGGAGACAGAGTGTGAGCAGGAAAGGGGCAGAGAGAAAGGGAGACACAGAATCTGAGTCAGGATCTAGGCTCTGAGTTGTCAACACAGAGCCTGATGCGGGGCTCGAACCCACAAACTGTGAGAGCATCACCTGAGCCTAAGTCAGATGCTTAACAGACTGAGCCATCCAGGTGCCCCAAGCGTTTGTTCTTTTGTGAGATTTATTTCACTTAGCATAATGTGCTCAAAGTTCATCCATGTGGTAGCCTTTTCCTTCCTAAGGCTGAATATTATTCCATTGTAGGTGTATACTATATTTTGTGTATTCATTCATCTATCAGTACACAGTTGGGTTGCTTCCATCTTTTGGCTATTGTGAATAATGCAGCTATGAACATGAGTAGAAATATCTCTTTAAGTCCCTAATTTCAATTCTTTTGGGCTTACACCCAGAAGTGAAATTGTTGGATCACATGTATTTGCATTTTTAATTTTTTGAGGAAATGCTCAACTGTTTTCCACAGTGGTTGCCCCATTTTACATTACCACCAGCAGTTCCTGAGGGTTCTGATTTCTCCACATCCTCACCAAAACTTGTTGTTTTCTTATTTTTTGATAATCACTATCCTAATAGGTATGTAGTGGTACTTCATTATGGTTCCATTTGTATTTCCTTACTAATTAGTGATGTTGAGCATGGTTTTATGTGGCAGTTTGTATATCTCTGGAGAAAATCTATTCAAATCTGTTATGGGCTGAATTGTTCACATGTTGAAGCTCTAACCCCAGCGCCTCAGAACATGACCATAGTTGAAGATTAGGTCTTTCAAGAGATAATAAAGTTATAATGAGATCTTTAGGGTGGGCCCTATTTCAACATGACTGGAGTTCTTGTAAGAGGAGGAAATCGGGACATGCATATGAACACACAGAGGAAAGACCATAGAGAGAGAAGATGGCCATATATGGGCCAAAAAGAGAGGCCTCAGAAAAAATAAACTTTGATGACACCTTGATGTTTGACTTCTAGCCTCCAAAAATATGAGGAAATAAATTTTAGTTGTTTAAGCAACCCAAGTCTGTGGTTTTTGTCATGTCAGCCCTGGCATACTAATATGTAGTCTTTAGCCATATTTTTAATTGGGTTGTATTTTTTGGTTGTTGTTGAGTTATAGAAGATCTTTATATATTCTGAATATTAACTCCTTATCAAGTGTATAATTTGCAAATATTTTCTATCTTTCCATGTATCTAGATTAAATTTTAGAAATGTGTCTGTATTTTATAGTTCATAGGTAACACTCAACAAATGATAGCTGTTGTCGGTAAATGCACAAATGTACACTTATTATAATTTGTAGCCCTCTTTATCTTTTGCTATTTTCCTTTTTTACTGTAAAAATGGGGCAAAAAATGAAAGAATAATTATTTAATGTTAGGGAGTCTCTGGATATCAACAGAAAAAGCATAATTGTCCACTACAGATGACTTGGCACAAACAAATTGGTCAAATACAGCATCTGTTAAACATTAGAATCTAAGAATATGTCAGGCTGAAAAGAGGATATGTACATTCTGGGATATGTAGACCAGACATATAGATAAGCTAAGTGGATAATATATACAGTGTCCTATGATTTGATACTGTAGAAAATTAGTTTTAATATGATTCAAATCCTATGCATTGATTATGATGTGACCAATAGACTATAGGAGACAAAATTAATATGTTCGTTGGAGAAAAAAAAAAAGACACCAAAGTCTTGAACACTGAAAGCATGCTATTTTTTTCTGTACAGAGAATTCCAAGTACAAAAGCTTATAAAGTGAAATTTATTTAGTAGTTTGTATGAGCATTTTCTGTTAGAAGAAATGGAATTAAGTGGTGAAAGAAGTTGAAGTTAAGTGCTCTTACGCATGGGCACCTGGGTAGTTCAGTTGGTTAAGCACCTGACTCTTGATATCAACTCAGATCATGATCCCAGGGTCATGGAATTGAGCCCCTTGTTGGGCTCCATGCTCAATAATAAATAAATAAATATCTATTTATTAATTAAAACTGTTTATTGTTTATTTATTAATTAAATACATTTAGTAAATATTCATTGATTTGTTTATTTTGTATTCAAAATAAATAAACATTTAAAAAATGGTCTGATTCAAAACAAAGACAAAAATAAGGCAAAACGAAACAACCAAAATAAATAAGCAATATTTCTAGCTTTTTTTAATTTTTAATTTTCTTTTTAGAGAGAGAGAGACAACATGAGTACTGGACAGAGGCAGAGAGAGAGAGAGAGAGAGACAGAGAGAGAGAATCTTAAGCAGGCTCCATGCTCAGCACAGAGCCCAACACGGGCCTTGATCCCGTGACCTGAGCCCAAATCAAGAGTTGGCTGCCCAACCAACTGAGCCACCCAGGTGCCCCAACATCTCGAGCTTTATCTATTGAGCCTCTTGTTTTGCCCTGGATGAGTAAAGTGGGAATATTTATTTTGGAATTGCTAGTAAAATATCACTTAAAAAAGTTCTTTTTGTATTTGTAAACTACAGATAATTGCTTTAAAAGGCGGTATTTTGGGGGGGGCTGCATAACAAGGAATTGTATTTTAGTTTTGTCATTTGAAGTTAGAAATTTAATAATGAAACTAATTTGAAATAATGAGAAACAAATAAGAGATAGATAAAAGAGCAACATGAATTATACCCAGTAAAGCTGGAAAAAGGTAAACAACAACAACAACAACAACAACAACAACAAAAGAAAACCAGGATGTCTGTTGTCACCACAGATAATGCAGTAAGGAAAGAAGTAGTCAATATTGGCTTGCATATGATGGAAAGTTTCGTAGGAAGGGTGATCCTTGAAAGTTTTAGATAGTTGGTATTGGAAGGAGATGTCTCTCAGGATGAGAGAACCAAGGTATGAAAAATAAAGAGGTAGGATTTTGTATGGTGTGGGTTGATAGAGTTTGATTCTAAGCAGTGCTATTCTGAATGGTTCCTCAAGGTCATTTTTTTGTGAGAGAGCTCAAACTGACAATAATGTTGTCTTTGATGTGTATTTTTATTTCTTCAAGGGATAAATTAGTCTAATGACTGGAGTGACTTAATTGCACTATTTAGTGTTTATTTATTGTGGGCCAGGATTTAATGAGTTGTTATTGTGTTTTATTATATGTTGTAAATATTTATCTTAGCCTGTTTGCACCGTTCTTTAGAAATGTTTGATTTACATATGTCTTTCCAAGATAGAAATGCATAATTAGTCATAGATGACAAATGGATTTCATTAAGTATTTCAATATGTGGTAAATTGGTTGTATGAAAAATATGATTGATTTCTTTCCATCTGAGATACATTTCAGGTGACTAATCATTGAAACCACAGCTGACATGAGGTATCTTTTTTGTTTTTTCTTATCTGTGTGTACTTTGTGGTTGTATATTCAATGATAGGAGGTATGTTGTAGCAAGGTATTTGTTTATCAGATTGTGTATAATAAATCCATTAATTACACTCTTACATAAATTGATGAAACAACAAATGAAGATTATCTGTTAGGTAAATACAAGGATGTAGAATCTAGGAAAAGATAATATAAAGAAAACTATAGGTTGAGATAGATTTAATAAGGGAATGAATGAGTTATTATACATGTTGAACAGATCCTTTAAGTAAAGTGTATTTGTCTTTAGTTTTTGAGCTTTGAATCACAGTAGATTTATTTTAATACAAGTATTTAGTAATGCTTTTAAAAATGAAAGATGAAAGTAAAAAAAAAATCCACTTTCCCAAAATAGAGAATTTTAAGAATTACTCCAATTTCAAAATAAAAGTTAGTAGTGAAAGAAAAATTCTCATATGGTTTTTGTGTTATTATAGTGATGAAGCTCTGGCCTGAAGCTCAAGTATTGTATCTGCTATAAAATTATGGATGGCCATGTTACATCACAGATGATGAACATAGATGAACATAAAAATTTTTTGTACCTTCAAAATTCTGTGACTCTGTGGGCAATTATAAATTTACCTGGGATGTAAAGTATGGTGTTATTCAGAAAATATTATATAAATTCTAAGTAAAAATAAAATCTCTTAAATTCAAGGGCTATAATATTGGCATTTTAAAATGTGATAAATTGATTATTCTAGGAGGAAGAAAAGTTATGCTACTGTCTTGCTTTCATTTGACTGTCTCATTGCCTTTGCCATTCCTGATAATGTTTGGAAGAAACAGACTAATTATTTAGGAAAGCATTCAGTTTGAGTAATGTATGCTGAGTTCCCCAGAGGGAAAATACATTTAATTATTTTGACCAGAATAACACTTAGTTTAATCTTATCACTGATATCTTCTTCACTTTCTCTGGTCATAAATTATTCTTCTCAAGATAGATAGAAAGTATCAGAGCATTTACTGCCTCATTAGGAATTCCTTCCCAGAACAGGTGCATCAATGTGTTTAGTAGGTGAGGTCAGTGCTGGGGAGTGCTAACCAACTTTATATTCTCTTTGTCGTAGTCTCCCAGCAGACAGAAAAGAACCATAGTCTTAATCTTAATTCTCTTTTCTCTTTAACACTCTCAAACCCCCCAGCATCATCTAATTTCAAAGGAATAGGTGATTCAGTAGTCAATAGCACTAAAGATATCTGTCCCCAAAACGACTAGTCTGGAGTTAGGAAGGAGTCAACTCCATCTGGAGTTCAATCACACTTTCCCATATGGTTAATCACCAGCTGCTTATGAAGGAGAGTGTTGTCAAGGCTGGTAGGCCCGAAATTAGCTGTGCGTCTGCATTTTGGCTATAGGCAAAACCTATAACAAGCTTAGAGTGTATGAAGGCAAAGATAGCTATGACTCCTTTATTCCCTATAATTTTTTTCAATATGAAAAGTGCTGTATTAATAAAAGAAAATGTATCTGCGCTGGTAAGAAGCAGCCTGTATCACTTTCTGAAATCCAAATTAAGTCTGAATATAATTAGCATGTGGCTAGACGTGAGTATTATTAATACAAGTCTTGCGACTTTACAGCTGGCATATGCAAGTTTCGGAATTTTATTTATGTGATTCATTTTACTCTTTCCTGATAAGGATAATAGGTTTTGGTTGCTTAAAATTATGTTTGCTTTGTTTATAATTCATGGGTTATATCCTAAGCTTTTTGAAAGCTAACCTAGTGTGGGGACATTGTTGCCTTAGTCTACTATAGAATGCTTTTGAATGCCTGGAAGTTAGTGTCACAGATGTTTTTGTTTGTTGTTTTATTTTATTATTTTTTGTTTTTTAGCGATGATTAGTTTTTGATTGATGCCTATTTGGAGATATTTAAAACTTCTTGTATGATAATTACTGAAATTATCAATAATATCTCTATCTTGAAGTTTTAACTTTTTTTTTTTAATTGAGTGGCATTGGTAGTCTTAGCCATAGATAGGAACAGGAGGCAAACTATTATTCCGTTTTACTCAAGCAGAAAATTGAATTTAGTATCTGGTGTGTGTTACACAGTGACTATTTGGTTAGGGATATTGGACCTCGTTTCTTATCCAGCATAATATTATGGGAATTAATGCCTTTAAACATTTTGCCACTGAATTTCTTATGTTGAGACACTAGACCAGATCTTTTGGAGGAAGCTTTATGCAAAGTGACCATGAGGGCGGGGATCATTTATTCGCATTGTAACCAACAATCAAGTCTATGTTTGTTGTTTTCAGTGGGGTGATTTTCCCCCTCTTTAACGGTCAGCAAAAAAAAAAACCTGTAATGGAATTGAATTGAAACTGTGATGACTTTTGAAAAAACAATTTCCTGTATAAGTTATAATTTAATGCAAAAGGCTGCACAAACCTTTCAGGATGCAGCTTGGTGATCTAGATAGACACTGATGATGTTAATCAAGTACCTGTGGTCCATTCCACTGATTTGTGAAATGTATAGAGCAGATGGGGGCAGAAAAGCTTTAAAAAAAATTACCATAGTGAGAGCAACACATTTTTTGAATGAGAATATTTTAAGAATACATTTTGGCAGTTTAGGTAAACGTACACTTGTAAAAATTATGTCATATACTTCTCATGCATATGCATGTTGCTAGATGGTTAAAACATTGCACCAGGGAATTGTTCTTCTGGTCAACCTTCAATGAGAAATTCATACAGACTTCTCCAGTGAAGAAGCAAAATGATTTTGAACAACCAGCACTAATATTTTTGTATAAAGAATGTGACATAATAGCCACTAACTGATTTGGATATACTTTAATATTCTCACGTATGTCACAGTAATTTCAAGTTTGTGTAGTCAGCTTTATTGCTTTACTGAATTGTGTGCTACTGCTGTAATATCCCCGTTATATAGACTTCATCCAAATGCCCAACACCCCAAATTCTCCTTATTTCCTTTACATACTTTACCTTGAAATTAGGGCATTCTGCCAAAAAATAAGTGGTTGTGATCACATGATCCAAATAAGCACGTGTCTTTTGTAGTTAACTAATAAAGGTATTAGCACAGTTCAACCCTATTATTTTCATAATTCTTTAAAAATCTCGTTTCCTCTTGGGGCGCCTGGGTGCGTGGCTCAGTTGGTTACGTGTCTGACTTTGGCTCAGATTAAGATCTCACAGTTAGTGGGTTCGAGCGCTCTGTGCTGACTGACCGCTCAGAGCCTGGAGCCTGCGTCGGAGTCTGTGTCTCCCTCTCTCTGCCCCTCCCCTGCTTGTGCTCTGTCTCTGTTTTTCAAAAATAAATAAAAATGTGAAAACAATTTAAAAAAAATCACTTTTCCGCTTTACTTAAGCAATCGGGTTAAAACTCTAAAGGCAAAATCATCTATCTATTAAACAGGAATTTAATTGCTGGAAGTAGAAAAAAAATGAAATAATTCTAATGGGATTTTAAAACATTTCATTTCTAACCAATATCCTCTAAGGAAATGTAGCGCTAAGAAATAATCCACGAGTGGCTATCCATTCTGTTGCAGTGGCTCAGCCCAGTTGATATGAGCTGATGTCTACTGGCAATATACGCCATGCACATGTGTTAAATCATTTAATCCTCAAAACAGGCTTCTGTGGCAGATACCATTATCATCCTCCCTATTTTACAGATAGCAAACCGTGGCACTGAGAATTTAAGGAACTTGCCTGGTGTCATTTGATTAGTAAGCAGAAAGGCTGTGATTTGAACTTTAGGCAGTCTGGTTTTCCAGCCTATGCTGGATTTTGGTATTGTGGGTGGTAATGGATGGATTGATTAAAAATGATTCTTTCAGTTTGCGAAAATCCTGGAAAGAGCATGGAACAAAGGTCATTTACTTCTGAGCAGAGGGTACTTCAGACATCCCTATAGAAAGAAAGATGTGCCAAAGAAAAGGCTTAGTAAGAGCAGGTGTGAGACACAGGAGGATTTTTTATAGCATTGCTGCATCATTCTTTGCTTTGCACAGATAGCTGGTGTAACTAACCCTGACAGTGAATGATTTTGTCACATCTCCCTGTGAAGATTAACTAGGATTTCCCAGTAAACAAAAGTGCCCCATGATGCAGTTTTACACACACTGCAGATCCAGATGCCACAAAACTCAGTTGTGACATTGCCAGTTCCAGTCTTTTCTTTTCTTTCTGTGTTTAGAGCTCTAAATACCCATTGTGTTTTCCAGGTTTTTATTTAAATGCCAGCTAGTTAACATACAGTGCATCATTAGTTTCAGGTGTAGAATTTAGTGATTCATGCTTCCATACATCATCCGGTGCTCATCACCAGTGCCCTCCTTCATGCCCATCACCCACTTAACCCATCTCCCCGTCCACCTCCCCTCCAATAACCTCAGATTGTTCTCTATGGTTAAGTCTGTTTCTTGGTTTGCCTCTCTTTTTTCCCCTCTATGTTCATTTGTTTTGCTTCTTAAATTCCACATATGAGTGAAATCATATGGTATTTCTCTTTCTCTGGCTGACTAATTTCACTTAGCATAATACTGTCTAGCTCCCTTGACATTATTGCAAATGGCAAGATTGCATTCTTCTTGATGGCTGAGTAGTATTCCATTGTGTGTATATATACACTACATCTTTTTTACCCACTCCAAATGTCTAATAAGTCTTTTTGTTATTCATTTATCTTTTCTTCCTTTTTGTGCCACAATGGTGAGGGACATGAAATCAAGGTTAACGTGCTGGGGGAGGAGGTTTAGAGAAAGGGAGAGAAACCCTAGTATTCTCCTTTCTCCAAGACCCGATACCATCAGGGCTGCAGGAGGGGGAGACAGTCCCATTTTAAATTAAGTTCAGTGTATTGATCACTAATGAGACAGGATGTTCTAATTTTTGAACCTAGACTGTGCTTTGAATTTAAAATGGTTTTACAACTGTTGAAAGCCATGGGTCCTACACATTTTTAATCTAGGGTCAGGGAAAACAATCTTTCACTACTGAATAAATTTTAAAGGGGCAGTGGGAGTCACAAGTAAAGATGTATTTTGATTAGATCCCATATGCTGTGCTTGATTAACTTGTGTAGAAAGAAATCATCAGGGGGAGTAATAGCATCTCCAACTACATAGCTAATGAGCTCAAATGTAGCTACATCGGATGGGAAGGGAGCCCAGTAGGCTTGTGGATGCTGAGCTGCAAGCAACCAGGTAAAAGCTGTGGCTGCTTTGATATGTTCTCCACTGCTTTTGATTAGTATTGTAGATGGATTAAGGTAATAGATATGAAAGTACAAGGCAAATTATAAAGTTGATAGAGATGCAAATTGTAGTTCTGTGTCTTTTTTTTTACGGTGAACTATGCCAATAATTATCTTTATTACATTTGCTCCACAAACATTTGTTTTCTTATGCAAATTCTATCCTTTAAAGGATTACGTTGCTTCACTTATAATTTCTGGCTGGTATTTGGGACATAACTTTTTAAAAAAATATATAACATTTTACAGGAGATCTTGGTGCAGTTTTCAGATGTGAATTTTTAAGTTTAATTACAACACTGATGAGGAGACAGAAATAATTTTGAATCATGTTGAAAGAATCTGGAAAACCACAATCTAGATTTTTCTAGTGAAAAATCACTACAATAACACCTATATATTTTTAGCTGAGATTTTTGTATATCCAATGCCAGTAGGGTTACCCATTAGAAAAGAATAAGGTTACAGATTAAAAAAAAATTCAACACATAATTTTAAATTCAATATATAACTTCAGGTGTCATCTAAGCTCCTTTGTGGAACAAGGTGAGATAAATAGATAAGTACATCTATAATATGGCACTTGTGTCCATTTTAAAATACAGAATTGCAGTATTTGTATATATTATATGTAATTGTTTATGGACTATATTAAAAAATAACACAAATATGGGGTGCCTGGGTGGCTCAGTCGGTTAAGTGTCCGACTTCGGCTCAGGTCATGATCTCACGCTCTGAGTTCCAGCCCCACGTCGGGCTCTGTGCTGACAGCTCAGAGCCTGGAGCCTGCTTCAGATTCTGTGTCTCCCTCTCTCTCTGGCCCTCCCCCATTCATGCTCTGTCTCTCTCTGTCTCAAAAATAAATAAACGTTAAAAAAAATTAAAAAAATACACAAATAGATTGGAAGGTTATATACCAAACTTTTGGTATTGATTGGGTAAGATTAGAAAGTAGAATATTAGGAAAGGAATGGGGCTGGGGGAGATTTTCAGAAAAGACTCCAATTTTATTTGTAGTATTTTCTGTCCTTTAGTCATGAAATCTTGAATGAAAAGTAACAAAGTACTAGTAATTAATTCTAGATGGTGGAATCATAAGTGTTTGTTGTATTATTTATTTAAACTCATCTATATTGTTAATTCTCTCAAAAGAGTCAAGTAAGTGAAGGCACTATGAAGCATATTATATAAGCTGTGCTTTCCACTCTGGAGGAATTTATAATTTAAAAAGGAACAAGTCAGCCTGAAGTGAGACAAATGGATGGTGAGTGAAGACCAGAAAAACATGTCTGGATTGGATACACCATGAGATATAGACCCTGTTTTTCTCTTTGAGTCCTCAGCATCTTGCTCAATGTCAGATACATGGTAGAGGCTCAGTAAGTATGTATGGGTCTGACCTGAGGTCAGAGATCCAAGGAGAAAGATAGACTTAATTAATCGTTATGGCAGGCTATCAATGTCATAGCAAGCATGTAATCTGTTGTTGTAAGGTTTGAGGAGCACATAATGAACTGCAGTCTCAGACTATAGAAGACCATGAACCTGTGAAAGATGAAAAAGATAATTAAATAAGTTACTAGAATAAGAGCGCTGTAAGGTGTTCCTGGCTCACCTGCAGCCTTTGCATATTCTTCCTGCCGGAACTGAATATTGCTCCGTGTCACCTCCTAGCTAGGAGGAGATGTGTCCTGTTGGAAGTTTTCTTTGAAAGCCACTTGATTTGGAAACACCTGTAGTGATTTTTAAAAATGAAGACTTCTGATTGCATTCCAGACCAACCATATCAGATGCTGTATGTGTTTGGCCTAGACAATGATTTTAATTAACTTGCAGGTGCTTCTTGTTGAGAACTGTTTGATTATGGAATACTGATTTGATTGTAGAGCCTAGTATGAAACATTAGAATGGAACAGCCTCGAAGTCCTCAGTTGTGAGACTGTATTTCAGGAAGTATGCAAAGTATTATAGAATTAGATAAAAACCTAATGAGTTAAGGGAATGAGAAGACAAACCACAGACTGGAAGAAAATATTTGTAGAAGACATATCTGATAAAGAACTGTTACTCATAGTATACAAGGAACAACAATAAAATTCAACAACAGTAAAATGGAAAACCTAATTAAAAATGGGCAAAAAACCTAAATAGGCACCTCACCAAAGAAGATATACAGATTGCAAGTAAGTATATGAGAAGATGCTCCACATCATATGTCATTAGGGAATTGCAAAGTAAAACACTGGTGAGATACCACTAAATAACTTTTAGAATGGCCAAAATCCAAAATCCCGACAACACCGAATGCTGGCAAGATGTGAAATAACAAAGACTCTCATTCATTGCTGGTAAGAATGCAAAATGGTACAGACACTTTGGAGGACAGTTTGGTGTTTTCTTACCAAACTAAACACACTCTTACTATATGATCAAGCAATGACACTCTCTGGTATTTACCCAAGTATATTGAAAACTTATGTCCACACACACACAAATTTATAGAAGCTATATTTATAATTGCTAAATTTATAATTTATAATTTATTTATAATTGCTAAAACTTGGAAGTAACTAAGATATTCTTCAGTAAGTGAATGAATAAACAGTGGTACATCCAGACAATGGATTATTATTCAGTGCTAAAAAGAAAGGAGTTATCAAGCCATGAGAAGGCATGGAGAAATTTTAAATGCACATTACTAAGTGAAAGAAGCCAATGTGACAAGGCTACACACTGTGTGATTCCAACTATGTGACATTCTGGAAAAAGATGCAAAAAGATCAGTGGTACTGGAAGAAGTGGGAGAGATAAGGAGGGATGAATCGATGAATAGGTGGGACACAGGATTTGGGGGCAGTAAAACTATTCTGTATGATGCTGCAGTGATGGATACATGTAATTATTCCATTTGCCCAAACCCATGGAATACACAACACCAATGATAAACCTAATGTAAATTATGAACTTTGGGTGATAATGCTGTGTTCATGTAGGTTCATTGATTGCAACTGATGCACCACTGTGGTGTATAGGATGTTGAATGTGGGGGAGGTGGGTGAAGATGGGGAGTACATACACAGGAATTCTCTGTACTTTCCACTCAATTTTGCTGCAAACCAAAAACTACTTTAAAAAAATTAAAGTCTATTATTTTAAAAATTCCAATAAGTGATTGATTCCTGCATTTATTTATTCATTCATAATTATCAATTGCATGTCCATCGTGTGGTTGGCATTCTGTATTGTACTAGGCAAAGTATGCCAGTTTGAGAGACAAATCAGTATATTATAGTGTGATGTGATAAGTACTGCAGTTGAAATAGAAACAAAATGTTTCAGTGGTCACTAACTCAGCTACAGAAAAAGGCAATACGAAAGGAAAAAAAGAGTTACTAACACAGCTTTAGTCAGTTGGAGATGTTTCAGAGGATGTAAGAGTTGAATTGAGTATCGAACAATGACTAAGAGTTTTCTAGTTGAGGTCTTTTAGGGAAAGGCAATAGAAGCATTAAAACATGAAGAACTGTAGCAATCATGAAATATGATTGATCAACTCTCTTGAATGTCGTCCACTAGCCCACTATCATCATTCTTTAAAAAAAAATTTTTTTTTAATGTTTTTATTTTATTTTGGGGAGTGAGAGTGTGAGCAAGGGAGGGGTAGAGAGAGAGGGAGACAGAATCTGAAGCAGGCTCCAGGTTCTGAGCTGTCAGCACAGAGACTGACGCGGGGCTTGAACTCACTGACTGTGAGATCGTGACCCGAGCTGAAGTCAGATGCCCAAGTGAGCCACCCAGGCACCCTCCACTATCATCATTATAATTATGGTGCTATAGGTTAGTTTCCTGATGGTGAGGCTTCACATATGTAGTGGATAAATAAAGATACTGATTATCTACCTTAGGGGTAGAGAAGAAACATATATTTAGATGTGTATTAAAATATTGTCAAATGTTTCCGTTTATAAATCAGAAATAGATTTTTCTAGCTGTCCTAATTAGTTTACATAGTTTAGATTTAATTAGGTTAAAATGGAATATAATGGAACCTCTGCATTTGTTCAGTAAATAAATGTTTTAGTCAATAGATTGTTTTTTAACAGGGTGTTTACTTATGATGCTCTTTATATCAGTGATTAATCCAATCTAACATCTTAATAGAAAGGTCTGTTTCTTTTCCAGCTAATGTGATAAACACCAACAGTGCAGCAGCATCACCTTAATTGCATACACCGAAGTCTAATATTAGATAAATTGTATTCTGTTGCCTATCTTTGGTTCAGTGGACTTCAGCCATTGCAATAAACTCTTTAAAGACAATAAACGGTGTCTCTGCAGTGTGCACCAAATGCTATTACTGTCATATACTTGCACATAAGACTTTTCATAGAATCCTTCAGAGGGGCCAGGGTTCTAGATTTGATTTCAGTTAACATTTACTGCTACATGCATGGCTGTGTATGAGGCATTTACTGTTATTTTTATTATTGTATACCATATGTTATCAGTAGGGAACTGGTGCTATTATTTTATGTGGTCTTGCATTATAATTTTGGAAGCTGAGGGTGGGCACCTTTACAGAGGAAGTTCATCATCCTCAAATACCTCTCTTCCCCATGTCCTCTTATGCAATATCCAATCTATGCACTTTATAAAGACTGATTAGAAGGGAAGGCTATTTTCCATAATGAGGTATTTAGTAAACAGAGCACATGATAGATGTTGAAAAAATAAATTATAAGAAAAATGATGCAACAACACATAATACATTAACTTGGGAAATTTGGGGGAAGCTGTTGGGCAATAACAGTAAAAAAATAATGAATGAGGGCTTGAGACATATCTAGATTTTTTTTCAGTTCAGTTTTACTGAGAGCATCTTTTTTGAAAAATTACAAAAACACCTTAGGCTTTTAAGGATCCACTATCAAAACAGTGAGTGGTAAACTGATGAAGCTAACAATATTTCTTGTAAAGAGTTTTGAATATCCTCGATGACTTTCACAACCATTTTAACCTGTTCACAGAAACATCTGTGAGTAAGCACCTGGCACGGTGGTATGGAGGTGAAGGTCACGTGCCTGGCCTTCAAGGAGCTCACAAAAAAGTTGTAACCAATCATTACAATAATGGCCATAACAACAGCTTACTGTGCACTCTGAATATGCCAGGCTTTGTTCCAAGCATTTTACACATCATGTCATTTCAGCTTCACAATAACCCCAAACTATAAGAACTATCATTAATTCCACTTTGTGGATGAGAAACACAGAGGCATAGACAGAGGGTGAGGACACTTGCTCAAGATCAAACAACTAGTATAAGACACAAATTAAACTAGAATCTGCTTGCCCCCAGGACCCACATAGTTGAGCAATTTGCTATTCAATCTTCTCTCAGTATGTAGAGTTAATGGCTGTGATGCTTGAACTCCTAGAATGGTGAGGCTACCAAGAGGAGAGATACCCAATTCTAGACAAAAGAAATATAACATGGGAGTATATGATAAATTAGAATTTGAGGGGAACTCCAAGTAGTTCATTGTGACTTCAGTACAGAGCTCATTAATGTTAAGAAATGAAGGAAAAGAAGTTGGCTGGGGGTGGATTATGACGGTTATGGGAAATTGTGAAAGAGAGGTAGGAAAGTAACATGTTTGGATCATCTTTTAGATAAAAAGGGAACAAAACAGGGAGGCAAGTGGAAAGGCAAGTGGAAAGGAGGCAAGAAGTGGGGAGGGCCTGAGCAATAGCAATAGACATGAAAAGTACAAAAACCTTTTTTGAGAGATAGTACTATGGAAGAAGTGACAAACGTTGGTGACATTTTAGTTTGGGGTGAAGGGAGGAAAAGTTATAGTCTCCCAGGTTTCTGGCTTGGAGAACTGGGTGGAAGGTGGCGTTCCACCCTTAGATCCTCCCTTAGACAGTGAATCTGGAAACAAAGTTAGATTTGGTGTGGGGAGTGGGACGAGAAGGTGCTGGCTAAACTTGGAATTCACTGATTTGAGTTGGCTGGTTATGTAGATCTGGAACAAAGACTGCCCTAGCCGGCGTCCGCGTATGGATCGAAGTTGAAGCCGGAGGTTTAGATGATATCACCCAGGGAGAATTCATAGAACGCCAAGCACTGAGGCCCAACAGTGGAACCCTGTGCAGTATTAAAATTATCGAAGGGCAGGAGCATGAGGGAAGGAGTGTCCTGAAAAGAAGGAGGAAACCCAGGAGACAGTAGTGTGAAAACAGTTCCTCTTGGTTGAGCACAAAAACCCATAGAGAAGAGGTGCCAGTTCAAAAACCCTGAACACTAGTTACAGGAACTTAATTCTGTCTCTGATTTCTTTAAAATTACCTTCGGGGTGCCTGGGTGGCTCAGTCAGTTAATCGTCCAACTTCGGCTCAGGTCATGATCTCGAGGTTCGTGAATTCAAGCCCCGCATCAGACTCAGCGTTGACAGCTCAGAGCCTGGAGCCTGCTTCAGATTCTCCCTCTCTCTCTCTCTCTCTCTGCCCATCCCCCGTTCATGCTCTCTCTTTCTCAAAAATAATTAAAGTTTTTTTTTTTTTAAATCACTTTCCCAAACTTTCCTGTATTGCTCATTAAAATACTTCTGATCTCAAATCCTAGGTGATTCCTCCCAGGTCAAATTCTGGATTCCTGAGAAGGTGACCTTGTGCATTCACAGGAGGAAATACCGTAAGCCCCAAGTAGAAAAATGTCTTTAACAGATAGCATTCTGCATCAGATACCCAGAAGTATTTTCCTTAATTATCCTCGCACACTTGTAACCTTTTCTTGAGGTCACTGACGTACCCTACTGCCATGTTAGGTGTAGACAGAGGCAACAGACAGGGAGAAAATCTCTCGTACGTCAAGAAAAAAAAGAAACGATGAAAGGCAAAGTTGGGCATAATTTTCTTCAGAACCTGGAACACCTGCTACATTTCCTGGAGCCTAAAATGGCCTCTGCTGCTTTTGCTACTGCTCTAAACCATCTGCTGAGCCGCAGAGAGGTGGTCTGCGGCAGCTGAAAGCCACTACAAATGCTTCAAGTCAGGCTTGTTGGCACAGTAAGGGAGCCAGGACTATATTGGTGCCAAATGCAGGTCCTGTTTCTTTCCCTTTGCTGCCGTGAAAAAAATTAACCAAGGCCTTAAGAGCTGCCATTGACATAAACATGATTTAATGTCTTTTTAGCATTTTTAGGACCACGGCATTAGCAGAAGCCTTGGAGATATTTAAGGGTGAAGTCTCGAAAGTTGTTCTCTGGCAAGTCATCTTAAAAGCAGGTGTCGTGAGCATACTTCAGTACAGCTGCCTGTTAGGTGACAGTACTTCGAATGCATAGGACGTGAAGGAAATGTACATTCAGTTTTCTCTATAGGAGGGCAGCCGGCACTTGCCTCTCTTAAGTGTGGACCAGATTTCTGGTTGTTGCCTGCTCTCCTTTCCGTTTTCCGTGCTTCTCTCCAGCCTGGTGAAGAAAACTCTGATTAAATTAGGAGAGCTGTCAATATAAATCTATAGATGCAGTATCTGAGCAATCATTTATTTACATAACTGTCTCTTTGATTATACGGAGAGCTTCTTGAGAGCTGGAGCCAGATATTCTTTGGGTTTAAGTCCTGATTGCACTTCCCGCTAACTAGTTTGTGAACTTGGGCAAGAAACTTAGCTGCTTCGAGTCTCACGTTCCATGTGAGTCTCACTGGCTTTGTGATGCTGAATGATGCTACCATCTTGAAAAATACCTAATTGGGTACCTGGCACATAATAGGTACTCAATAATGTCTATGGACTAAAGGACATCGAAGCTCCTGTTTTAGGGTGAATGTGAAAATTTACATTACATGTTTGCCTTGTAATTGTGTAAAGACTCTTCATCTGGGAAGCAAGTCTGTGGCTAAAATGTGAAGGGATATGCTGGCCTGCTGGCTATTTGTTTAGTAAGAGAATTCAGAGGAACCTTGCTTGCCTTTCTAATCCTTCAAAGAATTGGAGGGTTTGGACATGATCCCTGTTTAAAATTTTTTTTAATGTTTGTTTGTTTATTTATTTTTGAGAGAGACAGATAGATAGAGAGTGAGCAGGGGAGGGGCAGAGGGAGAGGGAGACAGAATCCCAAGCAGGCTGCATGCCATCAGTACAGAGTCTGATGTGGGGATTGAACTCATGAACCATGAGATCATGACCTGAGCCAGAACCAAGAGTAGATGCTTGAGCCACCCAGATGCCTCAAGACATGATCCCTGTTTTTAGATCCTATCCTATATTCCCTTTCCTGTCTTACCAAAACGTCCTTTTGTTTTAAGACACTAGCTCATAGCTGGTTTTTTGAAAGCTGACTTAAAAACTGATTCATATTGGTAAATGTCTAATCAATGGCTTAAAGCAGTGCTTTTTAAAAACTATGTTCGGGTACTTCTCGGGATTCTTCAGGGAAGTCTAATGAAGAGCTGTAGGGATTTGGAGATTCAGTCCAGTGGCTCTGGGCACTCCACCCCAACCCTAATTTTAATCAGAAAAGTTATGCTTTTTATAAAATAATTTATACACATATATGTGTATTTTCTACTTAAGTGTATGTGTGTGTATATATATGTTGACTTAATTAAATAATAGATTTACTGTTTTTAAAAAGATTAATCTTTAAAGAAGATTTATGATAACTGACTGACTTATCTCTTTTCAGCTCATGCACTTTTGTCATGAGACTGAATAATTTTACTAACAGGGCATTCTTTAATCCTAGAATCCTAGCAAATGATAGGAAGTGATAGTCACTAAGGATCACCATGTGGTCACTAAGATGTATTTCATTTCTTTCTTTGATAGAGTTGTTAGATTGGTATAAAGCATTTGACGTGGAGCATTTGAACTCCAGTAATTCATTTAGCAAAGTATATCATGTATTCTCATAGATAAGAAGGATAAGTATGAATTAAGTGTCTTATAATTAAGTGAATAATTGACAGAATATTAACCAAAGGACCTGATCTATAGATAAACACGCATCTGGAGAGAAATTTCTATTGACAATCTCAGGGTTATGTTCCATACTCTTGTCATATTTTCTCCTTTCAGAATTTGTGACTTGGGTGAAGCTATAGAGGGAAGTCTCAACAAATTTGCAGATGACAAAGCTGGGAGGGATAAAGAATGTGTCGGATGGCAGAATTAGGATCCCAAAAGATCTTGACAGGGTGAAACATTTTGAAGTGAAAAAACATAATGAAATTTAACAGGGATAAATATGAGGTCCTATACTTGGGTCAAAAAATAGAAATATAACTGCACTTTCCAGGGATGATGAAGTTAGTAGTTTCTGAACAGAATGTGTAAAAATGCTTAGAGGTATTAGAGGACAGTCCTATTTCTAGAAGTCAACTATGTGATGTGCATGTCCCAAAGGCTAATGTGAGTTTGGGGGATGCATCAATTGAATAAACAGAATGTAGAATGAGGATGGGCACAGACCCAGTTTTCTTCAGACTGCTCAGATTTTGCAGGGATAATGTATCAAGAGGTATTTAGACAAATTGAAACACGTTAAAAAGAGAATGAATGTAGGGGCTTCAAACTCTGTTGCACGAAGAGTATTCAGGCCTGAACATTGGGGAATGGATTCTGTAAGGCCTAGAGATAAGAATAAGATGTGCCGTGGGGCACCTGGGTGGCTCAGTTGGTTAAGCATCCAGCTTTGACTTTGGCTCAGGTCATTATCTCACAGTTTGTGAGTTCGAGCCCTGCGTCCGGCTCTGTGCTGACAGCTCAAAGCCTGGAGCCTGCTTCGGATTCTGTGTCTCCCTGTCTCTCTGCCTCTCTCCTGCTCACGCTCTGTGTCTCTCTGTCTCTCAATAATAAATAAACATTAAAAAATTTTTAAAAAAGAATAAGATGTACCAAAGTCATCATCTAAAAATATTTAAATTGTTATCATTGAGAAATTTAGGGTGTGAACAGAGAGGAGAAGTCAGATTGATGAGAAATTTCAGATAGACGGACAGTATCTCAGTATAAGGAAGATTGTTTTAGCAGTAAGAACTGTCCAAAAGGGTGCAGTCTCCAGGAGAGAATTTGTTCCTCTCAATGCCAGTACTCGGTTAGACTGGACTTCCCATGACAGAGATGTAGAGTGAATGCATTTTAAAAGATGGCCAAATGAGATAAATTGTGAAATATCTCCCAGCCTGAGATTTTATGACTTGTAAGAGAGTTTAGACACATTGAAAACCACAGGGGATGATGTTTCAAGTCAAAATGGCTCTTCCTTCACTTTTCACCTTGGATGCAACTTCCTAATTACCTCTTTCCCATATTAGCTAAAAACATGCTCAAATTTCTAAAGCTGAGCGCTTTAGAAAACAAGTAATAATAAAATTCGAAAGAATCCCTTCATTAGAAACTCTGGGTAATTAAATCAAATAAACAAACAAAAACAAACCACAATAATGGTGCCTTCCAGAAGTGTTTCACTTTCTAGACTCAATTTAGAATAAAAGATATTGAAAAGAAATGTCTTTATTTCTAGGTAAGAAATACTCTGATTTTTTTCTAGTTTTTCTTTGAATCTGCCAAGCCGTACAAATTCCATAGGTCTATAATTAGGTAACCCAGCATAATGCAGCCTCCTAACAAAGGCAAGTAGTGATTGGTAGATACACCAGTCAGGGCTCTTAATTGCAAATAGCAGAAAAGAGATTCATTAATGGCATGGAACTTGAGCATGCATTTAGAATTACCTGGAAAGACTTTTTAAACACAGATTGTTGATTCAGTGGGTCTGGAGTGGGCTTAATGGTTTAAATTCCTAATAAGTTCTCAGGAATGTTGCTGGTGCTGGTTTTAGACCATACTTCTGAGGATTACGCACTGAAAGATAGCAGAGTTTTCAGAATTCTTGGGAATTCTGGAGGAGCAGACTTGAGGCCAAACTTTTAAGAACACCACCCATACATACTCTACTGGGCTTGATGAAGAAAATTGTGCCTGTTCTGTTGGCACTATCAGGCTGTGTATTTCAGGAATTTGATTTTTCTACAACTTCTAATGTTACCAGGGATGATGCTGATTCTGCAGTGGGAATTCAACTTGCATCCAGTGATCCCTCCAAAATCCAGACTTCTCTGATGTTACCTACCCTATACTCCTGTAGTAATGAAATCTTCCCCGTGGAAGGAAGGCTATGGGGCCAGGATGACCTGGCTGTTGGAGCATAGATTACATATGGTTTTGTGGCTGTGAGTGCTTTCTCCTACAGTGGAGAAGCAGGACTCATATTTGCAGAAACATCTGTGTTAATATTAGAAAATTCTACTACATTAACCTCACTAGTACATTTTAAAGCTTAATTTATTGACTTCAGTTTTCTACTTCTATGGGACATCTGAACTCAGGGAAAACAAATTTCTTCTGGAAACTTCTATGGTGATGCTGTGCAGGTAAAGCTATGCAAGTTCTTCTAATATGACCCGAATGGGATTCTGTGAAAGCTTTCATAGTGAGAAATGATTCCGCATACCAGGAATTGTTCTGGGTGCTGAGATGTAAGGAGAATAAGGCATGCATCTTGAATTAAAGAGTTTGCAGTTTAGTAAGGGAAATAGTCAAGTAAATAGAATATTCCAGTATAGACACTTATTTTTTTATAGGCAAAGATTAGATGCCAGAGAAAACATGGGCTTATGTAAGTTCATATGTTCAAAATGGTTTGTATATACTATACCAAAAGTTACTGTAAGAGCTGTAAATGTTCATTGGTCACTTCTTGCTTCTTTTCCATCCTATGAAAACTGTAAATATAGATGTTTGTATTTTGGATTTTACTTTTCATTGTAAGTAAATATATAACAGAACAGTGCTTCAAATACAATGCACATGCCATAGACCATTACATTATTCAAAGACCACATCTACACTGGGAGGGCGCAGTCACTCATGATATGGAGATGCTGAGTCAAACTGACATTCTTTTTCTACGTTGTGTTCCATTTCTCCCAGTATTGAGTCTGTGTCACCTGAACCATTATTAAGCAGAGGAGCATTCTTTATAATGTGCAGAGTGAGATGACAATGATGTGGTACTAAGAGAGTAGACAAGGGTCTTGTAGTTTGGTCTGGAGAGTGAGGGGTGCTTTGTTGAAGGATAGCGCACTTAAGCAGTTTTCAACGAAGACTATCAAATTAGTCAAGAGAAATCAGAGGATGGGAAGTGGATGGGCAGAAGTTTAGAAGTGTGGAATGGTATGTTACATCCAGAGGAAATTAGAGGCACATAAAAAACTTGCGTGACGAGGGTTAGGAGAGAGGGAAGGTGAGATTGGAATGAGCAGAAGCTAGATCACAATGGGTCTCTCCAGCTATAGTCGAACTTCAGAGAGCACCCTCCATATGATGCTTGTGCCTTCCAGTATCCCACTGACCCTCTGACGGGAGAACAGTGAAACTGCAAAGGTGAGCAGAGAGGCCATAGAATACCTCATCTGCCACATGGGGCTCAGTGGTGGCTAATTATCCTCCAGCATCTATTTTCCCTTATTCCTCTTGCAATTCAAATCCCCAGAGGGTGAGCTGGACATGTGGCTGCCCACTGAGATGCTAATTTTTTTTAGTTTTTATCGAAACTGGGTATGGTGTGGATTGAACAAACAACACATTTTGTCAAGTGCCAATTTTATGCAGGACCCTCTTTTATGTCTGGAAACATACCGAAAGCCCAGAAATTGGGATTTTCATGTCACTAGCCAATTTTTCTCTTTTCTTTTTCTTCCCCCGATCTTTCTTTTTCTTTCCCCCTCTTTTTCTTTCCTTCCTATCCCTTCAAGGGATACCATTTAAAAGGACAAAATGAGCAGATGGAATGATTAAACCACTAATATTCCCCATTCTAATCAATGGGATGTCTGGAAGTGCCCCTGTATATTCACCAATAAAGCTGACTTTATGATACTACATCATAAATGTTTCTAAGGAAATACTATCTTGTTCTACGATTTCTTTTTAACATATTTAGTATTTAAGGTTCTAAGAATTGAACAAAGAAGGAATATATTTAGTGTATCTCACTGTATACATAATCAATGACCCTTTAAACATTTTTTCATGGTCAAGAACATTGGTTTCTGTAAGTAATGAGTTAGCCATTCTTATATTAAAAGTGGATGCTTTTAAAATTCTGCTATCTTTAGCATTCTCTGAATTATGTAGAGGCTTTCTGTAGTAGGATTTATTTAAACATATTATAGTCTAATTAATCATTTATGTTTATGGGCTTAGTGAAGATTGTTCTTTTTGGCTGTTCATTTTCAAAACCAGAAATTTATAAATGGAGAGACCGAGTAAGTCTCAAGTGGCTTTGCTTCTTCAACGCTGTGAAAAGAAGCTTGCTATGCCATGCTTTGGCCACACGGGGGCATTACTGGCCTTCTCTTTTGTATCAGTCCTCTAAGGCAAGAGAATAAACCCCTAGAAACTCATTTTTCATTACTTTAAAAGGAAAACAATATATTAATATGCACACAAAGCCCCTCAGAGTTAGTGGCCACTTACAAGTTATGTGTGATTTTTAGTCTAGAGAAATATTTTCCTGAATAGATTATCATAGCATAATCCTTTACATCTTCTCATGACCGAAGCAATTATTTTTCTAGCTATTTCAAATTTCCTTATGTAAAATACTTCGATATTTCAAGAAAAGCTATGACCCTTATTTCAATAATGCTAGGCTAAATAGGGCTTGGAGAAACAATGCGTCTCATTGGCGGCCACTGCCATCTGAAAGAGAACACGACTCTCATTAGAGAATAGTCACGCTAGAAACATATTTTGAAAATGTGGTCTCTATTTCCTGCTGTCAGTTCCTGTCCTCCTCTTTGCCCTCCCAAATGGCTGGTGCATATGCTGTTGCTGCTTCCTGAACACACATCATATCAGGTTTCAGAAGGAGGAAAAAAACCAAGAAGAGCTAGAAAGAACAAAACATTAATAAGGTCCTGCGTTTGTACAATACTCCCAGTACAAATGGCACACACTTGGTTCCTCATATCTAATACAAGGTAATGGAGATGATTATCCAGTCCAGTTTGAGTCTGAATCTAAATACGATCCTAATTAAGATCGTGATCACAAGATTCACACACGCACAATACTTTCAAGCAGAGCCTAATTAAAATAGCACTAAAGAGACAGTCTTCTGACATTTCCTTTTAGGAAAAAAAGCATCAACACAGCTGCGGAGAGTTGTTCTCTAGAAGTTCCTGTAAAAAGGAACAGCAAGGCAAAGGCCCCCATGCAGTGGCTAAGCCACAAGCTCAAATTAAATCGGGTAAGTACCTTCTTTTCCCCAATTCCTGTGGGTTAATCATGCCTTGGTGTTTTCATTGCCTTTCAGCCACGGGGTAAATGAACAGTTGATCACATACTCAGCTTGGATTTGGGGGAGCTGATTAATTTCCTTTCATCACCTCAAACTTAGTATTGTACTTCAAAGACACTAAAATATTGTCATGCCAATTGACCTTGAAAATTTATGAAAATTACAATTTCTTCTTGCTTACTGCTTTTCTTCATCTTTTCTCTTTTCAACCATTTCATCCATTTCCCCTTCCACCGTTTGTCATCATCTCCCTTCTAAACACTTCTTTCCCCTGTGGTGTTTGAAATCATTACCAACTTCTCCTGGGAGAAACAGCAAAAACTTGACCCAGGACTCTGCCAAATCCCTCAGCAGTTGTTAGGGCCACAGAGAGGCTCAGTGCTGCTTGGTATGTGGTACTACGGCATGGGAATCCTAGACTGACTTGGGAAAGTTTAAGGGCATTTATGGCACGCTGTTGGTTTCTAGATTGGTATCATGATGAACATAGGAAATCCCTTGGCACTTGAGTGGGCTCCCAACCTATAGGCTGTGAGATTAGATCTCTGGCACTCCCTGAGGATTCGGGGGTGACCAAAAGCATTTGAAGGTTTTATTCTCTAAATTGGATAAAAAATGGAATTCTTTTACACACTCTGGTTCCATCCCAGGAATTCTTGGATTTTACAGTGTCTGATTCTGGCACAGATTCCTCAGCTTTCAGCTTTTATCTTGTTTCTCCCATGGCTGATTCCCCCAGATTCATGCTGCAACTGTATCTACCAGACTGCTCTCAGATACAGGCTCAAAAAGACCTTGGTTTCCAAGCCCATCTGGATAGACATATTTATATCTTTACCACACCCCACCACCTTGGAATTGATTCATATACTCAGAATCTGGAAGCCAGTCTGCACAGCCAGGCTTCTGTGTTACTCTTCTAACTTCTTTTACCACCAACAAACATTGGATATTGACTCCTAATTTTCAGTACTTCCCTCTCTCCCACTTATCCCATTAAAGGTCTGAAACATACGATGAAGGGTGAGGCTTCTATCCCGGTCTCTTTTCCCACCTAGTATCCTACAAACCTCCCCTCCTCCCCAACCCAGCACAACCCCATCAGTGCTCAGCTCTGAGCACTGAGGTGATTAAACTTGGTACCATATTTTTCTTCCTTCTTTTTCTCTTCTGTCCTTGATAGAACTGATCGTATATCTACTATGAAAAAAACTAACAATTTACAGAATATTTGCAATTTACTAATAATTTACAGAATATTTGCAATATATATCAGGAGCTTTATACAAACTATCTCATTTAATTTTCCCCCTAATCGTCCACTAGACAGTGGAGGTTATTGAGAGAAGTTCTTGCATCTAGTATGTCACAGAGCTATAATTTAAATTTAATTCTCTTCCAAAGCCCTCATGCTTTACACTCTGCAACACTGTCCTGGGACCAAGGGAGAAGAAGCTAAGACCACAGTCTAGTCAAGTCAGGCAAATGAGCATCTCACCATATGCAATGCAACTTGAAACATACTCTAATGAAAAAATAGGTCCAAAGTGCACAAAATGCTTTAGGTGGCAGATGAGGAAGAGAGAATTCTTGCTCGACCAGAGAGTGAGGGAGGGTGCTGCCATGGTTGTAAGTTCAGAGAAGTTTTATTTGAGCTGGCCTTTGAACGGTGAGATGAAATTCATGGAGCAGAGGATGGAACCAGTATTTAGAGTTGTTTGCACATTTGTCTCTTTCTGTTTTTTCTGTATCTTATTGTCATTCTCCTCCTTAAAGACCTTATTAATCTTCTAGATGGAAAGTTTTCTCCCTTCCCATTTATGACCTCTTATTTTTCCTCTTTATTCTATGTCACTTTGTTAACATAGTGTCTCAAACCTGAAACACTCTTTGTTTATGACACCAGGTTATCAGAGAAATGGAGCAAGACAATTTTTTTGCACTCCGATTTTTCTTTCCTTTTGTTTTGTGTGAATGTTCTGTGCACTGACAAAGAATGGTATATTTTCTAATTAGGTATGTTGGAAAAGACGCATAACAAAGGTAAAATTCAGATGGCCTACCTGGAAAATTAGACATAACATTTTCAAAGAACAAAAGCTATTTTGGTTACAGATCTCTCTGTGACAAACTGTTAAGCTGGATGAGGTGTCTTGAATCACGAAAAATTATATTGGAATTTTGGAGTGGCTAAAAAAGAAACATGATTGAAGTCAATGAAGTTGGAAAAAAAAGATGGACTATGACAGCCTGATTTATTCGGGTTATTTTTTTTTAATTTTATTTTTATTTTTTGTTTTGATAGGAGAGACCTTTTTTATTTTTATTTATTTATTTATTTACTTATTTTTTAAACGTTTATTTATTTTTGAGAGAGAGAGAGAGAGAGAGAGAGAGAGAGACATGAACGGGGGAGGGGCAGAGAGAGAGGGAGACACAGAATCGGAAGCAGGCTCCGGGCTCTGAGCCATCAGCCCAGAGCCTGACGGGGGGCTCGAACTCACGGACCGTGAGATCGTGACCTGAGCTGAAGTCCGACGCTTAACCAACTGAGCCACCCAGGCGCCCCTATTCGGGTTGTTTTTAAAAAGAAAGATTATTGAACTGATAAAATATAGATAGACTGAAACTACATATTTGTTGTTGAGTAGTCTCCAATTATATTTCTGAGAATCAACATATGAAGTATATAAATGCCATCTGTATTTAATTGTCTTCCATGAAATACTTTTGCATGGGTATTATTAGATATCTCATTAAAGATGAGCTCCATGGTTGAAAAACTGTAGGATTAACTAGGTTAAATAAAACTAAACAGGTTTTTTTCAGTTTACTCTGAGCTTTGTAAAGTTCTGTATTGGCTAATGAACTTTATGACTGTCCAAGAAAAAGAAATAGTTTGTAATGTGTTTGACCCAAACATATTTGTACCTTAGAACCTGTGTGTGTGTGTGTGTGTGTGTGTGTGTGTGTGTGTGTGTGTGTATGGACTATCACTTGCAGTATCTCACTTTAGGAAATGCCAGTTTAAAGAAAAATAATGCAAAATAGAGTTGAAAAAAGAAACTCTTTGAGGAATTATAATTGTTCCAAATAAGAGAATATTGAAAAGAGGATTAATGAAGCATACAGATCACCTTAATCTAACTCATCATTCTAAATATATTGTAGAATCTACTCTTCTAACTTCTCAGTGAAACCTGCCGTGATTATGTCAGCCTATGCCAATATCTTAAACATCTGAATTACTGTAGTTTAAATGACCGATTTGGCCACTTAGCATAGGTTGTGTATTTAGTTGTCTTTCCGTGTAGGCACTTCATCTTGCCAATTGGACTGGAGGATCTTTTAGAACAGAAGCCTTGTCATGAAGTGATAATAATCATTTGTATTGATTTTCAGGTCAATCACAATTTTGAATATTCTATTTCATCAAATCATGTGTCAAAAAATGTATTCCTCTTGATTTCTCAGAACAAGGGTCATTTCATTTACACATTTTGAAACTTGAGTTTCTAGTGTAGTGCCTTATACAAATTGAGACTTCAGTAATTATCTGTTAATTATAACTTAAACATGGTGACAGGTACTTCCTGGTTTCAGGAAGAAATAAAAAAAGAGAAGGAAATAGAGTAGAATTTCGCCATTTAAACCAAATCAAATTAAGCTATACCCGTAAGATGCAAAATTGTGTGTGGGTGTGTGAAGGGGTAAAATAAAAACTAAAAAATTTCTACCCATATGTTAATGGTGACTATCACTTTTGTTAGATTTTTTTTTGGTGGGGGGGGTAATTTTATTGTTTTAAAATTTCTATACTTTCTGTGTGAACATGGCTTACATTTCCAATCAGCACAAAAATAAAAGTATTTCATTTCTTTAATAATTAAAATTATACTCATAAAATGCTTACTAAGTGCCAGGCAATGTGCATGGCACTGGTGATTCCTCTATCAAAATATATATGGAGTTCTTGGCTTCATGAAACGTACAGTTTAGTGTGGAATACTAATGTTAAATGAATATGTAATTAATTAAAATTGATTTCAATGCTGTATGGGTCCATCAGATCAATTTTAAGGGACATCAAGAGTAACTTACCTTAGGAAATGATTTTGCAAAGATGACCTAATGACGAGTAGAATTCAGCTAAGCTGAGACTCGAGTAGCATCTTCAGGATCTAAAGTTAGGAAGAAAATGTTGTATTCAAGAAGCTGATACAAAACCACAGTGTAGGCAGTCAGCCAGACAGTGTCAGAAGAGAAGCCTGAAGAGGCTGACGGGCCTAATCACGTAAGTCTGGCTAAGAATCTTTTCCTTGATTTTAAGAGTAATAGGATGACGTTGAAAAAAAATTTTTTTTGACTAGTGTATATACCCTAGCTAGAGTTTAATTTAAAAAAAACTCACTCTGGTTATAATGGAGAATGGATATGGGATGGGCATAAAACAAAACAAAATAAACAAAAAACACCAAAGTGGATAAAAGAGTGGAAAAGTTAGGATGATATTGAAAAATCTAGGTAAGAAATTCACTAAAATGAAAACCTCACATCTGAACACCAACAGCTTCCATAGATGATTTGAAGTCCTCTACATGCTCTTTGGGAATGTTCTGGTACCAACTCTGGCTGGGGTAACACTGGCATAGGTGGGTAATAGCATGGGACCTGGAGCCAGACTGTCTGATTGTGGGGCTACCTTGAGGAATTTATTTAACTTATTTTTGCCTTAATGTCCTCTTCGGTAACATTGGAATAGGAACGGCAATAATACCTACTCATGGGGCTCTTGACAGGGTTCAAAGAGCTAATATATGTAAAGTACTTAGAACACAGCTTGTCACAGAGTAAATGCTACATAAACATTTCTCTCATTATCATTACAGTCACAGACACATTCAAAACATTTAGAGGAGAATATGTGGATTTGGTGATTAATTAGATGGAGCAGGGAGTGGGATGGTTTTGTACAGAGGGGGTTAAAGTTAACTGCTAAGACTGTACTGAGAAAATAAGTGCATGATGACACCTGTTTGTAGAATGATGGAGACTTGGAGGAGGAACAGGCTTGAGGATCAAGCTCATGAGTTCAGTTTGGGGTATGTTGGGTGTGAAGTACCTGTAAGACATCTAGGGGGATACATTGAGGAGGCAGTGGAATATATATGGTTAGGTTTTTGTTTAGAAGTGGAGTGTTGATTGGAGATCTACTACCAGAGAATAGATTGTAATTTAAGTCATAATGTTATAAAAGAAATGAGACAGAGAGAGAGAGAGAGATGAGAGAGAGAGAGAGAGAGAGAGAGAGAGAGAGAGAGAATTACTATAGAGGGAGAAAATAAGTTGGCCTGGGATTTAGCCCCAAGAGCTTTAACAATAAATGGGATTATATCTTTAGAAATTATATCTTTTAGAAATTCTGACACAGCTAGCATGGATTACTTTTTAGAGGTACTTCATGGAGCTTTCAATTCTTTATTATCATTTAGAAGCATTTTGAAGGGGAAATGTCTTAAAGTCTATTGGTATATAATTTAATTTCTATTCCTTAGCCACCTATGATTTGAAATGTACAGTTAATCCTTCCACAGATGTGATATCTGTACATCAAATGGAGATCATAACTTTGAATACAGTCACAGCAAACTCCCCCAAGGGGGCTAGCCAATGGGCTCAGCTTAATTGTGGATGGGATAGATAACTTCTGTAACTACCCCTTTATCACCCATTGAGGGTATTTTGAATGCTTTTTCTAAACAATTACGTGCCCTGAAGTTTAAATGAATTGTTGCTACATGATGATCTTTTCCTTGTACATGCTTTTCTCAGCGGCTGATTATATTGAGAAGGTTCGATGTTCGCTAATAATACTTTAAATTTATATATTGTGGTAAATTTCTTCTGAAAAACTCAAAGCACTGTGCACGATTTGCCTCAATTATCTGATTCTATACTTGCACTTGTAACTATTCCTCTCATTCTATTCTCTGTCTTTCAGATGCTTGTTATTCTCTTCCCAACTGCAATTTCCTTATGAATCCCTTTGCCTTGAAATTTTCCAAGACTGCTTAACAGGAGTGCCATATTTAGCTTCTAAATGTGTCTAATTCTCCTATACAAGATTGTTCTCTTTTCACTTGGCGTCAAGGGATTGACTCAAAATAACTATCCTTTTGTTACAAAGAAAGAGGAGCAGAACCAAAGAAATTCACTAAAATGGAGGCTTCACAATCAGTTTAAAAAGAAAAGTCATAAAATGTCTGAACACCAGCAGCTTCCAAGGATGGCAGTTTTGAAGCCCTCTATTTGCTCTTTGGGAATTCCATTTGGAAGAAATGATTTGATTTATGAAGTCACACTGTGTAAGAGGGGAGGGGGGTTAAGTACTAGCTTCAAATTTAGATTGGAGTCATAGACATTGAAGCTATTATAAGGCTTATTTTTAGGGTACACTATTCTATAGCTTTCCTCTTTAGCACTTTATACCATCGATGTGACATTTATCATATACTTTGTTTTTTATACACATGTTTTATCCTCCTTAATAGATTTCAGATATCCTCTTTTAAGACAACTTGTGTGTGTGTGTTTCTCTAATAGCCTTTTAAAAATATCAAATGAATGAATATTAATTATGGAGCCACAAACCTGTGTTTTTGCTTTACAAAATCCAGAATTAATCCTAACATAGAGATCTAGAAAAGGCACCAACATAGTTTATTCCTCTAGGCATGACTTTTTAAGCAGGTTAAAAGTAACTTTTTACTTACCACTCCCTCTCCCTTCCACAAAGGGACTCTTGAAATTGCAATATGAATGGTTGTTTGAAATGTTTCTCTACTGGCATTGATAGGCTAATGATGGGGATAATAAACATAATAATGGTTAGTATTTACTGAGAGTTTACTATAGCTTAGAGTGTGGGACACAGGAACTCAATAAATACTTGCTGAAAGAATAAATGCAAGGTTGTATATTAAGTGCTTTGTAGACATGATCTCATTTAAGCCTCAATAAATTTGCAAAAAGAAAAGAAAACGAAAACAAAAACAAAAAACAATTTCATACCTATTTCTCACATTAGGAAAATAAAGAGTTTAAGTATATTCCCCAAGGTTACACTGTTAGTGACAGAGATAACTCCGTGAGCTATCTGGTATGACTCTCTCCACAAAATCATAGAATCTAGTTCAGTCTTACAAAAAGGCAGAGTACTCCCGAGCTTCAAATGCCTTCTCAGTCATAGATCTAAGGAAATTAAAAGAATCTTGTGCTCCACGTTACTCTAATCCTATCCTGGTCTCTTGGGAAGCAAACCAGGTGATTTATTGTTCACTTCCAATGGGAACAGACTCAACTAAGAAGGGAGAAAACTAGAGAAGAAACTAAAGGTAATAGAATAAAATCAGACTGAGAGCATGCTAGTCAGTGTAATATATATCTCTCCATTCCACTTTATCTACAACAAAAATATAAAAGGACCTGTCAGCCAAATCATGAAAATTATTTCCATCATGACTAACCTGTAGAATCTGTCAAATTCTTTCCTTTGTTTAGGTTATAAGCCACATGCTGTGACCCAAGGCAGCTAGAGGGTTTATTACATTTTCTTTTGTCCCTGTTTAAATAAATAATGCTAGTTCTTCCAAAGAAGCACTTGACTTGTTATCCTGGCCTAGTCTTTTAGGCTATTATTCTCCAAAAGGATCTGGGATTTTATAAAGGTGATTTTTATGCTCTTTCATTTGTTTATTTGAAGTTTCTGGGTATCTCTTGATATTGCTTAAATTCTCAAAATTATGTGCTTTAATGTGTGTGTGTGTGTGTGTGTGTGTGTGTGTGTGATCTTAACATCTTATATATATTTAATCAAACATTTGTCATTGTGTTACTAGACTTATAAAATACTCCACTCAACACTTGATTCTCTCAACTGATTTAATAAAAATAAATCCATAATCAAAAGAATCTGATGAAAAATAATTACTGGACAGTCATTAGTTTTTTTTCCCAATTAACAGAAAGAGAGGATACCTTTATCCCCAACAGACAAAGTCAAACAAACAAGTTAGCTGGCTGCAAAAAAAAAAAAAAAAAAGAAAGAAAGAAAGAAAAAATTGGAGCCACAAAGATGCCAAATTAAATTAATTAATAATTTTAGCTGAAAAATACAGTACAATGATGCCATATGTTCTCAATTTATTATTCATGGTTATTGGTTATGGCTGTTACTATTAATTGCATTATAGAACCTTTGAAAGGGGGGAGTCCTAGAGGTCATTTATTCCAACTTTAAAATTTTATATGTAAAGAAATTACTAAAGGCAAATGCTAATAATCACATAGAAAATACCTGATAAAACAAGGTTTGAAGTTGTGCTTTGGATGACCAATATTCCTTAGAATATTAAATTTTTACGTATTACACACATGTTAACATTATTAGTAATTTGGTTGAGAAAATAGTGGCATGATTTAGAATTTCTCTATGAACTCCTCCTATGGTAAGAGAATTCTCTTGGTAAATGAGATATCATCTTCTTATTGGCCAACAGGAAACTTTAAGTCTGGAGTTACCCAATTAGTGTGGCTGTAAATCAAGTAAGAAGAGGGAATATTATATAAAACAGAATTCCTTTAAGGAAATTATAGTTTAGCAGAGAGACTCTCAAGTGAATCAACAAAGACAGGGGCCAGAAGGTAAGTATTGTGGAGCAGTATTCTCTAGATTTGAGCAAGATTTCCTTGAGAAGGCAATTCTGAAAGTGAGTTTTGAAGTGTAAGCAAGAATTTGCTAAATGAAAGAAATAGGAAAAGATATTTTTGGCAGAGGGAATAGAGCACAAAAAGACAAAGGAATATAGAACACTTCCATGAAATTCTAAGTAGTCTGTAATGGCTGTGTGCACCATTAATTTATTTAACAAATATTTTTTGAATACCTGTCGTGTGCTGGGTAGGCTTTAGGCTCTTAGATATGGCTGTGTTCAAGTCAGATACATTTTCTGTTCACATTCTAGTATACAGAGGCTCACAATGAACAGATATGATATGTTAAATGGTAATACAATGAAAAAAAAAAGGCAGAGAATGGGGGATAGAAAGAACCAAGGCATGGAGGGGGTGCATGAATTGCTATGTCAAAAAGAGTGGTCCAGAAGGCCTCTTGGATTAAGCGACATTATCCAAGATTAAATACCTGAAAGAAATAAGGAAGATAGCAAGTATTTGGTAAGGACCTCTCAGGACCAAGGAAGTGCAAGTACAGTGACTCAGAGATTAAAGCTTGCATGATGTGTTTGAGTAACAGCAAGGAAGCCAAGAGGTCCAGAGTTGAAGGAGACAAGAGGTGATGAATAAGGTGTTGAGTGAATGATGAGAAGGATGGTAAAACATGAGGTGCCGGAGAGAGCAGTGAAGACAGGCCATGTAGTGTCACACAATCGATTGTAAAGATTTATGCTTTTACTCTGAGTGACATGTATGTCAGGCTTTATGCAAAAGAGCATTGTGATATGAATTATGTTTTACATGATTGTCCTGGCTGCTATGTTGGGAATAGACAGTAGGGGGCGAAGTGTAAAGAGAGTCCAGGTGAGAGGCTTGTCAATAGTCCAGAAGAGTGATGACGGTGTGTTTTGGACCATCTACCAACTACCAGGTGGTAGCAATGGAGTTACTGAGAAGTGGCTGGGTTCTAGATGTATTTTGAAGATAGAACCAACAGGATTTCCTGATAGACTGGACACAGAGTGTGAGGGAGGAAAGTCAAGAGTGATCCTATTAGTTTGGTTTGAGCAGTTGGAAAAATGATGAGGCTGATTTGAGTCTTAATATTAATTAATATTTGAGTCTGAAGTTTAAAGGAGACTTCAAGTCTAGATATTTAAATTTAGAACTCATTAGCCTATAGATGGTATGTATGTCTATGGAGCATATTCATGTGAAAAGCAGTGTGGTATCACATGCTATGCAACCAGATTGGCTCTGAACATTATCTGTGCAAACTTGAGCAATGAACTTACCTGTACAATAGTTTCTTCCTCTGTGAAACAGAAATGATAACAATTATAAGTTTGTTGGAAAGCTTAATTGTCACTTACAAAGCACTTTTAAAAAGCAGTGTCTGGCACGGAATTAATCCTCAGAAATATTAGCTGCATTATTATATGTGGGTGTTATTGCATGAAATGAATATATTGGGGCAATGTTCTTTCATATTAAAATGATTTATATGTAATTCCCTCTAAATAAGGACCTTGCACTTTCTCCATGCCATGTATTAAGAGCATGATGTCCAAAACAAATGAATCTTTTTTTGGGACCTGAGATTTAAAACTGATTTTCTTGAGTTCCTAGCAATACCAAGGCCTTGTCACTAAGCTTTGGTGAAAGAGAAAAGGGATTTTTGCATCCTAAAGCTTCTCTTTATAAATTAAAAATAAAATTCTAGGAGGTCTGAAAATAGAGTCACACTATAAGCCATTTTCAGAGATGATATAGGACTTAAATGGATTCAAGTGCAATAGCTATCTGGCTTCAGGGGATCTACAGTGCCAGCTACATGTAAGGGGAAGACCTAGTCAACAGGGAAGGTGGCTAAGTGCCTTGGAGTAATCCTCTGGCATTGTTTGTGCCAAGATCAAGGCTGATGATTTATACCAGCTGTAGACAGTCCAGTGGATATTAGAGAGACAGAAATCAATGCCCAAATACTAGATGATATGGACCAACAAAGGAGGACAGTTCTAGGATCAAACACACCTAGCCCCTTTCCATGATGGTATATCTTCTCCCTTGGTCTAAGTCCATTTTGGACTAGGAATTATAAATTATCTTAATATTTCCATGAAAGAGACTGATTTAAACTTGATTACACTGATTTATTAAATGTCAAGGTTTTTTTTTTTAAATATGAAATTTATTGTCAGATTGGTTTCCATACAACACCCAGTGCTCATCCCAACAGGTGCCCCCCAATGCCCATCACCCACTTTCCCCTCCCTCCCACCCCCATCAACCCTCAGTTTATTCTCAGTTTTTAAGAGTCTCTTATGGTTTGCCTCCCTCCCTCTCTAACTTTTTTTCCCCCTTCCCCTCCCCCATGGTCTTCTGTTAAGTTTCTCAGGATCCACATAAGAGTGAAAACATATGGTATCTGTCTTTCTCTGTATGACTTATTTCACTTAGCATAACACTCTCCAGTTCCATCCACGTTGCTACAAAAGGCCATAAGTGGGAAGGGAGGTATAAAAGCAAGTGATGCTTTTATTGAAAATAAAGTAAATTTGGTATATTATAATTGTAGTATATACATACGTGTGTGTGTGTGTGTGTGTGTGTGTGTGTATTCACTTTACTAGACAAGACAAGGAGAATAAGAGGTATGTATACAGCAATGATGATTTTGGATTATTATTTTTTGAACCATTAAAAATAAGCCATTTGATGGCATGCTGATAGTGCAGAGCCTGTCTGTGATTCTCTCTTTCCCTCTCTCTCTGCCTGCTTGTCCTTGTTCCCTATGTCTCTCTCCCTCCCTGTCTCTCTCTCTTCAAAATAAATAAATAAACTTAAAAAAATTAGCATTTTGAAAAAGTTATCTAGATCTCAGATTGCAGCATGAGGGAAAGACTGGAGAAAGGAATTGATGTTTGAGATAAGGAGGCCAGTAGAAGATATAATAGGTATCAACTAAAAAAACAAAAAACATCTCACAGTAATAATGTCTCTGATATTTGGGTGGTGCATGTTTTCTTCGAGTAAATATTTAGTTTTCCAGGCTCCCTTACTAGTAGAGTGGCTAAAGGAGATGTTAGTGGAAGTAATGTGTTTAATTTATGGGGAATATCTTTACAGGGAGGATCTGTTCCTCTTCCTCTTTTCTGCTTCCTGGAAAATTGATAATGGCTGGGACTCTGGCAACCATCACGGACTATGAGATGACCTTAGTGGAGGGACACCATGCACATCTGAGCAACAAGATAGGACAAACGCTAGATGCCTTACATTTTGAAATATTCTAACATTTCTTGATGACTGCCTCTAAACTCTTTGAACAATTTCTGTATTGTTTTAGTCACTCTCAACTTGAGATTGTTTTTTTCTGTTCCTTACAGGTAAAGAATCCTAACTAATAACAAATATTTATTGGAGAGCATTAAAAAAACCACGAAGAAGTATATAAAATAAAATGTAAACCAAGCATAATTTCACCATAAAAAAGTATCTATTATTATTATTATTACCACTACTTAATTTCAGTCTTTTCCCCTGAACCCTGATATAGCCTTTACTTATTTCTTTATTATTTATTTTATTTTATTTATTTATTTTAACAGTGATGCGGTCCTCACTAATGCTGCTTACCAGCATTCATGGTAGGATTTTTTTTGCCTTCATGGTGGGATTGCCTTCATGGTAGGATTGCATTTCTTTACACACTGTGATTGCTTGAGACTACATGTCGACCAATAAACTGTGAACAAGAGTGTTATGTGCTGTTTGGGGGCTCAAGCATTATATTGTCAGCTTAAGTCCTTTTAGAGCTTTCTTTACTCTCTGCCCTGGAAACCTACAGTATCCTGGCTAGTTATAGCTTTGTCAGTCTAGACCACAAAGTGAGGAGGGTCTCCATTTTAACTGTGGTGGACATGTAGGGAGGAGAAGAAATAAAAATTGGTAACTTTAAGCCATTGAGATTTGGGGGTTTGTTTGTTATTCAGCATGAACTAGCCATGACACTAGGATGAATGATAATCAGTAATATAGGTGTATTAGAGTTCTCAAAAAAACCAACAACACCCAAAACCAAAACCAAAAAACACCCCAACCCTAAATTAACAGGATTGAAATAGATGTAGATACAAATATAGGTAAGAGGAGATTTATTATAGGGATTAGCTCACGTGATTGTAGAGGCCAAGAAGTCACAGGCTTGACCTTCTGCAATCTGGAGAACCAGGAAAACTTGTGGTGTAATTCAGTCCAAATCCAAAGGCTTGAGAATCAGGGGAGCTGATGGAGAGAAGGGAGACCTTAAGATTGTGAGAAATAAGCCCACTGCCCCTATCAAAGGAGGGACACGGGGACTCAGAGACTCGGGAGCACAGTGACAGGAGGCTTTAATTAACCTTCTTGCAAGAGCTGGTGCCTGATGGACAGGCACACTCCGGGAGGTTACAGCAGACAATTTATCTCCTTGCATGAAGTCCCTCCCCTGATTCCTCATTGGCTGAGTACTACAGAGGTTATAGCCTTACCTCGAAGTAGCCTATGCCCATGTAAGGCCAAAAAGTAGTCCCATCGGAACAAATGTATGTTCCCGGAGGTGATGCAGAGACTTCAGAGCATGAGACTTTCATGCTGATTGCAAAGCCCTAAAAAAATAGCCCACAAAATGGAGAGGGGAACCAGGAAGTGAAGTGTCTAAGGGTTTGAGACTCCATTGTTGTGCAGAGAAGATTTCATACATATTTCCAATAGGTTGTAAACTTATTGTTAACTAGACAGCACAGCTTTTATTTGGTATTTCTGATCATCTCATTTCTTACAAGGTGGAATAAGTCTTGGTCCAATGTTTAAGGGGCACCGATGTTTAAGGATAGTAGAGGATGGTTGTCTCCGCTCAAGAAAAGAGAGCATAGTCTCCCTTCCTCCACCTTTTTGTTTTATTCAAGCCCTCAGTAAATTGAATGATGTTCATTTGCATTGGTAAAGGAGACCTTTCCTGCTTGGTTTGCCAATTCAAATAATAATTTGCTAATGTCTTTTGAAGACACCCTCACAGACACACCCAAAAATCATGTTTTACCAGTTGTTTGGGCATCCCTTAACCCAATCAAGTGGACACATAGAATTAGCCATCACAATGTGTGAAGTGCTAATTGTATAAATTCCAAAATCCTCATAAGTATTATTTTACACAACTTGCCTCCTTGCTGCTGCATTCTAGCAAGCTCTCTGGTCCCTCAGTTGCTTCCTTTTTTTTTTTTTTAATTTTTTAAAAATATTTATTTATTTTTGAGACAGAGAGAGACAGAGCATGAACGGGGGAGGGTCAGAGAGAGAGGGAGACACAGAATCTGAAACAGGCTCCAGGCTCTGAGCTGTCAGCACAGAGCCCGACACGGGGCTAGAACCCACGGACCGTGAGATCATGACCTGAGCCGAAGTCGGAGGCTTAACCGACTGAGCCACCCAGGCGCCCCCCTCAGTTGCTTCCTATAGCATTGCTTCCTGCACACTATTGAATGGGTCCTGAACATTTGCCCCGCCCCTGCCCCTCCCTACCAGGTTTGTCCATTGATCGTTGAGATCTCAGTTTAAATATCATTTACTTATCAAACCTTTCTCTCAACTCTAGGTCCTGGGTGCCTTTAATAGTCTCTCTTGATACTCATACTACATCTGATTATTTGTTATTACCATGGTAATTAAATTATTCATTATGCAATGAAGTGTTTAACTCCTTATCTTGCACTAAAATAAAAACTTGAGGAGGGCAGGAACTATATACTTTGCTTACTACTTTATCCCTGATTTTTAGAACAGAGAAGGAACACTAGAGTTTAAAACAGAAGTATCTTTCATCAAAGCCAAGGTTACTAAACACTTTCCCTTTTAGAAAAACTTTGTCTCTTCTTTTTCTTTCTTTTGAATTTCTAAATTATAATATCTTTTTAAATTGGGTGTAGAGTTGCCTTTTAAGAAAAGCTAAAATTTATTCAGTTTGGAATAAATAAGAATGAGGTGTAAGGGAAAGAGGATATTAAAAACAAGTTTCATATTTACCTGAAGAAAAATGATAATAAACATGATAGTAGTTCTGTAAAGTCAGTTTTATTAGTAGATACTGGGGATGAGATAGTGTTGATTTTGGAAACCAAGGATGGTTTGCTTTCAAAGAGTAACCAATAAACTTTTAGGGAAATGAACACCTGAATCCCATATACAGTATTGACATGTCAGATGAAAGAACACTTTGTTATTTTAGATGATCTGTAGACACAATCTCCACATCTTATGAGAAGCATCTCATTTTTGCAAACCACAATCTGAATTTTAAAATAGCAACACCACAAAGGTAGAGGGGCCAGAGAATTTGTTCTAGGTTTGTAAATTTCTGTTGGAATTGATAGGTGTTTTCCGATGCTTACCGGGCTTTTAAACACTTATATTTTTAGCTTCAAGGCGGATGACAGTAACTTAACTGGCATGCCTGCCAAGTGACTTCTACTTACACCTCTTTGGCCAGGATGCTGTCAAATATTATGTCTCGCTTCAAGGGTAGCATGGAGGTTAATGTTTTTAATTAAATACTTTGCCATATAGAATAAAATTGAACTTGTGGATTAATAAGGAGAGGGAAATGGTTATTGGACTGGCAGTTATCTATGTGTGTTGCAATATCTTTTAATAATAAATGATACTTTAAAAAATAATAATAGCAAACAATGACAATACGTGCTTTATTGTTTATTACACCTTTCAATCCGCACAACAGATCGATGAAAAAGGTATTATTATTGACCCCTTTTACAGATGAGGAAGTAGACTGATGGAATGATTAAGTAACTCGCTTCATGTCACACAGCTATAGGTGCTATAGTCATACCAGGTTTTGAATCTAGCAGCCTGGATCTTAACCATTCCACTAAAAAAGTTTAAAAGTGTGTGAAGATACGTCTTAAAGCACATGCATGTACATTTGTACACTTTAGGGCTAAATATTCAGCCTCAGCTAGTGTCAAGAATGTCAAGTTCATTGGAAAAAATCATTGTAAGTTTTTATTTAATTTCGACTCTTTTAAATTTTTTTTAAAAACTCTTTTAAAGAAGAACAGTTTAAGTGAAATAATAGAACTAAAGTGTACATGGAAGAGAATAGAACAGAATAGGTGATATACACAGATGCAATATGGATGCAATGAAAAGCAAATCTTTCTCTCATCCCATTCTCAAAGTCTCTAGTCTCCCTTCCCAGAGGCAGTTACTCTCATGTCTGAGACTGTTGTTATCCGCCAGTATCCAAAAGTTGCCTTCTTGGTTTCTGTAACTGACCATCTAAATTTTACCTGGCTACAGGGAAGCTTGACTCAGCGCTATTCTTTGTGGCCTTCTTAGCTTGTAGCTGGATGTGGACTTTGGACTAAACCTTAGCCAGTGGGAAATTAGTAATGCGATGTGATATGTGTAAATTCCAAATTATATTTTTTAAAAGGGAACACGATTTACATTCTGTTTTCTCTCCTTCCATGGGCTATCATGTGAACTAAAGTGGTGGTGGTCTACCTCAGTTATGCAGACAATGATGGAACAAATGGAATTAAACCTGGTTTAGAGCAGAATTTACCTATCTCCTATTCTACAGCTCAACTCTGGACTGTTATTGAAGACAGAAATGAATTTTTCCCCTCTTTGAGTTAATGCACAGACTAAATTGCTGTAACAAAAGGTCACCAAAGTAAAAATAACTTTTCTTCATCTTTAATCCCTAAAATTATTTCTCAGTTCATTTGACAATGACTAATGATAATATATAAATACATGTTTTAGCTTCATAAATATCTTTACATTTTGTAAGCCTTAAATTTCCAGCAGGGAACTCTGTTGATCAAATTTCTCATATGTCAACGCTCTTCATCAAAGGATAAGGTTTTATTTTAACAGGTTGTTTTCTTAAAGATAACATGTAAAGAAGCAAAAATGAATAAATGATTTTGCTTTTCTGGACGAAAGTCTGCCTTTAACATTTTTAGAGTTGGGTGCTATAATATAGACTCTTAAAATGGATTGGGCACTGTTTTTGAAATCTTTGTACATGGAACAATCTAAGGTTCTTATATTTTTGAAGTGA
Organism: Panthera tigris; assembly: GCF_018350195.1. Lineage (NCBI taxonomy): Eukaryota > Metazoa > Chordata > Mammalia > Carnivora > Felidae > Panthera > Panthera tigris. The sequence goes on from NC_056672.1 coordinate 46,289,250, forward strand.
AGAGAGCAAATTGGCTTTGTGGTGTGTGTGTGTGTGTGTGTGTGTGTGTGTGTGTGTGTGTGTAGTGTGTGTGTGTGTATGACTTTTTGTAGATGCTTCAATATTAAGTGACCAAAACAAGACAAATGCCTCCAGCACTGAGAACTTTTTTTCCTTTTGATCAGCTTTAGTAATATAGCTGTAGAGATTACTTTTTAGTTCAAATTAGTTTCAAAACAGTAAATTGACAAAGTTTGAATTGGTTAGACCCACATTTGTTACAAAGCTCATGTCCAAGCCCATTGATCCCACCTTCTCTTATTTCTCACCTTTCTTTGCTGAGAGGGTCCAAGCATTTATTCTTAATCTCTGACATCCTGCATAAATTCCCTAGGAAACAAGGAGGAATTAATTAAAAGACAGGGATCAAAATATGCTCAATGTATTTTTATATACTATTTTATTTCTTTCATCTCTATTTCTGTAAAGTTTTCATTACATGAGTTAGTGTTTATTTTTGTAGTGGTTGCAGTTGCTTTTCATATATAGCCAAACACCTTGTAGAAAAGAAAAATGTAGTTCAAGGTCAGTGCAGGCTTATAAAGACTCATTAGAGAAACCACAAGGAGAACAAGAATCTAAAGGCACATGCCTGTTTCATCCTCGTGCAGAGGATGAAAATCTCTTTTTGTTTCTCTGAGTACAGTGGGTTTTTTGTTGTTTATAACTTACTAAAATTGGTTGGCAAGGCTGGTTGAGAAAATAAATTTTTTTAACTTTTCTGTGAGTTCATATTTAGTAGGGACTAAAATATGTGTATTTGATGGGAATAACAGTGAATATTACATAGCTCCAGATTATGATGCATGGAATTGAGTCATTTTTTACATCCACTGATACTGTTAGTAGTTGAATATATAAAGTTGAGGGAGCGAAGTCTGTAGCACTGAAGCTTCTTTTCAAAAAAAATATTTTTTTTAATGTTTATTTTTGAGAGACAGAGTGAGACAGAGCTCCAGCGGGGGAGGGAAAGAGAGAGGGAGACACAGAATCCAAAGCAGACTCCAGGCTCCTAGCTGTCAGCCCAGAGCCCGATGTGGGGCTCGAACCCACGAACTGTGAGCTCATGATCTGAGCAGAAGTCAGATGCTTAACCAACCAAGCCACCCAGGTGTCCAGCACTGAAGGTTCTAAAGCAGATGTCAGTCCCAAATTTTGAGGAGTTACTATAAATGTGTTTAAGAAAGGCAGTTTTAAAAAAAGATCTCGGCAGTCTTTCTTCACATATTTTGGCTCCATGTACGAAAATTTCTGGGTGAGCTTTAAGCTTTCGTAATGGCCTTTTCCCCTTTTGTTACCATGGAGGGGCTGTGAGCCTATTATTTATGAATTTAGCCTCCACCTGGTTTGCACTAGAGTCAGAAGGCTAGCATCTGTATCCAGGGGTTTAATTTCACAGGATAAGGAGAAGGTGACCTGACACTTTCACTGTATCTACCATGTGCCCTGCTCTGCCTCCCTCTCCTGTGGCCACTGTCACCACTGCCCATCAGGCCTCACAGCACCTCTTGGAGATTTTAAGTGAGTTCCAGAGAGCCACTTGCTTATAACACAAAAATCAGCAATAGTGTTCTTTAAGAGTGAACATTTTAAATGTTTATTTATTTATTTTTGAGAGACAGCACAAGTGGGGGCAAGCAGAGAGAGAGGGAAAGAGGGAGAGAGGGAGAGGGGGAGAATCCCAAACAGGCTCTACACTGTCAAGACAGAGCCTGACACAGGGCTTGAACTCACGAACTGTGAAATCATGACCTGGGCTAAAATCAAGAGTCAGATGCTTAATCGACTCAGGCACCCCGGGGGTGAACATTTTAAAGTGGTGCTCTGTAGTTTTGGTGTTTTAAAATATTTTTCTGTAGATTTTTTTAGTATTTATCTCTTAGCAATATTGATGGACATTCACCTCTCTCTCTTTCTCTCTTTTTCTCTCTCTCTCCCCTCAGTTCTTGCATACCATTGCTTTCTTCTGTTCTTTTGTAATTTATCTGTCCTACAGCTGTAACTATAGTGCCTTCGTTTTTTAATATTTCTCAGTAGGGGTTTTAATGGCAGTTTGGGTGAACAATGCTTTATTTAAATGAAGAATGTTGCTTCTCTATTTTTTTTTTAAAGTTTTTTTTTCAACGTTTTTTATTTATTTTTGGGACAGAGAGAGGCAGAGCATGAAGGGGGGAGGGGCAGAGAGAGAGGGAGACACAGAATCAGAAACAGGCTCCAGGCTCCGAGCCATCAGCCCAGAGCCTGACGCGGGGCTCGAACTCACAGACCGCGAGATCGTGACCTGGCTGAAGTCGGACGTTTAACTGACTGCGCCACCCAGGCGCCCCAGCTTCTCTATTTTTAATATATAGCAGCCCTGGCCCCCACTCACTAAATCCTGTAGCACTTCCTGGCCACTGTGAAAAGCAGACATTTCCTTACATTTTGAATACCTTCTAGGAAGGTAGCACCGTTCTTTGTTGAGATCCACTGATGGACCAAAGCTCCACAAGGACACTGGTGGGGATATATGTGTTTCTGCTAATCAATTATTAATGTCCACTCTGTGCCTGGCACTGTGCTGGGTTTGGAAACATATTCAAGTCATGGCATGCATGCAAGACGATTAGTGAATAAGCTGGGGCTCCAAATTTATTTACACTATAATTCTCACATGGAATCAGTATATAGGTTCTTCATATTGCCTGCAGTTGTTCTGATGTTTTTCTTAAGAGCTATAATCTATTGGGTAACGAGAAAAAATTCAGTCTCATTCTATGATCTCACTATAATTCAACAATGTCATTGTCTTTCTGTGTAATCCAGCCTCTTCTTGGATACCACAGGAAAAGGACTCCATCTTTCAGATTTGCTCCATTGCTAGGAAGTGCTTGGATATATAGGGAGGGCGAGGCTGATGGCATCCTCGCTGGCAGTACAGAAGATAGAGCCCTCCTATCATCCTGTTGTTCTTTAGATATTCATCACAGGTGTGATTTGCTCCTGGGACTGATGCCTGCTGCTCTGAAACTGGCTGTTTCTAGTTGTCTGGATAAACATATGGTTTTCCCTATAGAGCCCAGGGTTTTGGCACCATTGGTCTTTGAGTTTGAAGTCCCCACCAGAGACAGCTTCTTTTCTCTGGGTCCAGGGTGTTTTTCTTAAAACTTCCTATCTTTTCCCCACATATCCCAAGACTTCTTGGTCTCTTACACATAGGCCATTGGAAACCAAAAGGACTGCTTCAACTTTACCTGTTTACCTGTCTTGTAATACCGTTTCAGCTCTGATGCCTGGGTGCTGAATTGTAAATGTCAGCACGCACACTTCTACAGGCTTCCTCTCTCCTTGTTACTGTGCCACCGCCTAAATGTTCTTGGCCACCACTGTACTTATCTTGGAGTTTCTAAATTTTACCCCTCTCCCATATCTTACTCCAAATTCCCTGGGACTGCAAAAGGTTGGAATTTTCTTCCTTCCTGTTCCTCTCTGGACTACCCTTACACAAACTGAGAAGTGTGCCAAACATCTGTTTCAGTAATACCAGGATTTCAAACATGTTTCTTGTTGCAAAATCCTATTTTAAGAGCAAAAACAGCTGAATATTAACTATTTCTTTCTATTTTTGTTCCTCTTATTAATTTTGTTAAACACATCCCTGAACAGATGGGCTACCTTTGGCTTTCGGGGGAGAAACCTATATTAGGGAAATGCAATTATATGCAAATGTATGTATGGAAAAATATAATAGAGAAAAGCACACTGATTTTTTTTATTATTAATGTTATGTGTACATAATTATGTATACGGTGAATAAGATCAGGTGAGATCTGCTAGTGTTATCTGTGGGTGCTATGGAATATGTGGAAATTGAATTAAATCTGACACATAGTATAGTATGAATGTAAAAAAGGTGGGATGTGGTACAGTAAGGGCAATGCGTGTATACTGAGGGTTTCTAACAACATAATATATAATTTCAAACCATAGGAAGAGTGAGTATTTATATAAAGGGATATAAAGGCACAAAATTAATATAAGGACTCATTTTATTTTCTCTCCAAAATGTCATAAAAAATTTCTACAAACCTGTGAAAATAAGAAAGACAAGATGTTAACCTAAGGTGGTAGTTATTTTACTATTTAAAATGCATTACCATTTTAGTTATTTTACTGTTTAAAATGCATTCTTTTTTCTAATTAATCAGTGATTTTGTTGTCTGCTAGTGCTTACTAGGGGAAGTGTGGAAGTAGGTGCCAAAAGGTTTGGAAGGTTTTTTTAAGGGAGGAAAAGTTAAAATTGGAAAACAAAAATCTCCAGACAACTTGCTTTTCCCCTCTGCAAATTGGAAAAGGATCATCCTTATTCAATAGTTTTAAGAGCAGAAAGCCTCTCTAGAGCTCATGAAATACTAGGGTTTATGGAAAAATAGATTGAGAGCCATCATGCACTGCCAAATCTCTTCTCAGTAATTGCTTATTTTAAATTTAAGAGCATTGTTGTTGTTTTTCTTCCCACTTAATTTTGTACTAATCGTGTAGAATAATGTTTATTTTTAGCCTCTGATTTAGATGTGAATGTAAGGAAATACAATTTTTCTCAAGAATTTTCTATATGTATGTTTGCTATATATCTGTTTATAATGTGAAGTGATATATATTTTCAAGACTGTTTTCACGGCCCAAATTTTTCCTCTATTAGCTCATAAAGTTTAAGTGTAAGAAGATGTGTGTGATAGGCAGAATCATGTTCTTCCAAAGATGTCTACTTCCTAATCCCCAGAACCTATGTACATGGAAAGAGGGAGTTAAAGTTACTAATCAGTTGATCTTGAACTGGGGAGATTATCCTGGATTATATGGGTGGTCCTGAGGTAATCAAGGAAGTCAGAATGAAATGGAAGGAGGGTAACAAGCCAAGGAATGTGGAACCTCTGGAAGTTGAAAACAAAACAAAACAAAACAAGAAAATGGGTTCTTTCCTAGAATCTTTTGGAAGGAAAACAGTCCTGCCAAAACCTTGGTTTTACCACAGCAGGATCCATTTCCAATTTCTTACTTCCAGAGCTGTAAGATGATAAATTTGTGTGGTTTCTTGAAATTTGTTATAGCATCAATAGAACCTAATAGAGTGTGTTATTCAAGTGAGAGTATTTGTAGGTATCTGAAATTGAATTGCAATTATTCCTTTTTGTTGAGTAACTTTGAGTAAGTTACAACACTTCTGCAATGACACATATGCCCATCTCTATTTATATTCTCTTTCAGGATGAAAAAGTAAATAAAATATATGCTTGTCTTAAAATCTAAAACATATGTAGAATACTTAATATGAGCTAGCTATTTTAATAGACTTGAAATCAGATTTATTAGGAAAAAATAAAGTCTCAATTTTTAAACAATGTGTAGTTATTTATTTTGAGAGAGAAAGAGAAATGTGTGTGTGCGAGCTGGGTGAGCAGGGGTAGGGGCAGGGCAGAGAGAGAGAGAGGGAGAAAGAGAATCCCAAGTAGGATCTGCTCTGACAGCAGGTCTCAGTCCCACCAGTTGAATGACCTGAGCTGAAATCAACCAGCTGAGCCGTTCAGGTACTCCTAACGTCTCAATTTTCAAGCGGTTTATATTCAAATCTAGGAGACAGACATGAGAATGAACAAAGTAAAGTAGAAGATGATAGTATTATCATAGAAATGACAGCAAATTCTTAGGGAATGCTAAGGAATATACAAAAAAGTCATTGGAGGGATTAGATCTTGAGAGATGATAAAGATTTTGCATGGTGAATGTTGTATCTGGAATATATCATCACTTGTTCATCAGGTAGAGATTTGGTTTGACATATATTTTTAAATGATGTTAAGGAAATACTCATGTATTCTCTTAAAGCATTTTTAAAAAATCAGGAATGCTTTTTAATTTTACCAAGTACATTTTGGGTATGTGTTTAATTAATTAAAGATTATTTATTCTTTGAGCATTGCAAGTCTGGGGTGAAACAATTTACAATTTACAATTTTGCAATTTACAAATTGCAAACAAACATATTTACAAACAAATATATTGCTGAATTCTGCTTGTGAAGTTTTTTTTCTTTCAAAACACCATTGAGGTATATTTTACATTCAGTAAAATGTGTTTATTTTAAGTATAAATTTTGACTAGTCTAGTTAAAGGATTATCAATTTCATTGATCTTTTTGAAAAACCAGCTTTAGATGTCATTGATTTTTCTCTATTGTTTCTCCGTTTTCTATTACATTGATTTTAGCTCTGATCTTTTTCTCTTCTTTATTTTTAATTAAAGGACAATGGACATACAATATTTTATTAATGTCAGGTGTACAACATAGTGATTTGACAATATATACATTACAAAATGTCCACCACGATAAATGTAGTCACCATCTGTCACCATATAATATTATTGACTATAGTCTCTATGCTGTACTTTTCATCCCTGTGACTTCTTTATCTTATAACTGGAAATTTTTACCTCTTAATCCTCTTCACCTATTTCACCCATGCCCCAACTCCTCCTCCCCTTTGTCAACCACCAGTTTGTCTCTGTTTTTATGAGTTTGTTTCTGTTCTTTGTTTGTTTTGTTTTTTTAGATTCCACATATAAGTGAAATCACATAGTGATTTGTCACACTTATTTCACTTAGCATAATACTTTCTAGGTCCATCCATGTTGCCAGGAATGGCATTATATCTTTCCTTTTATGGCTGCATAATATTCCGTTATATGTATATGTGTGTGTGTATGTATTACATCTTCTTTATCCATTCATCTCTCTGTGGACACTTAGATTACTCCCACATCTTGGCTATTGTAAACAAGGTTGCAGTAAACACAAGGGTGCATATATCTTTTCAAATGAGTGTTTTCCTTTTCCTTTTGGTCAATACCCAGAAGTGGAATCAGTGGATCATATGGTATTTCTATTTTTAGTTTTTTTGAGGAACCTCTGTACTGTTTTCCATAGGGGCTGCACCAATGTACATTCCCACCAAAAGTGCCCTAGGGCTTTTTCTCCATTCAACCCTGATCTTTGTTATTTCCTTCCTTCCACTTATTAAGGACCTATTTTTCTCTTAATTTTCTGGCTTCCTAGGTAATTTATTTTAGATCTTTCTTTCCAAAACAAACATTTACGACCTTAAAAACACCTTTAAATACTGCTTTAGCTGCATCTTACTGATTTTTATATCTTGTCTTTTCATTACCATTTACTTGAAAATATCTTATAATTTCCCTTGTGGGTTCTTTGTTAGCCAAGGTGTATTATCAAGTGTATTGCTTAATTTACAAATACTGGGAACTTGCCAAGTATCTTTTGTTCCTCAGTATTTATTTTAAAATTTATAGACAGTAAAAATCACTCTATTGGGTGTACAGTTCTATGAGTTTTGATAAATGCCTTGAGCTATCTGAGCACCTCCAGCAAGCTACAGAACAATTTCATTACCCTCCCCAAATTCCTTTGTGCTTACTCTTTGCAGTCAATGTCTCCCTCCACTTCTACCTCTTTTCTCTGTGGATATAATTTTCTCATTTTGAGAATTCAAGACGAATTATAGCCTTGGTTCTCTGCCAGCTATTGGATTTCTACTTTGATCCAAGCCTTGGTTACCAATGGGCAAACACCTGGACTGTGATTTTGGTATCATAATATTCTAGTTTCCAGCTCTACCTTTGTTTTACTATTTTCTCTGTCATCTCCAGTTGCCAGTTGAGTGATTTTAAACACAATTTTGGTTATTGTATATTTTAGTTCCAAAATTTCCATTTGATTCTTTTTCATATTTTTAATTTCTATCATGAGACATTTGTTCTATTCATTTCAAGACTGATCATCCTTATTTATTAGGGCATGGTTATAATAACTGTTTTAAAGTTTAAAGTCTTGAATTAAATCTGTGTTGTCTCAGGGTTGGTATTTGTGTATTGTCTTTTCCTTTGACAGACATTGAAATTTCCTGAGGTTTTCTTGAGGTTTTACTCTGCCTAGGATCCCCAACATCTTCTGCCTCCCAGGCACTCCTCCTTTCCTGGTCTTCTGGCTAAAAGGTCACGGCTTTAGTTTACCTGCTTTGTTACAGATTTCTTGAAGTTGTGTCTCTTGAGACCATGAGGAAAGAAGGTAAAGGGGAAAAGGCAATGGGGATTTTTCACATGCTTTTGAGACTACATTTCAACGGTCTTAAGAGAAGAGTTTCCATTCGTTGTGGTTGTGGGTGCTTGTCTAGAAATCACTGCCATTACTGTCACCACTCCATGGATTGGCTGGGCTGGAAATGAGAAATAAAGAAAAAATCCAGAGGATTTCTTTCACTTTTTCCACCTTTTAGAGCCCTTTATTTCCTGTCTTTGGACAGAACAGTCTCAAGTCTTCTCTTGAGACCCTTTCTGTCTATACCTGGTGCGCATTTCCAGCTTTTGTCCTGTCTATGAGTTCAGGCTAGGAGATACTTGAGAAAGGAAAAACTCACTTCTGGTTCACTGACACTTCTAGCTCTGGTTTCCTTTCCTAATCTACTTGCTACCATTTGCCTTACCGGCTTTTAACATAGATGCTCATGAATCGTCTCCTGGGTTTTAGTTGTATTCAAGGTCATTACAAGGGTAGAGTGTGGTTCATTTTCACTGGAATTGGAATCTGGAATCATTTTTAAAAAAACAATGAAGGAAGTCAGTGATAAAGAAGAGAGGCAATAAAATAATACAAAAAAATGAAAAGGGAGCTGGAAATGCTCATAAAATAATGAAGAAAGCAATAAGTATGGAAATGAAAACCATTATCATGAAATATAGTTCTTTCTATAAATAGATTAAATTTGGCATCTGCAAGTAACTAAAATTGAAGGATTGATAAAGGGGCTAAAGGACATTGAAGAACTTGACAGACACTATGTGGTAGCTATAGCTTATACATTAGTTTGAATTCTTATTATTGGTGTTGGGAAGGAGTACTACAAGGAAAACTGGAGGTTTTGTGTATCCAGTGGAGGCAAGAAATCAAAATTGTGAAATCAGAATTTTTTTTTATTAAAATGATTCTATCTTTACTGTTTTGTGAGATATAGGGAAAGATTGGTTATAGAAAGGAATTATCAAATGGAATTTTGAAGACCGTCTTATATTGATAAAGTATTGAGAAATAGTTAAAGTAGATTTAAAATTTAGGAATGAATACAGATATTTGGCCACTGAATAAATGACTTATAATTATCAGAGAATGTTTATTTAGTTGTGGCAGCAGAAGGTAGAGTTAGAGATAGCAATTTGCTTTAATTCAAATTAGCAGAAGTCTTGAATTTAATTTGCTTCCTTAATTGCCAATAGAGTTGATACATATATATATTTTTAAATAACATGCAGTAAGAAATTCATAGCTTCATTCATCTTGGCCATTATTTCTTTATCTTGGACGCAAGAGAGTGTTCCCAGTCATGCCAGAGGGCTAAGACTAAGCACAATAAAGGTGTTTTTTTTTTTTTTACCTTTGTAATATTATCAAAATTAGAATACAATCTATCAATTGTTAATTGTAGACAAAATGAATTATGTTTTGAGTACTCATGGTGTTTCTGTTGTTGGTACTTTATTATTGCTTCTAGGATTTCATTCCCCCTTTTTTTTCCTTTTGGACTTTGAATCTAGATGTTCTTTTCCTATGCATTTTGTTTAACTTTTACCCGTGTCTACTGAACTGATTTAACTAAGTCCACACAGCTTTTAACAGTCTTCTTTCTTTTTCCGATGGCTATTTCCTAAGCACTATATCTTGCTTTTTCAATCTTTTGATTCTCTTTGGAATCACGCTTAATCTATCCTCCTTGCTCCCAGCTTTCCTGGCAAACGATCTCATGTTTCTTAGGGATAAAATAAATCGTAGGCTCATATTAATTGCCAAACTTTTACCTCTGGATGAATGACATTATGATGCTTTTAAGACTCTCAGATTTGCCAAACGTTCAATGTAAAATTATCCTGCAGTCGGAATGGAAATCATCTTTAGGGAGAATTCTATATGTATGTGTGTCTATTATTTATAGAGTCTGATAATGTTTTACTTAAATGTATGTGTTGTATTAATGTATTGGTAAAAACTAAGGTATAAACTTCAATTCTCATGATATAGAAAGACAGAGTGGCATAATAATAAAACAGAAAGGAAATCCATTGACCTGGGTGTCTAAATGCTTGCCTCCCATCAGAATCAACGATCATTTCCCAAAATTAATTTCTTTCTAATTGTTTCTTCTAATGTATTAGGTTGGCATTGCCTAGGTCTTCCACACACAGATTAAAAATGGTCAACCATCACAATTCCAATAAACTTCGATTTCATTGTTCTATACTGAGCAATAATGTACTAATATGATCTATGATGATTCACCAATCAATGGGAGGCAGAGGAAGGTGTTTTAGTATGGCTCTGACTTGGATTTTTTTTTAATGTAAAAAATAATATTGAACACCGAAAACACACACACACACACACACACACACACACACACGGTTCTTCTTTCCCAGGCTCACAATTTAAGGACTTAAAGAAATATTGAGAATTAAACCATTACCTGACATAACTAGTTTTTTTTTTTTATTTTTTTTTATTTTATTTTATTTATTATTTTTTTTTTTTAAATTTTTTTTTTCAACGTTTTTTATTTATTTTTGGGACAGAGAGAGACAGAGCATGAACGGGGGAGGGGCAGAGAGAGAGGGAGACACAGAATCGGAAACAGGCTCCAGGCTCCGAGCCATCAGCCCAGAGCCTGACGCGGGGCTCGAACTCACGGACCGCGAGATCGTGACCTGGCTGAAGTCGGACGCTTAACCGACTGCGCCACCCAGGCGCCCCTGACATAACTAGTTTTAATGACTAACAGATAAATTGGTTTGCCCAGCCAAAAAAAAAAGTACTTAGAAGTGTAGGAAATAAGACACATGTTGCCTTGGTTCAAATTCTAACTCTGTTATGAATTACTCCAATGTGTAATTTAGTCTAAGTCTGTTATGAATTACTTCAATGTGTAATTTAGTCAAGTAAGTTACATCATCTCTTTACATGTTTAAAATGAGTTTGCATTAGATAATTTCTGCAGTTATTTACATCTCCAATATTCTATAATTCTGTAAAACATGTTATCAAGTGTTTGAGGGGATTTTTATGAAATAACTTTTTTTTTGGATAAAGGTGTACGTTTCAGTTTTTATTTCATAGTGCAGTTTAATTTGTATTCATATTGATGAAGTAATTTTATATTCAGGAAAATCTGTTTACTAGCCAATAGCTGGGATGCAACAGTCTTGGGAATAAGCTCAGTGAAGTCATGGCTACACTTAATATTATTTTATAAAATGGATTGGAGGTGTAGACAAATTAGAAATCTATTTCAAAATTCCAGGTAAAAGTAATTGAAGACATGGCCTAGGGCAGTGGCTACTGACACAAGTAGGAAGGGATGGATGTGAAGATGTGGGAAGAAGACTCACTAATTTCTTTATTTAAGCCACGGGTGTATACTTTAAGAGGAATTGGTATTTAAAGAGAGTACGTTTCTGGTTTAAAGTTATTAGCATATCTTATGTTCATATGTTGAACAAAACCAGTATGCTGATATTTTAAGTTCTCATTGAGTATTGATTTAAATTTATGTAGAAATCAATATCAGATTTCTTGTAGTTCTTATAATTGTCACTGTTACTATGGTTTTCTATGAGGTGGTTCCCATCCCATGGGATAGTTCGAAAATTTGTTGGGATGACATTCATTGTGCTAGTAATTGGAGGTGGTACCTACTGGCATTTTAATGCGTGGTAGTAGGGATACCAGATGCCTTTAATGCTCAAGAGATGTAAACAATACGTTGTACTCTTTCCTTCACAACTTTCGAATATTCCATACATTAATGTACATGGAACACCTGTTCATAATTTTTGAACCAAGAAACAAACTCCAAAACAATTTTGCATATTTTAAGCATAAATGATTTTTCAGGAATGCTAGTATTGTGAAAATTGGAAAAGGCTGTACTTTGTTTTGTTCTTTACCTAGAGTTTATTAATCATTTTAGAAGAGCGTCTTACTCTCTATAATGCTGCTCATGATACTACAACACACCTGACTGAGTCAGTCTGCACCTGTAATTGTCACATTCCCAGTGATTCGACACATTCTGCACATATGTTCAAGCACTCTACTGCTGTAGCCCAAACATTTATATTGAAATACATGATATTTTAAAATACATTACTTTATATCACAATTATATTGCTTTTTAAAAATAGTTATGTGTGTAGGTAGATTGCATTATCTATGAATTTCATTTTAGGAGGGTAAAAGTAAGTTAAATGCTTCTTATATAAAGGGGCATTGAGTCTGATAGGGTTCAGAACCACAGCCTTAAGGTATAGAAAAACTTCATAGCATTTTACTGGTGAAAGGAAAATTAGAATTCAACCTATGTAGTGGATAGACCACTTCAGGGTTTGAAGACTTGAGTTCTGATACCAGGTCTGACATGAGTCAGATTACTTCTGCAAATTGTGGTTTGCTTATATGTAAATTTTAAAAGTTAGGATGACTTACAGTGGAGGGAATAGACTTTTTCTGTGTTGCTCTGAAACCAAAATAAGTAGCTAGAAAATACAAGGAAATGGAATATTAACTAGCATGTGGATGAACCCTCAAATAATTAGAACTATGCAAAAATGGAATTGACATGCATTTAAGGTATTTCAAGCTATGTCTGGTTACCTATCTGCTGTGGCTGGTATGTTGGGATGAGGACAGAGTCAGGAAAAGCTTCTCAAACAGAGATGCACATCAAAGTCATTAAAGGAGCTTTTATAAATCAGCGATTTATAATGGATGTAGTGACATACAGATATTTCTAGAGTGTCATGTATGATTCTGGTACCCATTCCAGATTAAAAACAAGGGAGTTAGATTACCTCTGATATTTTCTTCAGCTATACATTGTTTTCTTACTACCGTACAGAGAGTTACCTCTAATTTAGAAATCTTGTTTTAGAGACAGCTGAATGGTCTCTCACCAAGTGGTAGTTAATTCATAGATCTCATGTAATTGTAGATGTAGTAAAATCTTAGAAGATTTAGAATGATTTTAGGAGATTAGACGATTTAGAAGATTTTCTAGTCTGGGTTAAAAGTAAGAATTCACTGATATGACCAGGAATCCAAAAGAAATGTTGAAACTTATAGAGTTCCATTATTCAGGCTTGCTCTTCGATTTTACCATTTATTCTGTAAACCAGTCTTTCAGATCATCATAGCCATCCATGATCGGCTCAGCTCACAATGAAGCCACTCTCTATAGTTCCATGATACCAAGTCTCTGAAGCTGTTGCCTACTCTTTATTAAACGTGTCCTAGTCTTATTTTACATTTTTAAAAAAAGTGAACTGAAGTTATTCATGGTTTACTAGCTGTGGGTACCAGCAAGGTCACATTAGCAATTACTGCTTGAATCTTATTAGCCACTGTTTGTGTAATAATAGGAGTCCAGTCCCCATTTCAGAGCTCCAAGTTCTTCCAAATACTTTGGGGTATCCCTAGGGCATGACAACATGCTGCAAAGTGCATCTGAGCCATTGCTCACCCCTGAATGACTTCTCCCTCAGCTGTTAATCCCTGTTGCTCACTTTGGTTCATTGTGTCTGCTACCATCTTCACATAGGACATTTTTTTGGGGGTGGGAGGAAGAGGCATTCTTCAGTATCCTCTGGCATTTTCGTTCCTTTGGATATGCATCCTTTCTGTGAGACTTTACTGTGCTATCAGAGTCAGCTGTAGATGAGACCACATCATTCATACAGGAGGCTCTTCAGCCTTCCTGTAAAACAAAGCGTGTATGGGTAGAGCAGTACTACTTACATTACTCAGCAGGTACATTCACATCTGAGTTCTGCCTTGAGCCAGGACCACCCTACACTAGCTCATGTATTTGACCTATGATGGTGAAGTGGGGAAAAAAATGAGTGAAGGGTTAGAATAACTGAATTTCAGGCCAGATTTTGTGACTAACTTTGTAAACCTTTTTATTTATGTGACCTTAGTTTCTTCATCTGCAAAATATCAAAGGTCTGGGGTAGATTATCTCTAAGTGCCCTTCCAGATCTAAGAGAGCATCATTGTAGACATAAGCTCACTGACAGAAGAAAACTCATACTGTTTTTCTCACTGTCCTCCTCCCTAGCTAGCACAGTGTTTTGTGTGTCTCAGGACCTTGCATGAAAGAGTGATCAAAGTTCTGAACTGTGAGTCCAGAGACTTCAGTTTGAGTTCCAACCCCTGTTCCCAGTGAGTTCTGTTACGACAGACAAATCATTCACTTAATTTGTTTACCTGTACAAGAATGCTCTTGAAGGTGCTTTACATCTGTGGGGAGTGGGGGAAGGTTAAGCTATTGGCAGTATTATTTCTATGACAGTATGAGAAGATATCTCTTGAATTTTTTTTGTTTGTTTTTGTTTAGCTTCTTACCTTGTCAAAGGATATCTCCAGAGGAGATTTGCTCAGGTATCAGATCTCCACTATTTATCATCGGTGTGAAATCTTCTTTCACGGAGTGGGAGAAGGACAATTTAAAATTCTGTGTTTGAATTATATTTACTTAGCAAGGCTTTACTTTTTTTTTTTCTTCCCTGCTTGTTTTTCCCATGTCTGTCTATGGTGCACTCAGGGGGCTTGCATTAAGCTTATGATGCCTGGCATGATTGATTGTGTTTCCAGTGGTTGGACACTTTGCTGGGAGCCGTGGTTATGTCTTGGAAAATCACGCTAATCGAATTTGAAGACACTGATATGCATTCTCAAGTAAGAGCCTGGCTCTTGGGGGTTTCATCTAGGTCAGGCCTTATAAATTAAGTGATGATTTTTTTCCTTAAGTCAGTAAATAAAATTCATCAGTAGCCTTATATTGCCTTCACTTTTCTGCAGCTCAGCCAACCTATGAGTCAAGCAGCATTTTTATCCACTTTAAAGCTAATGTTTTGTGGTAGTTGGCAATCCATTTATTAAAGGCAGAAGACGGGAACACAGAGTAATTTGAGAACAATTTCTGAGATCACTGAAAAGCCAGAGAAAAATAATCTTTAAATGTATATCTTTGAAGTTGTTGGAGAACATACGTTTGCTATAATTTCTTTTGTACAGAAAATAATGTAAAATTTTCTAAAAGCTTCAGGTCAAAAGCAGTTTTAAAATGGCAAAATGATGGTGTCTTTTAAATTTTACTTATTTATTCATCTACATAATTGAAAACATTTATTGAACATCTATTCTCTGCCAGGCACAGAAGGTATGCTAGGAAACTCATTGACACTGAAGTAGGCCAACCTGTATCTGAATCATGTTGGCCACTTATTAGGTAAATGATAACACATAAAGAAAATAACCTTTAAAACCTCAGAGTTTTTGTTTGTTTGTGTTGGTTTGGGTTTGGGTTTTTTTTGTTTTTTTCTTCAATAGGGGTTGGAGAAAACAAAGCAGATGCTGAGCATCAGCCCACAGGAGGGGCTAACAATAGGAGGGTAAGAAGTTGATATTTTCATGTATGCCTCCTTCATGGTATTATTGAGACAGTTTTTAAGAAGTATGAAAATTAAATGTATGGTACCTGGATTATTATAGGTGCTTGATATGTCAGTCACTTTTCACTAGTAAGAGATAAAGCTGAAAATATGGGTTTTTTTGACCACAGAAGATCGTGAATGCTATGGGACTGCTATATTATTAATTGCTGTATACTGGTACAGGGCCTTACTAAGCACTTGTGGGTACTGAAGAATTTCTTTGTAATGAATGATAGTGAATAAATGGGCAATAGAAAGTTATTGAAGATAGAAGAAATCTGTTGTGGATGCTGCAGACAGAGATCTTACATTAGATAACGATGTTGGTCGAGGTGATCTTCATGGGAAATAAATATTTGCAGAACTAGAGACTTAGGGACAGACACCACTTGAGTGTGAACTATGGTTTCTTGGGGAAGAAAACTTAAACAAAGACTCACCAGGGCTCCCAAGCTCTCCTCCCATCAGAGGAGTGCTTGGCTGGAGTATGGTTAGATACTCAGTGGACAGTGCTGCAGGAGAGGACCCCTATTCCTATCCTCATTTACACTTCTGTAGAGAAGCCCAGGGAGGGAGCAGAGAGCACCTGGTCCACATTGTAATAAAGGGAGGTTTTTGGTCAGGAAAGTTGAGCTTTGAGGTTTGGGAACTCACATAATTGTCTCAGTTAGTGTGCATAGTATCACTAGTATTAATGATAGACCCCCCCGAGATAGAGTGCTTGTAGGTACCTAAGGGAGAGAGGAAGCCACCGAGATTGTCCAGTAAATAGGTTGTCTTTCTTCGATGTCATCATTTGTGCTTTGAAACTATCACAGTGTCCTTGATGCTCCTGGACCTGGGATTCTTGGTATTAAGAAGACGACTTAGGTTTGGTTTTCCTAATAATTGTGTGAAAAGCATCAATTAGAGTAAAGAACTGCTGTTTATGGGGGGAATTAAGTAATCTGAGTTTAGATTCAGTTAGGAAGGAGTTCATAGGAAGTCGCAAAGTAAGGGTGGACAGAGCTACTGGGATGTTGAGAAGACATCTGCAGGAAGGATGCTAATGTTGGAGATCCATATTTTGAAAAATGGTGTCCATGTTAAGATAGAAAGAACAGACTGATGGATTTGCCTAGGGCTGGGGTACCTGTCAATGTTAGGAGTATATAATAGTGACTTGGAGGAGACAGAGTTAGGATTATGCGTAAACTTCCTGGGTTTGCTTTAGGTTTACCTTTCTTGAATTAGGCAATTCTCTCTTTAGTTGCTGCACTGAACTTGGGGGAAGAGAATATAAAACATGGATTGGATGCTAATGAGTTCCCCTGCAGGTTGGATTTGTCCTGAGTTATGGGAACTACATTGTGAGTGAAAGCCCAAGGAAATCAGTGATATTTCTACATTTCCACATAATAGATTCAGTATAATCTTGGACATAATTTGTTTCTCTTGGCTAACTAAAGCTAAGCAAAACCCAAATTTCTACTGTCAGACACTTTTTCTCTTAATTATAAGTACTTGTATGGAAAGTTAATTTGTGTGGGTTTAATTTATTTACATATATTTACATTTGGCTCATTAAAATGTTCCGTCTAAGAGTTGTTTGCAACTGTTTGAGCATTTTAAGTCCTTTTGGAAAATGAAAACATTCTTTTTGCCAAATAAGAATAAATTTAGAAACCCCCAAGTTTGGGTTGTAGTTTGACTAGCTTCTAAATATGGGAAAATATTTTATGCTGTCCACCAGTACATAACCAACAAATGAAAACAGAGCACCAAAGTGAGTGGTTAGTCTCTTTTCTTTTATCTGCACGTGTACCCCCACCACACCTTAAAGAAATCGGTAGACTCCAGGTAAAAACACCAACACTGCACAAAAACTTGCAAGAAAAATGCAAGATGGCTTAAATTGTGAAAACATAGTCACTTGTCAAACATTTGTGAAATATCCACTTAGTACAGGAGATGGTACTCAGTCTAAAGCACCCAAAATTTATATTAAACATGATCCTTGCTCTCAAAAACTTACTATCAACTAAAACTTTAAAGAGTTACTTATTATGACTGTGATACAAATCTAAGATTCCTAAACCTCCCTGTGTTATTTTTCTTTATCTTATCATGATCTAATAGCAGTTGTCACTAATTGGCCCCTTCCTTCCCCTTAGCCTGTGTGCCTAGAGTGTTAGATGCATCAAATTATATGGCCCACCATTTATGGTAGATATTATTATACCCTTTTAAAGATAGAAGAAAGAGATTTTGAGAACGTGATTAACTTTTTAAGGGCTGTCTGAATGGAAGCCTTAACTCATTATCATTGCCCTCTTTCAAGTAGTTGAATGAATTAATATATCTTTAGAGTGAGACCTAGGTGATACAGGATTGTACAGGATAATTTTTCATATCTTATCTAGAAAACAATGGTCTTTAATAAGGAAAAAAAAAACCCATGATTGGTAGCCCCAGTAAATCATACAAAAAACAATTTCTTGGTTAATAAATAGAATAGAAACAGCAGATTCATGAAACCAAGTATTTAGAGGAGAAGATAAAGTTTAACTGCTTTGTTTGTAATATCTTAATAAAAATATCCAGTCTGATACCACTGGATGATTTCAGACTACCTCCAAAGAGATTTTAGCTGATTGAGTTCAATTAATCTTTTTTATTCTATCCACTTGATAATGGCCAGTTAAGAAATCCAAATAATTAAAATAGCTTTGCTTTTCTCTAAGCCCTCATATAAACCACATCATTGGCTCACTGAAGAATGAACATTATGATCTGGGGAAAAAAAATCAATTCTGTTAAATTCATTATCTACCTTTTGCCAGAAACAGGATTGGGAAGAAAAGCTGATTGTTTTCACCCACATTTCTGGATTCTGGATCAAGGATGATTTAGGCTTGAAAAGTTAGATCTCCAAACACAGGATTTGAAATAGGCCCAAGGGAATGAGAAGAAGCTGTCACTTTCCAGTAGGATGAAAGAAATAGTGTTAGGTGACATTGTTCTCTAAGAGACTCAAATAATTTTGGCTGCCCCAAAGGGTTTTAGTCTTTGTAGTTTCATCTGTTTCCTTCCTAGTAATGATATTTATTGAAATAAATGCATCATCCAAAATCCAAGGAGTATCTGTCATCTGCGGTTATGTTGATCTTTCTTTGATTTCACTGGAGTTTCCCATTATGTTTTAAACTTTGGTGCATACTATTGTAGAAGAAAAACAGATTACATGTCAGTCTAAGCCTGTGACTGTTCCAAAAGGAATTACTCCAACATTGTTGAGTTACTCAAAAGAGAGTTTATTTAATAATAAAGCAAACATATACCTGCCTGGTTAACATACATCAGTGGTGTGGAGTCATTTTATCACTTAATCACTTAATTAATTAATTAATTTTTAAAGAAAGGAATGATCAAAATTTCAAATGAAATTTTACATATTGCAGTAAAAACTAAAATCATGGAATCTCTTAAGAAATTAAGACCTTCTATTAACCTTGAATTAACAAGTCATACTATCTACCAACAGTAATAAAAAATAATAATAAAATAAAAAAATAATAAAAAATATATATCATTTTACCGTAATTACAACAAAACAAGTTATTTACTATGACAAATACTCATGGAAATGTTCCTTTCTTTTATCCATCAGAACCTTAGTGGTTTAAATAACAAAATAACAAATAACAAAGTGCTCACATTACCTTTTCATTATGGGTAAGTGGGAGATTCTGTCGTTGTAATCAATCAGGGATTCAGACAGATGAAGTAGTTACCTTCTTAAAATTGCTGATCCCCATGCCAGAAGGAAAAAAGAGAACTCTAGAAGATCTTGTAGTAGTGACTAAATTCTTGCCAGAATTCTAGAGTAGTAGCGTGCATTACTTCTACTCACAACTCATTCATGAAAACTCATCGTCCCTCTCTCCCTGTCCTTACACATTACTAAGGAAACTAGGAAGGGAATCATACAAATAATCTGGAAGTAGGAAGAAATCTGTGGATGTGGAATTAATATCTAACACAACACCCTTCTTGCCAACAAATATTTGATTTACTTTTCTCCTCACACGTGAAATCCACTCCTTCCTTTCCAAGAAAGACAACTCAAAAGCACCACTTACTCTTTCAAGATCAAACTCCATGATCACTAGGTGATGCATGTCAGTCTCTAAAGTTAACTTTGAATGTGACTCCTCTAGATCTAGGGTCCTATGAGCTAGAAAGAAAAACTAATACACAGGTGAGGAACCACAATAAATGCTTCCATTCATAAAGAGAAAGTTTGTGAGGCACACAGTGATTTTATTGCTCTGCTGAATGTATAAAATCCAACTGATCAAAATTTTGAAGATCTGTCCTGGAATGAAAAGTGTTGCTTAACTAGGTCTTCATTTTGCTTCTTGGAGTTCTCAAGTTCAGTATTCTTTATGACTCCTGGCTCTATGGTCTTGGGGTTCCTTTCTTTTCTTGGTTATGCTCATTGGCCATATCTAAAAGAGCAACAAAGAATATGCTCTTTGGTGACTGAACAGGTTCCTCAGCCTGTTTCCTACCTATAGAAGTTTAGTGTTCATGGGTCATTTTAGATTTTAATAAATTCTAGTCTCTTTTAAGTCCAAACTGATAGTCTTTTTTCTTCTTCTCTTCTTCTCCTTTTCCTTCTCCTCCTCCTCTCCCTCCTCCTTCCCCTCCTCCCTCCCCTCCTTCTCTTCCTCCACCTTTCTTCTTCTTCATTTTTTCTCCTCTTTATCCTCCTTCTTCTTCTTCTTCTTCTTCTTCTTCTTCTTCTTCTTCTTCTTATCAGACTATCTCACTCAGAAATGTGTTTAGCCTTTCTCTATTTGATTCCAGTAAGAAACATGTGCCAATAACCAACCCATGGTTCTGTTTGTATTACCTATTTACTTTTCCTTCTCAACTAAATTGTAGGAATCTTGAGCCTATGACATTTTGGTGGAGAAGCACATTTTTTTTTATCATCTTTTCCAGAGGGCATTTTGTAGAACTCATAGGATTTTTTTTTAAATACAACTTTAATTCATTCAACCTGTTAATTCATTCAGACCTTTAAAAAATGTCTGCAATGACCAGGCTCTTGGTTTGATCCTTGCCACAGGCTGAGATTTGATTGGTCTTTTCATCTAACATGTTTTATAAATTTTCATTTACTGTTTTCATTTAAAGTTGCTTTTTCCAATGTTACAAACTTTTAATTCCTGCTTGCAAACTGGCCATTTTTTTCTTAT
The DNA here is from genome assembly GCF_018350195.1 of Panthera tigris. Lineage (NCBI taxonomy): Eukaryota > Metazoa > Chordata > Mammalia > Carnivora > Felidae > Panthera > Panthera tigris. The sequence goes on from NC_056672.1 coordinate 46,310,123, forward strand.
TATTTTTGTAACAGTCTGTCAAATGCTGCTAATAGTAGCTAGCACATACCATTGATGTTCTGTTTTTCCCATAGAGCTACAAGTTCATTGGGTACATTATCTGCATTTCAAGTCATTGTAAGTGATGTTTTTACCAATGCTATAATTTTGGATAACATGAAATATCATCTTTCTACCCTTTGATATCACTCTTTCCTCTTTCCACACCACTTAGTCATAACCAATGCCAGTTTAGATTTTATTAGAGCAGCACTGTACTTCCAGGGGAATTTTTTTTTTTTTATCAATATGGAAGACTAACTTATTGTGCTATAAGAATCAACCTCCAAGTCTTAGTGCTTTAAATAGCAAAGAGTTCTCTCTGTCATACTACGTTACCATCATGAGTTAACTGGGGGGCTTTTTGCATTTAGTGAAAAGGATCACCATCTCAAATACTGCTGATCTCTGGGCAGACTGACGGGACAACCAAAACAACAAAAAACAAAACAAAAAAACAAAAAAACAAAAAAAGCAACCAACCAAAAACCTGCTCAGTGAGGCCTTCCACTCACTGATCAGAATTAAAAAGCATCTGATCACAGAGAAAATTTTTCCACATGCTCTAAAAAATGGAGAAAAGAAATCTTTGTAGAATGTTCTAGTGACATTCACACTCTCTTCTCTCATATTTTGTGTCTAGTCTCTCAGCAAATACTGTTGTATTTTAATTTTAAAATATCAAAAAATCTGGAATTTGACTGTTTTTCATCTCCTCTGTCACTGCTATCCCGGACCTATATTATTCCAGTAGCTTCCTGATCTTCTCTTTGAGGCATTGTTAAATAATTTCCCTGGCTAATGAAAATGCCTTCAATTTAACTGGATAAACTTTGAGTGTTTCTTAGATGCAAGGCATTATTCTAGCTACTGGGAGGAAGGTTATTGTTAGGTAAAGGAGAGAAGAAGGCAAGGTACAAAAGATGAAGGAAAAAAGTCCCTAACCTCTAAGATTTTATAATAATAAGTAGAACGTGTATGGCTTGGAAGGAAGAACATAAAATCTAAAGGAACACTTGGGAGTCACTTATTAGACATGTAAAGCAAAGTTGTGAGTGAATTTCAAAATTTCAAGAGCTACTTTTTATTATTTTGCCTGCCTTTCTTACTAGATAGGTGAAGAACTCAAGGTTCAGAGCATAAAGTTGTCAAAAGTAGATGGGATCTGCTATGAGGTGTGCAGGGATGATGGTAATAAGCCAGTGGGGAAGGGAAAAAAGTAAGGTCAAAGAGTGACCTGGTTTGGAAGAAATGACACAACTCCTAGCTTTGGTGCAGGAAATACTAGCAGAGCGATAAGAGAATTGAGACAGGCTTGCTTCAGGCTAGAGGTGATACACAAGGAAGTCAAAAGTGTTAGAAAGGGCATGCCCTCAGGAGATGCAGTTATCCATGAGTGCTTACAGGCAATTGGTGCTATTATTGTGTCATAGTTGATCAGTCCATAGGAGCACCAACTTAGAGAACTGGGGGTATAGGCATTTATTTTGGTCTGTCTTGTGGAGTAAAGGCAGGACAAGGCAGGAGTGAAGCAGGGATTTAAAGCTTGAGCTAAGCTCTGTAGGATTCCACAGTCATCAAGGCCTTTGAGCCTAGCAGTCTCGGTCACACAGGACACCACACTGAAGATGGAAAGGCCTCCAGTCCTCGCTGTTCCTACTGATCCTTCAGTAACAGCTGCCTGGGGTCCTGATTAGTTTAAAGGAGATACGTAGGGCCAAGTCTGGAGGTTGAAGCAAGGAACTGAAGTTTGGGAAGGCAGTGACTGACTCAGTGGTTTCTCCCAGATTATACGAAAAGTTGGTGGGATCAGAACTTGGCTTTCTGACTATACGTCTTAGGCATTTTCTATTACAGCATCGTCTTAAAAGACATGACCTCTTAAAAGAGACGACCAAAGCAGAGGAGAAGGCAAAGTAGAAATGATTAATTCGCTTAACTCTTTCATGACATTGTCAAATATCCTAAATCTGAGAGAATTGCTAGTCCCCGGGGGTTTCAGTGTTTTGCCGCAGGCAGGTCACATCACACAGACACTGATTTGCTCAGGCACGGCTGGAGCCTGACTCTCTTGCCTGCCAAGACAGCACATCCACCTACTGTGCTGCTCTCCCAGTTTTAATTAAATGTACATATGTTCTTGTTTTGCTTTTGTCCTTTTTCTGTCCGAACTCATCATTCCCATGTTTGGACCCTGCTTATTATTCTGAAATGTCCTTAGAGTGGGGGAGCTGTAAAACACTCCATCCTGAGTTTTGGACTTAAATATGTATGTTTGATTTCAGACCCACTTGGACAAAATATTTAGGATTTCTGGTGCATTTTTCTCGATCAGAGATAACAATACTGGTAGGTACTGAGGAGCAGCACAGAGAGGAAGGGGCTGTAATGTTTAGCGGGCAGTGGCACCAGGGCAACAGTTCAGTTTTCTTTTTCCACATCTTGCTTTATTCACGGAGAAGAAGGTGTGCGTGCGTTTTCTCATTTTTGATTGGAAAAAGAAAATCTAATCTGCAGAATCATCTCCTGCCTTTGCCTAGATTTGATCTGGTCTATTCTTTGCATGCAGATTTTCACCTGTTTACTAGGTCACACTTGATCTTAGCCAAAAGGCCGAGAAGCGATCACCTGTTTACTAGGTCAAAGTAAACTCCACATTGTGTACGCCTGCACTGACGAAATGGGGATAGAGATATCAAGGAGGAAACTGCAGATCAGTTACTATGACCTGGTGAGTAACACGGATGCAGAGGGAAGGAGTAGAAAGACCATATAGTCACTGGGCCCAGGCTGGACTATATGATCGCCGCCCCCCCCCCCCCAATAATCTTATGTTTTAACGTCTATTTGATTACTGTATCTCAAAGTTACAGAATTTAAAGGACAAAAGGCTGTCACACCTCAACAAACACTAACCCAAAGATTTGCTGTTAAAGACAAAGTTTATGCAAAGTACCTAAATTATATAATATGTGCTTCCCCTATCATTGTTTGCATATAACTTCTTCATTAATGTTAGCGCTCTTTGACATTTGTTAGAAATTTCAAGGGAGAGGTGCCTGGGTGGCTCAGTCAGTTAAACATCAGGCTTCAGCTCAGGTCATGATCTTGCAGGTTTGTGCGTTCCAGCCCTGAAGCAGGCTCTGTGCTGACAGCTCATGCTGTCTCTGTCTCTGTCTCTCTCTCAACAATAAATAAACATTAAAAAAATTTAAAAGCTCACATTTTCATTAAAAAAAAAGAAATTGCTGGGGTGCCTCGGTGGCTCAGTCAGTTAAGTATCTGACTTCGGCTCAGGTCACGATCTCGCAGTTTGTGAGTTCAAGCCCCGCTTCGGGCTCTGTGCTGACAGCTCGGAGCCTGGAGCCTGCTTCAGATTCTGTGTCTCCCTCTCTCTCTGGCCCTTCCCCACTCACACTCTGTGTCTCTCTTTCTCTCTTTCAAAAGTGAATAAACTTTGAAAAATTTTTTAAAAAATAAAAGGGTACATCACTCTTGATACAGCACACTTGTTCCTCGGAGTCTATTATAAAAAATATTCAAGTATTTGAATATTTAGCCATTATCTCTGAAACGTTTGCTTTTTCTTCTGTCAGATAAGTAGGGCTGGTCATGACTGCCCCAGAGTTAATGTAAGCTAACTAGTACACAAAAACTAGCTGGTAAGCAAGATCAATACTCATTCAAGTATCCTGGAAGTTGACCTATGATTCTTAAATCTGGAGTTGTACTAAATAAGGAGTTGGGTTACAAATTAAAGAAACCAACACAAGCTAACTTTACAAAAGTGGAATTTTTTAGAAGATTCCTGGGAAATCTCAAGGAATTCAAGGAAAAGTTAAAGAACCAGACCTTGGGAAGGGAGGAACCCTGGGAATAATACCAGAAGGAATAGGTAAATATTGATTCCAAACTCTGCCACAATGTACCTACTCTCCCCTCCAAGTCAGCTTCTGACCAGTGCACAATATCATTTGTAGTAACTTGTATATCAGGTATCTGGCATGAGTCAGTGGCTTGACCTTGTGGCTTATATATTAAGCAGACACCTCAAAAGTTGTTTCCTGTAAGTCTTGAAAAAGACAGAGATGATGTGAAAATAACCTGATGAGATGATTATGGTGGAAATTACTGGTGCATTCTTTATGTTGTTCAATTTGCCTTGTTCTTCTTAATGCTTAGATTGGGAAAAGAAAAAGCATATTTTTTCTGATTAAGTGGATTGCTTTTCTGGTAGACAATGAGAGCAATATATCATATCCTGTATCATTCTTTACCTTTGTTTCTACAAAACTCGGAAAGAAATCATATTCTCTCCTTTTTTTTGTAGCTCTCTTGAATCAGAATTTTTGATGTTTCCCACCATTATTTTCTGATTCTTGTTTTGTTTTGTTTTTCTGGTGCTAAGTGGTTTTGCTGTTATTATCATCCTTGTTTAAAGTGTTTCAAATGTGTTTTGGGGCAGATGTCATTTAAACCAGTAGAAATCACTCAAAAAATTTTGAGTAATTAATATTTCAGATCTATGGGTATGCTAAATTAATTAGTTGAATTTATTTAATTTGATCTCTTTGTAATCTAAATAAAGTCAACTAAATTTGAACACAAATCCCACCTCAGTAGCAAATTGGTCATAGAGAACTCATGTACTTAGAGGCCCAAATATCCTTGTATTTCCTCTGTTCTCTAGTCTTCCCTTGAGTTTCTTATATACCTGGAGGGAATATATGGAGCTGGCTATGGAAGTTTAAGTGTTATTCTCCATTTAGTTGTGGGCATTGAAATATAGCTTGTTGGTCAAGAGAATGAACTATGTACTTAGTCTGATACAAATTCAACTCCTGGCTTTGATATTTGCTATTCTTGGGTAATTTACCTAAGTTACCATTTACATTCCTATAAATATGAAACGTTAATACTCACGCAATCAAATTGTCATATAGATTCAAATAAAATATTTTATGTAAACACTTAGGATGACATAAATCAGGAGCTAAGTAGATGACAGCCATCATGATTATTGCCGTTATTATCTCTACTGCAGGTTAGTCAATTTCCAATTATTTTGGTGATTTCAGAGGCTTTACTGGTCTTGCCTCAATTATTTTTTTTTGTTTTTTTAGTTTATTGATTGATTGAGAAAGAGAGAGAGAGAGCGAGCAGGGGAGGGACAGAGAGAGAGGGGGAGCGAGAATCCCAGGCAGGCTCCATGCTGTCAGCACAGAGCCTGATGCGGGACTCCAACTTGAGAACTAGGAGATCATGACCTGAGCTGAAATCAAGAGTTTGATGCTTAACTGACTGAACCAACCAGGAAGCCTGGTCTTGCCTCAATTCTTACTGTTTCATTTAATTTCTCCACCTATTATTGTGCTGCTCTATAGTGACTTCTTTTTGATTTGCTTAGAATTTCTTGCTGTATGTTCCCATGGCACCCTGCACTTTCCATTGAATTTAAAAAATGTGTATCATATGTGTTTATAATACATCTCACGTGTGTTTATCTTCTCAGGTAAGTGTAAACTCTAAGAGGGAAGGGATCATGAAGGCTGTGTAGTTCTGTATATTATCACCAGTGCGTAGCATGATGCCTGCAGCACAGTAGGGACTCAACAAACATTTACTGATATGAATGACATTTCTCTGTCACTTTCTCTGCTCTGCACTTGGCACTAACCTGGTCTCACCTTATCTTAGGTAGTTCTTACAGCTTTTCCTCCCCTAAGGCTTTTCCTCCCTTCAGACTACAGCTTTTCCTAGTCTCTTTGTGTGCTCTAATTGCATTTCTCTGTTCTCAAATACTTGGTTACTGTTATACATCTTAAAATAAGGAGGGCCATAAGAAATCCGGTCATTCAATTGAGAAAATAACTGACTTTCTGTGGTGGTGCCACTAGGAAAGGAGTCATCCCAAAGAAACAAACAAACCAACAGACAAAAACATTGATTCTGAGTGCCCACTTTCTGTCACTTTGAAATTTTCTCCCAGCTGCAACCCAAGGAGGAAGAACATCCACATCCATAGGCCGAGTCAGGGCTGCTGTCTCAGCATTTTCGCTTATAACCCTTTGCTGCCCACCGTATGAGTTAGTGGCACATTATCATCTTAACTGCCTTTTAATGGTTATGATGATGTCCTGCAAATTGAGAAAAAAGAGTTTGGCTGTTAATTCCAGGGAGATTATAGGCCCAATAACTGCTGTTATTAGTTCCAGGATGATTGCCAATAATGCAACATCGCTTGGGCTCCATTACGTGCAGTCTTTAGAGCTCTAAGAACCATTGAAATCCCTACACCATTATGTGTAACATAGACTAAGACAACCACGATGACAAGCACAACTGGGGTTCTGTCAACAAATATCTAAATTGGGACATCATTGCCTCTTTAGCAAAACACTCTTCTAGAAAATAAGTCAGAAAGGGTTTCTAAAGGTTAAGAAATGGTGGGAAAATAAATGCTACTCCTTTTTTTTTTCTTTTTGCTGTTTTTTTAGCTACTTCTACATAGGCAAGATTCTGAAAGACCTTCAGCACACTGTCTAATTAGGGGCCTTAGCGTTAAGCCTCAGAAACCTGAGACACTCTCACACACAGAATGTAGAAACTTCTGTCTGTTCTATGGATGCTATCAAGCTCAGTTCATAGAAAGCATCAGTGTGAACTCCAGTGATGTTCATGATGTCAACTAGCATCTTTTGATTATTCTAATTTGATACTTTTTCCTTCAGTTTAGACTAAAATATCCCATACATGTATGAGATGAACTACTCAAAAGGCAAAACATATGATAATCAAAAATTCACATTTTCTACAGTAGCTCCTAGGATTTCTTGATCTATAAAACTGGTAGTGTGATATATTGGAAAGGATATGGGTTTTAAATTAGTTATGTCTAGTTAGCCATTTTTAGAATGTAAGGCCTTGGTCATGTCAGTGTCTCTGAGACTAATATTTATCTTGCCATATTTTTGTTAAGACTAAATAAGATAATTTATGCAAAGATCATTAGAGCTTGGAAATTCAAAACAAGAAGGAAAGACAAAGAGGAAAGAACGGCATTGGCTTAACGCTGGGGCAAAGTTTTGCAGAGACATTGGAAGTTTGGATGCATAGGAACAACAATAGTATAAAAAAATTCATCAAAGACAAAAAAGAAATTTCAAAGAAGCATTACTATGGCCTTCAAATCCCTTCATTATACTAGTAAAGTGGAAATAAAGATTTTAAATTGTTTGGAATTATAAAAAAAATTCTAAAATGTGTTCCTTTCACCAAGACATTACTTTGGGGCTGGATGGTTGAGATTGGTATAAACTCTTATAAACCATAAGTGCTCCCTCCACCTTCCCAAATATTGATTGGTTCACAGGATTCCAAAGCAGAGAAAAATCCATGGTACAGATATTGGTTTGATTTCATAAGATCCCAGGTTCAAGTTCCTCTTCTTTCACTGTCTCACTTAAAACCTTTAAAAAGTCATTTAACCTCCCTGATTTTTATTGTCTTCTGTAAATTAGGGAAAATAATACTTCACTCATTGCTATAGTGATTACATGAATTTATACATAAAAACATGTACCATAGAAATGTATTTTATATTATTTGTTAATATTGATGTTGTGAACTTTAATTAGTAAAGAAGGACAAGAAGAACAGACTAAGAGCAACAACCATTTCAACTCATTACCATTGTATGTGAAAATTGTTACTTAAGGGAAGAATTCGACAGGAACTCCATCTCTTTCTTCTTGAGTTTTCATTCTGTCATTTGTCTCTCTTGTTTACATATCAGGTTCTATTCCCAGTGCCTTTCCTCCTTAGGATCATAACTTATAAAGAGTGTTCTAGAAATCAAAGTAAGAACACAGCTACATTTTGACAATTTTGTTCATATCTGGAACAATATTTTCTTCTTTCATTTATCCCAAAGGGCTTTTCTACATCTATTTTATATGTATCTATAATCATTTGATACACTCTATAAGTATGCACAAAGATAGAATCAGGGCTATCTTGTTAATTAGTTCTGTTTATAATAGCACAAGCCTGTTATTAATAGCACTGAGAACATAAAGACATTTATTGAAAATGGCCAGTAATTTTAAGATAATTTGCCATATTAATATAAAATAAAATGTGACAGAAGATTGCTAAAGATAGATGTTTTCCAAAGGAAAAAATTCAGTTGTAAAAAGCTGCCAATATCCTCCACTCAACTCTGTACTGAGAATTATAAACCCAGCTCTATTGTCTGTCATTGGGCCTGTCTTCAGGTAGAGTTCTTATATTTCCTGAGCCTTAGTATCCTTATCCAACAACTGAATTGTATCATAATTTACTCTAGATGTCACAATTAGGAGGCAGTCCGTAATTACTACGTTTGGGAATAATAGAGCAAAAAGCAGAGGAGAACCACAGTTGTTGACCTGAAACAGAAGAAACACGTAATCAACAGGTAAACAACAAGCAGTTAATTGTAGGAAGGGGCCGGAGATGAATGTGCTGTTTCCTCTAACTTTCAAAGTACTATGATTCTGAAAAAATGGAACAAAACAATAAATATAAATTAATTGGTTTTTCTGATCTGGTAGCGCTCTTGTAATGGGTACAATAGATATGAATGAAATATATCAGTGAGAGCTAAATGGTCCCCCCAAAAATAAAAAAAATAAAAATCATAAAGGTCAAAGGGTAGTTGAATTACAGTCATTCTTTGACTCTGAAGGAAAAGCTAATTAGAGATAGCCCCCCAGAGTGAATAATTCCCAACTTTAGGTCCACCTTTTTTAAATGTAATTCTCATTTTAAAACGTCCACACAAGCGGCCGACTTCGGCTCAGGTCATGATCTCACGGTCCATGGGTTCGAGCCCCACGTCGGGCTCTGTGCTGACAGCTCAGAGCCTGGAGCCTGTTTCAGATTCTGTGTCTCCCTCTCTCTGACCCTCCCCCGTTCATGCTCTGTCTCTCTCTGTCGCAAAAATAAATAAATGTTAAAAAAAAAAAAAGTTTAAAACGTCCACACAGAAACATCCAGAATCGTCCTAGTCAAGTTGATACATAAAGTGACCATCATAGGGGCGCCTGGGTGGCTTAGTTGATTACGTGTCTGACTTTGGCTTGGGTCATGATCTCACGGTCCATGGGTTTAGGCCCTGCATCAGACTCTGTGCTGACAGCTCAAAGCCTGGAGCCTGCTTCGGATTCTTTGTCTCCTCTCTCTGCCCCTTCCCTCCTCATGCTCTGTCTTTCTCTGTTTCTAAAAAATAAATAAATGTTAAAAAAAACTAAAATGACCATCATAGGTTGGATGGGCGATATGTCAAACAACTTCGTCTATTATATATTATATATGCAACATGTAATTTAATATAATCTATAATGTATAACATATAACAATGCACTATCTCATTTTTATTTACCTACATCTATTTATCTGTATTATTGTTTTTATTTCTTTTCACTAATAATTGGTGAAATCTCTAGCCAAGTATTCTGGTCTATTTTGATCCTCTTTTTATGTTGTCTTAGGAATATGTCCTTAATCCTTTTTTAGAAAATATGTCCCTGCTTTATATTAACATGTTTGTTTTTTTTCTTTATATGAAGACCTATTTATTTACTTGAGGATTTTCTGTCATTTCTTTATTGGGGTAAGGGGTCTGTCATTCATTCAGACAGACGTCTGTGGACATCTGGCGCCTATGTGTAGACAGGTATGCATACTCCTTTGTTCGTACAACCTTTATATGAAGATTTAAACACAGGCATTCTGATATAATAGGCTCTGGACTTCAGTTGTCTGTTTTCAGATCTTAGCCTTAACTAGTGCTGTCCTGAAAGCTGGCTTGTATTGGCTTGCAAGAAGAGCTTGGGTACATCTCTTCCTAACACCGCGCTCAGAGACCACGTTTGATGGTAGCTTGAAATCAGCCTTGGTTTACAACACAGGGTTTGGCAAATGCTACAAAGCAGAGTTTACCCCCTTTTGGGGAGCCAGTGGCTAAACATTTACTATAGTATTGGCCTTAACATGCATACGTGATGTAATCTAGGCAAATAGATTCTGTTCTTTGGCACAATTTTTTTCATGTTCGAAATAAAGAAAAACATGATTCTTTCTTAGCTGTTTTCTTTTTTAAATTAAGAGAACGTATAATAAATATGTTATGGTGTCTTCACAAAAAGTACTCAATACATTTTCTTTTATTAATTGTGAAGAATTTTAATTTCTACACTGGGTTATTTAAACTTAAAACTTTATTTATTTTTTAAAAAAAAAATTTTTTTTAACGTTTATTTATTTTTTCCAACTTTTTTTTTTTTTTTTTTTTTTTTTTTTTTTATTTTTGGGACAGAGAGAGACAGAGCATGAACGGGGGAGGGGCAGAGAGAGAGGGAGACACAGAATCGGAAACAGGCTCCAGGCTCCGAGCCATCAGCCCAGAGCCTGACGCGGGGCTCGAACTCACGGACCGCGAGATCTTGACCTGGCTGAAGTCGGACGCTTAACCGACTGCGCCACCCAGGCGCCCCACGTTTATTTATTTTTGAGACAGAGAGAGACAGAGCATGAACAGGGGAGGGGCAGAGAGAGAGGGAGACACAGAATCAGAAGCAGGCTCCAGGCTCTGAGCCATCAGCCCAGAGCCCGACACGGGGCTCGAACTCACAGACCGCGAGATCGTGACCTGGCTGAAGTCGGACGCTTAACCGACTGAGCCACTCAGGCGCCCCTAAACTCAAAACTTTAAATACAAATACTTAATCACTGTATGCGTTTCGTTTCTGTTGCCTGTCTCTGATTTCCTGCTCCCTGGACCTGGACAGTGCTGGAGCTTAAAGATATTCATGTTTTCCAATAGATCCTTTTCTATATAACCAAAATACAATGACCAAAATCAAGGAAATACCTTTATTTATTATTGCAATCTAATCTCTTATTCAAGTGTTACCTGTTGTGCCAATAAAGTTCTTTATAACAAAACAAAACAAAACAAAACAAAACACAAAACAAAAACACTTACGGTGTTTAGTTGTTCTGATATTTAGTGTCTTCAGATGTGGAACACTTTCTCAGACTTTCCTTAATTTTCATGATCTTGCGGACTTTGAAGATTATCGGTCAATTGTATTATAGAATATGTCTCAATTTGGATTTATGACATATCCTCATGAATGAGATTCAGAACATGTGTCTTCAGCAAGAATATAATAGCAATAATGCTATACCCTTCTCATCCCATCATGTGGGACACATTTTTTATTTGTCCCATTTTATGTGGTATTCATTTGATTACTAGATCAAGGTGGGATCTGAAAGACTTTTCCACTATAAATATACTCATTTGCCTTTTGTAAATATACTCATTATACTTATTAGGTATTTTGTGAAGAATTACTTTGAGGCTCTATAAGCTTCTGGTCCTCATCAAAATTTCAATATATTCATTTATGTTTTATATCACTATGGGTTTCATGAAATACTATTTCATCCAGTGGCTTATAATTTATAAATGTCCTTTTCTTTGATGCTCAAATTGTCCCAGATTCGTTTAGCAGGAGCATCTTCAATCTAGGTTCTCCTTCCTTTTGACTTGTCCTCATCATTCTTGAATACTTCCTTACTGTCTAGCACAAAAATGATATTTCAGAGTAATCTTATATTTGCCTGTTCCCATCCTGAGATCAACTGTTTTTTCCAGGCATCTATGATTTCTTATTACGTAGAATGGTTTTTAGAAACGAAGATCTGGGAAGTAGGTATGCTTCTTTTTTGGGAGGTATTGCTGTTCAGCTCTCTCAATAGCCAGAACTAGAGAATATTACATCTACACTTACAGCTTTTATATACCTAACTATAAATGTATTTATGTATCTATGTACATTTCTATATATCTTTCTGTATATTTTAACCCATGTGGTAACTCTAGTATTTGCAATTGAAATCCAACACCACAGGGTTTTTTCTAATTTCTCTCTTTGTTGACAGTGAGAAAATTGGTTCCTCTTATCTTCAATGTACTTACTTGATACATTCTTCATTTTGGTCACATATTCAAGTATTTATCCAAGCTGCCATTGTCATTGCATTGTCTACCTCACCATGCATTTATCTCGATGCCCTCCTTACCCTGCTTAGGCTTTGATACCCTGCACCAGATCCCTTCAGCACCTCTCCACTTGAATGTGCACTCTCTTCACCTCATTTGGGACTTGAATGCCAGGCCATTTTCACCACTGTCTCTTGAGTGGATAATGTCATCCTGCGTGGGCTCAGACACCCCATCTTAGGATGCCCTCCTGCATGGATGCCCTAGTTTCTCTTCTTGGTTCTGGGCCATTTTCTTGCACAGATGTCATAGTCATCCCTCTGGAGTTCCAGCACACAATGCCAGGCTGCTGTTACTTCCCTCCAACCATGTGAATACCGGCCTTGTGGGGTTCTACCAAATGGCTTTTGGACTAACTTGTTCAGGAAGGGGAGGGAAGGTAGAGAACAGAATGAAAAGGGAGGGAGAAAAAGAAGGGGAACAGATACAGTAATTCTTAAGCAATTTTGTAGAATTGATAATGTGAAAATGGTGATAATCCTTGATTTCAGATTATTTGGAGTTTTATTATTTTTTTTCAAAGGTTTATTTATTTTTTGAGAGAGACAGAGGGGGACAGAGGAGCCAAAGCAGGCTCCACACTGACATCAGAAAGCCCAAGGTGGGGCTTGAACTCACAAACCGTGAGATCATGTTCTGAGCCAAAGTCAGACGCTCAACTGACTGAGCCACCCAGGTGCCCCTGGAGTTTCATTTTGAATTGTGTTGTTTTTCATAGAGTTATTTGAGGGAATGGGCATCGTGGGTAAAATAAGGCAGGCAACAGAAATTAAAGCCTGTATTCCAGATATTTACTGATACAGGAATTGTTCCAATCTCATGCTAAAAGATGTCAAAATCAAACTTATTCAATAGAGTGTTTTCAGGAAACAGGATTTTTTTTTTTTTGTCACAATAAGTAGTAGAACTTGAGTCCGTCAATACTCTGGGAACAAAGCTAGATCTAATATCTTAATTTGTGTGCACAGATGGAGTTGGGTAAGATTCTGGTCCCCTTGGAGCTGAGTTTATGGAGGCCCTGGCAAAGGCAGAATGTGTACCTACAATATACAGTTGAAACTAGGTCAAATTTAGCCCATCTCAGATTCCCCTGATAGCCCCTAGGAGGAAGAACACTGGTACTAAATGATTTAGTCCTTGACCACAGCTAATCCAGCAGATTACCCTTTGGTTTGCAAGAAGCCAATTAGCGTATCTTTCCCAGGAATTTGGGTCTGAGGCACAGTTTACTCTGCTTATTCCTTTTAGGGGACTTGAATGAGCTGGGGTTGACACAGTCAGTGGTGTCTCAAGAAAGATATCAGAAGAAGGTGGTCTGGAGGGGAAAAGAACAAAGCAAACATATCTAGAGAAAAGTGGAAGGGAAGTGAAGGGAAGGGAAAGGAAGGGAAGGGAAGGGAAGGGAAGGGAAGAGAAGGGAGGGGAGAGGAAGGGAAAGGAAGGGAGGTGGAGAGAGAAGAGAAGAGAAAGACAAGGGCATGCAGCTCCAGAGAGTTGTTGCTTTGGTTCTGGATAACTTTGCATTTCTAGTTCTCTCCTTCTTCCTGAGGTTTATTGAGATTTTCCTGCAATTGCCCAACCACATCCCCTTCTCCCCCATTGTACTTAGCTTATGTGACTGTGTTTCTCTTCAATGCAACCAATGATTTCTGACCAAGACAACCCTCTTAGGCATGGGTAAGACTTGAGCCGTGTTTAAAGGGAGACCACATTCATGGGCTTCAGCAGCAAGCTGACTGGTAGAACTTCCACCTTGTCCCTTTTAAGCGTGGAGAAGGATTATTCTGAAAAAAGTAGGAGATGGCTAGAGGGCTGCTGGAGTGAGAAGGGGTGAGCCCTCCTTCTTCCTCTACCATGCTTGAGGCTCTGTCTCCCATTTTATTTGTGCCTCCAAAGACGAGTTGTTCTGCTAATGAAGTCTGTCTTCAATTTTATTATTTTTGGTATATTTGTAAATATTTTTTCTTCTCTCATCTGTTTACTTTACTGTAATTCAAAAGCTTTAATGAAAAAGTCCTATAAAAATTGTTATGAAACAATGGTTTAATAAAAGTGAGTTCATAGAATTCTTTTAAGCTGCTCCTGACTGTGTGTATAACAAATGCATATTAATAAAAAAATATAGGAGGATAAAAGCAAAGGTGAAATAGTGTATTTTCATCTTCAGGTACTTTCTGGGCCTAACATCCAGGATTGCCACAACATCTTCAGCTTGATTTGTCCTTGTTTATTAGATGTTTTCTCAATTCCACAAACATGTTTTTTTTCAGAAACAAATGAAACTGTATTTCTTTGTCAGACCGAACATTTTGCCAGTGTCCCAGATGTTTACTGATTAATTACACACATTTCAATAATATTGGGAGTGTGGTCTTGGTTTTGTTACATACATTATTCCAGCTATTTAACTAATAATGGTAAAGTGCCAGACTGTGCGTGAAATAAGACAAGAACACCACTAACAGCAGCACCAAGATCCATTATGCTGTGGTGCATGAGATCTTTCATTTTCGCTTTAATAAATCATAATTTCGGCAACATGGTGAATTTGTTGTTCAGGAAAAGACTAAAACCAGGTTTTAAAAATCACTTCCTGATATCATTTAATGGGAAGGGGAGAACGATTATTCTGTAAGAGTGTGCCTATCAATTGGACATGTATTAAATGAGGGGAGACATTCCTCCGTGTAATATAGAAAGCAGTTTTCAAAATCGTAGCCTGAAAACCTAACAGGCAAAAAATTTTAAATGTGATGACACTTTAGGAAAATACTAGACAGTTATCGTTCTCACCAAAAATGTTTACTAATGCATGCTGGTTATAGAGCTGTGTGCTACCCTTCAGGGTCGTAGAGCTGATAGAAGTATTTCATTGGTTGCTAACTTCATCTCATTTCTGGAGGCTACACAAAAATAAGTAAGACAATGGCCTCAGAAAGCTTATGTTTTATTAGTATAAGAAAAGAGTCATGTTTACAGCTGGAGTGAGTAAGCTACACTCATCCCTAAAACCAGAGCAATAGCACAAGGTGCTCTTTGCTAGGTGCCTGCCTATCACAATAGATGAGGAACGCTCTGAGATTTCGAAGAGGGGAATAAGAATATTTGTCCCGTGAGAATCCATGTTCTTTCCTCTCAGAAAAGTCTTTAATTTCTTGTAATGTTTATTTATTTATTTTGAGAGAGAAAGAGAGAGAGAGAGAGAGAGAGAGAGAGAACGAGCAGGGGAGAGGCAGATAAAGGGGGAGAGAGACAATCCCAAGCAGGCTCTGTTCTCTCAGAGCGGGACTCCGAACTCACAAACTGTGAGATCATGATCTGAGGCCAAATTGAGAGTTGAACGCTTAACCAACTAAGCCACGCAGGCGTCCCCTCAGTTAGAAAAGTCTTGGGGCACCTGCGTGGCTCAGTGGGTTAAGCCTCGGACTTCGGCTCAGGTCATGATCTCGTGGTCTGTGAGTTTGAGCCCCGCGTCAGGCTCTGTGCTGACAACTCAGAGCCTGGAGCCTGCTTCGGATTCTGTGTCTCCCTCTCTCTCTGCCCCTCCCCCACTCATGCTCTGTCTCTCTCTGTCTCAGAAATAAATAAACATTAAAAAAAAAAAGAAAAGTCTTAATTGGATACCTTGTTATGATTGTCATATAATAAGTAATGACCAGTATGAGCCACATGAGACAGTCCCTCAAAAGGAATACAAATTTCCTAAGGAACAATATTTTAGAGTGTATGGATATGAGCAACAAAGATCACAGATAGCAGGCAGCATGCTGCCTGGATGGCCCTTACACATCTTCTTAACATAGACATCATTGCCTCTGGAAATCTCCCTTGACCCCCACATCTGATTTAGAAATCCCTGTTTTCAAACTTTCTTTCTTTCTTTCTTTCTTTCTTTCTTTCTTTCTTTCTTTCTTTCTTTCTTTCTTTCTTATTGAAGCATAGTTGACCTTCAATATTATATTAGTTTCAGGTGTATAGCATAGTGATTTGACAATTCTGTACATTACTCAGTGCTCACCATGGTAAATGCAGTCACCATCTGTTACCATACAAAGTTATTATGGTATTATTGACTATATTCCCTGTGCTGTGATTTTCATTGCTGTGAGTTATTTATTTTATAACTGGAGGTTTGTACTTCTTAGCCTCCTTCACCTATTTTGCATACCCACGCTTGCTGCCCCCCCCTCCCCACCGCCACTCCTCTCTCTTCTCAAAACGCTGATTTGTTCTCTGTAGTTAGAGGTCTGATTCTGCTTTTGCCTATTTGTTCATTTGTTTTATTTTTTAGATTCCATGTATAAGTGAAATCACAAGGTACTTGTCTTTTTCTGTCTGACTTATTTTACCCAGCATAATACCTTCCAGGTTTATCCATATTGTTGCAAATGGCAAGATCTCATTCTCTTTTATGGTTGAGTGATAGTCCATTGTATGTTCATACTTCTGATAAGAGCATGCTGCCATGTCCAGTATAACATCCACTTTTGAGCATCTGCTTAGTGTCAGGTATTATATGCTATGTGTTGGGAATGCAAAGAGGTGTAAAGCTTACTACCCTCTGTGGGCATCTTATCTTATTGGATTGTATACTCCTTGAGGATAAGAGTCATGTATAATTTTGCTTTGTATCTCATCATCTAGTTAATAAATATCTGTTGATTGAATACATATACTAACAAATCAAATCTGTAAGAAATTGATGGGTACTAGAGCAACCAGAGTTTGAATTAAATTCCAGTACTTAGAAGGTACACAACTGGATGAGTCAGTTAGTTTTTCTTTTTCTTCTAGATTTATTAAGATATAATTAACATATAACATTGTGTATGTTTATGGTATACAGAATGATTTGGTACTTGTATATATTGCAAAATGGTTATCATAAGGTTAGTTAACACATCTATCATCTCATAATTTAATATTAATATATATTACAGATTAACATATTAATATGACAGTACACTGATTTAATAAAACTAATACTTCAAATAGAACTGGAAAGCAAATGCTCAGTAAATGCTCCTTCTCATCATAGATATTAAATGAAGCACAATCTTATTTTATTAGTTTCATGATCTTTTGAATTTCTTCAATGGATTTTTAAAAACCTCATTCTCTGATGCCATAGTCAACATCTATTATATGCTCTACTTAATTTTTTTAATCAGAAAGACAACCGAAATGATGTCTTTATGAGTTGTACAAAGTGAAATATTCACAAAAAACATATTTAATCCTTTTCATCATTTCAAACAGAGGTTATGTCGAGCCTATTACTTGTCTATGAGTTTCCATTTCTGAAAAAGACCACCTTCTCTACAATAGATTCCTGTATAGCAGAATCAAGGAACTGCAAAAGAATGACAGTAACTAAGGATATGGCAAATGGGGAAGCTTTTCTTTTACTCAGTTCTACCCTGACACTATGTTGGCACAATGAATCGTAATAAGGTATCTGACAGTTCTATGTGCTGATGATCTCTCGTTGGCTATGAATACACTTCAAAGAACCAATACCTTCTCATCAAGCTGTCAATATAGAAACATGCATTCAACACACTCTTATTTTCTAGAAAGATTTGCAGATTTTTGTATGTCCAGATTTTGAGTGGAAGACTGAAACTTTATGATTTAGAAGCCAGAACTATCAGTCTTTCTTTTACATCGAGTCTCTGTCTAGTGTAGGTCCTTTAAAAGCAACAAATTTAATAGCGTAAATAAACTCTTATGATAGTACTCATATAACAACACTAACCACTGAATTCCAAGTAGATTGTATCTACTTCTCTCTCCTACTGAGCCTTCAAATTATTCCTTCATTTAGAGTTTGAAAAAAAAAATCTCAGGAGAACAAATATAATGACATTGGAATGAACATTGATCAAGTAAGAGTTTGGCTAAAAGGAGTTTCCTGTTTTACAACTTAAGAAATTTCAGGAGATATGGTAGAATTTGTAACCCTAGTGCTTTCTTGACTCAGCACTCCTTTCTAGGTTCTGCAATATTCATACCTGGAACATAGCAAAGAAAAGAGAAGCGTAATTTTATTATCAGCTAGAATAACGTGAGGATGCAAGTAATCAATAGAGACCCTTTTATTTTCCCTTGTATTACCAACGATTTCAGAGATTGCTGGTAAAATAGCTTATAACTTACGGTAAAAGAGATGTTGTGCTTTACCAAATTCAAAGGAGTAAGTTTGAAATTGAAGATTCGCTTTTGGGAATAGTTACAAGGATAGTATATAAAATATGGAGGATTATGTCCATTGCTGACGTATCTGTGATGTGGAGAGTATTGATCTTTAGGTGTTGGGGATTTGGAGATAGAAATGGTAGACAGCCCAACACAGAGTTTGCAGAGCATTGCAGTGGAACTCTGGTGTTAGAAGGTGGAGGAGGGACAGGAAAGTATCCCCCTAACTGAGAAGGCACTTGGAGACCGAAATGCAGAACAAGCCACTCCATAGTATTTACACAGAGTTTTTATTCAGGGTAACTTACTAACATTTCAAAAATCCAAGCATAGAGAGAAAATGCCAGAAGGATATTGTGGGGGTGTAGCATATGAGAAGTGGGGAAAAAAAAAACCCTTCTCTACCTGCCTTCTCCCTCAACCCATATAACTCCTCTGAGTCAGGGGAAAGGATCCTATCAATCCATGTCTACCTTCAAATGGGACCATAGAGAGGAGATGAAGTTTCATTGGCTTATCAGAGGCCGCTTTAGTGAGCAGCAGATAGGCATTTTCATTAGAAGAATGGGTATATGTGGCTGCCAGTTGGAGTAGGGAACAGACGGAAGTGTCATTTGAGTCTCTCACACAGACCCCTGAAATCATGGGAGCTGTGCAGAGCTGGGTCTTATGTATCTAGACAGGGTTTCCCCACATGCCCGTCCTGACTCTGTAGACAAGATTGTGAGTTGGACTAGCATCAGGAGCCAGAAGAGACAGACACAAAGCATAATTTCCCCACCAAGAATGTGTGGTGAATGTCACACTTTGCTCTCCCCTTATCAACACAAGCAAGTGCAAGGAAGGAGAAAAGGAAGTTAGAAGGAATAGATCTCTCCCCTCCATCCCGTACTCATCTCTGAAGTGATTCACCACAGATGTTTGCAGTTTTTTCATGATGAAAACTCGAACATGACTTATAAAAATACCGAAATTACTGGGACTGACATATTACTAATTGCTAACTGTAAGATGCATGTGTTGTGGGGGTGTGGGTGATCTTTGAAAAAAAATCGATGTTACATATTAGAAAAAAATAAAACTTGTGTGTGTTTATGCATCGCTGAGTTGATACTTTGAATTTTAACTGTGACATTAGGTTTGGGTCCAAAACTCCAAGATAAAGTGTTCTTTGTTAACCTAGGCCAAAGCAAACTACTTAGGCTGAAAGCCTAAGAAGCTTTCTCTCCCCGCCTCAGCTCGAATGCAGACTTCACCATTGGCCAGTCTCTAGGGAAGATAGGAAGCAGCAGAAAGGAGGGTGCCCATGTGAAGAAGAAAGATTGATTTGCTGCTATTTGCTGGCTTTTTCGTTCACTAGGAAACATGGATCTGTTTTTTTCATTCACTAGGAAACATGGATATGGTTCTTTGGATCTGACTAGTTCTTTCTCTTAAAGAAGATTTAAAGTGCAATTCCGAGAACGGTATATTTCTTTACCTTAAGGGCCTAAAGAGGAGAGATCATTATGTAAAAGCATAACTGTGGTTATGTTTGAGTTATAAGATTATGAATTATTTTTGTTTTCTTCTAAAATACTAGATAATAAATATTTTAGGCTTTCCTGGCCATCTTGTCTCTGTCCCAACTGGGCAACCCTCTAGCTGTAGCATGAAATCAGACATAGACAGTAAGTAAATAAATGGGCTTGATTGTATTCCAATAAAATTCAACTCATAAAAGTAGGCGATAGGCTGTTATTCAACATAGTATTGGAAGTCCTAGCCTCAGCAATCAGACAACACAAAGGAATAAAGGGCATCCAAATCGTCGAGGAGGAAGTCAAACTTTCACTCTTCGCAGATGACATGATACTCTATGTGAAAAATCCAAAAGATTCCACCAAAAAACTGCTAGAACTGATCCACGAATTCAGCAAAGTTGCAGGACATAAAATCAATGCACAGAAATAGGTTGCATTTCTAAAAACCAATAATGAAGCATCAAGAAAGAGAAATCAGGGAATCAATCCCATTTACAATTGCACAAAAACCATAAAGTGCCGAGGAACAAACCTAACCAAAGAGGTGAAAAATTTATACACTAAAAACTATAGAAAACCTATGAAAGAAATTGAAGAAGACACACAAAAAAATGGAAAAATATTCTTGCTCATGGATCGGAAGAATGAATATTGTTAAAATGTGGATACTACCCAAAGCAATCTACATATTCACTGCAATCCTTATCAATATAACACCAACATTCTTCACAGAGCTAGAACAAACAATCCTAAAATTTGTATGGAACCAGAAAAGACCCCGAAATAGCCAAAGCAATCATAAAAAAAGAAAACCAAAGCTGGAGGCCTCACAATCCCGCACTTCAAGATGTATTACAAAGCTGTAATCATCAAGACAGTATGGTACTGGCACAAAAAGAGACATTTAGAGCAATGGAACAGAAAATATGTCCCCTAATATAAAATAGGGAGGGGACAAAACATAAGAGACTCTTAAATACGGAGAACAAACTGAGGGTTGCTGGAGGGGCTGTGGGTGGGGGATGGACTAAATGGGTAAGGGACATTAAGGAAGACGCTTTGGATGAGCACTGGGTGTTATACATAGGGGATGAATCACTGGCTTCTATTCCTGAAATCATTATTGCACTATATGCTAACTAACTTGAATGTAAATTAAAAAATAAGATAAAAATAAAAATAGACAATGGGCTGGATTTGTCCCACAGGCTATAATTTCTCAATCCATATTCTAAATAATTATCCATACTTTCCCAAGTTTCTAAATAAGCATGTGTTATTTCCATAAATACACACACATATACAATATACACAACAGATTATAGAATCAAAAATTTCCAAACTAAGTTGCTCTGCTTTTTTTTTCTTAATTTTTAGTACCATAGAGTGTTTTTTCCTACCCCTTCCATAGAAGATCATTGGTTATTTGAATTATCCTTAACAGAAATCTTGGTAAGTTGTTTGCCTTGGTAATTTGCTGTGGCTCTTTATATAAAGAGGAGAATCCTCCCTTTTCAGGATTACTTCTGATGGGTTTTATTCTCTTCTCTGCATTACTCAAAAGGAGTACGTGAGCAGCGGTTGAAAGAATATCCCAATTATAATGTGCTTAGAGCATCTGCAGAGTTGGTCCTGGAGGCTTGAGCAAGGGAAACCACAGCTGTGAAGCTTTGCTCCTACCCTTAGCACAGATGCCAAAGCAGATGGAAGGGCAGGGATCGTCTGCAGAAAGGCTCCAGATCTACCAAGCGAGTGGAGTGAAAGGCATATCGGACATTGCTGAAATGGCTAGATTGATAGGCTCTGCACTCCCAGGAGCAGCAGAGGCGACAAACTCTCCTCACTCTTTGCCTCAGACAGAAACATGATGGATGGTGTGCATACAGTTGTCTTCAATCCCTTTACAGCTCGTGATCCCCTATTCCGACAGGCACTCATTTGGTGCCCTGCCTGGAAATTGTTCTGATGCTGTTTGTGTTTCGGATGCTTAGGAAAACATTTCTATTAAGGTTGCATGCCAAAATACAAGGCTGTCCTGAATAGCAAGAAGGAAAGAGTACATTTAGTGCTGCTAATCTGCAAAGGAAAATATTACATATGCTCTCTCTGGAGAATAATAACACTTTGCATGTTGCTGTGCTAAATTTACTGCAGGACTATAAGTGTTAAAACAGCAGCCGTGTAAATGGGCCATGGGGTGGTAAAAGGTTGACAGGATGATTATGCTTGAGGGGCCACTGTTATGTATGTCCTTTGGACAGTAGCTTGGAAAAGTTTCAGAGACACTAATTAATTCTGCCCCACAGTGAGGGGGTGGTAACCAGCTAGCTCAGTAGGAGGCTGAGCTAGAGAGCTCTGTCTCAGGTCAGAGGACCAGGAAAACACTTCAGGGTATGTCTAAGTTGATCCTCTAGAGAAAAGCTCTTTAATCTTACTTAAGGTTACAAAGTCTTTGGCCTCATGCAAAACATTCCATCTTGTGCAATTTTCAGCTGTTCTTATTTTTTTTGAATAAAGTAATGGGATGAATCAAGCAGCTCAAAAGACCAGTAGAATCTTATTCTTTTAAAATGCTTATAGCTTAGTAATACTAATTTTCAGGCTCTTCTAATCGCCAAATTTCTTTCTCATACACATTTCAGCTTCCCCTATTGTATTTCTTACAGCTTCAGTCATAGACCCCACTGGATTTTTTTTCCCCGTGAAATTTCTAGACAGGGATAGCCCAGATTCCTGAGGAAAATAGTAGAAAAGCTAATTTTCTATGAAAAATAGTGCCATCTGCTAACCAAAGAACACCTAAGAACAGGAAGCAGTATAGCTTTTCACTAGGTGAGTTTTGGGTTGAAATTTTTATTCTAGATTTTAAGAACTGCTTCAGATATAATTTAATAAACATATATGTACTTTTTTATATCACTTAATAAAGATAGTTTGTATTTATTGTGCATATATTGTTCTAAGTATTCCACATAACCGATTTATTTTTGACTCTTAGGAATAAATATGGGGATTTGGGGATGAGACCTATGTAGGACATATTTATATAACTGAGGTAGAGTAGTACAGTATGTTGTGCAATGTCCTGGCAAAAAATAGAATGAATATAGTTGGGATTACAATTATAAGTAATACAGTATTATTTGGTATAGTGGTAGGGTTTTATGAATTGTTGGTGCTCGTATCTTTCCATCTCACCTTTTTATATCTTTGAGGCAGAGTTAATAGGTGTGGGTGGGGAGGAAGAAGAGAATGGAAGGAGTGAGTAAAGAGGACAGGGAGGGATGAAGGACTGAGTATCAAATTAGTGATACAGAAAGAATTTCTGAGAAATGAGTGATGCATATCTGATAGAACATAATAATTTATAGATAATGATTAGCAGCACAGTAGGACAAAGGATTTTATATCTTTAAAATGTGCTATAAATTAACCTTCACAAATGAAGTTCCATTGTATACCCTTTGACTGATTAATATCTTGCCTTCAACAGTTTGAAAAAAGTTGAAATTCTTTATTTGAAACTTGACTAAGTTGACTGAAATTATGATTTTATCTTTTCTAAAACATGAATGTTTAAATTTGGTATAGTCCGATGAGTGAAATTTTGGTGTGATAATTGACATTGTACTGATTTAGTCTCTCTATGAATTTGGCCTAGCCATTTAAGCATATTATGACATAATTATTTTATTTTTAAATTGTGGGTAAGTTAATGATATCTTCTTTAACCTGTTTCATAGTGACATGGTCAGAATTAAAAAAAAATCCTCTGAAACAAGTTATTCCCAGGAATTATTTTAAGATCCTTTGGAAGATATTCTTACCCATTGAAATTTCAAGAAAATAATTCAGTTTTCAAAACATTATAAGAATTTGTGAAGTATAGTCTATTGTATCAAATGATGTTAACAAAAAATTTTAAAGATTAAAAAATTGCTTATGATACAACATAAAACAAATAAAATCAGACTACAACTGTAATAAACATGATGATTCCCCCCCAAGAATTCAGCTGCTACTCTCTTTTCCAGAGCACTCAGCCTCCTTTGGGAATTTATCTGGGCTAATGATGGAACATGGGAACTAGATTAAGCCAATCATTGAGTTCCACGTCAAGACTTTTCATGGAAATTCTGTAACACAAATTGCCTTTTCCTTCTAATGTGGTGTGATGTATAGATGTAAAGGTTAGAAATATTGCTGTCATGTTGCCATCATGAAGGAAGTTAACTAGGCAATGAAATTAATACACAGAAGAATGAAACCAAGAGAATAACAGAATCAGAACTCTGATCTAACATAACTCAAGACTGTACTTCCTGTAGGTCTTAGAATTACATGATAAACGCTTTCTTTGAAGTAAGATCTATCTGAAAGTGAAAAGAGAAGACAATTCAGCATATCTGACAGCAGTGTTTTCCATCACATTGACTGAGGGCTCTTGATTTAGAGCTTGGAGATTTGGAAAAGCCAAATTCTCCAACTGGAGTTAACATCAGCATTAGCAGTTGTAGAGAGATTGAAGATAAAGTAGAATGTAAGACTTCCAAAATCTTCTTTGAAGTTTCTTTTAAATCTTCTTTGCTTGATAAAAGTAACAATCACTCTCATTGTGGAGATTAAGCTGCAATTCACTTTGGGAGTGAGAAGAAAATAAACCATCTACCCTATGATTTAAAATTGTTTTAAGGTGGACTTCTGTTCTGCCATGCTGGAATAATGAATATTGGTCTAGCCCTCCTGACATAAAGAGCTATAAAAAGCTGGACAAACTATATGAAGCTTGTTTCAGGCATTTTACTCTACATAGTGGAGAACTATGATTCCTAAGGAAAGGGTGATCTTTGGGATGCCTGGGTTGCTCAGTCAGTTAAGCGTCCAACTCTTGATCTCAGTTCAGGTCTTGATTTCAGGGGTTGTGAGTTCAAGCCCCACATCGGGCTCCATGCTGGGCATGAAGCCTACTTAAAAAAAGAAAAAGAAAAAAAGAACAGGGTAATCTTCATGACTTCCCAGGATTTTCCCCTGGATGCACTTTCTGGACAACAGTGCAGGAAAGTAGAGCCCAAGTACATTACGGTGGTCTTACTGAACTCAGAAGTTAAAGCTGAGTTTGGGGCTACTGAAGGAGCTCAATTTGGTGTGGGAACAGTCTCATAGAGGTGAGAAGAACACAGAGAACGAGCTCCAAAAATTGTTACAGCAGTACCATTAATTCTTTGGATGAATGCTAAGATCATAAATACAAGTAAAATTTTTGTAAAGCATGGCAGAGAAGAGCTAGTGAAATGTTAGCTGAACAGAAATTTCAGAGATCTCATAGTACTGAAAAATGTTAGAGGTCTAATCAGTCTGGTTGGGGAAACCTTGGCAATCAGTCGAGACTCCTGAAAAGGCAGGTATTATGAATAGAAATTCTCTAGTTCTAGAGTGTGGCACACCAACCCCTTCTCAACAAAGTTCTTTGTTTTGTTTTTTAAAAGATTATTTATTTTGAGACAGAGAGAGAGAGAGAGAGAGAGAGAGAGAGAGACAGGGAGAGAGAGAATCCCAAGCAGGTTCCTCACTGTCAGCACAGAGCCCTACATGAGGCTTGACCTCACAAACTGTGAGATCATGACCTGAGTTGAAATCAAGAGTTGATGCTTTACTGACTGAGCCACCCAGGTGCCCCTCAACAAAGTTAAAACACAAGTTGATCTGCTGGTAAATTAACTGCCCTCATGAACAAAATTCAACACTTAAACAAAATTCAACACTTTAAAAAAGAAAACAACAAACATCCATCAATGTACCATTCACAAAGTTCAGAATACAATAAAAATTACTAGACCTATGTAAAATGAGACTCAAGAAATATCTAAATCAAGAAAAACAAATAAATAAAATAGGATAAGAGAAATGTTAGTGTTAGGAAGAATGAACTTTAAAAGTGATCTTAAATATTTTAATAATATAAAGGAAAAATGGACATAATGAACAAACAGATGGGTAATCTCAGAGAAATTAGATATTCACAGAAAATTAAATTAAAATTCTAGAACAGAAAAGTCCAATATCTGAATTGAAATCTTCATGGATGAGCTTAATAGCAAATTGGATACAGTAGGAAAAGAATCAATAAACATGGAGAGTGGGGAACAGAAACTGATGCAGACAAAAAAATTATAAAATTGAACTAAGCCTCAATGATTTGAAAAAAGCATATGCAATTGAAATTCAAAAAATAGAGGAGAAATTGGGGAAGGAAAATTTTGAAGAAATAGTGCTAAAATTTTTCCAAATTTTATGATAAATGTTAACTTTACAAACCAAAAAATATAAGGAATATCAAGCAAATAAACATTAAGAAACACACAGGTAGATAGTCAAATTGTTGAGAATAAAGTATTGGGGCGCCTGGGTGGCTCAGTCGGTTGGGCGGCCGACTTCGGCTCAGGTCATAATCTCGCGGTCCGTGAGTTTGAGCCCCGCGTCGGGCTCTGTGCTGACAGCTCAGAGCCTGGAGCCTGTTTCAGATTCTGTGTCTCCCTCTCTCTGACCCTCCCCCATTCATGCTCTGTCTCTCTCTGTCTCAAAAATAAATAAACGTTAAAAAAAATTTAAAAAAAAAGAGAGAATAAAGTATTAAAAGAAAATTTTAAAAACCGTCATAGAAAAAGATACATTGTGTGCAGGAAGACACTGATAAGTAATTACTTTGATTTATCAGAAAAATCAATGCAAGCTTCAGGACAATAGGAGGGCCATCTCTAAAGTGCCAAAATAGAAACCAAATTTGTCAACCTAGACAATGTCTTCAAAAAGGAAGGCAAATTAAAGACTTTTTCAAATAAATGAAAGTATTATGAACTCTTCATGAGCAAAGTTACCCTCTAAAAAATGTAAAATTAATTTCTGGGGGCTGAAGGGAAATGATACTATATGAGCAATTAGACCCATACAAAGGAATGAAATGTCAGAAATGGTAATATGCTGGAAAATATATTTTATTGTTGCTTAATTAAAAAAACAATTGGAATTATGGGATCTCTAGCATATGTAGAAATAGACAACAATATTATCAAAAGTGGGAATGTAAGATAAAAAATATAATTTTTTGAAAATGTGTCTTCTGCCTTGAATTTCTTGGACCTGCATCCTTTTGGCAAATTTTGTACATTATTTTTTCAAATACTTCTGTCTTCCCCATTTATTATTCTTTTGTGCCTCCAATTATACACCGATTAGGTTCCTTGAAACTTCCCACATGTTTTTGATGCTCTGTTCATTTTTTAAAATATTTCATTTTTTTCCTTTGTATATTAAATTTGGATTATTTCTTTTGCTATGTCCTCAAATTAACTGATTTCTTTCTTTCCAAGTCTCTGATCTGTAAATCACATCCAGTGTATTTTCTCTTTAGTTATTATGTTTTTCATTTCTAGAAGGTCTATTTGGGACTCTTAAATCTTATATTTCTCTCCTCATAATGTTAATATTTCCCAGTACTTTATTAAATATATTAAGTTTATTTATAATAGATGTTTTAATAACTGTATCTGTTAATTTTATCATATGTGACATTTGTAAGACTGTTTAAATTGATTTGTTTTTCTCATTATTTTGATTCATATTTTTCCATTTCTACACATGCCTAGTGATTTTTACCACATACTAGATGTTATGAGCCATACATTATTGGGTGTTGGATGTTGAGATATTCCTTTAAATACTGTTGAGTTGGTTTTGGATTGTAGTTAGTTATGTGGAATTAGTTTGACCTTTTTAAACTTGGTGTGAAGATTGTTGGGGAAAGTCCATTGGAGCCTTTATTTTAAGGTTAATTTGGACTCACTTCTAACGCCACTTTACTCTGAGCACTCTACCCAATGTCCCCTGTATTAGGGTCTTACTACTTTGGCTGATGTAAATACAAAGTATTTTTAGACCTTAGTGAGCTCAAGGAATCATTCTGCCTATTCTTCCTTGTTGGTTCTTTCCTTTTTTTTAGTCTAATGCCACAGCACTTGTAATTGGTAATCTATAACTTGTGTATCCCATTGGATGAATATCTTTATATATTATCTCATTATATTTTAAAAGTCTTTATGGAACATTGTGGAGAGATTATGAGGCAACCTGGAAGATACAACATATGAGAGACTCCAGTTCTTATAACTTTGGGTCATAAAATTCATATTACACAGAATTATTACAGATTTAAACTACTAATTTATTTTTGTTTTAAATGTGCAACACAACAGTTTACACCTAACTATATTATGTTTTTACAGTTTAAAATGAATGTGCATATGGGTGACCATAACATTTGTCATTCAAAATGGATACTCTTGTGAGTTCATGGCATGCTGTGTGAAATTATGCCAGACACTGGCATAAAACTGATATGATTGGGGATAAGCTAAATACTATGGTCACAATAGTTATAATATCTAGTTATCAATGTTATTATAGAATGTGTATGATTACATATATGCTATATACAAACATACATATTCTATGATGGCTATATATACATACTCTTTTTATATATACATATATACATATACAATATATAGGCTATATGTATTAATGTGTGTGTGTGTGTGTGTGTGTGTGTATGGTGGGTTCTCATTATTGTGTGTATGTATAGTCATAGAAATATGGACTTTTCTCTAACAGTGAAATACTGTGACTTGTGGGATCTATTCAGCAGATTTGGGTAAAAATCATTTTTCTTATACCCTTCCCCTCACACAGTCCTTCAATGTTGGATTCCTATCTCTTTCTTAATATTATGGATGGAGTGGCCAGGAATTTGGGTATAGCTGAATCTTTCTCCATAGAGTTGTTACTTGTCTGATATCATCATTGGATCTGAAGCTCAAGGGCTGTGAATAATTTGGCATTCTATCTCTTGTGTCTTAAAATATAGTTAAAATTTTTCAAAATGGGGGCCTGGGTGGCTCAGTCGGTTAAGCGTCCGACTTCAGCTCAGGTCACGATCTCCCGGTCCGTGAGTTCGAGCCCCGCGTCGGGCTCTGGGCTGATGGCCCGGAGCCTGGAGCCTGCTTCCGATTCTGTGTCTCCCTCTCTCTCTGCCCCTCCCCCGTTCATGCTCTGTCTCTCTCTGTCTCAAAAATAAATAAAAGTTAAAAAAAAATTTAAAAAAAATTAAAAAAAATTTTCAAAATGGCTTAAGCCAAAAAAAGAAAAAAAAAATTTTGGGACTCTTATAGAATCTAAGAACAACTAATCCATCAGGGATCTAGGAGATTCTTCTCTGTTCTGTGTCTGATCCCCTGTGTCTGGTTCTCACTGCATATCAGCTTCGTTAGCCTAAATTCGCTTTCTTTAATTTTTCACATCTACAGTCCCCACCCCCCCATGTTTATTAAGTTTCTCCCCCAATCATGAGTCCAGCCAGGGCTGGCATGTTTTTTCTTCATTGCAATTCTAAAACTATAAGAGAAGAATAAGTTTGACTAAATTTGAGTCTGTTTTGCCCCCATGGATTAATAAATGATAAGTACAATCAAAAGGATACAAGTCTCAGAAAAAAGGGGTCACACTGTGAGTTAGGCAGGCACCCCCAAAGGAATTTTCAACTGCAGCCTAAACTGAGAAGCACAGCTATATTCTCATAACTTAAATACAGGCTTTTAGAATATAGCAAGAAGTGGTTATACTATCAATGATATTTTAAAATTCTTTTACTTTGAGTTCAATATATGCCATTATAATTTTTTGTATTATTAACCTTTTTTAAAATGAACACTAAAATATAGTCACACATATTAGATTCAGGGAAAAAAGAGCACCAAAATCAAATAGTATCTCACTGAAGAATCCTTTGGGATAAGAATAGCAATCACTGTGCATGAGAAAGAAACTCAGGACCTTGAAAATTGCATTACTATAGCAAAAAAAAAAAAAAAAAAAAAAAAAAAAGAATAGATAGAAGTAAATCCACTAGACAGAAGAATGTGAAAGAATAAAAAGACCTGAGAAATGTATCACTACCAACATCAGCCCAACTGCATTTTTTTAAGTTTAAATCATGATGCCCAACTGACAGAGATTCTATGATTACATTTGATACAAATGCCATCTATATGGCCTGGTTACTAAAAAAAATTTCTTTGGGGAATGTGGCTGAATAAATGTTTTGGGGATGGTAGGATTTTCAAATAAATTAGCACAGGATTCTTATTTCAAAATGGAACACTAATAATAACCTAGGTGATGTGAATGTTTTTACATTTATGTGGATCTAGTTTGCAAGTGACCCCTGGGAACAAAGTCCATATGCCTAAGAAATAGCAGATAGATACTACTGTAAGCATATAGATTGACTGCTGAGCATTTTTATTGCCTTGTCCAATATAGAAGGTAGAAGGTGAAGAAATTTGATCTGTAAGCCTATGAATTTGAGATTCATAGGTACAAATTGGAGGAAAAAAGGCTACAGACTGCTCTATGGAGCTTTGCATTAGGCAAGCACAAGCACAGAATTTCTTTTGTTCTATGAGGCACAAATATATTTCAGAATTTCTATAGAAAACTCCCTTTGAGAGTTTTATTTAAAAACCAAGAAAATATTTTAAATAAAAGAACCAACTACATAAAAATGAAGGTTAAGGGTAAAAGGATAGGGCCCCAGAAATGGCCCATAATGTGGGGGTCATAGGCCAATAAGCCACTCCATGCCACTGGGTACGTTATGGTGCTATTTGGTATAAATTAATTTACATGATCACATTAGCCTTACAAAATCATGTGTTATTTATCAGAAAATAAAACTCCCTGACTTACTATTTAAGAAAAAATTAATGATATAGTTTGTTTGTTCGTGTGGTAAGATACATGGCATATATATATTTTTTTCCTTAAACTAATAATTCCACTTTTTTAAAACACTTTAATTTTGAAAGCATCACAAGCTTCAAGAAAAACTGGAAGTACAGTGCAAAGCACTTTTTCTTCTGAACCATCTTAGGGTACGTTGCTACCTGAATGCTCTAATCACTCCTATTTCCTACAAAATAGGAGTTCTCCTACATAAACACAACACAGGCATAGAAATAAGATGATCAAAACTGATATGTTACCACGATCTTATCCCCAGATCCCACTCAGGTTTTGACAGTTGTCCCAATAGTGTTTTGTTTTTTTGTTTGTTTGTTTTTATATAGCAAAATGACCCAATCCAGAATCTTGTGTTGTCATGTCATTTTAGTGTCCTTTATTGTGGAAGAGTTGCTCAGTCTTTCCTTGATGTCATAACCTTGAAACTTTTGGGCTTGACTGGTGTTTCCTCATGATTATATGGAGAATATGCAACTTTTGTGGGAACATTACAGATGAGATGTACATTCTCTTGCACCCTACCAGGTGGTACATACTTTCATTTAATAAATATCTGGTAACAAACAACTCTGAGACCATGACAATATCCTCTTTTTCATCAGAGTTCCAATTAATTAAATAAATTGTATTTTTATGGATTCGTGGTTTCCTATTTTATTCAATAGGTTACAGTCTGTTGTTACTTTTATTTACAGTTGATTCTCAGTCTTTGTGGTAGTTCCATGTTCCATAAAGTTGCCATGAACAATGAATTACAAATATTCAAGCATTCCTCCTAGGGAAAACACAAGGCTAGGTTCCTTTGAGCCTCTGGTTAGAATATTTTAATTCACTGATCAATAAGTAAATTTGTGGGTGTGTTTTTGTTTAAAGGGGACTTATTTAACATATTTTGTTGACTCATTAACTTTGAACTCACCCAACAGTACTATAACTCATGCCTTATTGAAACTTATCTAACACACTATTTTCTACTTAAAGACATTTTGCAGCTTTCTTGCGCCTACGAACACTAGATAGCACTTCAGGACTATGCTTGGGGGCCATTTTAAACAGTGTATTCATCAGTGAAAAGCATAACATGTGAAAATCATGGCATTAAATGGACTGTGAAGAAGATAGTTTTTTATAGTATGAGAGCTCAAACAGGAAGGTGAGGGGTTATGTTCGACATCAACTGGGAACATATACATCAAACAACACAAAGTTTTTGCTGTTTGCATTCCTGTGAGTGCTGTCAAAGTGTAATGAGTATTGATTTGGGGGTTACAAATAAATTTTAGGGAGTAGGCAGATTTGCAAATATGGAATCTGTGAATAATGAAAATTGACTATATTTTGATACTAACAAAGGGACATTTAACAGTGGGAAGCCCATTGAAGTTGGCTTCAAAGCACTTCTGGCATGCCCTCGTTGTTCTTTGAGCACTTCTTTGCTTTCTGGCACAAAAAGATATAACAGGTTCATTTTATCAGCTCTGAACTTTGCCATTTATCCATAGATAATTACTTCTTTTAGTGGAAAATGGTATTAGGAAATCAAGATCTAGGACCTAGTTGTGTTCATGGCTAGTGCTTATTGCTATTCCCAGCCCTTCTTATAGGATAGGTCTAGAGAAGATAGATAGGTAGGTAGTGTTTAAGCATAGTGTAGGTAATAGGGTTGTATCCAAGGAGATCAAGGTCTAGGAACATTGCAGTTATATATGGTGGTGATGGGAGTTATGGTGGAGGGGAAATATGAGGGCCAGATGCCATGTTCTTAATAAATCTGAGGAACTAATAAGGAACTTAACATGCCAGCGTGGAAGAATATTAAGTTAATAAACTCTGATTTCATAAACTCCAAATAAGGAGGGTAGATGGGCTTGAAATTGATTCAGTATAAGTATTAGAAAGCTGGAAGTACAAGATTTTGATTATTATTACGAGGTAATAATCTTTAAGTGAAATTTTAGAGGTAAGCATTCCAGAATGCATTCCAGGAAGCATTTCCAGAATGGAAAGAAGGGCAAGCCACTGTGTCAGACTTTGTAGATTTCACTGCTCCCCCACATGAATCCTCCACTCCCAAGTTCACTTCATGGTCTCAGATACTTCTCCAGCTCTGTTTCCTAGCTAAGGAGGAAAGTGAAAGGGCATACTAACTACTTCCATTAAGAAAACTTTCTGTAAGTTGGAAATACACTTCTATTTAGATTTCAAAAGTCAGAATTTATTCACATTTAAATTTAGTTTCTCTTCCAGATAGGCATGTGCCAAAAGAAAACATCACTATATCTGTTTATTTAGAAAGAAAAACAAATACCGAAAGATAATCGGCAGCATCTATCACAGACAGGGGTTCAGACAAGATGGAGAAAAATGAGTAGCTTAAAAAGGTAAAGGAGAGGGGCGCCTGGGTGGCTCAGTCAGTTAAGCGTCCAGTTTCGGCTCAGGTCATGATCTTGTGGTACGTGAGTTCGAGCCCCACAGGGGCTCTGTGCTGACAGCTTAAAACCTGGAACCTGCTTCGGATTCTGTGTCTGCCTCTCTCTCTGCCCCTCCCCTGCTAACACTTTGTCTCTCTCTGTCTCTCTCTCAAATATTAAAAAAAAAAAAAAAGGTAAAGGAGAGCTAGGAGCATGTGGAATAACTTCTTCTGGCTCCTGTAAGGCAGAATGAATATAGCTTTCCTATTAGGAATCATCTCTTCTTTCATCTCTTTTGTATCATGCTTTGCTTGGCTTTATTTTACAGTTTGTTTGCATCTATGATTTGCTTTCTTCATTAGTGTTTTGCTTGCTCTGTATGTCTGTATCTAGCCATCTCTTTCACTGAAAGTGAGCTTATAGGCAGAGAACACAACCTCAGTGGTTGTAATTTTTTAGGAAAACTGTATTAGAGTAACTGTTAAGAAGCCAGATCCCAAAGAGAAACTGTTCTGTGTTCAAATACTGGTTCTGTCACTTGCCAGCCATATTCCTTGGACAACCTACCTGACCTCTCTGAAGAGTAGCTTCCTTATCTGTGATAATACATGTAAAGTTCTTAATATGTTACCTGAAAGATAATATACTAAATTTATATTAGCTATTATTTTTGGTAACTGCTACCAAAATACACACAGTAAATGCCTTTTCAATATTTATTTGATTTGACGGAAGGCTTCACTGTTGTTTTCAAATGAAACAGAGTCTGCAAAAATGAGAACTCTGTTACCATTTGACTAAAAGTGTTATTAAAAAATTAACTTCACAGCTCAGGAAGCCAGACTCACTATCAACAGATTACACATCATTTTTATTGCTAAGCCACTGATCTCCAGATGATTACTACTAGATTCTCTTTTCCAGTTAAGTTATTTCACACTGTGATGAGCAGTGGGCAGAAGTGTAATGCATAACTTCAAGGAGTTTAAGATGATAGAAGGGAACACCATGTTCACATCACGGACCAGTGGTCAGACAGTTATTTACATGCTTGTCCCAATGCACATGGCCATCTTCTAATCTGGTAGATCTTCCACCCCAAGTTATACAGTAAACATAATCAGTGTGCATGGAATTCACAGGGACAAATGCATTCATCAACAGTTGAGGTGAGGTAGAATATGGCAACATTAAAAAAAAATTTCCTTTGGGAAAGTTTGAATTTCACACAACAATCTCGAACGAATGAAAATAGCTCGGGTCTCCCATTCATAGCTAGATGGGTCAGATCACAAAGAGTTTGTCTTTACTCAATTCCTTTTCTTATTCACACTTCCTACATTGGGGACTTTTGTTGTTGGGTACTTGCTTATTTGTCTGGGACAGAAAACCAGACACAACTGAGGGGATTTACAAGGAAATCTGTAAATGTCAAATGGAAAAACAAGAGTAAACACTCAAAGCAGGCAAACAATAACAAAAATTCCAAAAATAGGAGCTATAAACCAGATAAGGAAACTGAAATAAAGATGTTGATCTCAAAGTATTAAGTGTAAATAAGGTATAGTCTCCAGGGTAACTGGTATTCCAAGGAAGGACTTGAAGTTCTTATTCAAAAAATAGCAATTGAATGAATTAATTAAATTCATGGAATCTAGATTACATATTGCTTAAAACCGTCTCTCTCTTTCTCTGTCTCTTCAAAACTACCTCACTTTTTTGTGTGTTTTACTTTTAAATGTGAGATTATTGAGAACCTATTACAGATTGGGCAAATCACACCTCCATTTTTGAGATTAAATTGCACTTAATGTTAGTCATTGTTCCTCATTTGAGTTACACCCCGTGATTGTTGAGAAGATTAAATGGGATGACTTATGTTAAAGCACATTGCATGGTACCGGGCACACAGGAAATCTACAGAAAATGTTTGTTTATTAGTTCCTCTAGAATTGATGCCTGAAATTATTTCATGTGTGTAGTTCAGTTAAGTTGGAGAGAGATTTTCTTCTCTAATGCCAACATGTTAAATGAATAAGAGCCATGTAGTTTCTTATGATCATCTGGTAACTAGAAAGTGTATACCCCAAATATTTCTAGTCTGCCTTTCATAATAGAGTAATTATGTAGTCTGGAAATCCGCCATGTAAATTAAACCACTTACCTTCCAAATAGCCAGCATCCTCAGATCATTCTGCAAGAGTGATATGTTGAACAGTGCACATGATTCCAATTTTAGTAATTATAGAGCTTCTAATAGAAAGATAATTGAAAATACTGCCTAATATTACTATAATCAGGGTTTTAAATGAAGTAGAACATAAAGTGAGAAAAGAGACGCTATTTATGAGAGAGGCAACTAAAATCCTTTATACCCTTGGTACCCCAAATTAACTTCTTGTCTGTACTTTGTGCTATTTCTATATCTCCCAGGAAGTCTTAACACTGATTGTCTGCCTCATCCCACTGAGCAGAGTTCTGGATCCAAAATTCAATTTTTCAAGTAGTCTTTTCTATAAAGACACATAAAACACAACATAGTCTGGCAAAACAAAGGATACTTTGCAGTGAGGCAGGGAATCCAGGGCTCTTTATCAAGCACTCTATCGTGTCTCCTTTTCTCCTTGGTAAAATCACTTTAGATATTTTCTATATCTTGCATATAGGAAGAGAGCCATTTTCCTTAGAATCCTCACCAAAAAGGACTATAAAGACAGCTAAGGTGGACCTAGAAAGGTACTTAGAACTCTTTGGAAAACACCTGTGAAGGACATTCATGTCAATATTTTGTATAATAAAAATTTGAAATATCACAAGTTTCAAATATTTCCCATAAAATTAAAAACTATAAATTGTTACATGATGTAAAAGTGGGACTTGAATACCTGAGAACAATTTTTCAGGTCATGTAAATATCCACTGTATTACTTCTTCTGATTAAAATAACTATACTAAACCTATGATAAGGGCACAGATTTGAGACTCGGGCCAGGACTCAAGCTCCAAGACTCGGGAAAATTACTTATTCTGAAAGTCATTGTTCCTCATTTGTCACGTGGGCAGTTTTAATCATATCCCATGATTTTGAGGAAGTGTAAAGGATGTGATTTATGTAGTGCGCATTGTAAAGTACCTGGTACACAACAGATGTGAAACAAATATTTGGTTATTAGAAGTTAAATTCTTCACTTACTTATCAGTACTCCAAAAATCTAATGCAAGCAGAGAAATAAAACACAAGGTGCTTATAATTTGCTCTACCATTTAGTCAATATTAAAAGTTCCAAAACCCAGTTCTTTCATTTTTTTCCTATTCTTTCCTTTTTTAACCTGTTGATGGTTATTTATACATATTATTTGTTTTTCATGTATTTGATATTATTTATACATTAAATAGAAACTTACATTAAATATGTGCGTACATATACTTAAAGTTAGGTGATACTAGCAATTTCAGTGATCAAACTTAAGATACTCACATTTCAACCATCAGCACCCACTGCTGATAATGCATTCCAACAATTTTGTTCCAGGAAAATAGTATTTGTTTTGCCACTACTACCTTGTGACCTCATCTTTGACAGACACAACCTCAAAGTCATATTTATACTCATCAGAGATCAGAACTCCAGCTAAGTCATTTGTATTCAGTTTTCAAATTGCTTCTTTTCCAGGCTTTCCAAAGATACTAATAGTTGTTAAGTATCTTCAGTTATCAGCCAACAATTTTCATATGGAACTCATAGAACATATGCATTAATACAATAGGTATTAAGTTCTCTTCCCAATCAAAATGATGAAATCAGTAGATCTTTTCACTAATTAATCTGTTTTTCTTCCCTGAAAAAATACTAATTTTGTTCTAGTGAAAATACAAAGCATAAACTAATATTTATTGAACTACTATAACCTCACCATTGAGTAAATTTACATGTATCATTTCATTTAAGTTCCAATTAACTACTATTTTCCCACTTTTCAGATAATGATGCTCAGTTTTGGCTCAACATCACACATGGGTGCTCTTGTGGAGCTGGCCTTTAAAGCCAAATGTTTTGACCACAGTCTCTGCTTTTAAATACTTTCCCCCTAAAACCAAGAAATCTATATGCATTCCAGTAAGAACTGTCTAAGAATATCTTTGACCACATGTTCTTAACATAATGTTTCTTCAGGATTATCATATTGACTGGACGTCTCATTCACCCTTAACTCCCCGTGGTCAGTTTTAGATCTTTCACCACCTCAAATTTGCATACTTTCTCCTCCTTGAGGTAGAAACCACCGTGTCTCAGTTATAACAAGCAGTGTCTTATATGAAAAATGGTGTAAAAGAACTGTTACTTTTTGTTGTGGAGAAAAGTAAAATAACCCAGAGACATAGGAGAGCTGACCTTTAATATTTTTTTATTTTATATATTTATTTTAATGTTTTATTTTATTTTTGAGAGTGAGAGGGACAGAGACAGAGCACGAGCAGAGACAGAGAGAGACAAGAGACACAGAATCTGAAGCAGGCTCCAGGCTCCGAGCTGTCAGCACAGAGCCCGATGCAGGGCTCGAACTCAAGAAATGCAAGATTATGACCTGAGCTGAAGTCAGATGTTTAACCAAATGAGCCACCAGGTGCCCCATGGCCTTTCATATTTTAAAAAGGCCATCATGCAGAAAACAGGCAGCAGAACTAGAACCTATGGGAAGAAAATAAAAGGATGAAGATTGTAGTTTAACATAGGGAATAGCTTTAAAAAAAGAAATGTATTAGTTTTATCTAAATCAGAAATGAACAGTCTTGGGAAGCAATGAGCTCCCTGCAGATCAACTCATATTTTGGAAGGCAGTAAGGCAAGGATGTTACAGAAGATGATCCAGTGACAGATGGAACTAGAAAAGATGCCAAATATGAGCCTGTAATTATATAGTTGTGTCAGTTTCCTCTTGATTATCAAGGGTTTGTGGAAGAGTAGAAGAGGTCACAGGACGTCCAAAATCCCAGATGAGAGAGGACAACACAGAATGAAAAAACAAAAAGAACAGTAGTACTTGATAATAGACCGTTCCCCCTTTCCTGCTCATTTGTTGTCAGGATCTGGAAATATTTTTGTCATATCTAGCTACCCTTGAGCAATTTTCCATAGAGCAACCGTAATTGAGCCTGTGATAGGGACAACCTTTCTTTGCTTGGTTAACAAAGCTTTCCCTTTGTGGATTTTCCTTAGCATGGCTGGTTTCCTTAAGAAAAAGAACTTGGCTTTCTAATAAGGTATCTAAAATTGAACTAATTTAAGGCCTTATCAGCAAATAGTTGGCAACTAATTTTCTCCTAACAACACTTAGTAATAAAAAGCCACAAAATTTCTATCTTAAGAAATTTCTAAGGTTCTTTTCCTAATCACTAAATTTGTCTGGAGCAATAGTACTTTTAATTTGACAATATTCATTGTATTTTCCTATTCGGCTTTTTTTCTTTAGCAGAGGTGTCATTGAACTTAAATCTAAGCTAAGGAGGGATGCCTGGGCGGCTCAGTTGTTTAAGTGTCTGACTTTGGCTCAGGTCATGATTTCATGGCTCATGAGTTCGAGGCTTTCTGTGATCAGTGTGGAGCCTGCTTCAGATTCTCTGTCTCCCTCTCTCTCTGCACACTCTCTCTAAAAATAAACATTAAAAAAAGAGTTAAAGAGAGATTTTATATTGCCATGCTGAAAAATTTATTGATTTAGTGACCAGAAAAGTATCGTTTTCTAGTCAAAATCTGAAACTGGAATCACATGTTTTGTGAATATAACTTAGCATTGTACAGTATTCCCAAGCAGCTGTCACTACAAAAAAATCAGAGACCCGATTATTCTCTAAATTTTACCATCTAAAATTACTAATACCATTCAGTATTTTCAATATTTTTTTCCTAATAGTTTCATATTGGACTGCTGGCTCCAAATGCATGCATTGACCTAATTATAATTGAAAGCTGGTAGAAAGAATGATCATATAAAAGCCTTAATTTCTACCAAGCATAACTTAATAGAGAATAGAAGTGTAAAGAGAGGCACCAGGTGGTTCATAGGACCTTCAGGTAAAACAAATGAGATTTTATTAGGCTTACAGATACAATTTGTGTGTGTGTGTCAAGGGATAACAGAAGTGTTGATTTGAGTGGCTTATTAAACAGGCATGTTTAGCTCAGCAATATTTCTCATCACTTGGCTTTTTAATCTGCCAAGAAATGGGTAACATTTGCACTTATGAACTGTGTGTAATTGTAGTGATTCAGATATCAGCTTATAATGCATCCTCCATCATAGGCTGCTGTCTTGGTCTTTTATTTTTTGTTCCTCTAAGTGAAGGGAGACCAAAGAGAATTCTACCCTGACCCTGGCTTAAGAGTAGAACATACGTATCTATAAAAATATTTAGTACATACATTTATAAAAGTTTTTATCAGCATTTCCCCTAGGTTTTATGTTTTTGATGATAAAATAATAAGTTGTGCATGCCATTCAAGATAAATAGATGAAGATAGTTCATTTCTTCCAAATTATTTTTTTTTTAATTTTTTAACATATATTTATTTTCAAGAGACAGAGAGCACGAGCAGGGGAAGGGTAGAGAGAGGGAAACACAGAATCTGAAGCAGGCTCCAGGCTCTGAGCTGTGAGCACAGAGCCCGGAATGGGGCTGGAACCCACGAACTGTGAGACCCTGACTTGAGCTGAAGTTGGACATTTAACCGACTGAGCCACCCAGGCGCCCCCTTCCAAAATATTTTTATACTGATGGGTGAAGCATAATAGAAACAAGTCTGTATGTATCCTTAACCAGCTGGGACTGTCTAAGGAAATGGAAAAGAGGTTGCATGTGTTTGATCATGCTACACATTTCCCGAGTAGAGGTTTCTCCATCTACTCCCAGCCCCAGCTGAGACTACAGTTCCATCTCTGTATTTATTTCCAGGTACCCCATAATTGGTGGTTAGTATTGGAAGGAGCCTAGATTTCCGTGCGTTCAATCCTCTAGTCTTTACAGCTGAATTTCACAGATGTTAAGTGAACTATCAAAACTGGAACTAGGGCTCCTGTCAGCTCAGTGATCAGTTCTTCTAACACTCTATCCGGTGTTGATCAGTAATCTAGTTCCTTTTATATTCTCCTGTAGTATCCCTCTCTTTCTTAGGGCTGTTCTAATCTCTGCTAATACAGTAAAGATTTTAGGAGTTAGTGGTGTTTTGCCTCCAAGGATCATTTAAATTAAAAAACAAACAAACAAACTCTATGTAAAGGCACCTTAATTTGAAGGAATGAGTCTGTGAGTGGATTTTGAGAAACCATGGTGGACCAAGTGAAGAAATTTTGTGTCTGGGGATTTTGTGTGCGTGGGGGTGGGGTTTGGAATTCTTGCCCCAAATCCTGACATTCCTTTTCAAGTGAATGTTGCCTTCTGGAATGTGTTACACTCCTTGCTTCTCTCTGTGCATTTATTCATCACCCACCTGGGGAGGTGGAGTGACGGGTGGATGAATTTGGAGAGAATGAATTAGGCAGACTCAGATTAATTCCAAACCTTTTGTCTTGGGAGACAGCTGCCCGTAGGGAGCAAGATTTTACCTGACAAACAGATATACTTGTTCTGGTCCAGCATTATGTGTAAATGGAAGAAGGCTGCCTAATTCCTAGATCATTATCCTCCAGTGGTTCTCACACTAAACTTTATCCTCCAAAGTATTTATTTTCCATAATAAAATTGATGTTTTCAGTTGCATCTGCTACTGCTTGGCAATTTGATAGGTGAAGAATTGATACTATGTTATGGTTCCTAATTCGTTTTTTTTGTTGTTGTTGTTACTCATAAATATAATATCTATTCAAATATATTGCCTGTTTATTTTTTATGTGAATTTTTTTATTATGTCATTTTCCAATTTTTCTCTTCAGGCTTTGTTTTGTTTGTTTCAGGAGTAAAATTCAGTGATTCCTCACTTACATACAACACCCAGTACTCATCATAATAAGTGCCCTCCTTAGTACCCACCACCCATCCAGCCCATTCCCCACATCCCTGTATCAACCCTCAGTTTGTTCTCTATCTTCAAGAGTGTCTCATGGTTTGTTTCCCTCTCTCTTTTTCCCCTCCAATATGTTCATCTGTTTTGTTTCTTAAAGTCCACATATGAGTCAAATCATATGGTATTTGTCTTTCTCTGATTTATTTTGCTTAGCATAATATTCTCTAGTTCCATCCACATTATTGCAAATGGCAAGATTTCGTTCTTTTTGTTGGCTAAGTATTATTCCATTGTATATAAATACCACATCTCTTTTACCCACTCATCAGTTGATGGAAATTTGGGCTGTCTCCATATTTGGGCTTTTGTTGATAATGCTGCTGTAAACATCGAGGTACATGTGTCCCTTCAAATCTGTATTTTTGTATCATTTGGGTAAATACCCAGTAGAGCAATTGCTGGAGCATAGGACAGTTCTATTTTTAACTTTCTGAGGGACCTCCATATCGTTCTACAGAGTGGGTGCACCAGTTTGCATTCCTACCAGCAGTGCAAGAGGGCAGGCTGTTTTTTAAAAGTACATTGAAAGAGAGTTTGATGATGATAGGAACATATTCTAACTAGGCCAGGGACAAGGAGTAGTTCCACTTGACTTCAGCCTGCATTTGTAGGAATATGTTCCCTTATAGTAAAATACTGAACACAACTGTGTGGGGAAAGAGAGAAGGACGAATGGACTCTGTATGGAAGAGATTGCTACTTAGTAATGCAGGAGTCACATGGGCAGAAATGACCCAATTTGTTGATGTGAGATGGCTAGAATACCATAGATTGACATGAAGGTGTTAATCCAAAGACGCTGTAGAGAACAAGTTTGAAACATTGATGCCATATATCCACTCTTGCCCTTTTGCCTAGGGGAAGCCCCTTGTGAAAAATCTTATGGAAATCCCATATTCATGCTTTTGGAGTATGAGGTAATGGATTTCTTGTTTCCCTGACTTTCTCATTTCTCCTATTGTGCCTCTCTGATGTAGCCAATAATGCAACAAAGAAGAACTTTAGGAGTGCAGAGAACTCAGAAATAGCCAACTGTAGTAGAAGGACATATTTGTTTATAAGTTAGCTCCTGAATAGTCAGTTATGTCATCACTTTGCCCCCCAATGGTGATTTTTGTGGACATCCTGTCTTTGGGCTTGCCGTATTAAATTAGATTTGACTCTTTTTGGAATACCCAACTCTAAGTTTAATACTTTTGGTGAGTCCCATTTCACAATTATTGAGAATTGTTAATATAGAAACTTTACTTATATATACCATGAAGGTTCTCGGGAGGAAAGATCTGTTTTTTATATAAACATTATTGGCATTTTATAAAAATATTTATTCAAAGTTTAGGGGAGGGTAACTTTCTGGCTAAAACTTATTCAGCTACCATCAAGTCAAGCTCACACATCTTTTTTTTTTTCTTAGTTGCTGTTATTCTGTCCCACTCCCCAAGGAGTGGAAAGGAAAAGGTTTGAAGGAGCTATAACTTTATTGAAATATGAAGGCTTTGGACTTCTCTTTCTTTAAAAATACAGAAAAAAAAGTCATGGGCTCTGATTGCTGGCTTCAGAATCTTTGACATTCCATAATGAAAATGTCCTAGTATAAAGATTCCAGCTATTGGAGACTTACATTTTAAAGGGAATTCTACTTGTTAGGCACTGTAACTATTTTTGGCCAAGAGAAAGAAAAATTGTTTAACTGAAAGCATGTAGTGACAATGTTGTGATAGAAGCCAAAATGTCTCCAGTTGACATTGTGCATAGAAAAAGAATTTTGTTGCAAAACACTTGGAGCTGTGTTTGCAAAATGGATGGTTGGTAGATATTTTTGTTCTTTCTCTGCTATACTAATGGATAAAGCCACGCTGATAAGTGACTGTAGCTCAGTGGGGTTCATGCCAGAGCCGTACTCTTTCTGAAGGGAGATCAGAGTCTTATGGACACCATTACAATATACTTTTTATAGGAAAGTTACCTTGCTTCTGGACTACATAATGTAGCTCTACATTTTGGCTTACTACAATGACTTTACTTAGAAACTTCTCAATCTTAGGAAAGCCCACCTTGAAAATTCCTTTGAGGTCTTTCTCTCTTTCTGACATCCACTCCTTTGTTTCTTTCCCCCCCTTTCTGGTAATCCCATTTCTTTATTTCTGCCTGAACAAGGCACATTCTTTAGAGCCAGTGAGCCAGATCTGAGCTCAAATTTTATCTTGATCACATATAAACACATGGTCAGGAAAAATTACTTCATTTCTAAAATCTCTCTGCTTTGTCATATGGAACATGGAGATAGTATGCATTCTGTAGGGTTAGAATTAATTGAAATAATGTGTGTAGAACATCTAACACATGCACTAAAATGTAGAAGTACCTGATACATTTCCTTCACTTTTTTTTTTTTTTTCTTCTCAAATAGCTCAGTGCCCTACTAATAGGGAAAACTAGAGTTTCCAGCTTAGGGCAATTTAGTGCTTTCAAGAACTATATAATTATTACATGTAATTACAGGCACCTAAACAGCATATAGAATAAGTATTATGGTTAGATTAGTCTATTACATCTTAGCAACCACCAATGGAAGTGCTGTTATCAATACAGGTCCTGCCTTGAACTTCCAAATAGTCAGTCAAGCTTTGTTCCCATCACTAAACCCTAGAGCTGTGATAAATGACAGATCCTGAATGAGAATGCCCATTTTTCACTGGCATTTTGAAATGGAACAGGGTCTTATTTTAGAAAATATTCTCAAGGCATAAGATTGTGCATCCAGAGTTCAGAGTTGTTGAGAAGATACTGGGTGTGTCTGTAATATAGAGGAGTGGGCTTAAAAGTCTCTTCAAGCTT
This sequence comes from Panthera tigris, assembly GCF_018350195.1. Lineage (NCBI taxonomy): Eukaryota > Metazoa > Chordata > Mammalia > Carnivora > Felidae > Panthera > Panthera tigris. Next base: position 46,354,161 of record NC_056672.1, read on the forward strand.
CCTTCTTGGATAAAAACATTAAGAATTCTTCTAACTACATGAATTCCAGGTTCATCTCTTCCAAATAACACACCTGGAGAACTTTAAAGAGCATGGGTACAGGTTACCATTTCATACTGATCAACTCACAAAAGTGAAAAAGAAAACACAGTTAAAGAAAGTGTTTTCCAGATGGGTTCCTAAATCTCTGTCACTTCTGTTAAATTGGCAGTTCTCAACAATATTCACAAATAAAAAGCATGCAGGACTTTTAAAATGCAGATTCCTCAGCCCCGTCCTTAGAGAGCCTGGTTCTGTAGCTCTGGGGTGTAGCTTAGGACTGCAGTCTACAATGCATTTTAGACATTCCTAAGATTAGTAGTCCTTGGACTTTACTAGAAAACTATGCCCTGTACCCTGCCTTATAAATAAGTTATATGACTGCTTCTTGGGGGCTGCTAAGCAGTAGAGTCTAGTGAGATAGTTGCAATTTCTTATGCCGAGAGAAAGAAATCCAATTAAGAAATGTAAATTCTTCTTCATGCTGAGAGAATACGAGGCAATAAAAATATGAATTTCTTTATGTTTCATGGAAGCTTCTGAGAGCCCATAAAGGCTGAGCAATCCTTGCCGAGCAGCTGGACTGTCATCATCTTCTCCGGCTTTTAGGGGAGAAGATGAGACACTTTCGGCACTTTCCCGAGAACAATCTCTTTGTGAGAATTTCTGTACAGGCTACGAGGCTCTTTCGTTAATGCTCGAAATCCATAATTAACTATTTAGAGTGAGGGAGATGTTAAAATATGTAATGAGTGCAATCCTTTCTTAGGATGATTATCTGGTTTCTAATCACACCCTCCCCCCGTGATACATTTGTGCAGAAAAGCTGGTGGTTGGGGGTGAGGAAAAGGTAGCTCAGTACCATTGGGGGGAACTAGTTAGTGCTCTGACAAAGAGAGAACAGTTCTAACCAGTACTCATGCTCCGACACAGTTGTGTGACCCTGATGCAGGCCCTCGTACAGGGCTGAAGCCCATGAACTACTGCTGAAAACGGCAGAAAGGAAAAAGGAAGATGAAAAAGTAAGTAGGGCTTTGGCATGAGAGATGCTATTGCCTTGATGTGCCCATGGCAGCAGAGTTGAGTGAGAGGAGCTGTTTTTATTATTTGGAGGATTCCTTTCATTTGGTTTTCTGAGAGGATTCTATATGATCCTGGCTGAATCCTACGTACCACTTCAAATGCTGTCTTCTTTTCCATTTTGCTGTTACATGGAGTGAACTTGTTCAGATAATCTTTTCAAGTGGATTCCTTGTTATGTGTTCTTCCTTGTGGCCCAGCGTTTGTAAATTCAATCTCTAACTCAAAGATTCTAAATCCACATCAGTTGTGCCCTGTATCAGTCAATATATGTTGTTCAAGACAGGTCCCTCAGCAGCACCCTCTATATCCCTTCTCTCTGTTTCTCATTATGTTCCTGATTCTTAATTTAAGTGGTGTTATTTTGGGAAAACTAATGTGCATCAGGATTAGCAGCAATTCCCTTTGTAAACCAAGCCTGTTAAAAAATGCATTTCCAGGAGCTCAGTATAACCTACACCAGCAAGTCAGAGCCTCTGCTTCCTGTGTGGGGAGAAGTCTAGGCTCCTATATTCAGGGATTGCTTTATTAGCCACAGAAGAAGCAGCCAAAAGTAGAGATTCCCAGAATAATTGTAAATTAATCATTGAATTTAGAATACCATTTTCAAATGATTTTCAATCAATGACCAGTCTTAGGAAGTACAAAGACAACTCAATTCTGGTGTGTATCTTAGCCACTTAAAGATATTCATAGGTTTGAAATTTAATGTTTTCCTTTCATTTACAGTGAATTTATTGTTGGCAGAAAATTCATGAGAGTCCAGCCTTGGAGAATTAAGTCTTCTGTACCTTACATAATGGATCTAGCAGAAATGGTTAGCTATTTGGGATTCACTAGTGCTGCTCTGCCAGTCTACATTAGACATGATTTGGGGCCACCGCCAGACACATGTATGTATTAAACTTTTCAAACCGTGTCGAACCATCGGTGTCAAGACCTTGTTTAAGGAAGGAGAGCTAAGAATTTGGCTAAAAATCCTTACAACAATGTAAGGATTGAAGACCTCAGCACTTTACCCTAACCATAATATCTGACCTCTTTTGTCCCTTAGGTTAAGACCCATCTTCTAGCCTCATGGCTCTATATACCTCTAGTCTACGACATATTGCTGATTCTTGTAAGCAACCATAGACATATTCTCCCTGCTATGCTCCTTCCTGGAGGAGGAATCTTACAGTGTGAAAGTAGGAAAACCCCACCCCATCTGAGGTCCAGAGTGGTGCTGTTGTCTACTTAGGGTCACGTCCCTAGTTGGTGAAAAGGTAGAGACTTAAATTCAGATCTTCAGAAGAGGACGTAAGGGAAAGTTCAGCCAGAGGTTGTAATGTGTGACATACACTTGGCTTGTTGGATTCACATTAGATACTCGAAGCTTCGTTGGTTTCTTCTGGAAAAGAAGGAGGAAGTATTTATGGAGCCCATGGATTCTGAGTCACGCAAACTTGGGCTCAAATTCTGTCCCTTTGCTTCACAGCTGACTGATTTGGGGGAAACCACTTAACTCAAAGCTTCGTTATCATCTTTTAAAAAGTGGGAATAATGTTAATATTAAACTTTAGAAGGATGTTCAGTGCCATTTACAAAGACGTTGCCTAATGTAGACTCTGTAAGTGCTCATCTGTAAACCTGTTCTCTCCTGACCATACATACCACTGATCTTTTCTATTGGCAACATCACTATGTTTTTCATTTTATGTTTCCCTGTCCACTCTAATGATAGTCACAAGACAATTTCTGTTGTAAGACATCAAAATTCCCAGCTGGGGGATTACTTTAGCCAATCTAGTTAGAAAGAGAAAGAAAAATGCCATTATATATTTGTAAAGGAGGATTTAAAATGAGATAATTGAAAGTCAGCTTGTTTATCTTTAGGGGACAATTGGTGATTCTTTTTTCTTCCCAGGTAATGGATTGTTATATATTTAATTGCTATTTTGAGAAAGGTATTCCTCCAAATGGGCATTAGGGAAAGAGGACAGATTTTAATTAAACCATTTAGCACATACTGAATAACCCCACCAGGAGGCATGATAAAGGTATGCTTAATTGGCTTAGAAGGATGGTAGTGATGTGAGAACTTCAAACACAAAGTTAACTGCAGAGATAATTCTACATCTATCTCCTAATCAACAGCGAGGGGAATTATTGAACATTTTAAAAGCAAGGCAAGAAGATTAAAAAAAAAATAGGCTGACTTTTGTCCAATTTGTCCGCAAACAAAGTTTCTGTAGGGTGTGCATGTATGTTCCATTTTGTGGGCAAGTCCGCGTAAGGAAGGGGCTGCTTTATTTATTCCTAAGGCTGTCTGACAGCATGTTTTCCCTCCAATACTTTTGTGTAGTGTGTCTGAGAATGTTTCTCAATCTCTCATTCCTTTCATTCTTTTCTCTGTCCAATCTCCCAATTAAGGCTTTTCTAAACGTCAGTACCAGCATGTGGGCACATAAAAACAGGATGGCAAGTCTGGGTTGTAGATCTCTCATGCACCTATGTATTGTCTTCAGACAGTGTATTGGGTCAGAAGATCAAGTGGACTGGTCAGAGAATGGGGCAGTCTTAGGACCAATTGCAGGACAAACAGACAGATGGCAAAATAGCTATCTGAAGTCAACTAAACCCTGAGATCTCAAAACCAGAGGGCCATAGGAGAGCAAGTAAGAGAGCAATAGAATTGAGACAGGCCGGTGAAAAACAATTCAGCTTCATTTAACCAGTATATAGAAAATAGCCATTACGTACCAGGATTTGTGATAGATTATAATACCTTTGGGTAAACGTTAGAAGACAAAGGTGAAATATGCCTACACTTCTTCTTCCAAGAGGTGTTATTGACCACCAAAGGAGACATATACATGAACAGATTATATCAAAACATAATGGAAAGTCCTATAATAGAGGTTTGTATAAGGTGTTAGGGAGGCATATATATGACCACCTATCCCACTGTTCTTTGATTTTTCGTTTTTATGATTATTGTTATTTGGGGGATAACACAAATCTTTACAACATCATTCTTTTATTTTACTTGACCTTTTCTGGTGAATGTTCCAAAGGTGGGCCTTTCTATGGCAAAACTTCCGAGGTCTGCATATTGTCATTTTGCTTTCCATTTGGCATATGTTTTAGCTTTGATATATAGCTTCCCTCTGTTTATTTTTTCCTTCAGTGTTCCTTCCCTTTTAATTTTCAATTCACATATTTATTCTTCAGTTGTATTATCCTCTTTTACCAGCTCTTATACTCGTCATTTCCACAAGTCTTTTTTTTTTTTTTTAACGTTTATTTATTTTTGGGACAGAGAGAGACAGAGCATGAACGGGGGAGGGGCATATAGAGAGGGAGACACAGAATCCGAAACAGGCTCCGGGCTCTGAGCCGTCAGCCCAGAGCCCGACGCGGGGCTCGAACTCACAGACCGGGAGATCGTGACCTGAGCCGAAGTCGGGCGCTTAACCGACTGAGCCACCCAGGCGCCCCTCCACAAGTCTTTAAAAAGGGTTTTTTGTTCTTGCTTATATTGATAATCTCTTCCCTCATCTCCTAAAGCGTCATGTTTATTTTAGGTTCTCGATCCATCTATTCCGATGTTCAGATGGTTTATTCAGTTTTCTTTCTTTCTTCTTTTTTTTTTTTTTTTCATGAGCCTTGCAATCCTTATACATCGGGTCATTTTCCCTGGGTGCTCATTTGATCCTGATGGTAGCTATTCCATCTGGTAATATGTACTCTCTGAGACTTAAGGCCTTGCCCTCCTCTGTGAATGCCCAGGTGAATTTAGGAAGAGGAGGCGCTCCATCTCTGTGCAGAGAGTTCAGGAGTCCAAAGTCTCTCTTTGCTGACCCTCAACCAGGCAACTCTTATGATTGGGATTTATCTTTAATAACTTGGGAAGAAGTAGCACTGAGAGAAGGTCATGTATCTAGTTTGTTTTCTACCATCTTGGAGTTTAAAGGAAAGGGGACAGAGAAGAGATGATTAAGTGGGGCCTGTTGTCTTCATGTGGATAGGGCTTTTTCACTGTGCTGGTACAGTGTAGATAACAATCCAATGGCCTGGCCTGGTCCAACAATGTGAGTGAATTTGGAAGCAAATTCTTACCCAGTCAAACTTGTAGAGGAGAACGTTCACTGGCTGACACCTTGACTGTGGACATGTGAGACCCTAAGCAGAGGACCCAGTAAGGTTGCATCAGCATCAGGACTCCTGACCCATACAAAATAAATGTGTGCTGTTTTTTCAGGCTCTGAGTGAGGTAGTTTGGTGCCCAGAAACAGGTAATTGATGTGGCACTCCTCCCAGGGGGGATGGTGCGTGTAAAAGCATGGCTGTCTTGTAAATGTTTAAGTAGCTTGCTATAGCTAAACCATAGAGGGCAAATTTAGGGAGTGAGAGGCCAGAATAACTAAGAACCCACTATATGCTGATCAGTGTGTCAACTGTTTTTCAGACATCTCTCTGTCTCCTTTAAAACCCTGTGAGTTTGGTACCGCTGTTGTCTTTTTACAAATTGGGAACTTGGTTTAGAGTAGATCTTACTTACTGTCCTGCTGCAGCACATGGAAACAGGCGAAGCTACGCGGAGATGCCGATTTCTCCAAGCAGGGGGAGCGTCAGGGGGAGACTTGGGAGGGGGCTGGCTGCAAACAGCTTCTTCCATCTACCCCAGTGGGCCATAAAAAACGCCGTTAATTTCCATGTGCTTTTATGTGAGAAAGTCTTAGAAGTAGGGTGGCTAGCCAATTTACCCAAGGTCACCCATCTCACAAGTGGATGAGACGTCTTTCAAACCCAGGCATTTGCTTCAAACTTTGTGTTCTTTACATTGTATTGCACCATCTCAAGCAAAACGTGAGCTTCCTAATAGGAGGATGTCAGTTCATTTAGGAACTTTTAAGCTATTTTTGATATAAGAATTGAATTAGTGTCATAAGCTAGGTCTTGAATTCAGTGTTTTATATCTACTACCTCAGTTAATCTCCACAACAAACCTGAGAGATGAGAAATAAAATATCTCCATTTTAAGGGCAAGGTCATGAATGTAGAAGGAGATTAGCTAAGTTACATAAGGTTTCATAATTACTAAATAGTAGGAGAGTATTTAAATTCATGTCTGTCTAACCCTAAAGACAGTAAGCTTAACTGTAAAATAAAATGACCGAAAATGGCCCAACTCTGAATGAAGCATGGAAATTTACTCTTCTAGTTGTTTCTATGTGATGTATCCAATTGTACATAAAATGTTTGTAAATTAAATTTTGAAAATAACATCTCTTTTTTCATAAGGCAAAACAAAGTGAAACGAGATCCTATCCTGGCCCTCTATTATTTTTTGTGTATTTAGATGCATTTACAAAGTGATGAAGATACCGGGATTAGTTTATGGACAGAACTGCAAAAATAGCTCATGGAAGAAAACTGCTTATATGTTCCTATGTTCATAAAGACTGTAGATTACTTGATTGGGATGAGGGTGGTGAGGAACACACACTAGTAGTAATAAAGTTCATTTTAGGGGCGCCTGTGTGGCTCAGTCGGTTAAATGCCTGACTTTTGATTTCTGCTCCGGTCATGATCTCAACGTTTCGTGAGCTCAAGCCCCGTGTTGGGCTCTGGGCTGACAGCACAAAGCCTACTTGGGATTCTCTCTCTCCCTCTCTCTCTCTGCCCCTCCCTCACTTGCACTTTCTCTGTCTCTCTCAAAATAAATAAATAAACTTAAAAAAATAAAGTTAAATTTAACAATGGGACTGAAAATAATAAACCAAGTAAAAAGGAAAATTCAGAGCGATAAAATATCTTTTGGTTGTTTTTTTTTTTTTTTTTTTTGTCTTAAACAATCTAATAAGCAATGTGATAACAATTCAGCCTCCATGACTACCAGATATGGCCTTTTGACCTTTGAGCCAATTACCTTTTTCATTTGTACTTCAGTATATTCATCAATAATATGGGAACAGTGATACTTACCTCATACAGTTTTTGTAAGGATTAAATTTTATATATACTTTTATACAAAAGTCTTTACTGTCTTTAGCACTTCTAAAATGGACATGTTCTACTCTTGAAATTTAAAAGGTGCTCCTGTTTTATTTAATTTTAAGAAACACAAAGCTGTTCTGTAGGTATGCTAAGTATTTTAGATACTTAATTCTCCCATGAATTTCCGGCATTGTGTGTCTGGAGCACAATAATTTTGAAATGTTTAGTTTTTTGAACAACTGTGCAGCACAGATGTTGAATCCTCTGCCCATCCTCCCCCTCCACCAATGCCATCCATTCTGGGGAGAGTGATATGCAGGTGATAGCATTAACTTGGTGACAAATGCACTTTCTTTTTTAAATTTTATTTTAAAGTTTATTTATTTATTTTGAGAGAGAGAGAGAGACAGGGACAGAGAGAGAATCCCAAACCAGCTCCGCACTGTCAGCACAGAGCCCAGTGTGGGGCTGAACCCTTGAACCATGAGATCATGACTTGAGCCGAGATTAAGAGTTGGATGCTTACCTGACAGAGCCATCTGGCATCCCATGACAAATGCACTTTCTAATACAACATATGTTTTTTTCATTGGTAGGGATTAAATTTTGTGATAAGTAGAAACAACTAAATGAAGAATCTTTCTCCATTCAAAAAAAAATTTACTGGCTTTCTTTAAATAAGTGGTGATGCTCTAAATAGGTCCACTGTGGAAATATTCAGATCCTGATGTGGTTGGCTATAAACTTTGAGAAGACAGAAGTGCCCATTAGAGGATACTGAGTTAGGAGGAAATAGGAATAATATCTCAATTAACCAGACTACATTTGTTTCCATAGTTCCTTTGCAATACATGAAAACAAATCTTATGCTTATTTTAAAAATGACAGAGACTAATAGAGGTCACACAATTTGTTTGTTAATAAAATGAAATAGTAAAAATTCAAGAAAGAGGGATCTGAATTCTAAACCTAATGAAGAGAACGTCCTTCTTGTCCATTTTTGTGAGGAGGGTAAACATTTGACCACTTTCAGGGCCAATTGCTTGTTCTGCTTGAGCCAGAGGCAGCAAAATCAGGAAACGCTGACTTAAAAAATGAAAGAAGGTAGGCGTAATTTCACTTGTGAGTACTGTAAATACAGTAGTAAAGTGGAAACTAGAACAGAGATGTAGAAAGACTGAAGGAACCGCAGTGATAAAATAAATTATTAATAGAAAATACCTTATGCTCAACTCATTAATAGTATTCAGATCTGTGACCTACTTAGGAAGAAATATGTTTTTTTCTTTTAGCGTTGAGAACTTGCTGAATAGAGTGAGATGGGCAAGTATAACTGGCAGTAGATTTCCTTTAGTAAATCATTTAGGTCGCATGTTGTGCCTGCATTTAAAAGGCAAGTGAGGGATACATTCATAATACATGCTAGTTAGGAATCCGTATAGATGCCTGATTTTCCTGCCGCTAAGTTTATATGCCTTCACCATCTGTAGTTCTCAAATTCAAGAAGCCATGTTAATGCTAACAAAGTGGCTGGCTTGGCAGATCAATCTGAGAGGGAGTCTGGAGAATTACCTACTTTGGAAAGGTAATTTAAAACTAAATCCACCTCTAAAAGTGAGTGTCCCCTTTGGGTTTACAGGTTTCACAAGAGGGGAACCCTACATATTGGAAGCATTTCCTTTTGTTTGCCAACAGCAGGGAAGACTTAGGCCAAAACCCAAAAGGATACAACTTAGACAAGCATGAGCATATGGCACTAGAAGTTTTAATCACTAAGAAAGGAAAATATAGTTGCAGCTAGTGGGTAAACAGCTCTGTTTTATAAAAACCTCAGATCAGTATGAACTTAGTTATAAGATCATCTGGTTAAAAAAAAGTCAGTGATTTAAAGGAATAAATCAGTTTTGCATGCTAAAAAAAACCCTGTAAAATTAAAAAAAAAATGCCCAAAGAGAAGTGAGACTAACGGGAAATTCAAGCAATGGAACAATTTGGTGCACTAATATCCTATAAAGTAGGTTACCTGAAGTGTTTTCGCAGCATCTGTGGTAGAGTAAAAAAGGTAGGAGTTCAGGCACCAAGTCTAAAAATGGTTTGGCACAGTCATTGCTAATAATATTAAAAGTTCTTAAGTTGCAAGGAAACAATTTCTTGCACAATCTTGGGGCATCATATGATTCACATTATAGCAGAATTTTCATGCTAAAATTGGCAACTTCTAGGTGATTTTTCCCACTTTCAACATAAGATTGCAAGTCTCTATTTTTAAATAAGGTAAAGTGCAAATTGTCCTCACAAGAAGGGATAGAATGTTTCCAATTCACATAATGTTGCCATCCTATTGCCTGACTACATGTTGCATTGAAGTCTTCAACTAATCTATTATCCCATTATAAAAAGTTAAAGGTTCACTAATAGAATATGCATTAGTCCTGAATATGCTGATCAACTAAACTTCAAAAGTTGGATATACATTTGTTCAACAAAAATTTAACTAATTAAAAAAATTTTTTTTGACATTTATTCATCTTTGAGAGAGAGAGAGAGAGAGAGAGAGAGAGCATGAGTAGGGGAGGAGCAGAGAGAGAGGGAGACACAGAATCCGAAGCAGGCTCCAGGCTCTGAGCTGTCAGCACAGAGCCCAATGCGGGACCTGAACTCACTGACTGCAAGATCATGACCTGAGCCGAAGTTGGACTTAACGGACTGAGCCACCCAGGCTCCCTCCCCTCCCTCCCCCCCTCCCCCAATTTAACTAATTCAGAGAGCCATTAAGCAACTATGTAAAGACCTATTCTGGACTAGCAGCCATTGTTCCATTGTGTGAATTTGTAAATTTCAGCTTTCTTCAATATTTAATATTTAGTATCACTGGTCATGTCTTAGTATCATAGCTTGCTCCTTCCTTTTTTCCCTCTCTTGCTTTCATCTTCCTTCCTTCCTTCCTTCCTTCCTTCCTTCCTTCCTTCCTTCCTTCTTCCTTCTTTCCTTATCAAATATATTTTAAGCTTATTTTGTATGCCAGGCACTAAATGGATGAAACATGAACTTGGTCATCTCAGAACTCACAGAAAGTGGCAGTTGATATGTAACCGCCAAAGTATGATACAGAAATCTGAAAATCTGACTCACAGACTAAAATATTAACCACAGACTAAAAAGGAAGAAGTAGGTCAGTTATACTCTTTTTAAATTAAATACTGTGCTAAATGTTCTAGGTTGAAAGTGAGTAAGGCAATTAAAAGAAGACGCCGTCCTCATCTCTGCAATGGCAACCGCTTTTTAAAATATTTATCCAAGGGGCGCCTGGGTGGCTCAGTCGGTTAGGTGTCCAACTTAGGCTCAGGTCATGATCTCACGGTCTATGAGTTCAAGCCCTGTGTTGGGCTCTGTGCTGACAGCTCAGAGCCTGGAACCTGCCTCAGATTCTGTGTCTCCCCTTCTCTCTGCCTCTCCCATGCTCATGCTCTCTGTTTCTCAATAATAAATAAATGTTAAAAAAAATTAAAATATTTATCCAAGACAAGAGGACCTCTCTGTCCATCATATTATTCCACTCTTGCCATTTCTTCCCAGACTACAGACACTCTCAGATGTGGTCTGGGAAGAAATCCATATTTACCCTGCGAGTAAAGGGGAGGATTATTCTGGTAGGTGACAACTCTCATCTGAAATGTTTACTACCATCTTGGAAGTGAAAGCCCCATTAGGGTTTGAATGGACCAAGTGAAACAAGGATACAGGTGGAAACTGTTCTGGTAATCCCCAAACTGAGGGTAGGTTTTACTGATGGTGGATACTTATTTACTTACACATTTATTTCACATTGCCAGTGAGCAAGGCAACCAGTCCTGTCCACAAAGAATACACATGTAGTAGAGGAGAGACGGTGTGAATGTAGATGCTGTAATAGGGAGTATTTGTAAAAATTTCTCAAGGGTGTTGTATTAGTTTCCTATTAGTGCTGTAACAAATGATCATACATGTATTGTCTCACAGCCATACACATTTATTATTTAAAGTCCCTAGTCCAGAAGTTTGGCATGGGTTTCCCAAAGATCAAGGCAATATCAGGGTTATGTTCCCTTATGGAGGCTATAGAATCTAATATTTTCTCATCTAAACCTTTTCTCATCTAGCTTCTAGACACTACCCACATTGTCTAGAAACTGATGAGAAAAGGAAACAGGTTAGACTTTATAGCCTCATTAAGGCTATAAAGACATTGCCTTGATTTTCAGGTAACCCTTTTACCATCTTCAGAGCCATCATCAGAGCCATTGCATCTCTCTGTGCCTTTCTTCAGTAGTCATATCTCTCTCTGACTTTCTTCTTCTGCTTTTCTTTTCCACTTTTAAGGATCCTTGGAATTATTTGGGGTCCATCTGGATAATCCAAAGTAATCTCCCTAATTCCTTCTGCAATCAAAATTGCTCTTTGCTAAGTAACAAAAAATATTCACAGGTTCTGGACAGCTAACATATAAATACCTCTGATATCATAGTGCTGTCAAAATGTGATGGAAATTCAGTTTAAGTGAGATAATATACATAAAATACCTTGAAAAATATAAAGGGTGATGCCGATTTAAGTTGTTGAGTAGTAGCTTGCTATGCTATGGTTTGGCTGTGCAGGCATGTAAAGTTAGTCGTATTTCCCTTTTCTCCTCTGCTCCTTCTGGGTCTCTAGTTACTATGTTTGACTTGCCTATTTACCTCAGTTTTTCATTTTGATACAGAAAGATGGTACTTTGTAGTTGAAAGTCAGGCTTTTTCTCCTGTGTGAGGAAAATGGAACCATCAAATAATTTTCCTCTATGCCTGGGCACACTCTTTCTGATCTGTTGATCTGTCTACATTCTCTGATTTTATAGGTCCTGGAATCACTATGGATAGAAAATTAACCCTGTTTCCAGTTGTATTTCAGACAAACAAAGACATGGCTAATGGGCTGAGAGTGAAGATGTATGTTGGGCATTAAGAATCCAGGTTTACAGAAGGGCAATGCTTGTTCAAATTTCCTTCCCATTCTACAACCCCCAGGGACAAAATCACCATAATTAGAAATTTTTTTTCTCATATGTTGATCCATCTTGAGAAATAAATCTGAGAAGGCATGAGAAAAGGAAGCTCCTAATTATAACGTAGACTATATTTTAACCCTTTCTGATAGGTTCTAAATTGCTTGTACAGTAGAGTGATACATGGTAAAAAGGTAAATCTTATGGGGGAGGGATGTAAAAACATTGCTGGAATACTATCACCCTTTGTACTCTCCAAGGTTGAAATAAATATATGTATTATTAATGTTTTAGGTGTATAAATTATATACATATTCCTAAAGACCCAGCAACTGCTCAGTGGATGGTAAATGAAAAATGTCACCCTTATTTAGTAAAAGGTAAGAAGCAAAGGAAACAAAGTAAAAGATGAGTTTTGGAGCTTTGGGGTGACTAGAGCTAGGCTTTCAGAAGTTGAAATTGCAACAACTCATAGGATGGGTCAGAAAATTATTAAACTGCTCCCAGTTCCATACTACTACAATAGCATGGTTGATGCCCTTGTATATGTGACTTGTGTATGAGTGTAAGACTGATGATTCTATTCATAAATGTATGTCTTCCTTTCCACCGAGACTGGAATGGAATTTTGTATGTAATAAGTACTCCTTTAAACTTTACTCATTAACTGAACATAAGGCTGATTGCTTGAATTCTTTCAGATCAGGATAAACTCCCAGGACATCCATAATAAAACCTTTCAACCACAACAGAATCAAAATAGAACCAACCTTCAGAGATAGGGGAAGATGATCCCATTTGTCTAGTGGTTATAAAGTTAGATTAACCTTAGATAAAGCCCAATTTTGTATGTCAATTAGGGTGGAAACAGTGTAGGAGAAAGAACAATGGCTTTGGTGTCAGAAAATGTGAGTTAAATTTCCAGTTTCATTCATTCTGAGAACTATGACCTTGAACAAGTTTCTTTCTGTCTCTGAACTTTGGTTTCCTGAGTAAATGAACGGGATCTTTGGGTGCCATCAGTGAGAAAGAGCACTATAAGGGGCATGCACAACCACATCTGAGAAATCTTGGAGGTTCTTAAACCAGAAAACAAGGATTTGTGAGGTTTGAATTATTCCAGTTATGTTTATAAGGATTATGTGCCAAAGACCACTTACTGTGATCATACTCCTTTTCTGTTTGTGGCCTTGGAGAACTTGAATTACAGCATTGAAAGAGTTTCACAATGTGGTCACCTGACTGCCTACCCAACATTTGTTCAGCTCCCTTCCAAGAGGTTATGATGTGATCGTTACCACAGACTGGAGCTGTACTGAGCTTTTACCGAGGTATCAAGTAGGTTGATACTTTTCTGTTGGAAAAGGACTTCTGGTCTAAATACCTGAGTAGGTCATTCGAGTCAAAGTGTGCCGGACAGTGTAGGGATATTTGAACAGGTTCTGCATTCATGGTGGGCATGCGTACGCAGCTCCTAAAACGTATTAGAGATCAATTATGCTGAAATTCAACACACTTAGATAAAAAGATACTCTGAAACTGCTCGGCTGTTTCCCCTGTCTTGTTGAAAATGATCTTGGTAGAATGCAAAGCCTCTTTAACTTGCAAAATATATCATTATACTTTGCTTTGAGTAATGTGCAACTTAATGTCTCTCCCATCCCAATCATAACAATCCCTCAGCCAACTGTAAAAGATCCTTTAATGATTATTTTCTCCGCTTAATGCCTTTTTTCATCTGTGGTTAGACAAGTGGAGCCCGAGTGCCTTGCCTGTTCACTATCATTTGTTTTAGAGATTCTCGGGGAGTTAAAAGTAAAAGGCATTTGCAAAAAATGTTGAAATGTAAGTGGATATATTAACATAGCACTAACCGATAAATTAAAAGTGCAATGCAATAAAATAAAATTTCAAATTCAAAAGGTCTTATCTCATGAAAAACTTAAGCTCTTCTAAATTTTCACTATACATAAAAATGCTCAATTAATAGGGAACTCAGTGTGCTAATGGTTTTAAAATACTCATTTTTAGGCTTATAGTTTCCAGTTTGTAATTCTTTTGGAGAGCTTCAATATAAAAACACCACAACTCTTCATTTAAAATTATATTTTTAAATTTCCTAAGTGATTTGGACACCTAAGCCTTTTTTGCAAAGGAATTTCTTAGTATGGTAATTAGGCAATGGTTCAATTCATCCCAAATGTCTAGTAAAGTTCCTCCTAACTATTAATTATATCTTAATAAAAGCTTCCAAGTGAATCAAAATTTCAATGTTTCAAAGGGTTATAATTTTCTAGGTCTTTTAAAGAGAAGCTAAGTTAAAGAGGGCAGACTTGCTGAGAAATGGAATTCTGTCCTCATTCTCCTTTTTACTAGGTTTATGCTAGAGAAAGCATAAGAATGACGAGCCCACCAGGGCTGGTGCCAGGCAAAGGTTTGTATTAATGGGCACCTGTTGTATTGCTCATGGTCTTTGATGCTTGTCTTTTCCTCCCAGAACCTAACATTACCAGATATCCTGGCATCATGCTGCCCTCACTCCAGCTCAGTAATCAAACTCTAAGTTCTTTAATTTCGGGGACATTCCCTATTCTCTCAGTGTCTGCACCAGTACATGTAAGCTTATCAAGTTCTGAACTGCCTGACATTTAAGTAACTCTGTACGCTTAGTATGTATATACACACATATATATGCGTGCATCTTGTAATTAAAGTTTTTGTCTGGCCTTTGTCCTAGACTCCTGGAACTGAGCTTCTAAACCCTTGGAGTTTCTTGAGTGATAGGAGTGTCCTTGTTGTTCATGATAGGCCCCTGGTATGACTACTGAGTTTACACTTAAGGTATGATTTAAGGTGGACTCTTGGATAGCTTATTCTACCATGCTGACTCAGGACTGGGCCAGACCATGCCAGGAAGGCCAACCATGTGATTAGAGGGTTAGGGCTTTGAACTACATGCTCTCAACCCTGGGAGGAAGAGAGGGGCTAGAGATTGAGTTCAGTCTTGTGGCCCATGATTCAATCAATTGTGCCTACATAATGAAATTTCAATAAAATCTGTGGACACTGAGGCTTGGTTGTTGAACATGTTAACCTACTAGGAGGGTGATATGTCTTGATTCCCTAGGGAGCAGATCCTCAGAACCATCCTAGACCTCTCCCTACTGTCTCTTGTTTTGGCAGGTCCTTATTTATATCCTTTGTAATAAACTATTTTCATAATTACAGTACTTTCCTGAGTTCTATGTGTCGTTCTGGTAAACTATCAAACCTGAAGGAATCATGAAAGCCTCCAAATATGTAGCAAGTTGGTCAGAAGTGGGGATTGCCTGAGGACTTCTAAACTCACAGTTGGCATCTGAAAACAGTCTTGTTGGGGACTGTACCTTAACCTGAGGAATTTACACTAATTTTGAATACTTAGTGCAGGAATTGAATTGCAGTATTAAAGCTCGGGTGTGTGTGTGTGTGTGTGTGTGTGTGTGTGAAAATATATGAATATTTCTATCTTGGAGTCGTTAATTAATGGTGGCAGTAAAGTCTCTGAATTCTTAACTTTTGAAATAAATTTTAAGCCTTTTCCATGAAGTGTTTATATTGCCTTGTCTAACACCGCACAGAGTCAGTCTAGACTGGCACTTTTTTTTTTTTGAGAAAGAGAGAGAGAGAGAGAGAGAGAGAGAGGGAGAAAGGGGGAGAGGGAGAGAGAAGGAGAGAGAATTTTAAGCAGGCTCCCATGCTCAGCACAGAGCCCCATTCCATGACACCGGGATCATGACCTGAGTCTAAATCAAGAGTCAGATGCTCAATCTACTGAGCCACCCAGGCATCCCTGGAGCTGGCAATTTTAATCCCCTCAGGGAACAGTTCTGGGCTTGGGGGAAGACTTTTAAAAGGTATTACTACTCTATATGGATGTGAGTAAAAGATAGTGCATTCACAGGCAGAAGACGATGGATAGATTTTGGGGGAAGACAAGAAGGGCTCGCTCATAATTTTTTATTCTCTTTCTAGTGTCCTGTTCCATTTCATGACTTAGATTTCTTGTTTTCCCTTATCTTTTCTCCATATCATTTCCTTTTCAAAAGAATGGACATTATGTAGTCATTTCCATTAAAAAGTAAAAGACTAATGCAGCTTCCAGTGTTTTCCTCCCTCAGGGCAAAGCCCTACTCAGTTCCCGGATCAATATGTCAAAAAGGCCCCATTTCGTATTCTGACCCCATGAAATTGGTTCTTGTGACTTAATTAAACCAAACAACCTTGCCTCCTCTGAAACTTGTCTCCTTTATTCTCTTAATAAAAATAGTAAAACAGTTTATTATTTACTCTTTTAAATACTTACTTTGTAAGTATTAATCCTTTGTATCTTAAACAAGCGGTAAGGTAAGTACTGTTTTATCCTCATTTTATAGATGATTATATGAGATACATGAGGTAAAAATTGTGCTCCAGACCACTCAGCTCATAAATGGTGGGGCCAAGATTCTAATCAACACAGTTTGATTCTGGAGCCCATGCTCATAATTACTGATTTATGTTTTCTCACATGAATTGCTTCTTAATGTGTGGAGAACTGTGCTCTTGCTTTGTCCTAGGCTGAGCAGCTCATTAAATATGTAAGAACATTCCTCCTTTTCCCACAGTTTTATTTCTCACAATGTCCTCACATGTATTCTTTTTCTACCATATTGAATTCTTTGCTATTTCCCAATTACCCAGTACTTTCTCCAGCTTTCCACTTGCTTTTTGCCCTGCTTGGAAAGCCCTTGACAGGTTCTCCACATCACTTACTCATTCTTCGACTCAGCTTGGGAGCATTCCCTGACGCTCAGGCTAAGGATGAAGCCATTTCTCCATCCCCCTCAGTATCTGCATGCTTTTACTACGGTCCATATTACAGCCTGTGGTGGTGACCCTTTAGTTTACTTACATTTTTCTCAGAAGACAAAAATGTACTTGATGGAGGTCTTTTGTCTTACACATCTATATCTCTAGGCCTAGCAGAAATTCTGTAACATAGTAGCCACTCATTAAGAGTTGAGAAAAATGAACGAATGAATTTTTTAAAAAATTGGATAATAACATTGCAGTATTTCTGAACCCTCTGTTGGTGACCAACGATTTTCAATTCGTTGTATCCTAAGTGTGCAATCTCTAGGGATGGTGATAAACTGTACTCGTAGTGGATTTACTTGATGTGTGCTTATACCACTGCACCTGAAAGTTTATTCTAATCTGAGACAATGGATTGAGGTTACAGTGAACGAAAAAGTAGGTAATAACTTCACCTCCTTAGGCACACTTTCTCAACTTCATCTAACCTTCAGGGAGTTCAAATTTTCCTGAGTAAAACAGTGACAATTCTTAGTATTTCCAGTATACACACACATGCCCCATCCCCCACTGCCAAACATACTATAGGTATGTATCCATAGGATACATGGATGTGTGTGTATGTATATATGTGTGTATATATATGCACACTTTTAATTAATTAATTAATTTCCTGATGTCCCGGTGTGAAATGTGACAATGTATCCTATCACTTAGTTGTTTAAAGTTTATTTATTTATTTGTAGAGAGAGAGCACACATACACATACACACATGAATGGGCAAGGGAAGGGCAGAGAGCGAGAGAATCCCTACAACGCAGAGCCTGATATAGGGCTTGATCTTATGAACCGTGAGATCGTGACCTGAGCTGAAACCAAAAGTCTGATGCTTAACCGACCGAACCACCCAGGTGCCCTTGTATCCTATCATGTTAAATCGTTTTGTTAATATCATAACAAAAATACAATAAACCATCCCTTTTAAAGCGTTATATTTTTTAAAGACTTTTAAAAAAATTATTTTCTTTTTAAAACTTGTTAAAATTTATTATTGACGTATAGTTGACATAGAGTGTCATATTACTTTCAGGTATATAACCAGGGTGCTGGTGATTCAACACGTACATGTATTACTCAGTGCTCAAAGCTTTCTCATTTTTTTTCAAAGCTGTATATTTTTTTATGACATCATTTTGACAGCTGTTATTGAGAGAGTTCTTTTTTTTTTTTTTTTGGCTTCATCTTTGATTTGAAAATTCAGTGAAAAAGCCAAACGGAATGGATAGATCCATGATTGCAAAAGAACAATTTCACTTGCGAAAATACATTTATCTCTGTCTGCATATCTTGAGATCTCTCAGGATGTAGGACTCGATTGCAGAATGAGTCTCTGCTGTATGGTGTGAGTGAACTATTGTAATAATGAAAGAAAATCCATGCTAACATTAAATCTATGTAACTGCAGAGCAATGGTCAGGAAAAGCCAACTTGATAGATTCTGTTTCAGTGTCTATTTTGCACTGGATCTTGCCACTTTTCTTCTAAAGGTGATTGTAGCAGCTTGCTAAGTATTCTTTCTTTATATGAGTTCCTAAAGAATGCCTAAAACCAGTAACTCATACTTTGTGGAGCTCATACTATGGCAGACCTCTGTAAACTACAGTCACTCAAGTTATTCTCGCCTGACATGGCCAAAAAGAACCTGGCGTCATCCTGAGAGAGGCCCAAGTTTTCTCTGGAACATTTATTAAATAGTTAGTGATTAGCATTCGTCTGTATAGCTCTGGTTTACCATTGCTTCTATTCTCTTCTTGTATCTGCTTCATTAGGGTTCAATTCAGATTTTATGTAAATCCACGTCAGTAAGGATCTTACTTACCTCCAAATACGTGTTTGGTTATAGACCAAGCACATACAGTGATGCGACTTCATTAATTTTATAAATTGTTAGTAGCCTTCTATATTTATGTAGTCCTAACATAACAGAGGTAAACAATCTAACACTGACAAAATATCAACACTGACAAAAAATATCAAGTGCCATCATTTCTTGAGGACTTGGTATTTACCAAACCTAGTGCTAAGAGCTTGAATATGGTTTTTCGTAAAATCTCCATCACAAGTTGTTTGGTGATAGGGATTATTATTGACATTTACATATGAGTTTCCTGAGACTTCATAATTTGATACCCTATCTGGGGTCACACAGCTAGTAAGTGACAAAGCCACAATTCACATTCAGGGCTTGCTGATTCCAGTGCCCGTATTCATGACTGGTGAGTCACCTTCTTTACTACAGGCATGGGAAGGTGTTGTAGTGCAAAATAGCAGATAATAGAAAATTAATGATGTCTACGCAGTACAGAGGACTTACTTTTTATTTTCTATGTTTTGTGAATTGTACTCATTCAGATAGTTGTTCCTTATTTGCCAAACAGTGTGATCTGCAAACCCATCCCTATTATTTCAAAATAAGCACAGGTTTGTTTGCAAAGGGAAGGGGACAGTCATTTCTGCAAAATACGTAGCTGGAATTTGCAGAACACGCTTTTGAAGAATACACCCTTCCTTGAATGCTAGTGTTGCCTACATCTGGGTAGTAGAAACCTAAAAATAACAGTAGCTAATGTTACAGATATTCATTTGATCAAGTGCAAATGTGAACATGAGCAAAATGATGGCAGAGACACTAAAAATTATGTATAAAAGCTGAGATAATAAGGAAGTGATGATTGGAATACAAATTGGAACCATATGGATCGTTGAAGCAGATTCATGAATAATGCAAAGCCAAGGTGATGAAAAAGTGATTTAAACAGGGTGATGATAGAGATAATTTTGTTATCCTACCTTGGCTAGGGATTAAAATTAATACCTGAATTTAACTTTCAAGTTTGTGACTTAAATATATCTACACATATGGGTTTGTGAATGAGTCTATACATCGTGTGCTACACATCTGAACTTGGTCCTTCAAGTTACACTAGCCCAACCTGAACGGTGCCCTCAAACTACCTGCAGCTTCTTCTGGAACAACTGCCAGAATTTTTTCTAGGATGCGTATTACTTTGCCGGGGATGAATTGTTGCTCCAGTGAACCCTGATTCATTGTGTATTGACTGGTAAACTGCTTAATATTCCTCCCCAAATACAGTTTCAACCACTCTCAATGAACCTTTCTGATTTGACTATAAATTCTGAAGGAAAAGGTCCTTTTCAGGTGTTGGTAACTTGGAACAGGAGGTTCCAGGTGACAAATACAGTTGAATATCTAATGCTCAGATGGAGCCAACCGGGAAGAATGAGGGAACGTACCAAGGCTCATTCCTTTCTGGGAATTAGCCTAGTTTACAAAACATCATGAATTTGGCTCCATCTATCAGCTATTGGCAACTACACGGGTCCCCAATTCATTTTACCTCATATAACCATAAAATCATTGACTAATAAACTTTTCTTGTGGCTTAGCCTTTGCCTTTCTAGTCTTCCTTCCTCCACTCCCTCCTCCCTCTCTCTCTCTCTTTTCCTCTCTCTCTCTCTCTGTGTGTCTCTGATTCTCTCAGATGGTCTTGAGCCTTAGTGTGTATCCCATCCCAATCTGACTTTCCTTTACCAGTGACTCATTTGGCTGAAGGACACATTATGAGATCCCCAGCTTTTCACACTGGGCCTCCTCAGTTTGGCTGTTGGCCCACTCACCCCTCTTTGCTGGGCCTCTTACCTATCCTCTCCTTTTCTTCAGTGCTGCTCATTTATCCCTGGGTCCTGTCCTCATCTATCCTAATAGCAAATCTCAACAGAAACCTAACTTTTTTTTTATTTGTTTAACCATATTAAACTTTTGTTTTAAGTAAAGGAAATGAAAAAAATATAAAAATAATATTTTAGAGCACTGATTGCTAGAACATACATAGAAGCCCAAAAGTAACTTGTAGGAGAAAAAGAATTTTAATGTCATTTTCTTGTAGCACTTTTGCTTTATTTTTAAGACTTCTAAAGAAATTGTCATCTAATGTAGCAATTTCAAATTGTATGCAATGATACATGAAAAAAAATGTGTGCTAAAAATGAAATTTGTCTGACTGAAGTGTGAAGGAGTTTTCTGAAATGGTTCTATTAAGTACCAGTATCCTGTACAAAAAGAAAAAAAGAGACAGAACTCGCATGTAAATTGTAGACTATGTTTTAATGTGTGTTGTGCATAAAGAAGACTGAGCTTAAGCAAATACAAAACATGCATTGATCATATCACATCCTTTTCCTTTTAGTCTCTACGGAAACTTTTCTTTAGTCTTCAATCACCAAATCAAATGTCAGAATAACTGACTCACCACTTTGTCTTAATCTGATTCTTTAAAATGGTGTTCATAAAATTAAATTTCCATACAATTTGCAGCCACTGTAAATGCTTGAGACAGTCAGAGTAGGCCAGTCCTTCAGGAACTCCCAGCTGTCTTAATGTCAAGGCCTTGCCAGAGGCAAAAAGCAACCTTAGTTTGACAATAGCCAGACCTTCAGGATCCTGTAAGTCTTTTTCTTTTTTTTTTTTAATATTGAAACAAATTTTTTTAATGCTTATTTATTTTCAAGAGACAGAGAGAGACAGGGGGAGAGAGAGAGAGGTGGAGTGCAAGGAGGTAAGGGCAGACAGAGAGGGAGACACAGAATCTGAAGCAGGCTCCAGACTCAACTGTCAGCACACAGCCCGATGCGGGGCTCAAACCCACAAACCACAAGATCATGACTAGAGCCAAAGTCAGATGCTTAACTGTCTGAACCACCCAGGCGCCCCTGTTAGGTCTTCTTTAATATATGAAAATCTTTTGGGAAACTTGCTTTGTCTCTACCCCTCAACTTAAAAGTATGTAAGACCAATAGCTCCTCACAATCCTAAGGCAGCTCTTTTTGCCCTTGGATCCTGTGTCCATGCTTTAATAAAATCACCTTTTTTTTTGTACCAAAAAATAAAATAAAATAAAATAAAATAAAATAAAATAAAATAAAATAAAATAAGATAAAATAAAAAATAAAATAAGATAAGATAAAATAAATAAATAGTGTTTAGTCCAATTCCTGTTGATTAACTTTGAGTGTCTATCTGTACTATCATCTGGCAAAGACCAGTAACTGCACAATATCTGTGTTTTTGCCATTTGGATTACCAGGAGGTCAGTTCTACCCTTCTGTGAGGAGTGAACAAGATCTAATGGCCAAGTTCTAAAACTCCTTTGAGAGGTAGGGTGGGAATTGTCTACATAATTTCCATGAACTTCTTTGATGAGATCAGAGATAATTATCATTTAGGTCATTAAAGAAAAACATCAAGTAAATGTTTTAGAATAGACAGAATTATTTAGAATAGACAGAAGTGTTTAATATAGACAGAATTGAGAGAGAGAGAGAGTGTGAGCATGAGTGGGTTGGGGTGTGGCAGAGAGAGACAAGAGAGAATCCCAAACAGGCTCTGTGCTGTGAGTGCAGAGCCCCATGTGGGGCTTGATCTCAGGAACCGTGAGATCATCACCTGAAGCAAAATGAAGAGTCTGATGCTTAACCGACTGAGCCACTCGTGTGCCCCCAAAGGTATATTCTTTAAAAATTGTTTTTAGTAAATTATTTACTGCAGTTTCTTTAGAAATTAAAAAAGACATCTTTTTTGTGTTTTTTATATTCATGTCTATAATGTTTCAAGATTAATATATCTCATAAAAAGATAGCCATTGTGAAACAATAACATTTTATAATTCTTATTAAGTATACATTCAGTTGGAGAAAGATTAGCCTTTTTCTGTAATTACTGTTTCTTCACAGGCAGTTATTGATGAATGATAATTATCACTTCAGTTTTCTACTTGAATTGGTATCATCACATTGGGTAGCCGCTGTTCTAAGTCAACCATCCAAGAAGCCAACTTAATGTTAGCTGCAAAACTATCTGATTGAAACGCTTGGAGTTCTAAAAGCCATTAACTTTTATGTGCAGAGTGAAAAGTTTGCTCCATTGGCACGTAATTTCATTTTTATAGTCAGGAGATAACAATAACATGAAAACATTACAACCAATGGAAATATGCCTTATGAAGAATGTAGAGTGGAAGAAAACAGAAGATTAGTTATTCTGAAAAAAGTGGCTCTGTATATGTGATAGAAATCATGGACAAAAATGAATCTACCCTAAGCATTTGGATGACTACAGCACTTGAGAATAATAAATATGATACAGTCTTCACTAAAAAGGTAAAATGGACATTCAAAGTTTTCTC
The DNA here is from genome assembly GCF_018350195.1 of Panthera tigris. Classification (NCBI taxonomy): domain Eukaryota; kingdom Metazoa; phylum Chordata; class Mammalia; order Carnivora; family Felidae; genus Panthera; species Panthera tigris. The sequence goes on from NC_056672.1 coordinate 46,377,382, forward strand.
AAAAACGCACCTGAAAACTTTGGCACTCGTTGATATGAAATGGGAGAAAGGAGAACCTTAAAAAGAGAACAGATTACTTCTTGAACAATTGGTGGAATGCAAATTATGTGAATCAATATTGGCAACAGTATCTAAATTAATAGTTAGCAAAGTAGTCCCTGTTCTGCATTGATCATTGGAATTATCTGCATGAGATCATTTATTCATATTACAGGTCCTTTCCATACCATTAGGGATATTTTACTTCTCAAGTTGTCTTCAGAAAATTAACTTTGTGTAGCAAAGCCCTTCACAATTATTATTTTTTTCTTTGGGTCCAGATTTTCTATGTGTGAAAAAAAAATACAGCTGAAAAACATTGTTACTCCTCAACATTGTTTTTATATTGTGATTTTAACAGTCCCAAGGTTAGACAGATTTTTACCTCTTTCGTACTGTTAAACAGAACTTGGTTGTCAGAAGCTTATTATTAAGCTTATTCATAGGAGTCTCAATGTTAGAAGTCTGATATGGGTCTTGCAGGGTTAAAATCAACATGTTATCCAGGCTATGTTCCTTTCTGGAGGCACTAGGAAGGTCTCTGTTTTCTTGCTTTTCCCAGCTTCTGGAGGGCACGCAACATTTGTTGGTTCGTGACTACATTCTTCTATCTTTGAAGTCAGGAACCGTGGGTTGAGTCTCCATGTCACATTTTTTGACCTTGCTTTACTCATCATCACCTATCTTTTGATGACCACAGTTTGGAAAGTTTTTCCACTTTTAAAGTTCACGTGATTAGATTGCACTGAGCCGAATAATCCAGGAAAAATCTCCCCATTTCAAGGTCCCTAATCTTAACCGTATCTGCAAAGTCCCTTTTGTCTTGTAAGGTAATATATTCACAGGTGCTAGGGATTAGGATTTTGAGGGGAGGTATTATTCTGCCTATTGCACATGCCATTGGTAATCTTAAATTATTTCTTGTCTCAAATGGATTTAAGCAGGCTTCCTTATGTATAAGAACTAAATCATGACACCAGTGATGCCACATCTTTTGCCAATGACATGTCAGTGACGGGAGACAGGCACACATTTTTATGCCCCTATGAATATATTTCTTGTTTACTTGTTTATTTAACTAAATATCCAGGAGATATGTATATAATCTCCTTATTATACATATTCTGTAAATGAATTCATGCAAACCCATGTTATTATATGCTGATAACTAAAAAATCTTTAGCTTAGTCATTTCTCCTCGTCAGCCTGACTGTTGATGATCTGTAGGGCTCTCAAATACAACATAACACATGCTGACCTGTTATCTGTATTCTTCCCCTACTTCTACTTTCCCTCTTTCTATTCTGCTCCTCATGTTAATGGAGAGAAAAGTCAGCCAATCAATTGCCTGAACAACAATCCCAGAAGTTATCCTGTTTCATCTCATAACCCCAAACCTACCAAGTGCTAGAGGTTCTACCAACTAAATACTTACCAAATCAGGCCACATGCTTCCATACTCTGTGGCATGTCTTCAATGCATCATCTCCTTTTTTGATTATACAACGAATTACTAACTAGTTTCCTTGTCTCAAGCATTACTTTTCCCATTCAAGTATGCAGACGGCAGCTAGAGGGTTTGTTGTTGTTGTTTTCTTAAAATTTTTTTAATGTTTATTTATTTTTGAGAGAGAGGGAGAGCCAGAGCCTGAGCAGGGGAGGGGCAGAGGGAGAGGGAGTCACAGAATCGGAAGCAGGCTCCAGGCCCTGAGCTGTCAGCACAGAGCCCGATGTGGGTGGGGCTTGAACCCACAGACCGTGAGATCTTGACCTGAGCGGAAGTCAGATGCTTAACCGACCGAGCCACCCAGGCACCCCAAGGGTTTGTTTTTTAAAAAGAAAACTCACAGTATTACTGTGGTGCTTCAAAACCCTTTAATGAATGGCTTATATTATCTCAGGGTAAATAGCCACTTCTCAAATCTTTCTAAATAATTTTAAATACCCTGAGCACTCTGTACTCTTTCTCACCTCTGGGTCTTTGCTCATATTATCACTTCTTTACTCTTAGCCTCTTTTTTTCTCCTGCTCCATTTTCCCCCAGATCTTACTGTTGTTTATTATAAAAATTTAAATCACTGCCTCCTCTAAGAAGCTCTCCCTCTTCTCCGAGGCTAGATGAGGCTCTACTCTTACATCCAGTCTCACACAACAGTGCTGCTTGTATTATTGCAATAATCACACAGTACTCTAATTCAGACACTAGAGAGGGAGTAAGTGTTTTCAGATCAGAGAAGCATCCTGCTTTTTACTGAAATCTTCAACAGATGGCATTATGTCTGATACATTGAATGTACTGGTTATTTTATATTGGAAAATGAATTAGTTTTTAGATCTCTTTCAAAATCAGAAAATGTCCATTAGTTTGGATTAATTATACATATGGAGCTCATGCTTGGAATAAGAGTGATATAGAAGAAAGTGCATTGGATTAAAAATGTAATGAGAGGGAACATTTATTGAGACTTATTATATTCCAAGCCTTGCACTGTATGTTTTAAAGATAATATATTCTTAATCATTCCAACAACAGTTTTTTAAAATGGTTATTAAATAAGAAAGCTATATGGTAAATGAAAATTCAGAATGGAGTCATCTGGGAAATGCTAGCAGACTATGGAAACATAGAGATTAACCTTGAATGTTGTGTATTCACAGCCAAGGGCTTGTCTTTAACCCTTATGGGCTCAAAAAGGAATTTTCATTAAGGTTTCCAGTTTCAGGGATGGAATGGAAATTCATTCAGGGATGATGACTCATACTAGCAAAGTTCTCATGAATATAATGTATAAATTTATTAATTTTTCAAACCAAACTACTATGGGAAGCCTGTGCTATGGGATATTTTTCTAAGTACTCAGATATTCTTCTAAGTACTCAGACTACTACAGAAGTTTGTTTGGTACCTAACAGAAAAGGAGAGATTGCTTATAAAATTTAAATGCTGACATCAGGCTTTCAGGATCTAATGTGTCCATTTCTATAGCATGTGTTTTATTTGTCCAGAGGATCAAATCTTCAGCTGAACCTCACAAGGTATTCTTTTCCTGGACCTCGCATGAAATGTCATGGCCAACAATTGTTTAAGTCTCTTCTTTTTCCATGCCTTTGCACAGACCAGTCCAGACCTGAAGAATTGCTCCCATCTTTAGATGTGATTGGTAACTCTGGTCAGGCCCTTTCTGGATGAGGAGATGAGTTCACTTTTCTCAGCTCTGATCCATTTTTTTTTTCATATTGTAATTTGAGGATCCATTTTTTTTCATATTGTAATTTGATAATCTGTGGACTGGATCATCCCATTTTATCCTTGTAACTTTTGAGGTTTCAACTGTAGGTGTTAATAAATAACTCTGTGTTACAGGAAGAGGATTTATGCTCAAGAATTTAAGTGACTTTTCTCAAGGCATAGGTGGTATTTAAACAGAGTTTCATCTGGCTCCAGAGCCTTTACCCTTTCAAGTCTTAACCTTCAATCATAGCTCTGTTTCTAAGGAAATGTTTGCCAGTAGGCAGATCACTAACTTCCCGCTCTCCCAGTTTGTTTATTGTCAGGATCAGATGTTGTTCTAGATCATTTCTAAAGTCTCTTCTAGGTCTATTTTTTATTAATAAGAAGCATTATCATTTCCCTGCTTCCCTCATAGTACCATGTAGTCATTGCTTTACAACACAGGGCAGGGATATGCTATGAACTAAATTCTCACTCTGGCTGCCTAGATCCTGGCACAAAGTTGAATAGTATTATTTTTTAGTATTATGAGCTTTCATCTCTTTTGCTTCTCTATGGTTAATTTAATGATGGTTTGCTTGGTCCCATTTCTTATAAAGGAAAGAGATTAGGGTTTGAGTACCTCATTCAGCTGCTTTTTAATTATCTCAGGTTTTACTTTTTTTTTTTTTTTTTTTTTTTTTTTTTTACAAAGAAATACCTGTAACTTATTTAAGAGGAAGAAAATTCTGTGACATACATTATAACTATAGTGGATCAAAGTACCAGTTTTTTGCCCAGTGTAGGTTTAGAATTTCTGTGTCACAGGAAGCTCCACCAGGGGTAGTGAAAAAGGGAAAACAAAATTACACTGGTTTCACACATTTGTTTTACAACATCTGTTTAGGTAGAAGGCATTGTGCCTTCCCGTTTATTGAGGAGTTTGGTCATGACAAGCCATGTCTGTCTATTTCCTCGTTTATTCTGATAGCTTTGAGTCCAAAGGGATTGGAGTAGCCTAAATAAATTGCACTGATGCCAGTAAATAGTGACTTTGTATCAGGGGCAGAGTGAGCATCTGCTTTTTCTGGAATTCTACAGCCAAATGTGATATCTGGGGACAGAGGGTAGAATTGGACTGGCAGCTTAGTTTTTCTGCCACCCTGAATTTACTAAAGTTAGCTGTGAAAATAGCCCAACTTAATCAATGTAGGCCAGTTTGTCATATCATTGTTTCCTGTGACACTGGCTTTTCTTCAACACCTGAGACCTGAGTCAGTGCTTCCTTCCCCTTACCTCCCACACACAGAGCTAATAGATTACCATCTTTATACAAAGATGTCTTTAATAAAAACTTGGCCCCCCCCTTTTAAAGTTCTATACCGACAAAGAGACCATATGGATATTTTGCTGACAATCCTGGATATCTCTAGCATATAGCCAACATTTTTTCTCTCTCAGGGAGAGTATATGGGAAGGAAGTAGGAAGGATTTTTGTAACTGGTTAATGAAAAGCCAAATTACTATTTCACAGCAGGAACCACCATAGACTATAAACAGAAAAAGGAAAGGAAAGGAAAGGAAAGGAAAGGAAGAAAGAAAAGGAAAGAAAGAAAGAAAGAAAGAAAGAAAGAAAGAAAGAAAGAAAAAAAAAAAAAACTACACATCCAACCCATTATTTGGTAAATTGCTTTGAGATCAAGGTAGGTGAACCAGTTGTTATAAAGGAACCTGATCCATGGTTCCTAGATTCTAAATGATCCATCAATATCTAAAATTCATTTAAAAATAAGACATATGTGGGGCCCTGGGTGGCTCAGTTGGTTGACTGTCTGACTCTTAGTTTCAGCTCAGGTCATGATCCCAGGGTTGTGGGATTGAGCCCCATGTCAGGCTCTGTGCTGAGCATGGAACTTGCTTGAGATTCTCTCTCTTTCCCTCTCTCTCTCTCTCTCTCTCTCTCCCCCCCCTCTCTCTCGCCCCCTCTCTAAAATAGGTAAAATGAAAAACATGAAAAAAATAGGACATATATGTACATTTTCAGATGTAAGAACAACAGAAAATTTCAGGGTAACATTCCATTTTTTTCATGTTTGAAAATTTGAGTAGAGAGAAGTAGTGCTAATTTTATCAGTAGCAAACTTTAGCAAAACAATCATCTTAAACAAAGAGTTTGGACTTTTCCATCGTCAAAACTAATTGAAAATTTTGTTTATCGCCTGTAGATCTTCAGGAAGGAGCCTGGAAATCATGTGACTTTTTTGTAGAAATAAAATCTGACTCATTACTTCCCAACCAAGGAGTAACCAATATCTTTAACTCAATTGGAAAGCTGATTATTGTATTTTCTTAAACCAAAGGGGGCACTTGTTTCAGCTGCCTATATTATTATTATTATTATTATTATTATTATTGTTATTATTATTGTAGATTCAGTTTTCCAGATGCCTTACTGATGAAGAGGCAAAGGCATTCAATGGAGTTTACATTCTTTTCATGGGGATACTTATTTGAGTCAGTTACCAGGCATAATATGTCACACCCTGGGTCTTTGAAATTTATTATCTCAGATACTTGAGGTCAAGAACTGTTTATTCAGCTCTAAAACATAAAATTTTCTGTTTGGTGTAATAGAAACACTAAACACATCAGACAAAACAAAAAGAAAGAGTAACTGAGAATCCCTTGTCTTAAGGACAATTCTACCAATGCAGATGTAGAACATATCAAAAAGAGACGAAAGTTTTGATTAATCTAGTCACTTCCATCAATCAAAATTTTATATCTTAGATATGTATATTTTCTAATATAAGGGTCTACCTACTCTAGAGGGATTTATTTATTTATTCATTCGTTCATTCAGGAAACCTTCTCTAAGTTTATTGTGTATCCATGAAATGAATATAGTCACTATTGAAGAAAATTAATCCAGCTGGCTTCATTCTAAGAGCTGTAACAGTAAAAAGTGTTTGGAACAGGAGAAATTAGGAGTAGGTAAACTAGACGAAGAATTGTAGAACCATAATACTAACAAAGAGACAGAAAGAAAATGTGAATGGGGAAAGGTTGTTTGGAAATATCCACCCTTCCATACAATCACAAAATGTGCATTCCCTACTTTAAATAAAGTTTTGAATTTCTTGTGATTTGCGTGTTTCTGCACCTCATCTTGTCTACTGAGAGGCTAGTATCTTGTAAAGAACTTTCTTGTTGCTTTTGGGCTTTTGATACACTCATCTCACATCTGCTGATGGCATGTACTGTTAAATGTCAATTTTATTGTTGTCATGGACCTGAAGAAGGATGTATTTTTAACAGGAGGTATGAAGAAAAATAGAGGAGAAGCAACAGTTTATGACATACTCCCCATTTGTAGAAGTCATTTCAAGTCGATGGAAAATATTACTGTGGACTCTTTGATTCAATGATGGGAAGATCTCCGTGATGAAGAGGTTGTGTGAGGGAGGGATTAAAATTAGCTATTTTTTAAAGCAATACCAGCATGTCACTTTGCCCAGAAACCTTTATTTTCAGCCAAGTAAATGTTCAGTGCGCTAACCCTAATTCTCTCATATTTTCTTTTTTGTACACTATCTGTGTGAGTCATATGTTGGTAAAATATGGAGGGCAATAGTAGCCCTGAAGTCTTAGAACAATGGGCAAAAGACATCAGGAGGGCACAATACATTTGGTTAGTGTCTAGTGCAAACACAGAAAATGATAGAGGCAAAAAATTTTTCATTTCCTGAGGCTGTGAAGTTACTGCATATTTCATGTCGTGGAACAGATAACATAGGAGGACAGGAGAAAATTTACTCATTTTCACAGTGTCCCTTGAAAATAACTCATTGAATTGGACTCTTTTGGAAACACGCACACATTCTGTATATGTTTTTACCAGACAAATGTAGCATCTTAATGAGATAATAAAAGCTATCATTTGGGAAATATACACATTGCTCCGACCAGAGTGCACAGAGGTGTTGGTAAGTACTGAGGGAGGAACAGAGAGCTGTGCCCTGAGGAAGTCTCTGTCTTGTCTCCATACACATTAGGTCTTTTGCACATATGAATACAAGTACTGGAAGACGGGCACGGGGGAGGGCAGACTGGATGTGGTTGGCATCTTATAAGATTTATGAACTGCTGAATTTAGAAATGTCATTTTGTTATTGCCAGTGTACTGCTGGCGTCTTTGTATGAGTCACTAAGAAAAAAATAGCAATCACCTCCTTTGCAAGAGCTAGTATGAGTAACACAAAATGGGTTCAATTAATCATTTTAACCACTGAATTCGCTCTGGATAAACAAAGCGTGTATCAGATGATATGCCCTAGAAAGGTAGTCATCCTTACAAAATGCTCCTCTCTGCAGAGAAGCTCTTCTCATTATCATATTGCAAAGAGTTTTCTGGAAGAAAAAACTGTTCAAGCAAAATATTAAACAGCATTCATTTGTCATTTTCCTGCGGGGACTAGGCAGCAACCTGCTGTGGCTGAAAATATGTGGTCATTATGAAGCTGGTATTGAATTGTTTGTTTATCTTTAGAAAGGGAGAGAGGTTTCCATGATGCTACGTTTTGATTGGTAATTTCAGGCACTTCTGCTTTCTAGAGGCGTATCCTCTGTCCAGAATTGATATTAATAGATGCATGTGTAAATGTGCTGTTTGCGTGTGTGTTTTTTAATGTTCATATAATTTTCTGTGCCACAAGCTCTTTTCAACTTGAGAAGTGATGATGAATTCCATTTTCTTGTTAGCGTATGGCGTTTTATAGCACAGTGAGTTGGGCCGCTTGCTTTTGCGGGGGGGACCTGAAACATTTACTATAATTGGACTGAGATGGGATAGCTAAGATGCCTTGCTCACAGAGAACAATATGGCTTCAGCCAATGGCTCAGAGAGAGGGAAAGAGTTTGATGGTTACATGTGGTTTTGCTATCTCATTGTGCCACAGGAGGAGGCAATTTTTTTAAAATGCAGAGTAATCTTGATTCGGTTTCTTCTCTTTTTTTTTCTCCTTTTGCTCCTCCACTGTTTCTTTTTTTCCCTTTCTCTTTTTCCCCCTTTTCTTCTCACGCTTAGTCTTCTCCTCCCTGATGCTGTATCCACAGGATTCAGAAGTGTCCTAAGAAGGCAATAGACTATACGCATCTGCTCAAATCCCTGAGACAGATAAGAACCTCATTCACTTACAAGTAACCATAGAACCCATTTTCTTGTTAACAAGTTTACCAAGTCCTTTATTCTGCCCTTTATACCTGTTTCCTTTTATCATGTGCCCAGAGAACTTGGGTAACTTGTCACCATTTTCTGAAATATTTCTTACTCAAAGACTGCAAAATCCTTCTTTCAACCTCTTTAATTGGAAGCAGAATTCCGGCTCCATTAACCGGACTTCTGAACTTTTATTCACTGTGTGGCACTCTCGTGAGCTTCCCTTCGCAGTTCTCCTGACCCCCTTTATGTGTGTATGACTCCAAAAGGCATTACTTGGTGCCAATAGATGGTAAACGTTAAAGTTCAAAATGAAAGGAGGCCGGTTCATATTCTCCATTCTTCTATGATCGCACGTGCCAGGTGAAGTATGTTTAATGAAGTTGAGAATTTTCTTGTCCAAAGGTCTGATAAGGGAGGTGACTTGATAAAGAATGCAACATTTACAATAGAGTAAAAACATGGCTGTCCCTGGACGCACTCTGCTTGTTTCATACTTAGAAAAGGGGGTGGGAAGCAAATTTTGATGAGGAGCAGAAAGTGAGAGAAGTGTGTTTCACCGGGATTGTTGCAAAAAACACTTGTGCCTGGAAAATATACTGAACCTGGACATGTCCTGATAATATCGATTTGCGACCCTTTCCATGAAAAAAATCCATTTAGGGAGTTAGAGGAGCACAACAAAGTTCAGAGACTTTTGAGGAGAGGACTTAGAGCTGGATCAAAATCTCACTTGTTCAATAAACTATGAAGTTGTTCTGCCAGGCAGAAAGGAGACAATTGCAGGTTTTATTACTGTCTGAATGAAGGGGATTTAATTGCTCAGATATACTGCTCTGCTTCTTTGCCTCATTAAATGTATTAACAGTCTGATCCTGCAGTGGGAGAAAACAGAAAAAAAATTAAATGGGGTAAAACCATGAGTTAAATAATTAGTATATAGCAATACATATACCAAGCAATTGATTCTGACCTGATCTTTCCCCTCGTTTTTCTTTGTACGTGTGATTTGACTTTATGAAAAAGCTCTACTTGTTGTCTCACAAAAATATTGCTGACCACCCAGCACTAGTGAAGTGTCATGATTGATACATCATGGATTTAGCAGCCACAGATTTATTCAGGTCCTACTATGTGCCAGATGCTTAATATATCTTTATATGATTCCCTAATGTAATTACTCCACTATTTGAATGTATTAGGTACTCACTATGTGTTGTGCTCTGGGATAGAGACACAAACCGTATTGTGCAGGTGTTCTTATCTTTATTTTTTTAAGTATATTTATTTATTTTGGCAGAGAGAAGGCATGCACGAGTGGGGGAATGGCAGAGAGAGAGAGCGAGAGAGTGAGAATCACAAGCAGGTGCCCCACTCAGCGCAGAGCCTGATGTGGGGCTAGATCTCACAAACCATGAGATCATGACCTGAGCAGAAATCAAGAGTCTGATGCTTAACCAGCTGACCACCCAAGCACCCATCTCTTCTCTATTTTACATATGAGGAGACAGAGAAGTGCAGAGAAGTTGAGATTTGCTGAAGTCCTACAACTATTCAGTGACAAAGCTTAGTTTTGAACTCAAATCTCAAAAGCTGGAATTCTTTCCAATGCATCTCCATTTCTCACTTCTCTGCTTTACTTGTCAGATTTATCTTGCTTCTTAAGAAAAAAAATGCATGGAAGAGAACCACAGTTCCTTAGCTTTAACATTACCTCCAAGATAGACAGAGGCACTAAATTGCAATGACACAATTAAATATTTTTGGATTTTTTTTTTTCTATCAGAGAAGCTGATAGAAAGTCATTAAAAAAAAAAAAAAAAAAAAAAAAGAAAAAAAGAAAGGCAGATAAAGCCTAGAGCTGAGGCTTCTGGAATTTAAATGACCAGTCTGTTATGAGTACAATGTCATCATGGCCTATAAGAAGTTATCACAGTCATTGTAGTATTGTTGCAATTATTGGTTTTAAAATAAAATGCAAAGTCCCAGGTCTTTAAAAAGTATGATTAATGCATTTCACTTTATTAGGCTGTTATACTATGTTCATGTGTTTCCCTCTCTCTCTCTTTTCTCTCTTTCTTTGGGCATTTTATGTGAGCCACAAAATTACAGGTCTGTGTCTTATTATACTTTATGGTTGGGTAAGTTAGGTCAGGGTGATAACCCGAGGGAATATTAATAATCCTTGTTTTAACAAGCCTAAATTTATACCATTGTCAGAAGTTAATTGCTCTGTTATACTCCTGGTGCTCAGGATTACTGAGTATTAAGGGATAGTGGTAGGGAACAAAGGTTTTTCCATTCTTGCAAAAACTACCTCCTTAAGATTTGTGCAACTGGCAAGGAGATAATTATTCCGGAATAGTGGACTCTCTATTGAACAAAAAATGAAGGTGTTTTATATAGATACTAAGCAGTACTTCTGGGTCTAGAATCATATGGAGCATGGGCAGAAAATTGTTTGTAAACTTATCAAGTGCCTGAATCTGGACGCCTATCTGACCTGGAAAACACTGCTATTTTATCTTAAAACCATACACCAATGGTCCTTTGTGAGAACACCTCTAACCAGCTGACAAGGTTTACCTTCTGGAAAACTTTCTTTCCTCTGGGAGGGGAAGAAGCAGCAAATGCTTTCATTTTGATTCTGTCCATGATTTTCTGGAAGCTGCCTGAATTTGAACTGATTGGCCACAGGTTAGGCTGTGAGTTAGGGTCAGGAAATGGTTTGTCTATTTCTTTAATCCATCATTATGTTTTAAGAAAAGACCAAGGCTTCAATGGCTTCATTTAATTTCTTTATCTGAAAAATGGGAATAATTTAATCTACCATTCAGTATCCTCAAAAATGTTTATAGTTGCCATACAATATTATATTCATTTCAGGTGTAAAACACAGTGATTTGACAATTCTATGCATTATGCAATGTTCACCATGGTAAGTGTGAAAAATGAGAATAATTAAATCTGCCTTTCAGGATATTTATGTAAATTATTTGAAGTAGTATTTGTGAAAGTCTCTAGTATATCATCCTTAATAAGAACATGGTATCCACATGGAATATGTGCTAATGTGATTCCCTGGGCCCTATTCCTCTAAATTATAGCCATAATTCTTTCCTCCCTAGGCTTTAGTGGGACTTCGGAATCCTCATCTTAGAGTTCCAGATAGTAACTGCCAAATGATTGAAGCTTTGTAACCTATTGGCCATCACTGACCTAAATCGTCGTGGGTGCAATATAAAATATTGTTTCCTTCCCTTCCCTTTTCCTTATTCTTTCCTTCCTTCATACTATCTTTCTAAAGTACATTTCACCATGTTAAGTACATACATTTTTAATTACTCGGTAATTCAATAAAATGTGTTGCTCTTTCATCATGCATTGGGATGTATGACAAATACTATGGGTACCACTATGGTTCAAGGGGAGTGGCAGAGAGCAGGTGCCTAGGAGTTGTAACCAAGCTGCTTTGACTCATACCCTATCTTCACCATTTTCTAGCCCAGTGGGAAAATTGCTTGAAATCTCTAGGCCTTAATTTGGAATGCACAGCGTACAACAAAGGGTGTACAATGTAGAATATCCATTAATGTAGAAAGTGCAGTGAAGATATTAAGAGCTCAGTCTCTAGATCTAGATTTCTGGGTTGGAATCCTGACTGCTATTTAATTGCCGTGTGAACTTTGGTATATTGTTGTGTAATCTCTCTGTGCCTCTGTTTGGTTATCTATAAAGTAGGTTACTATAAAAATTAAACAAGTTAAAACACGAATTACATTTAGCAAAATGCCTGGCACATATAAGTGCTCAATAAATGTTGTTCTTGTTGTTGTTATTATTATTATTACCTATCTTGTTTAGATTCCTTAGGAAATCCATGAAAATAACAAATACTCAGTCTATGTCAGTTATTTTATTATGTGGTATGTTCTCGCCTTCAAGAAATTGACGTATACTTAAGAACAAGTCAGTAAAGGATAAATATTGCCTGCCTACTACATACAATAAACCTCGTGGGTTTAGTGGTGAAGACTATAATTTCATGGAAATGACAGCAAAATTGAAAGAAGTGTAAATGAGAATAGATAAGAAAAATGTGTGGACATTCCATAGAAGGAAATATTATATGGTAATGAAAATGATTGAGGTGCTGGTAAATTTAACAATACGGATAACTTTCAGAAACAGAGTATTGAGTAAAAGAGGCCAGATACAAAAAAGCGTATGCTACAAGATTGTTTTACAATCTATTCCGAATAGACAAAACTACTTGATGATGTAAAGATAGTGACTGTCTTTGAAGACAGTAAGTCGTGACTGGGAAAGTGCATGAGAGGGGCTTCTTGCACACTGATTATGTTCTACTTATCTGGGTCATACTTTTAAAATTGTGTGACTCTGTGGAATATGATGAAACACACAGTTTATATGAGTGCATTTTTCTTTATATGTTTTACTTCAACAAAAAGTGCCTAAAATGAAAAAGAGGTAAAATAGAAAAGTCATTAATTACAACAAAATGTATCCAACAATAAGGTTTGGGAAATGAAATAGGTTAGGGCATTGGTTTTCAAAGCCTGAGACATGATCTAGAATATATATCTTTAACTGGCTTCTGCTGTTTCTCAAATAGTAACATAGTTGATAAGTGCTTGGGATGTAATGTAAATGCAAGAGTTTTATTTATTTTTTTTTACAACAAAGCTGGATAATCTCTTAAACTTTTACTTAAACGGTGCAAAAGCAAAATCTGAGAAATGATATTCCATCTCCTAGTGGCATTAGGACATGTTAACGCTTGCCCTTTTTTGGGGCTGGGGAAGTACAGTGAAAAGCCTTTATTTAAATTTTTTTAATGTTTATTTATTTTTTTGAGAGAGACAGAGACAGAATGCGAGTGGGCTAGGGGCAGAGAGAGAGGGAGACACAGAATCTGAAGCAGGCTCCAGGCTGTAAGCTGTCAGCACAGAGCCCGACGCGGGGCTCGAACCCACGAGCTGTGAGGTCATGACCTGAGCCGAAGTCGGACGCTCCACTGACTGAGCCACCTAGGCGCCCCGAAAAGCCTTTTAAAAATAATTCAAAATGATAGCCATCTACATTGAAATTAAACCTACTCTGAACATATCTTAAACTTAGAAAAAAAGCACGTAAGGCCTATAAAGAGAATGTTGGTCAGCTGGTAGAATATTTTAGAAGGTTGAAGAGCTGGTCAGTGATTTGTCACCTGTTTATATATCCTGTAAAAGATTTGAGAAATACATTGGGATTCTAACCTAAACGCTATTGCCTAAATAAATTATATGTATTTTCATCAACTGGGATACTTGTGCAAATTAACTACTTTGATTGGCATGTGCACAGCTTGGAACCAAACTCTGAAACAGAGTTTAGCTTATGGGATGTTTACTAAGGAGTGCTCTTGCAATCAACACCTGTAGAATTCAGGAGGGAAAGTATGATGGAGAAATAAGCTGAGTCAGGATGCAGGCTCAGTGACAACCACAGTTGATAATATTGTTACGGAACCAGGCTGGAGCGGTGGCGGAAAAACCAAGCGGCACTCGGAGATCTTGGTGGATCGGAGATTTATTTAACACCTGCGGGCTCAGAGGAGACCGTTTCTCCAAAGATCTGAGCGCCGAATGCAAGCGGGAAGGGTAATTTATAGTTGTCAGCTTCCGTATCTGTGGGGGTTTTGGGCACTCGCGGCAAACAGGGCAAGAAGAACCCAGAAGAGGGGTCTCTAAGCTAGAGACCAGAGCTTGTTTTAGTCCCGTCAGATATTTTTGGCGGAGTACTTTATTCATTTCTCCAATGGTAGGAGAAGTTCAGGAGTTAGGATTGCCCTCAGAGTTGTTTCAAGTTAGACCAATAGCCTGACCTTTGAGTTCCTCATAGATTAGTTTTGGATGCAGGCTACCTAGAGAAGGAGCAACCCCTTCACCAAGAAGGCTCTTGCAGCTGAGGTAACCCCTGAAAGGGCTGACTGCTGAAGACTGACCGCTGTCAGCACTCCCAGCTGCTGGTGGGGAACAAGTTCTCCTTTGAAGGGGAGTTTGAGCAATACATCAGTGTTCAGCATGGTCCATCTCTCGCCTGCTTGGATTGTCTTCATAAAAATTCTGGAAGCTGCTCTCTCAGGATTCTGCTAGATAGATCTTCATGGGAGAAACTTGAAAGAAGTGGGAGGCTACAGCTAGTACCACTGCAGCTAATCAGGAGGGTCGTGGGGGCAGTCGATGCTCATCATTTCTTACTTCCACCATCCATATTACATTCCACTTACTCTCCACTAGCATCTCTGCTGGTGCAAAGGGTTCTGAGCCCCTGGTCATCAGACTCTTCTCAGGCCAGGGCTGTTGCTCTCGCCCATTTACTCTTCAGCAAAGGAGTACGGAGGTAACCAGCTTAGGTGTCAAACACGTTCTTTCTCTTCCCATCGTGTAGCACATCCTGGTCTCCTCCTGATCGTCATGGTCCTCCTGGTTATCCCTGCCAGGGCCATGCCTGCTCTTCTCGCCTACTGATTCCAGATGGTGGTCACAGTTTATAATTCAGGGGGAACTCTGCTATCTTCTGTGGCAGAAGTGTTTCCCCTTTGGGGACCAAGACTTCTGAACTTACAGAGCCCAGAATTGAATATATAGGAAATGCAAACACCCAAGTGGGTTACTGGGAATGGTTTCATGGAGACCACTTGTGCTTCCAGCTCTTGGTTCCTAGACCTGTGTATTCTTCCTTTGGGGGGCACAGCAACATATAAAATGTTATTGATTCAATGGATATACCATAGTCTAGAGGATTGTGTTTCATCCTCAGGAAGTGTTGCTTTCAAGCTCACACTTCAGTTCTGATGTTTTACCAGTTTCCAGGTGGTGCTGTATATTACATGACCAGTTCATCCCATGGTCACAAGCTTGGGTTTGTACCTGCTTTGCTGTAAACTGGGTTCTCTGCTCATTCGTTATGTTATGTGGGTTCCAGAACATAACATCTCTTCAATCTTTACATAGTGGGACTGGCTGAGGCCAGGTAGGCAGAAAAGGCAAACCCTGTTAAAAGATATGTCTATTCATACCAAAAATGA
Organism: Panthera tigris; assembly: GCF_018350195.1. Lineage (NCBI taxonomy): Eukaryota > Metazoa > Chordata > Mammalia > Carnivora > Felidae > Panthera > Panthera tigris. The sequence continues at coordinate 46,392,943 of NC_056672.1, forward strand.
ATTACTTTGTCCTTCCAAATTATTTTCTATGAAGATGAAAAGAGTAATTATTTCAGAATACATGATGTTGCTAAAGGAAGAGAATGATGTGGGAGGGAGGTAGCTGGATTGGAGCATTGTAGATGCTCTGAGCTACAGGAGGAAAAGGAAAGAGAGATGTGAAAGAGGAGATATAAAGTAGGTAGAAACTAGAAGCTAACTTCCCTTATTTCACAATTTTATGTAGAGCTAACCATATTTTTAATCATATATATATATATATATATATATATATATATATGGAGAGAGAGAGAGAGAGAGAGCCTTTTAAGGCAGTTATGTAACTGGATTTCTCCTGTCCTAAATATAGTTGCTTGGTTTCAATGACAAAAGAGGTTATTACATTTTGATGATAGCTCAGCCACTATGCATTTAAATAGATCAATAACCCAGGAGGATTCAAGAGTTCAAGGGCTTAGGAAAGAAACTTCCCTCCCTTGGTTGTCTTTCAAAATCATCCCAGACCACAAATACCCATATTATGAAAAGGGTCTGGAAGAAAAAGTTGTATAGCTGTCCATAATCACCGATTGAGGGTAATTCAGGTATTTGCTATTAATTAGTGATTTCTTCATCTCTGTGCGCTTTGAAATATTTAGGATTTTAAATTACTAATATGCAAACTTTTCGTTATTTACTTAGAAGGAATGACTACTGAAAATTGCTTGTCTGAGACCTGGGGACTTCTCAAGATTGTTGAACACTACAGCACTTAAATTATTAGAGCTGGATGAATACAAAGGGCTTTTGCTAAAGAAAAAAACCACAACAACTCTGAGCAGTAGGTCATGAAACAACAATAAACAATATGGCACGAGGTGCTACTGTTGTCATTTGGACTGGAAAAAGGCGGGAAATGGGAAAAAAAGGAAGAAGATAGAAACAGAGATGAAGGTAGATCCAGTGAGTGGTCAGCACTTCAAAGAGAAAATAAAACACCTGGCTGAAAATTTGTACCTTGTGACATATATACTTGCAAACCCTCAACTTAAACTTATTTCTTAAGTTTTATACATTTATATGAAATAGATTTATGGTATTTTAAGTCAATCAGAGCTTATTTTTGTCAATTCAGTAATTATGTAGAGCCCTTTAACAATTGTATAATATTCAATATGATATAGATAGAATCTTGGTTACAAGTTTACTCTGTTTTTAAAGTTTACTTATTTATTTTGAGAGGGAGAGAGAGAGAGAGAGAATGCATGCATGTGGGGGAGGAGTAGAGAGAGAGAGAGAGGGAGAGAGAGAATCCCAAACAAGCTACACATTGACGAACTCAAGAACCCTGAGATCTTGACCTGAGCTGACATCAAGAGTTGGACTCTTAACCCACTGAGCCAGCCAGGTGCCCTGTTAGGATTTTACTCCTTGATCATCTAAAATGAAAGTGCACTGCAAAGGAAATGTCATTCTAGCAAGAGAAATTCCATTCTTATCTGTTAGTCCATAAGTTATCACGATGACAATTAGCATAATGTGCTCAAATGTCATTCATAGAACCTTTAAGTAGATTTAAATTCTTTTATCCCTGTAGAAAATATGGAGAGTTTGGAGTTAACTCCAAAAGCAATAAATTAGCTGTAAATTCATATCTATTAAAGGTCCAATGCATTCCAGTTATGTATTTTTTTCTTTCATCAACCCAATGTTTCTTAATCATATAATACGGGATATGATATTTACTTTAATACAAAACCACTTAGGCATTACAACCCTGTACATTAGCCACTTCCTCCTTAACTCTGTTACTTCCTCTGCTTAGTAAAGCATTTAAATGGCAGATATGGCCATCAAACACTAATTCCTTTTCTTAGTACTGGGTTCACTAAGTGAAACCAATATTGAGTGAAGAAATGGCTCAACATTTAATTACTAGAAATTGCTATCAATTACTAAACATTACTACAAATTACCTGCCAAATGGACAAGTGCTGTTTCTGGCAATAACAATCTCAATGAGTAATTTTACTTAATTTATTTCTTAGACTACCCTTTGGGCACAATTGGCTCCTCTTTGGGCAGCCTCAGCAGAAAGCTAAGTGGCCAAATGAACTTGGAGGCTCATATCCTGCTTCCAGTTTGGAGGAGCATAATTGAGGAAAAGGGGTGCATCCTGTAGAAATAGTTTTTGGGTTCTTCTCTCCAAGAAAACTATTGCTTTGGTTGAAATATAAAATGATAGGTATCTCTTTTCTAAATCTTTCATGGCTTTAATAAGCATAGTGCATTGTTCAATAAAGGCAGCCTGGCATAGTGGAAGAAGTTGGAAATTAGGAGCCATGCTTGTAGTCATAATTCTTTCATGACAAAGTACTGCACATAAGGAAGTGTAAGGTACTTCCCTTCTCTGAACTCTAGTTCCTCCATCTGTACAAGGAAGAGTATATTATTCACTCTTTTAATAACATCTTTAGTGGCTCTTTATTATCCTGTGTTAACTTCATTCTCAGGGAGGAACTTACCATGTGGTTCACGTAGGTTTTCATACAAGCAAGAACCCCAGCCTAAAAGTTCCCCCCGGTTCCCTGGGATTTAATTGCAGTGATCTCTTTTGCATCATTTGCCCTTCCCCAAATAGATCGCTGTACTTACAGAGATGGAGCTTGCTGATGAGTTTGCACTGGATCATGTAACAGACCTTTAATCAAATGAGAAGGGGTGGGATTGTTAACTTCACCTGAAACCTGGGCTGAGAATAGAAAACCTGTAGGTCCCTTGGGAAAATAGGAGCTCTGCTATGAGATAAATGTGGACTGAATACTGGGCACACTAAGTAATAGATGTACATTGCAAGACAGTTGGTGGATTTTCATTATTTCATTCTCTCATTCTTTTAAAGAAGTGTAATACAAAAATGGTCAAGGCTGACGTGCTCCCTGTCTTCATTCAGCTTACAGTAAATGGATAAGAGATACATTAAAATGAAAAATTATACAGCTATGTAATTATATCTGAGACTCTGTCCATATCTCCCATTCTATGACATTCAGCATGGCGTTCTTTTCACCACTTAACAACTCCCATCTCAGTTGCCTCCAGCATTATTTCTAATTTCTCATAGATCATTGGCCTGTGGGCTATGCTAATTTGTACTACTGTTTTCAAATTCTGGGTGGAGTCATTTGCCCTGAAGCTGCCCTTTATTATACATGATCCAGAATACTCAGAGAAAATGATTTCAATTCCCAAAGCTTTCAGCCTGGCACCATTTGGAACAATACAGGAGCCAAATAATTTTAAGTATCTTAGTAACTAAACAAGTAAATTCTTTCTTATTCTCAGAAGTTGACATTTGTTTACATTAGCTATTTTCTGAAATTACTAACAGAGCTTGTTGACTTTCTTTGGGAAAAGGTGAACTGTACAGATTGCCTTTTTTTTTCCCCTAGGAAGGACTTGGAGTCCTTTTTTAAGCATTAGCTTTGGAGTTTTTCACCCAGTGTCTTTGGTACAGTGAAGCGTTGCTAATTATTTTTATAATTTTGTAATGTTTGTAATTTGTGAATTTTCATGAAGGAAAATGTTTATGTGATGAGTAATCTTGCTCTTAACCGTTTCTAACAAGATGACTAGATTATAATCTTTACTTTTTAATCAATACAAATCACCAGGCAGATTAGAATTTCTAGAAGTGGGCTGCAAAAGATTTTATAAAACAGCATCATCTTCCTGGTCAGAGTAAGATCAGGAGGATAAACATGATTATACAGTAGAATTTGGGTACCAGTATTTCCAACTTTTGATGAGGCAGTGGGAGCTTAGCAAAAGATGGAACAAAATGATAATTTGGCTGCTACAGAAAAACCTTTTAGTTGTGGCATATAAGAATTGGCAGATGTATTTGGAACTGAGCTAATGGAAATAATAAAAATTATCCAAACTTTATGAAAATCCTTCAAAGGAGAGATGTTTAATCCAAGGCTGGCATGGATTCTTTCTGTAGTAAGAGGATTCATAGTAGGCACACTTGCACCTTTTTGAAGATTTGCAGTACAGATATCTTCTGGTCAGACGGATTTCAAAAGGCATCCTTATTTTGATTAGACAAAGCACTTGAAGAATGTAAGCTCCACTCACTGTCTTCAGTTCAGTGAGTAAAATTTTGGTGGGTGGATTTTGGATCTTGGTTTCAATACTTAATTATTACCTTTAGTGATCTTGGACGAATTCGTCTCACCAGCCTCACTTTTTTTTAATCTGTAAAATGAATATAGCTCTACTTATTTCATAAATTGTACCCATTGATGAGAGAGAACATAGGCAAATTATTTAGCACATGGCTGCCACAATCTAGACCAAGCACTTAATGAATATTAACTCTAATTTTATTGTGTTGTTATTAATAATAATAGTAGTGTTACTACTTCATCTTAGTCTCTCAGATCCTATATCAAATGTGTTTTGCCTTGGTGTTGTCCCATCACCAACTTTATGATTGGATATCTTATTAGTTCTTACTGAGAAAGTAGGAGGATTAAAGTGAGGCCAAAGCTGTAGCTAATACAGAAAAAAAAAAACAAATAACCAGCAAGGACGCATATGAGTTAGGATAAAAGACTTTGGGTCATCTCTGTTTAACGTCTACAAAGTGGTATTGGTTTTAGCTTAATCCATCATGGTCAGAGTGGCCTTGTCTTATACTGGTATTCTGTGACATTGTTTATGTTCAACGGAAAGCCAGAGCCTTGCAGTGAGTTCCAGGCCAGCTCCTGTCCACACAGAGGCCTGTCTGTAGTACCAAACCTGCCTTGGGGTGAGAGAGGTTGCTTTTCTTTTTTCTCACTGTTTTGAACACATTTTTAAGAAACATTGAAAATTAAAATCACATCCAAGCTGTGACCAGAATAGTAAAGGATTTAAAAACTGTATGTTATGAACAATATCTTAAAGAATTGAGACTATTTACCCCTGAGATTTGAGGGTTTTAGTCACAGAAAAATGGGATGGTTGAGTGTGACTGACAGCTATCTCAAAAAAAGGGTTAGTCACATATATGAGGTATGTCCAGGGCCACTATTAAGATAGATAGACGTTTCTCAAAATAAGAAAGCCCCTATTTATTTTCAAACTGTTTGACTTATAAAGCAGTGGAATGAGTGGTTATTTTCCATGGCGGGCTTTGCTGTCATTAGACATGTCCATCTACGGTCTAGATAAACTGCCAGGCCATTGTGATAAAACAGCCCCACGTCAATAACTGGACTGGATGGCACTATGTGTCTTAAATTCTCTGTCTCCAGGAATAAGTAAGGTGAAATACAGAGATCAGCTCCTGGACAAAAGAAGTCCAAACTCACTTTTTTTTTTTTTTCTATTCCTTTACAACAAAAAATTGTCCACTTCTCTCAACTTCTGATCTTCTCAGTTCTCCATCTGCCTTTCTCTGAGTAGACATATATGATGAATTGTATTCAGGGGGGTTTAAATCTTCTGGAACAACAAATGCACTGACATTTCCTCTTCCAATGATGACACTGCAAACCCATGCTTGTCCAAGTTCCACTTACTTACTGAAGGGCAAGCCGGAAACAGTCCAAGGAATTAAAACTGCCATAACCATTTGGTTAAGCTGTCAATAAGCTTTCCAAGAACTTTGTGGTTGGTTCAACTGGGAAATATAGCATTTTCTCTGCTCTGCCCTTTGAGTGTCTGGAAATAGGTGCCCTTATGACTCATTTCTTTATCATCCATTATAAGACTTCCGAGATGTCAGCAAATAGCAGTGAGGAGCTTAAAGGGAAAATTTGAAAGTCATCTTCTCAACAGATAATATTAAATAACTGTGGGATTTAAATATCTCTCTTTCTTAACTCTAAGCCTTAAAATAAACATTAGTTCAAGTATTTAGAGGATGCTACTGAGTTCTGTTGTCAAAAGTCTATCCCTAGTGTTGAACAAGGATTTGACTCCGGAAGAGCTGGTTAATGGAGGACGTCATGAATCTGACCTTCTTTATATCGTACTATTTGCTTTGGCCACCATAGAAGTTTCCATTTGCATTTAACTGCTTTCTTTCCTATTCTATTCATATTTGTGTTTCTTCCATGTCTGTGTGTGAGACCACTGAGATAAGAATTGACATTTATGAGGTATCGTGTTCTATTATTAAATGACACCCATAATGATTCTTTGAGTTCTCTTTGTCATCAACCATACCCCCGAGAGAGCATTGAGCATGACCGGTTATATACACAAGTGACGCTCATAAATCCCTCTATCTGAAAGGAGTCCCTTTCGTATTGATGCCACTTTCCCTATTGTACCTTGCGCAATGCTCAGCAAATAGTAGGTGCTTTAGAAGTGCTACTTACATACATTGGGGATTTTCTGCATAAAGAATGTTTGCACTCTTCTGTTTTTATTTGCAGTTATTTGTGAGTTTGTAAAATGTACTTGAATAGCTACATGCAGTTTTCCTTAGACCTCTCTAATTTTTGCTTTTTCTTAATCTGAAATTTAAAAATACTGCATTAATAATGATGCCATGACTATTCTTCTAATAATAAAATCCAAATGCCTCATGCTATCTGGGGAAGTAAAATGCTTGCTGGTCTGTAAAGCAGCAGACTGGGAATCATTACTGGGGAACATCAAGAAACCTAAAATCAAACTGCTTAATTTTCACCAGCCATAAAATTAAATGACAATATTTTCTGTATTCCTCAGGGCCGATAAGAAGGGCAACTAACCAAATAATAAAGCACTTGGCACTTGCTGTTTAAATGTGAAATTCCCCAAATCAAGCTCATCGTGATTATCCAAGCAGGCAGCTGTGGAGTAATTATTAAGAGTGAGGACTTGGGGTTAGACCACCAGGGTTTAGATGGCATGTGACCGCAGACTTCTCTCTCTGCCTCCACTTCCGCGGATGTATAATGTGGACAATTTTACCAATTGCACAGAGTCTCTGTGGGGATTAAATGATAATCACATTGTGAAGTACGTAGAACAACACCCAGTACATGATAGATGTTCAGTTAACGTTAGTGACAATATATAAGAAAATATTTAAAATTAAAAAAAAAAAACACTTTTAACCATACAACTAAAATCAACCACTCTTTAGAATGGCCACAGAAATATGGCAATAAAATCACAGGACTGAGCTGGGAATTCAATTCTCTCTGAAGACGCCTAGAAACATCATATATCATGCTCAAAACTAACATATCTATTAGAGAAGTTGTGACTACCATAATTAGATCCCTAGTGTCTATTCTTGCAGGAGAAAAAAATAGATTTGGCTTATCCAGAAAACATTACTCAGCATGGAAACTGTGAAGGGAAAGGAAGAGAGACCAACTGTGGTAAGTGGAAGTAAGTATATTGCGACTTTGACAAGAGAGAGCATAAACAGTGGCCAAAGACAGCATTGGGTAGAGAGAAGTTATTCTGGGCTCTAGGAAGACTCGAACTCTGACCCAGGAGGACACGTATCAATTAGAAGTGAAATAAATGCATGTGCTTTAGAACAAAACTTGAAAAGATCAAATTCAAGCGCCTAAGGAAATTACATTTTACAACAACCGAAGCTGAGATTTATCCTCTTTTCTCCTTCAGCCTGACAACAGGAAGCAAGATTTAGAAGAACATCTTACTCGTATATCCTCTCCCCGAGTCGATTATATTGAACCTTGATAAGGGAAAGAGGTGAGAAGTTCGATACTAACACTGAACAACTGTAGAGAATAGCAGAGAAGGAAAAGGAGAAAGACAGAAAGAAATATGTGTTTTGGAAGTAAGGAGAGAGGGACAAGGAAAGAGGTAGAAGGGAAGGAGATATAAGAATGAAGGGAATGAAATAGGAGATTTAAAAACAAAATCTCTCTTAGTAGCACGGAGGATGAGTCTGACGATGAGGGGGAGAGTGGCAGAGGGAACATGAAAAAAAGAACTTAAGCCTGTGCAATGTTCCACCTGTGCAATTCTACACAATTGATCTGTCAGATTTAAAAAGCTAAGGAAAGTGTGTGTGAGGGATTCACCAGGGGGTATGTGTCTGAGTCACTGGTGATTCACAGCCTCAGTGGGATATTAGGGAACTGATATCCCTTAGGAGGCCTCATCTCTTAGATTAGACATAAAGAAGCATGGTCATTAAAAGTCCCATGGTATTTAGGTTAACACAAGAAGTTAAGTTTCTCCTTTGAGCAGATTCCAACAAAGAAATTATGTCTATGTCCTGCATGAAGTGTGTGCGTGTGTGTGTGTGTGTGTGTGTGTGTGTGTGTGTGTATGTTAAATAAGCTTTGTGCTGAAGCTGTGTAAAAGTATCTCTTTGTGTTTTCCTTCTTGACTGGCCAGGGTTGTTTCTTGTTTTTTGTTTTAATATTTATTTATTTTTGGGAGAAAGAGACAGAGCACGAGCAGGGGAGGGGGCAGAGAGATAGGGAGACACAGAATATGAAGCAGGCTCCAGGCTCTGAACTGGCAGCACAGAGCCCCACACGGGGCTCAAACCCATGAACCGTGATATCATGACCTAAGCTGAAGTCAGATGCTTAACTGACTGAGCCACCCAGGCACCCCTGATGTTTTATTATTGATAAAGGCAAAAATTTGCAACTAAAGTTGCACTTGTAAAGAATAATCTTCAAAAACTCTTTTTGTAAAACAAAAACAAAAACAACACCAAAATTTCTTTTGTGATATTTGACTCTGGTCCCTTCAGAAAGCAACTAAAACAAGAGTGACTATTGCCCTCTTCAAGGCTGTTTTAAGAAATTAGAGAGGCTTGCTTTTTCACTAGGTAAAAATAATTTTCAATAGAATCTGATTCTAGAATTTTAAAATGATAGAAAATTTAGATCATTTGTTCATACTAGAAAGTAGGTGAGCTGTCGTTGATATTCTGTAGATTTTCTTAAATTGATTTCTAATTACTCACCAAGCTCTTCCAAACAGAAACACATTCATTCGTTTATTCACAATTCAATATATAGTGCACTGTGTTAGGTCTTCAAGCTGAAGAAAAAGAACATTGAGGAGCAACCTCTGCTCTCTACAAGTGCAGAGTATCACAGATATTTATAGGAGTAACTGCTATACTTTTATTTTTAGTAATAGTATAGAAACTTCAGAAAAAGGACCTATGCATAAAGTAATATATTTTCAACTGTGTGGCAGGATGCGATGGAATTCCTGGGGCGCCTGAGTGGCTCAGTTGATTAAAAGTTGACTTCAGCTCAGGTCATGATCTCGCGGTTCATGAGTTTGAGTTCTGCATCAGTCTCTGTGCTGATGGCTCAGAACCTGGAGCCTGCTTCAGATTCTGTGTCTCCATCTCTCTCTGTCCCTCCCCTGCTCACTCTCTCTTTCTCTCAAAAATAAATAAAACATTAAAAAATTTAAGAAAAAGAATGCAACAGAATTCCTTAAAGAATACAAGTAACAAGAAATAATATGCAGAGTTAAGAGATGCTGGAGTCAGTTTCATCTTTGGAGATATCAATAACCAGTGGGGTCCTGATTTTTATTGGCTCACATGCTGATCACAGGGGGGAAAATGTCTGGAGCTGCAGCAAGTCCAAATAAGTACTCATAATGGAAAATTAATGATAGTTAAAATAATAGTTATAAAAACTTTGAGAAGGAGATAAAGTGCTTTTTTGAGGGCAATTTGTAGCCTTAAAATGAAAGAAAGGCTAAGAATTAATGAGTCTATTGAACTTAAGATATTTAAAAAATGATTAAGAATAAAGACAAAGAAAGTATGAGAAATGAAACAATAAAAGTAAGAGCCAAAATTAGTGGAGACAATATATTTGGCTTTTATCAAAGGTAAAAGTGATTCTTTTTGCAAAGACTAATAAAAACCATAATCCTTGGGCAAGACCTATAAAGTGTAAAAGAAAGAGGAAGCCCAAATGAATGATATTAGGAATTAAAAAGAAGATGAAACTAAATATTCAGCAAATATTAAAATATATAAGATTAGTACAGCTGACTTTGTGCCAATAAATTTGAAAACTTAAGTGAAACAGACACATTTCCGGAAAAGTATAAACTCCACAAATGGACTCAACTTTTACAGCTATGCTATATATGTATTATTAGAGCACATAGATGATTATATATTAGATTCTTTCAATTCTCATTTAATTTTAGTCCTATGGTAAGTATATTTTTCTAATGAATTTCTAAATCATCAGATTGTGTGTTGATATCTTTTTTTAAAATTTTTTCTGTTGTCTGAAGCTTACTCTGTGGTAAAGTACTCAGGGAGTTTCATAGGAACAGTATTCCTATGCAATTTCCGTGCAATTCCTATGTGCGATTCCTATGTGCAATTTCAGTTTTTTTGAGATAAAATTCAGTTACCGTAAAATTCATTAGTTAGGCCATTTTAAGCCTATGGCCCAGTGATTTTTTTGTAAATTCACAAAGTTGTATAATCATCTCCTCTAATTATGGAATATTTTTATTGTCTCCAAAATAAAACTGATATTTATTAAGCAGTCACTTCTCTTTCCCACTAGCCCCTGTTACCCATCTCTATGAATTTGATTAATCTGCACATTTCATATAAATGGAATCATTCAATATGTGGACGTTTATGTCTGGCTTCTTTCATTAAGTAGACTGTTTCAAGGTGTAGCATATATCAGTACTTCTTTCCTTTTTATGGCTGAATCATCTTCCATTACTTGTATACACCATGTTTTATATAGTCATTTATTCAGTTGATAAACATTTGGGTCATCTCTACTTTGGGATATTTAAAATAATGCTGTTATCAATATTTTTTGTACACGTCTTTGTTTTAACTCCTGTTTTCGCTTCTCTTAGGTATATACCTAGGAGTGGAATGGTGGATCATATATTCTATGTTAAATTTTGAATGATTTCCAAAATGTTTTCCATAGCAATAGTAGTATTTTCCATTCCTACTAACAATGCATGAGGGTTTCAGTTTCTCCACATTCTCGTCATCACTTACTTTCTTTCTTTTTTATTATTATAGCATTCTAGTGGGTGTGAAGTGATGTCTTACTGTGGTTTTAATTTCTTTTCCCTGATTGCTGATGGTGTTGAAATTCTTTTCTTATTCTTAATGACCATTTGTATACCTTCTTTGAAAAAATGTCTAGATTTTTTGTCCATTTTAAAATCTGGTTGTTTTCCTTTTTTTCTTATTGAATTGTAAGAATTCTTACCCCCATTCTGAGGGTTGAGTTTCATCATCTTGATAGTGTCCTTTGATGCATGAAAGTTTTTGGTTTCATTAAAGTCCAATATTCTGTTTTTTAATTTAGTTCTTTGTGTCCTTAGTGTCATATCTAAGAATACATTACCAAATCCAAAGTCATGAATATTTACCCTGTGTTTTTTTCTGAGAGTTTTGTAATTTTAGCTCTTACATTGAGTTTATTTTTGCATAAGGTGTAAGGTAGGTATCCAGATTTATTCTACTGCATGTGGAATTATTTGTTGAAAATTTCCCAGAATTATTTGTTGAAAATTTTATTCTTTCTAAATGGAATAGTCTTGGCACCTTTATCAAAAATTAGTGAACCATAGATGCCGATTTTGAGTTTTATTCCATCGACCTATATTTCTCTCTTTATGCTAATAGCACACTTTTGATCACTGTTGATGTATAGTAAGTTCTGAATTTATAAAATGTGAATATTCCAGCTTGGTTCTTTTTCAAGAGTATTTTGCTATTATGTGTCTATTGCAGTTCTGTATGATTTGAGGATCAGCTTGTTCATTTCAGCAAAAGAGGCTATTGCAATTTTGATGTCAATGCATTGAATTGGTCTATTAGTTTGCAGAGAAAGCTATCTTAACAATATTAACAATATTAAGTGTTCCAATCCACAACCACATGTAATGCCTTTCTATTTATTTACACATTTTAAAATGTATTTCAATGATTTTTTGTGGTTCTCAGTCTACAAATCTTGCAACTTCTTGATTAAATATATTCCTAAGCATTTTACTATCTCTAATGACATTGTGTGTGTATGTATACATATATATGTATATGTGTGTGTGTGTGTGTGTGTGTGTGTGTGTAACCATTGGCTTCACGAATGTGTTAGAAAGTTTTTGATTCTCTTCTACTTATTGAAAGAAGTTGAGAAATATTGGTATTAATTCTTTACACATTTGGTAGATTTCACCATTGAAAGAAAGCACCTTTCATGGGCTTTTCTTTTTTGGAAGATTTTTGATTATTGATTTAATCTCTTCACTATTTACCAGGTCTGTTCAGATTTTCTATATCTTATTAAGTCAGTTTTGATAGTTTGTGTGTTTCTACAAATTTTGCCCATTTTATTTAGGTAGTCTAATTTGCTCAGATACTAATTCATAGTATTCTCTTATAATCTATTTTATTTCTGTACAGTTGGTAGTAATAGCCTATTTATTCTGATAAAAGAATCAACTTTTAGTTTTATTTTATTATGTTTTTTTCTTCTTTCTTTCATTTATCTCTGCTCTAATTTTTATTGTTTCCTTCTTTCTGCTTGTGTTGGGTTTAGTTGGCTCTTTTTTTTTTAATTTTAGAAAGTGAGAGAGAGAGCACAGAGGAGAGGGATAGAGGGAAGGAAAGAGAGAGAGAAAGAGAGAGAGAGAGAGAGAGAGAGAGAGAGAGAGAGAGAGAATCTTAACTAGGTTCCTTGCTCAGGGTGTAGCCCAAGGCAGGACTCAATCCCAAGACCTGCAGAAGTGAAGCATTGGATGCTCAATTGACTGAACCACCCAAGTGTCCCTAGTTTGCTTTTTTTTATTCAGTTAAGATAGAAGTTTAAGTTAATGATTTCTGACCTTTTTTTATTTTAATTTGTGTTTTCAGATATAGACAGATTTCCCCTGTGTACTGCTTTCACTCCATATTATAAGTTTGATATGTTGAGTTTTCATTTTAATTCATCTCAAAGTATTTTATGATTTTCATTTTGATATCCTCCTTGCCCCATTGGTTGTTTGTGAATGAGTTGTTTAATTTCCACATATTTGTAAGTTTCCAAAATTTCCTTCTGTTATGGATTACTGTAATCTAATTTGTTATTAAAGAAGGTACTTTGTATGATTTCATATTTGTTAAATTTATTGGAACTTGTTTTGTGGACTAACTTATGGTCCATCCTGGAGAATATTCTATGTGCAGTTAAGAAGAATGTGTATTATACTGTTGAGTGTTCTACAGATGTGTGTTAGGTCTAATTGTTTTGTAGCTGTCACATCCAAATTCCCTTTTTTATCTTTTGTCTAGTTGTTTTGTCCTATAACTCTTAATATTGAACTGTCTACATCCCCCTTCAACTCTGTCAATTTTTGCTTCATATATTTTGAAGCTCTGTTATTACATGTGTGTTTATAATTATTGTATATTCTTGATAGATTGGTACTTTTGTCATAATACAATATCCTTCGTTGTCTCCTGTAACATTTTATTTTAGTTTTTCTTTAAATTCTAGTTAACGTATAATGTAATACTGGTTTCAGGAGTAGAATTTAGTGATTCATCCCTTACATGTAACACTCAGAGCTCATAACAGCAAGTGCCCTTCTTAATACCCATTACCCATTAAGCTGATCCCCACCCATCTCCTCTCCTCTCAGTTTATTCTGTAACACTTTTTTACTTAAAGTCTAGATCGATTTAAAGTTTCATATACGGATAGCTACTCCAGCTTAGTATAGCCACTACAGCACACTTTTGGTTATTTGCATGAAATGTGTTTTTTTATCCTTTAACATTCAACAGATTTGTCACTGAATTTGAAGTGAGTCTCTTATAGGCAGCATATAGTTGGGTTTTTTAAAATTCTTTGTATTAATCTTTACCTTTTAATTATAGAGTCAACCTATTTAAATTTAGTATAATTTCTGGTAAGGAAGAACTTTTGCAATTTTGCTCTTTGCTTTCTATATTCTCATATTTTTTTTGTCCCACAATTCCTCATTTACTTCCTTCTTTTGTGTTAGATAATTATTTTCTAGCTGGCATTTTGATTCTTTTTCTTATCTTGTACTAAATGATTGTTAGTTAATTTCTTAGTGATTTCTGTGGAGATTACAAATATCTTCTAACGGATAGCAATGTTATTTGAATTAGTAACATCTTACTCCAATAGTGTACATTAATTCTGTTCCTATCCAGCCACCCCTTTTTATGTTGTTATGTCACAGATTACATCTTTATATTTTTTCTGCCCATCGATATAGACTTATGAATATTGTTTAATTTAATTTTATAAATCATGAAGGAAGAAAGGTTGGTTAAAAACCAAAATAACATTAATGTTAACATTTTAGATTTACCCATGTAATTACCTTTACTGATGTTCTTATTTCTTTGTGTGGAGTCAAGATACTGCCTAGTGTACTTTTATTTCAGCCTGAACAGCTCCTTTTACCATTTCTTCTTGGGCATCTCTACATATCTAATAACTAACTTTCAGTTTCTGTTTATGTGGAAATATCTTACGTTCCTCTTCATTCTTGAAGTATAATTTTGTCAGATATATAATTCTTGGTTGACAGTCTTTCCCCCCAACACTTTGAATATGCTTTCTCATAGTCCTCTAGCCTTTGTAGTTTTAATGAGAAATCAGCTGTTAATATTATAGAAGATTGGTGCTATTTTCAAGATTCTCCCTTGTGTTTGCTTTCAACAGTTTATCAGACTGTGTCTTAATGTTGATCTCTGAGTTTATCCCACTTGAAAGTCATTGATATGCATATTCATGCCTTTCATTATATTTGGGATGTTTGATCATTATTTCTTCAAATATTCTTTCTGTTCCTTTCTCTCTCCTCTTTCAGGAACTCACATTATGAGTGTGTTGACTTATTTGATGGTATCCCACAGTTCATCGTTTTACATTATTCTATTTCCTTTCTGTTCCTCTGATTTCCTAATTTCATTTGATTTATCTTCAAGTTAGCTGGCATTTTCTTATGCCTTCTCAAATATGCTGTGGAACCCATCTAAGGAATGTTTTATTATTGTTGTTATACTCCTTAATTCCAGAATTTTTATTTGGTTCCTTTTTATAATTTTTATCTCTTCATTGATATTCTTTTTTGGTGAGACAATGTTTTCATTATTTCCTTTAGTTTTTTGTCCATATTTTTCTTGAGCATTGTGAATATATCTAAAATTGTTGACTTAGAATCTTTGTCTAGTAAGGTCAATGTCTGGGCTTCTTCAGGGAGAATTTCTGTTAATTTTTTTCCTGTGAATGGGTCATACATTCTTGTTCCTTTCCATGTCTCATACTTTTATATTGAAATTTGGACATTCTGAATATTTTAATGTATACCTTTCAGTATTAGATTCTTCTCCTCCCCAGGGAATTTGTTTTGCTTGTTGTAGTTTTTCATTTATTGTTTAGTGACTTCTCCACATTAATTTTGTAAAGTCTATATTCTTTGTTGTGTGTGGCCCTGAAGTCTCTATTTTGTTATTATAGTATTTAACTTATAATTTGACAGTGCTTTTCAGTAAAAACCTAGGAAGAAAGAAAAAATCAAATTTTTGCAAAAATATTTGCAGTTGTGCTCTGATTTTGTGTTGGGGCACCTTCCACACTTAGGCAGTTAGTTTTCAACTTTGCCTCATGCTTCATTTCTGCTTTTGCAGAGCCTGAAAGTCAGGCAGGGAAAAGAACCTGGGGTCTTCATGGCCCTTTTCTGAGTATGTGGCCAATACTGGGCAAATTGTGGTCTTCTAGATTCCAAAGAATATGTGGGAGCTTTCCAAAGCCCTTAGTTCCAAAAGTATATCATTCCCTAGCTTTTAGATTAGTCTATTATTCGCCCCAACTATTATCTCCTGCCCCAAGTGGGCACACGGCTAATGCATTTGACTTTAAATATTTTTGACAAATACACTCCCAAGTAGCCACTTCAGTTCTCAGAGAATTCAGAGTTAAATGAAATAAAGGCAAAGCCTTTGAGCTGACCCTTGAGGTAAAAACAAGACATTTCAAAACAAAGAGTCAAAATTCTTTGAGGGTAAGTTTTATTTATAAGGTTTATTCTGCTCCCTCTAGTACTAGGAAACTATGATCTCTACTGAGAATGGTGGCTGCTGTCTTCAAGGCTGCTGCACAGCTGGGGAGAGGGTGTTGGGGCCAGTGTAAATTAAAACTCCACTAATCTTTTTTCTGAGACTCAGCTGTTTCCTTTTTTTGTTGATTAAATATTTGCCTGGTTGCTGGAAACCCTTGATTAGTTTCCAGAGTTCCAATAAAGATGCTTCTGACAATCCTAACCAATTTATTTACTTCTTTTGAGGAAGGACAGGTCTTTGGAGTTCCCTGCCCAGTCATTTTCACTGATGTCACCTCAATTTTTTTTTTCTAATTGTTCGAGAAAGTTACTTGAATTATAGTTGAGCCGGTATTTATTCTGTTCTGTCGTTTTGCTCTTTGTCCTCAGAGACTGCCATGACCCATTTTGGATTTTCTGTTTTACTGTTTTAAGCAGCTATCACTTATCTCAGATCCTTTCCTTTCCTTTTTCGTAATTATTTTTATTTTTAAGATTTTTTTCCACTTTCTATTTCTCTTACAGCTGTAATGTGTTGTATTTGTTCTTGCTTTCCCTCCAGTTTGGTTTTCATATGTGAAATGTTTCTTTGTTTTCTGTCATCTCATTTTAGAATTTTTATAATCCTGATTTATTATCTTTCATGTTTTGTACCATTTTCTTAATGTCCTTTTGCTATTCTGCAATGAGCTCTGAATGTTTACGTTTGAGAGGCTGCTCCAAACTCTTCACATCTTCTCACAAACCCCTGCACTTACCCAATTTTAAAGTTGGTAAACTTCCCAGTTTTACTTGCTGCATGTGAGTGATCTGTTGTGATTTTAATAAATACATGTTGGCTATGTGTATTTCTGTTGTTCTCAGATCTATCAGATTCCCTATAGCTTTCTTTGTTTTCTCCCCCAAAGACACTGATTTGAGGTAGGACTTCTGTCTGTTGTTGTTGCTTTTTTTCCCATTCACTATATCTTGGAATCCGTGCGGATACCTTACTACCTGATTTCACTGTAAAGGTTGTTCGTGGGATTCTGGCTTTCCTATTTAGTTGCTGGGTCTATACTTATCTATCGATGCAGGGATATTTAAAAACTGCGACAGGGCTGCATCAGTTTCCCAGTTTCCCTTTTTATTCTTGAGCCTTATGTTTACCCTTATACTTTAAGGAACTCATCTTCACTGTTATTGATAAACTAAAAAATAGGAAAGTTGTTGACATGTTCATTAATGTGGATATAATTATTTTCATACCATTAACACCAAGGTTTATATGCAATACTTATTTCTGTGTTCTGTGACAAATCAAATACTTGTTATTTATTTTTCCTTATGTATTGAAACTAGCTTCCTCAAGGGGGAGGAAAACTTTAAAATATTTTGAGGATTAGAGTTTTCTATGTGTTGATTCTGATTATTACACTAAGGCTTTTAAAATATGAGAATAAAATTCCTTGCTTTAAGTAGTAGCTTCCTATACAGAGTTGTGAATGGTGACATATTTTTAAATTACTAGATATTCATACATATTAATATGCACCTGCACAAAAAATTTTAGGGTTCAAAAGGAATCTTTTTAAAAGTTCACTTTCTTAGAGAGAATGTTATGGCTTGACTGTCTAGTTTTTCTGCTACCTCCTTGAACTTCTCCCTTTAGTTATATAACCCATTTTATGGAAGAGCTCCTCTAGACTCAGGAAAGTTAGTAAGCATTGACAGAAAAAATTGCATGGTTTCCACTTCACTAAACTCAGAGATGAAAGTTAAATATTGTTTTTGTGTTCTAGTCATGTATAAACTTACTATCACGGAAC
Organism: Panthera tigris; assembly: GCF_018350195.1. Lineage (NCBI taxonomy): Eukaryota > Metazoa > Chordata > Mammalia > Carnivora > Felidae > Panthera > Panthera tigris. The sequence continues at coordinate 46,410,804 of NC_056672.1, forward strand.
ACACTCTGCCCAAATATTTCTATGCTTTTCTGGTAATGGCACTAGAAATGTTCTCTCTTGAATAGTAAAATATGTTAGAGTCTCTGTAGAAGTAAGGCTCCGAACCTCTAGGAGCCGTTTTAGAGGAAAAAGAAAGAACTTTAAACAGTTTTACTTAATACCAGGAAACGAATAGGTTTTGAACTTTATGATTTAAGTGCCTGAGAAAATGTTTCTTGAGATAATTAACTATTTTAAATACATACGTCCCTGTTTTGATCAGGTATTTATAAATCCTTGGAAGCATATAACTATGCTTCTTTGGGTAGTGGATTAACAGGCAAGCAAATTACTTGATATATTTTTATGTGTTGTAGAGACCACTGTAGTGTCTCTGGGGCAGTACTACTAAAAACAGAGAATATGCAGAAATAGAGATTTGTTAGAAACCCATATATGCTTCTTGCATTATCCGGTTTTGAAATGGCGATCTAGGCATACTATTTTCTGTACTCTGCAGTATGCAATCTGTGATGTCGTTTGCTACATTTTTGTTGTTATTTTTATTGTGAAAAATAAGTATGTATTCATTTATTCTTCTTTTTATTGTTATGTGTGAGACATGAGAGGCTTTAGAATTAGACTGACTATCGCTACCTATGCTGTTTTATGCTCACTGAATCTCATTTTTCTGTCCTAAAAAATGGGATTAAAATAAAGAGAAGTAAGGAAAAAAAATACACAACACAAGGTCAAGAATGAACTATATGTTTAAAAACATTAGTTTATCCTATATTTCTCCTACATGATAAAATATTTATAGCCAACCAATTTCTGCATTGTAATGTTTCTGCCCTATAATCTACACTATCTCCCCAAAGAGCAGTCAAGTCTTAGTTTTTCTGAAGACAGACATTTACAATTTTTAGACACCACATCATAACCATAACGCTCCTTTTTCTTACAATATATCATTTAGTGCTTTCCTAGATATGTTGACTTTCTCTCAAGTTAATCAAGGAAGGGACAATTTTGTCAAACACCTTAGTAGGACACAATACAGCCTAATTATCTGATTTCTATGTTACGAATTAATCCATCAAAGACAAATTTCATATTTTGGTAAGCTAGAAGAAGGAATTATTTTTATAGATGTCAAAAAGTATTTCAGAATATACTGTTCTGTGCTAAGGAACATGTAAACATTGTGAATCTGTAAGTATATCTTTCACCAAACTCTTGACATTTTTAGTTACTATTTATTCAAATATCTTCTCCCTCACTCTCTCTCCTCTTTCTTAGTAATTACAATTACATGCATATTATAGCTTTTGTTATTATTCCACATGACTCTGCAACTCTGACACTTTTTTCCATTCTATCTTCTATTTGTTCTTCAGATTCAATTATTTCTGCTCATTTATCTCCAAGTTCTATATTGCTTCTGTAATCTTCATTCTTCTACAGATTCCATCAAGTGAATCTTTAATTTATGTTCTGAATTAAATTAAATTAAATTAAATTAAATCTTTTTTTGGTTCTAAAGCTTCTATTTGATTCTGTTTTATGATTCTCATTGTGTGATTAGATTTTTCTAACTTTTCATTTACAGAAGTATATTTCACTTTATTTTCACTGAGTAATACAATATCTGCTTGAAAATGTTTACCTACTAATTCCAACATCTGAGTTATCTCAGTGACAGTCTAGGTTTTTGATTTTTGGTTTTGAGACTGGATTTCATTTTTCTGATTCTTTGTGTTTTGATTAATTTTGGATTGTGTCCCAAACAGTGTGAATATTATGCTATGGAGATTCCAGATTGTGTTAAATTCCTCAGAAGTATATTAATTTTTCCCCTCCCCTGCAGTGGGTGGCAACTCAAACCTCAGTTCAGTGCTTCTGTCCTTGAGTTGCTCTGAGTCTGCTCCATGCATACATAATTTGGGGGTCAGCCAGAATTTTGTGCACTAGTTGCCTAGAGAATTTGCCACTTTCCCTAGCTCTCCTTGTTTCTAGGATTCTCTAATTTCCAAAGGCCAAAGTTACAACTAACTCTGTTTTCTGGTCCCTCAGTTCAGAAATCTGTGGACTTTCTATTAGTACATATATGCCTTTTACCGTGCTGACTTTGGCCTATTCTATCAGGGTAGAATCTGGAGGACAATATGCTAAGTGAAATAAGCCAGGCACAAAAGGTTAAATACTACATGATTCAATTTATGTAAGATATCTACGTTAGTCAAATTCATGGAAGTAAGGACTAGAACTGTGGTTGTGAGGGGCTAAAGGAAGGGGAAGATGAGGCAATCCTAATCAGTGGGTTTAAATTTCAGTTACACAAGATGGAAAAACTTCTAGAGATCTACTGTACAACATTGTGACTATAGATAACAATACTGTATCATATACGTAAAAACCTGCTAGGAGGGTATAATTCATTTTAAATGTTCTTACCAAGTAAAATTTTTAAAATAAAATTTTAGAAGCAACTATGTACAGACATTATAGTAAGACCACATGATTGCTTACCATTGAGGATAAGATCACAGTGGGGAGATCTGAACAGACCCTTACTGAAAAGTAAAATAAAATGTAAGCCAGATATTTAACCAAACTAGGTACCACTAGGATATTGCAAAATTATAGATGTTGTTATAAAGCTAGGAAACAAAAACAATCTGCTGGGGAAGCTGCAAGAATAGATATTTCAGAAAAACAATTTCTGAATACCATCCTGTCCCTGTGCTTCTTTGTGTCAGTGAACCTGAGTCTGTTCTGTAAGGATTGCCAGGATTGCCAGCTCTAAGTTATGGTCAATGAATCTAGTGCCAAGTGTATGTGGAATTGAAAGGGTTAACTGGGGGTGCCTGGCTGGCTCATTCGGTAGAGTGTGACTCTGGATCTCATGGTTATGAGTTCAAGCCCCATGTTGGGCATTGAGCCTTTCTTAAAACAACAAAAACAAAAAAAAAACAAAAAAACAGGTTAACTTGCTTACCCTGCACCACCTATATAGGCTGCCATAAAAACTTAGTTTTCGTGTTTAAGAAAGTGTCAAGATCCTATAACTTCCTTCTGTATTTTCTAAACATATGGAAAAAAAAGTAAGCGGAAACAAACTATATATATATATGTATATACATATATATATACACATATATACATACACACTAAGTATTTTTTTATATTTTTAGATGGTTGATAAATCAAAAGAAGAATAATATTCAGAGACTCATAAATTTATCTGAAATTCAGGTTTCTGTGTCTATAAATAAACTTCTATTAGAATATAGCCACAGTCATTAATTTATATGTTGTCTATGGATGCTTTCGTGCTGTGTATATCAGCAAAGTTGAGTAATTGTGATAGAGACTGTATAGCCCACAAAATATATACTCTGGATCTTTACAGAAATAGTTTGCCTATTATGTGTTGTAAAGCTATGTCAGCCTAGTAAAGCTATGTCACTGGGAAGCACTTGAAATGCATATCCTAAGTAAGTATAGCTAGTACCTGAAAATAAGCAAGCAAAATAAATAGACAAGTAAAAAGAAACCAAATTGATCTACAGACAGATAACTGAGAATTAGCAATTTAGCAACATTGAATCTTTAATTCATGAAGATATAGAATGTCTTTCCATTTATTTAGATCATTTTTTCCTTAGCAAAGGTTTAAAATTTTTGCATGTGTATTTCTTGCATTTTTTGGTTAAATGTATTCCTAAGTGTTTTATTCCTTTTGATGCTGTCACGAATGGAATTCTTTTCTTAATTTAATTTACAGATTCTTCATTGCTAGTGAATGGGAATACAGTTGGTTTTTAAAATATGATTTTGTATCCTGCAAATTTGCTGTACTTGTCTATTTTTTAAATTTTTTTAATGTTTATTTATTCTTAAGAGAGAGAAAGAGAGAGAATGCCAAGTGGGGGGCTGGGTGAGAGGCAGAGAGAGAGGAAGACAGAGAAATCAAAGAAGGCTCCAGGCTCTGAGCTGTCAGCACAGAGCCTGATGCAGAGCTCGAACTCACGAGCCATGAAATCATGACCTGAGCCGAAGTCGGACGCTTAACCAACTGAGCCACCTAGGTGCCCCTGTACTTGTTTATTAATATTTTGTGTGTGTTGATTCCTTAGAATTTTCTACACGTACATGATATCTGTGAATAAAAACAGTTTTACTTTTTCCTTTCCAGTTTTGGTGCCTCTTATCTTTTCTTGCCTAATTGTCCCAGTTAGAAACTCCAGTATTATATTCAATAGAAGAGTTGAGAACAGATATCTTTACCCTGTACCTGAATTTAAGGCAAAACATTTAGTCTTCACCATTAAATATTATGATTCCTGTAGGTTTTTTGTAGAAGCCCTTTATCAAGTTCTAAAAACTACCCTCTGGTCCACATTTTGTAATAGGTTTGTCGTTGGTGGTTGTTGGTTTGTTTAATCCTGAATAGGATGGATTGTCAAATGCTTTTTGCTGTATCTATTAAGATAATCACGTGTTTTTTAATCATATATATTATGATATATTAGGTTAATTGATTTGGAGATGTTAAATCAAACTTGCATTTCTGAAATGAAGCCCACTCACTTGGTCCTAAATTATACTTTAAGAAATATACATATTTTGGATTCAGTTGTCTAATACTCTTTTGAAAGTTTTTGAATCTGTTCATGAGAGATATTGGTGTGTAATTTTCTTTTTTTGTGATGTCTTTGCTTGGCTTTGGTAACAGGGTGACATTGGTCTTATAGAATAAGTTGGGATTGTGTGAGTGCATTTTGATGAGGTTTGATTATGGGAGCTGAACCACTATCAGGAAAATTTTATTGACCAGGGGAAACTCTCAGGATATAGGATTTTCTTCCTTCTTTCCTTCCTTCCTTCCTTCCTTCCTTCCTTCCTTCCTTCCTTCGTTCCTTCTTTCCTTCCTTATAACCTTCCAACACAAATTATGAAATTTGCACAAATAAACATCTAAGACACAGATGTTGCTTATTGGATCCAAGTAGGTCACCTACAATTACAATTTCTTTCTTCCTTCTTTCCTCACTTCCTTTTATTATCCTTTATTCCTTCCCTCATTTCTTCCTTCTTTCTCTCCTTCCTTCTTTTCTGTATTGAGGTATATATTAGCAATCATAAAATAGGATATTTATAGATAGGATATATATAGATACACTATTATTCCTTGTATTTGAAAGCAAAACTACATAAGCTCTTGTCATTATCCTCATATACCTTAGGCCGAAGTTCTACCGTTACTCCAAACACACTCTTTTACATATCTCTACCTTTTGCTGAAATACTCACCTCCCTACTCCTCATTTTTTAACTCTTAGTCATCCTTTGTGACTAAGCCATGGAAGTTTGCAAACTGCTCTATAATCTTATCAAGATCAGAGCAACCTCTGGATGTAGTTGGAAGGAAGAGTGACTGAGCTCACTCTGGAAAAAGCAGCTAAAGAGAGACGGTTGAAAAATCTAAATAAGTGGATTATGGCAGTACTCCAGGGATGGAATTAAGATAAAAAATAAAATAAAATATAAAATCAGCTTTGATTGCTTCTGTATTTTTTTAGGGGAGAGTTTATGCTAAATTCATCATGTGCTATGACAGTGAATTCATGCGGTGATGCTAGAAGATATCAAAAGGTAAAGAATACTACAAATATGTTTAAAATAAATACAGAATCACTTGACATATAGATATTAACCAGCTACTATAACCAACTTTTCATGCCTAACTGTTAGTTGATATAGAATTATAACACAAATTATAAAATGAGGACAAATAAATACCTAAGACATAAATGTTGCTAATTGAATCCAAATGGAGTCATCACAGTGTGCAATAAGTAAAGCCTTAATTCCTTAAAGTGAATTATAATGGACAAAAGAGAGAAATGAATGTTGCTTGGAAAAAAAGTAGTTATGAAATCCAGAAAGTAAGTTTATTAAAGATTTATTTGCTTATAAAGATAACTTAATTGTTAATTACTAGCCTTAAATAGACGAAGCTAATATCAAAGGCCAAATATGTATCACATATATGAGAAAGTTTTATTTTGACAACTTCCATTCTATACAAAGCAACACATAATTTATTATTAAGATGATGTCAAATTTCTAAATTGCATATTCATAAAATGCATTTAACACAAAATGTCATAAAACTAAATTGCATCATTTCTTAAGTAAAGATAGATGATTACAAATTGCTCCAGAAGGGATATGAAGGCAAACAAAGGTAATGTAATCCAGTTTTTAATTAATTTAATTTGTTTTAAAAATGCCATATATGTACTGCTATTAACATACGTCCTTTTATTTGTTTTTGCTAAAGTTTTACTCTTATACAACTGATCTCTAAAAGTGAGAGTAAAGTAATTATCTTTGATGAATTTCATTTCTATCTACTCTCCTAAAGATATTGATAAAAGCAAGTGACATTTTGGCCACTCTTGTGTAAATATGTTTGGGTTTTGCAGAATTTTGGTGAGCTGTTTGTGAATTACAGATACAGAGTATGGGATGACGTCCTGATTAGAATAGCAAATATTCTCATTGTATATTATTTATGAAAAAAGTATTCTAGTTCTTTTTCAAACTCAGAATATTGCTACTAATAGCCATAATTGTAGATATGGATTGAAGTAAATTTGGTTAGAGGAGAAAGTGTAGAGGTGAATAATATTAACAGGGATCTAAGAGAAGATTGATTGCAGTGCTTAGAGATGAGACCACTACGATCCTTATACCTCAACCTATCAATTGGCAGAGAGAAAACCATTGCTGTTAGGATGTTAACTTTTGACTTCTGAACACTGAGGCCTTAATTCAGTAAGTCTTTTTGAGTTCCATTAATTGTATGCAGTGCAGCATTAGATGGTATTTACTGGTGAATTTAGCATAGAGCTAAACATGGAAGTTTAAAGAATGTGTTTTCCATCTTCTATTTCATTAGAATCAGTAAAGGTTTGGCTTTCATGGATATTATTGCATATTATTGCATTTATCTAAAAAATGCAGATGGTAAATGTCTTTGGCACCAGTTTTAGGGTCCGATAACACTAAGGATGAAAATTAGTTTCATGTCTTACAAATATTCTTTAAAACAAACAAACAAACGAACAAACAAATTTTAAATCTTACAGATTGTCTTAAAAGGGTCAGGTGTAACACGTTCATTTTTATCCACCATTTTAGTACCTAAAGGGGGTTAACGCGTTCATGAAAAATAAGACAGAGTGAAACTTTGATTAAGCAACCCTAGATATGCTATTGTTTGGAAATATCACCAAGAGTGTAAAGCTGATGTAATAACTATCAAATATCTATAAAAGGAAACTCTATACCTGTTTAAAAATCAGAATGCCAGTGAGACGTCTCTAAGTGCATAAACTGTTCCATTTTTCAGTCGACAAAACACAGATAATATTTGCCACCCACATATCTCTGAGGAGTGACACGAGGAAAGTCTTTGTACTTTCTTCATATTTAGCCTTCATTCTAATCATCTTATTAACCTGCTTCTTAGTCATTACAAAGACATCCCTGACGAAACGACATATCATTTAAAAACACGATCCTTTAGCTGTCATTCTGCATTCCTTTGCTCCCAGAAAGAATTTATGCCCAGGTCTGGCGCTTGGCATTTGATTTAAATGGACTTTTATTTAGTTTTTTTGCTACCAAGCATTAGAGTTATTTTAGCTATTTTATTCACATACTCTCTGGGTCAGGGAACTCCAGCAATGAAACAGTTTTTCTTTAAGAACTTATACTCACTATAAAAGTCACTTCTAAAATGCATATATTCAGAACCTTTACTTTGAGCTAAAAGAGAAACAACAATCAGAAACCATAGCTATAATACATAAATTATATATACTAAATTTACCATTCATGCGCTAAGCAGAAATTTAAGTACAATGAAGAACACTTACTCTTTACCCTACTCTATTTTCGTAATGATTAAGTGCATTATACACCAATTTTAATTTGGACTATATAGAAAAGAGGTTTAGTGCTATTTCAGATATCTGAGTAAAAGAAAATTTTGCTTTGACTCTAGATACTATTACCTGTTGTTGGTTTGGCAGAAAATACCGTATGTTCCAAAAGATACAATTTCTTTTCTTTTGAGGTACACAGGCTAAAATTCCCAAATTCCTTTGCAGTTGGGTTTCACCATATCATTGGATTCTAAACAAAGAAATATGACTAAAAGTTATCTGCACCATTTTGGCCCTAAGTCCTTGTGGTTACCATAAGAAATATATATTTGGCCCACCATTTCTGACAGAGGTCCTAAATCCCTTGGAATTTTCTAAGGAGGAGGATGATAAGAGCCTCTTTTGTTCTAGTGACGCAACTCTTGGTGGGCCTCTAGGTAGCTTGAGGGTGGGGATGGTTTTCAGAAAGACCAAGGCATGATTAGAACTTGGAACTTTTCAGCCCCACCTACTGAGAGGGCCTGGAGGTTGACCTAATCACCAATGGTCAATGATTCAATCAGCCATGCCATAAAAACCTTTATATGACAGGATGCAGTGAGCTTCCTGGTTGGTGAACACATCAAGTGCTGATGGGTTACTTCCCCAACCAAATCTTGCTCTATGCGTGTCTTCTATCTGGCTGTTTCTGGGTTGTGTCCTTTGTAGTAAACTGGTAATGATAAAGTGTTTTTCTGGGTTCTGTGAGTCATTCTACCAGATTATCAAACCTGAGGAGAGTAACATGGGAACCCCTCATTTATAGCTGGTTGATCAGAAGTGCTGTTGACACCCTGGGACTTGCAGCTGGCATCAGAAGTGGGAGGAGTCTTGTGGGAATAAACCTTTAATAAGCATTGTGAGATATATGCTAACTCTGCATAGTTAGTGTCAAAATTGAATTGAATTGTAGGATACTAAGACTGAGTGTCTGGAGAATTAGAGAATTCTCTGCACTGGGAAAAACACCACACATTTGGTATCAGAGTGTTGTGAGTAAAACAGTTCAGAGACTAAGAAGGAGGGGTGCCATCTTTTCTACCTTCTTCAATATAAACAAGCCTTAAAGAGATGCTGAATCCACAAGATAGAAAGGGTCTGACTCCCTGGATCACCACATGGAGGAAAGTTACCTTCCAGTTAGGGAAACTCATGTTAGATGGTAATGTGATTACGACATAAACTTCTGTTTTGTTTGAATCACCAAACATACTTGGTTCTAATTGTACTGCAGCCTAGTCTATGCTAATAAAAGTGTAACATTTGTTCTTTTTTTTAATTGAACACTAAAACATTGAATAACGACTGTAAACTTGGCCATGATATTTACTTGTTAATATTACCACTATTTCAATAAACATAGGACTTACCGTAACAATTGTCGCTACTGATAACCTAACAAAAGCATGAGTCAACACGATACTCGACATAAAGTTAATCAATTTAAGTGTTGTTAGCAACATTCTTATCATGTGAGCAGAAGAATACTCATAATTTGATTCTCCTTGCTTTGAAAACATAAGCCAGGGTGCCTGGGTGGCTTAGTTGGGTGAGCATCCCACTCTTGATTTCTGCTCAGGTTATGATCTCACGGTTTGTCAGATTGAGCCCCACATCAGGCTCTGCGCTGACAGTGCAGACACCTACTTAGGATTCTTTCTCTCCCTCTCTCTGCCCCTCCCCCACTTGTGTGTGTGCACGCTCTCTCTCTCTTACAAAATAAATAAATAAACTTAAAAAGGAACAGAAATTAAGTATAAAGTGTATGATTGCATGTAAGTGTTTGAAAGAAGCAAGATTTTTATCGAAATTCCCTGAAATATGCAAAGGGCAACTCACTTTATTCTTTGAAGCTTTCCTACATGATAAAAATTCCAATACTTTTTTGTTGCAAAGCTCTGGAACTTTTTATTGGGTCATACTCTCTCCTTCAATTAAAATGCAAACATATAACAGCACTATAAGTTTCCTTTTTCTTTTTTTTTTTTCTTTCTTTCTTTCTTTCTTTCTTTCTTTCTTTCTTTTGAAAGACAGAGTGAGCAGGGGAGTGGCAGAGGGAGAGTGAGAGAGAAAATCTTACAGACTCCACCCCCAGCATGGAGCCCAACCTGGGGCTGGATCACATGACCATAAGATAATGACCTGAGCCCAATCAAGAGTTGGACGCTTAACTGACTGAGCCAGTCAGTCACCCCTATGATATAAATTTTCACATTCATTATCTCATTTTATAGTTTAACCCATTTTACTCCCATTTTGAAGAGATAGATAGTGTAAATAAAATAATTATATAAATTGCCTTAAGTCACAGAACTAAAAAGCTAAAAAAGATTTGGTGGGAGATTTCAGTCCATGCCAACAACTCTTTCCACTTTAAAAATTTAGCCCTAGCTTGGAATTATAAACCCTCTGGAAAAGAGGAGCCATGTTTCTACTATATTGAGTACATCTCCCGAGGAAAACAAATAAGAAAGCTAAACTTTTTTATTTTAATCTTTTTTAACATAGGTTTCTTATCTTATATTTAGTAAAACATCTACAAAGAAAAAAAAAAAAAACAGAAGCAACAATGGGAATCTTGGAATAGAAACAAGTACCAAAGTCAGAATGATTCTTGAGGGAATCTTCCAAAACTGATAAACTTGAGATTAAATTTTGATAGATATCCAATTATGCAGAGTGTGGGACATAATAAATCCCTTGGCTAAGCCAGGAAAAATAGTAGACTCTCAAATAAATCTGGGCCCCTCAAAGTGCTATACCTTCTAAGCAAATGTAAATTAACAAAAGGAAAGTTGAATTTCCCAACCTGATTCATCATAGAATGAAAAAAAAAGTTTATAGTGAATCTTTAAACATAAATAGCTATTCACAAAGTTGTATGATTTAAATTGATTCAAACTGTTTGGTTATGAAACCTTAAGCAGATAGCTTTATTTAAAGCCTTGCTATCAGGAAACTAATTGGCAGAAGAAAATACAAACCATTTTTGGAGAAATATAACTTTTCCGTGGACTAATTCAACAGGTAAAGTCCAATGAATATGAACCCATAGCAAAATAAAAACACATAAATACATACAATAGATTTTCATTATTCATGGCACTTATGTTGTATGGAGTTGCTACAAACACTGATTTAGCAAATACTGAACTATTGTTTTTAAGGGACATTTGTATTAGGTTCCTATTTTCTAGTTACAATATTTGCATCAACCAGTCAGTATATCAGCTTTTATTATATTTGTTTCTATTCAAAGACACCATGGTATATATTGTTGATTCATTAGCATTGAACTCATGGCCAACCAGATCCTAAATCATGGCTGAATGAAACTAATCTTTTTTTTTAATGTTTATTTATTTGAGAGAGAGAGAGAGAAAGAGACAGAGAGAGTTGGGGGTGTGCAGAAAGAGGAGGGGACAGAGTATCCAAAGTGGGCTCTGCTAACAGCAGAGAGCCTCATGTGGGGCTCGAACTCATGAACTGTGAAATCATGACTTGAGCTGAAGTCAGACGCTTAGCCAGCTGAGCCACCCAGGTGCCCCTGAATGAAGCTAATCTAATGCACATATTCTTTCCATTGGCACACTGAAGTCTTCTTGTGTTTAAGAATGCTAGACAGCACTTCAGTATTCTACTTGGGAGCCATTTTAAACTGTGAAATCACACATAGACACACACACACCACACACGCACACACACACACACACACACATAACAGCATAAAAATGTGAAAAACTTGGCACTAAACAGATTGAAAAATGGATACTTGTTTACAGTAGGAGAGCTGAAATACGAAGGCAGAGCATCACCTCGTTTGACCTCGATTGGGAATGTGCTTGTCAGATGACTCACAATTTTGTGGACTGTGCACATGTACACATATAAGCACAAGAGTGTCATGAGTATTGATTTTAAGGTTACAAATACATTTTAGTGAGTAAACAAATCCACAATTATGGATCAGTGAATGATGAGAACCAACTATACCACAGAAGGAAACAAAGGCTCATGAAGCCAAGCCAATGGGAAAACAGAGCAGAGTCAGACATGCAGATGGTTCTTGCATTGCAATTATTGAAAGAATACACAATGATTTTTTATAATAAAAAAATAAAAGAGCCACTTAATGAGCATGAGCTAAGAAGCTATAAATGTGACCAAGCACATTTACTAAAGAACCAAATGGTTCTTATTAGAAATAGAGAATAGAAATGATAGAAATGAAACATATAAAGATGAGAAAATACAGGAGAGGGGCACCTGGGTGACACAGTTGGTTGAGTGTCTGATTCTTGATTTCAACTCAGGTCATGATCTCATGGTTCCTGGGATGAAGCCGCACATAAGGCTCTGTTCTGATAGTGTGGAGCCTGCTTGGGATTCTCTTTCTCCATATCTCTCTGCTTCTCTCTCTCTCTCTCTCTCTCTCTCTCTCTCTTAAAAAAAATAAATAAAGGACATATTGCATGGAGTAATAGTCAACATTGAAAAGAATAGTCAACGTTAAAAAGAGCATTCAGTAAACTGGAATTGGGATCTGAGGCGATTATCCAAAATATAGCCAGAGAAAAAGAGAAGAAAAAAAAATGAAAGAGGAGTTAAAACTCCTTGATTATAGAGTGAGAAACATGAACATTTATCTAATCAGAGTCCACAAGAATAGAGAGAGAACAGAAACGAGATTTGAGGAGATAATGACTGCAGTTTTTTCCAGGATTGAGAGAAGATACCAACCTCAGGCCCAGAAAACCCAATATATTCATAGTAAATAGAAATCCACATCTAGACAAATAACAGTGAGCTAGTAGAAATTGAAAGACAAAGAGAAGGTCCTAACACCAACCTAATGGAAAAAAAAGAGAGAACTTACATAGAAGACCTATTTTGGGTTTAGTCTAATAAAATAGTATCTTTATTTTTAAGTTTATTTATTTATTTTGAGAGAGACAGAGAGACAGAGAGAGAAGAGAAAGAATTCCAAGTAGGCTTTGCACTATCAGCATGGAGCCCAGTGTAGGGTTTAAACCCACAAACCATGAGATCTTGACCTGAGCTGAAGTCAAGTGTCAGATGGTTAACTAACTGAGCCATCCAGGCGTCCCTAATAATATACTATCTTAAATGTGTTGCATAATGATTACTTTCAAATTTAGAATTATATACCTACTAATACATTTTTTAAAAATGAGAACAAGATGAAGACTTTTTTTTAGAATACAAAAACTCATGGGTTCTAATAGATCTTTAGTAACAAAAATTGTGAGAAATAAGTTTAGGACAGTAGAAAAATGATCTCAAATTAAATTTCTAAGACTCAAAGAAAAAGAATGAGCAGCAATATTGATAAATACCTTGGTAAACTAAATAAACATTGACTACATAAGATCACAATAGCAATATTGACATAATTATTGTTTAATTATGTTCAAATGGCAAATTAAAAGACTTAACAGTGGTCAAAGTAAAATAAAATTTGATGTAGCTGTATTGTTTTAGACAAAGAGAATTTAGGTTAAAACTCATTACTAGATAAGCATAGAACTAATTTCATTAGTTGAATTCATGTTCTAACATAGCTTTAAAATATATGGAGAATTACTATAAAATAAATGGACAATTTCCACCATTTTAAGCAGAGATTTTAATATCTCATATTCAGTAGTTGATGGATCAATCGACAAATGTGTGATAGGTCTGTGGCAGTTCATTTAACAACTTATTGCAAGCACAACTTTAAAATGTATTTACTAAAATTATCTATGAAATATTGGCATATGTACCTCACTGCATTAAAAAGCAGGTTACAAACTTAATGCAGATACAGTGATAGTTTGAGGTCATAATCTTCCTTCTACTTAGAACACTACCTGTTCCCTTTCGCCGAGTTAAATTATTCTCACGTCTGAGTTCTTGGTTTCCACAGGAAGGCCTTTTTGGCCCTTTGGCCCTTGGACTTGGGCCCATGTACTTGCTTTCATTGTACCCTATAATTCTTTAATGATAACACTACTTGTGATTATTTAATATTTTTACCTTGATAGCTCAAATGCATAAGGCCATGGCCATAACATTCTTGTTAATTATTCTATTTCTGTTCTTAGCACGGTGCTAGCCTTATAGTAGTGATGGGTTGGTAATTGCAGATAGAAATGAAGGAAGAAAGGAGGAAATGAGAGAGAGATTCTTTAGGTAGACAGTTTGATTTTTGGTGCCTTGGGACTCGAGATAATATACTGGCCTTACTTTGAGACCTGTGGGGATTCTAGCACATCAGAAGGTGGAGTTGTACCAAAGAGAAGGATGCCTGATGCTCCTGAGGAGGCCAACACAAGAGAGAAAAGAAATGAGGCATGCTGTATAATAAGAGGACTTATTCAAGAAAACTATGAGACACCACTTGGAGAGTCCCCAGAATGACTGGATCAAAGAAAGCTGCTTTGCAAGAGCTGGAGGCCCTGAAACATACACCAGGAAAGTATACAAATAGTAAAAATAAGGGCTATTATGGTCTTTGGGATCTAAATTTTAAAACCCAGGCTGGTGTGGCAATAGCAAACATACACTGCTGTATAAACAATAGTGGTTTGTGATGCTCAGGACCAAAGCTATCTGACATCAAGTATACCATGAATATTTTTCATTAGGGACAAGAGAAGAGACATCAGATATACAGAAACTAACTTCAAAATTGGCTATGTCATCAGCAGTTGGAAAATAAGCCCACAAACAACAACAGAAAATGCTAAACTTAATCTGAAACACAGAAACTGCAGAAGATGGGGAGAGACACATCTGCTCCAGAAGGGCTTTTCAATGAGCGGCAAGAAAAAGAAAAAAAAAAAAAAAAAAAAGCTTTACCCTGAAGACTTTTAAGTCTGGCAGAGAATAAACACAACCATTACCCAAGTTCACAGCTGTAACCTTGGGGAGCTGAACTGGAACACGGAACAGTTGCCACCTGCACAGCTGAAGAAAGACTAATAGCAGGAACTTAACATCAGATCGGTGATTTCTTGGCTGCAGAAAAGGTAGCATCTTTCATAAAGCAAGCTGTTTTCCTGCTTTTAGTGACTCCAATTCTACGGAAGATTGTTGTTTTATAATGGAGAAAAACCCTTGCTGGCAACATTGCCTATATACTGATCTGTCATAAAAGACTCTAACAGATGCTCCTGCCCAGTCCCCCCTGTGACAGAACATTCATTGTGGATAATGTTTGCCGTGCATTCTGCCCACGAGAAGCTACCAGGGATGCATTTCCTCCAAACAACAAGTATTGTGTGCCAAACACCCAGCATATCTCTGAAGATTTTTAACCCAATACCTTTCACAAAATGAAATTCACATTCAAGAGTTGACTGAACAAGGAACAAAAAGGGGAAAGCAAATCGTATGGCCCCTTTTCTTGGCAAACAGCCAATTACAATACAGAGATTAGATTTTTTCCTGATGTTATTATTCTTTTTTTTTTTTTCATTCTGAACTTCAAAGATTATTTCCTCACAATTAGGTTTTGATGATATATTTTTGGCAACAAAACTACTATGCTAACTGTTTTTTATTGCATTGCATTATGACGTTATCTCACTATTGCTGATGCTACCCTGTTGTCATTTGGTTTAGGTGGTGACTGCAAGATACATTTCTGTTTGTATTAGTAAGCAAGAGTCAGGGTGACAGGAAAGGGTTTAAGGCCTCTTGCAAGTTTAAAGAACTGAGTGTATGGATGGTGAGACTGTCAATTAGGAAACTGTTATAATAAACCTCTCAAGAAATTATCAGGGTTTGAAAGAGTAGTGGCAAGGTGGGATGAGGTAGAGAAAAAAGATTCCAGAAATGTGAAATTGGATGAATCACCAGAACCTGGAAGCTGATTAGATACATGACGTGGAGAGATTTAAGGAATATGCACAAGAGTCTTAGATGAATCCTAGGTTTAGGGTTGCAAGAGTAAGATAGCAGATTTCTCTTTGGGCCTGCTAAGTATGAGATTGGCCAGGGACTTCGAGTGTAGATATCAGATAGACATTTGGAAATAAAAGAAGGTCAATTTTAAGAGGTGTGATTGTATATAAAGCATTTGTTCTGCTCCCTTCTCTCTATATGGATCCCATCTCTTGCTAATTAGTATTTTGAGAAAAATAATTAGTAATACATAAAAGTGATTTAATCTATGTTTGCAGTTCATCTTTGTATATCCTTTATTTTTTTTAATGTTTATTATTTTTGAGGGGAGGGAGGGGCAGAGAGAGAGGGGACAGAGGATCCAAAGCCGGCTCTGTACTGATAGCGGTGAGCCCGATGTGGGGTTTGAACTCACAGACTGTGAGATCATGACCTGAGCAGAAATCAAGAGTCAGACATTCAACCAACTGAGCCACTCAGGTGCCCCATGTTTGCATATCCTTTAAAAAATCCATATTAAATAACCACAAAGGGAGATTTTACTTCTATCTCTTGATGGCGCATTGAAACAGATTTGATTATCATAAAGTTCCTATTATAATGGAAACAAACTTTTAGTACCTGATAGTTTGAGTGTTGGGTCATGTTTCTACCACTTGAGTAATTATCTTCTTAGATAAATTTGTTCTATACATGTCCAGTACACCTCACATATGTGGAAGATGGAAGAATATGCTGTTCTTACTGGTATCTGTATTTCAAGAGTAAAAAAAACATTATGTCTATTGTCTTATGTCTGTTATTCCATGGATTTTTCACATGGTTAATACTAATGAAATGGCAAAACTTCCAAAACATATGGATGATTTTATTTAAGCAAAGCTTGGAAAACACAGTTAAGCAAAAGTGTTTTTTTTCTCATGACAATGACAATATCAGTTCAAATTATTGTAAACTCTAGGAATTAAACTGTAACCTGATCCATACTGAGTGCTCAGTCACAGGAAATTGAAATTGAGCCCTTATGTCCTATTTGTACTATTTGCATACTAACTGTATTGTTGCAGTGTCCAATGATTTAATATTCAGCTGATTTTGGGATTAGGTGTTCTGTGGTCTTCAATGAATTTGTCATCTTATTGAAGAACAGATTCAGGAATTCTATTTCTAAGTTGCCTTTCGTATATTGCTGAACACTTGATCAATGGTCCTTTGCAGGGAGGCATAAAAGAAGCAAAGTTAAGAAGAGAAGACTTCATCACAAGGTCATTTTTTTGAGTGAAAATCTTCCAGAAAGCTTTGATTAAATGCTAGCTAACCATCCCTGAAATGTATTTTCCTGATTAGGATATCTAACTGTCTCGAAGATACGGGTTAAACTAATACAGAAACAGTTTTATCACGCTATATATGTTGAAGTATTTTAGAGTAACTTATAGACCACTTAACACTATCTTATTCAATTATCATTACAATTTCTTGAAGGAGGAAGGATATTCATATTTTAAAGATAAAGAAACTGAGGCTCAGAAAGTCTGAAAAATCTAACTGAAGCCATGCAACCAGTAAGTCAAAGAAAAAATTTAAACCTAGATCTGTCTCATACCAAAGTCTGGACTCTTCTAACTCTACCAAGTGTCTTCAGTGCTCTGTCTTGAGGAATTAATTTAACTGGAAATCAAATGGATGCTGGTCTGTTTTTGGAAACATACTTAATAGTCAACTCTCCTCAGACAGCTCCAAGAAGACTTTTCTACTGGCAGAGGAATAATGCCATGTTTAGTTCTCCATCAGCAGTTAATTTCTTAGTCTTGTGCTGTCTCATAAATGTTTGCTTCAATTTCATGTTCTACAGTAGACTGTGCATTAAAATCATAGGTGGAGCTTCAAAAAATAGACACCTCTGACTCGCCTCTGATATTCTATTTCAATAAGACCTTTTTTCCTCATGCTAAAGCATATCACACTTGTTTTAATATACAAATGTCTTAACGTCTTCCGTAATGAAATTATTTAATTTTCCAAATTTGAGCCATAATTCCTTAAACTTGAGCAATATCTGTTCTTCAAGAAGATAAACCATATTTGGCTCACTACTTAGTCTATATCTTTATATTGCCATGTTTTTAGTTGTAAGATCTCCAGTGGTAGGGATTATGCTTACTTCTTGTAACCCCCTGTGCGTGATACTACCTTAGAGCCTATTATGTGTCCAATACTGGTTAAGTCAAAGGTATATTAAGACTGAATGATAGAGGGCTTGAAACTAATCGGCTAACAATATGGGTTTTATAATTTGCTTCCAAGTTCAAGCAGCTATTGTATAGCTATTGCCTTATGCTAGAGTCCACGGATTTATTATACAACATATTTATGCATATTTATTATTGCTGTGAGGAGGAAAGAATGAAAAGGAAAAGGAAAAGGAGATCGCAGCTATCAAAAATTTCGTGTTTATATCAACTGAAGTTGACAAAAAAACACCATCTGGTAGGAGGAGAAGTAGGTTGGTTAGTAAATTCAGAGAAACACAGTGGCCTGTGTAACATGATTGTGAAGGCGTGATTCCTTTTGGCAAGAACGTGATTTATAAGTGCCAGTTTCATTCATCAGTATTATCAGAGCATAATTAATATTTTTATTAATATTCACTCTAGTAGCACCTTGTTCCTCAGCAAAGTTAAAAAAGTAACTTCTCTCTCCCATAATCCCAGCATAGTTTCAGTCTATAGGAATTAGTAGCTAGCAAACTAGGTCCTTGCCATAAAATAATAATAATAAACGAGAGACATGTGTGAGGAAAAAAAGGAGGAAGAAGGAAGCCAAGGTAAGAGTTTGGCTTAACTAAATTCTCATCATTGTGGTTTAGAATGTAAAAATAAATGCATGAAAATCTGACAGCTTCTCTCAGCTCTGCTATTAGCTGCTCCATTTCCCTGCCAGACTGTGTTTCTAAGCTGCCAGATGCTGTGTCTCAGACACAAGGTTCCTACCGCATGAAGTACCAGAAGAGACAAAACTAGGTAGCTTATGTCTCCTGGCTGAACAAGACTTTCATTTTGCTTGCTCCCAGAGGTAGGCGAACTGGGCAGAATCTATAATACATTAGATATAGGGGAGCACATTAGTGGTCTATAAATCACTTCTCTTACGAACACCAATATGCTACATAGAAATGAGCTATGGACAGGGGTCATGTAGGAAACCCTTTTCAAATTACCCCCAGTAAGAGAGCCATGCCGTTCATCTTTCTCAATGGACTGTAATTCTGGCTGAAAGAAACGAGGACCACTTTTGGCCTCAATGTTTCTGTGCTAAGCAGAAAGACATCATCCCAGTTTGGTGGAGGATGCAAAATTAAATTGGTAAGAGTTACTTCTTGGGCTCTGCTTCCATTTTATCTGCCACTGAATCATTTAATTGTAGAAAGTTTATTTTGTACTTAATCAGATTTTAGTTCCTAGATTATTGGGCTTTAAACTTTTAAGAGTTCTTATTTTCTGTCCTTATTAAAAACCTTGGCATGATACCAGTACACTACATAAAAGAGGGCCACAGCAGAGCTCACTGGCAAGTTTTATTTGAAGCAAGTGTTAGGCATAATAAAATGCTCCCACAAGCTTAGAAAACTTCAGACAACACACAGAACAAGTTTATTGTAGCATGCTTCCTAGATTCAAGTTATGGTAACCATCCAGCTAAAGGCATTCTCGCCACCTTTATAGCGTCATAAATTGGGGGGGGGGAACATATATTTCATTGACACCAGTTCAGTCACCAGAGGAATAGAGAAGATGGGTGTTTCCTCTTTCCCATCTGCCATCATGGAATGATTTGGTGAACGCTCTAATACATAACATTAAGCACATTTGAAGGGTTTTATAAATGTTTATTGACAGTTCCCCGTTTCCACTCCAGGTCGACTACACTCTGTTACGTGTCTTTTAATCCTACTTACTTTGACAAGTGGGTTTCTGGCTGGCTATTATCCTGGATGATGTTGCCCCTCCCATCATTACCATAATGCAAAGCCTGTGGCTAGATGGTAGAGGTGCTGCCTGTGAACTGTAACTCAATACAGTACATTTTGATTTGTTAGATGGCTGTTTTGGTCTTTTGACAGTTGTTCTGGGAGTAAATAACATCTGCCGTACAATTGACTGGCAAAACTCATTTGTGGTATAATTAAACAGCCATCATTTTCTTGGAGCGTAAACACCAAGATAAATAGTCCATGAATTAGCAAGTGTGACATCATTTGACAGCTCACAGCGAGGCACCAATATAGATTTTGTATATATGCAGAGTGCCTTTACCAAGGCAGCTAACAAAGTCAAAAGCAGATGCATATCTATAATTTGAAAACCAGCGGCAAGAGTGTTTGGATAGATTTAGTCTCTTACATTTGCCATATTTTGAGCCTTTTTCTTTTTTTTTTCTTTTTTTTTAATGTTTATTTATTTTTGAGACAGAGAGAGACAGAGCATGAACAGGGGAGGGGCAGAGAGAGAGGGAGACACAGAATCTGAAACAGGTTCCAGGCTCTGAGCTGTCAAGACAGAGCCCGACGCGGGGGCTCAAACTCATGGACCGTGAGATCATGACCTGAGCCGAAGTCGGATGCTTAATCGACCAAGCCACCCAGGCACCCCTGAGCCCTTTTCTTTATCTAGCATTGTGGCAGGTCCAGATGACGCTCTGTACCTTTAAATTACATCAATGATAAAGTGAATTAAGAGTGATAACAAAGAAAAGCGTCATTTTTACCTTTGGGCGTTTTATTTTCTGGAATTGTTGCCTTCCCTTCTCCATTAATGGATTAGAGCTAGAATTGAAACCAAAAGGTAACCCTGGTTAGTTATTAACCAGTGGTGTTTATTTTCTCCCCTGCTATGTGGTGCAGTAGTTTAAGCCATGTAAAGGTCATTGAAGAAGACAAAAAAATGTGGAAGTTTATTCTTGATTTTTGTACTCTTTCCCAAATGGCTGAGGGGACTGCATATAAGTAGCAGGTCATTTTTTAATGCAGGTTTTCAAATTATAATCCATTCTGGGATTTTTTTAAAGAACTGATTACACAGTGGAGCAGTGCTAACCATTATTGTCTCCCTTCCACCTTTGGAACCCTGACTTTTGACAATTCATTGGGACCTAGAACTGTTGCTTATAGAAAGAGGAATAGGGGGCACCTGGCTGGCTCATTTGGAAGAGTGTGCAACTCTTGATCTCAGGGTCATGAGGTGAAGCCTCATGTTGGCTGTAGAGATTACATAAATAAATAGGAAAGAGGAATAAAGTGGTGAAATATTTCAACATAAGGTGAGAGGGGACAGTGAAGCCAATTGTGAATGGATATTTCATATCCATAATATCACTGTAGATAAATACTGAGCTTCCATTAAGTGCAGATGTATCAATATCATTTATAAAGCAAAACTCAACTGAGAAAATTTAAAGATCTCACTGGCTTTATTGGATTCAGGATTCGTGAATTGGGCAACATGTCATGTAGCAGATAGAAGGGAGCTTCAAAGGAGCTGTACAAAATGGGAGGTTTTTTAAAACAGAGGAGATGCGACAGGAAGTCATAGAGAAAAGAAAGGATTATTTCCGACAAGCTCACCCTTCTTTGCTGGAAGGGCCAGGGTCTATTGAGCAGAAAACCTTACTAGTGCTGATCAGGTAATTTCAAGAGACTGGTTAAAGGTCACATTTCTAGAAGTGGCTAAGACTGCAGTTAAGTCTTAGTTTGCTATCTTGGGGACATGAGACTCCATTTTGGGACTGATGTTCCTTTTTTAATAATTCTGTATCACCAAGCATTTCATAAGCAAGAAAGGGTACTTAACTATTTTGTTCATAGAATAATCTGGAGTACAGTCAGCAGTCAAAATACATGTTGAATGAAAAAAATTAACAAAATAATTTATTTCTGTTGCTTTTTTGGAGACAGTTTTCTTTACTACTGCATCAAAGTTGAGATCTATGGACTTTCATGAATGTTAACAATTAAATAAAACTTTTATTTCCATCGTTATGCTTTTGATTTCATTCATTGCTGGTGCTGATATTTATTCAGGGTACATCTCTGACCCATGTGCTATAAAAATCCTTCATTGATCTATTCAGAGATAAATTATTTTAATTTCATTTGTGACAGGAATGTTATATAACAAAGTTCCCTAATGTATTTATCAAAATAGTCTGCCTTATTCCGCAGTAACCAACAACCTTAAAACTTCAGTGGCTGCATAGAATAAAGTTTATTTTCTGTTGAGGGTACATACATAATATGAGCCATCATGGGGGTTGCTCCACATGGATTTTTGGAAAGTGGGCTGAGAATAACACCATCATCTTATAACTGTACCCTCTGGAGCTTGAGAACTCCAGCCTCACTATTTGCAGAGGAGAGGTAAGTAAGCTAGAGGGTCATGCATCAGCTCTTTTATGCTTTGGCTTGAAAATGACACAGGTGACTGCTACTCACAGCGCACTGATCAAAAACTAGTAATGTAGTCCTGCCTAATTTCAAGGATGGGGAAAGTGGTGGGGGAACAGATGGGATGTCACTCTCCCTGATGTGCTAAGCAAAGTTACGTGCCTTCTGGACCCAGGTTGGAAAACATAGTTGATATTGCTTAACTAAAGTTGGGAGTCTGAGAGCAGGAATTTACATTCCAAGAAAACTTAACACACATCAGAAGATCTTACAGAAGAAAAATTAAAATACATTATGACAAAGTAGAATGTATCAGGAGAGGCAAAATTAGTTTAATATTTGAAATTGATCAGTATTATCCACCAATGAGTAGACTAACAGAGAACAATCATATAATCATACCAAAAATGTTATTGAAAGTATCTGACAAAGTTTTACATTTCATGATATAATTTCTCATCAAACTAGAATTAGAAGGCAGATTCCTCTCCCTGATAAAGAACATCCACAAAACTTATGGGGCACCTGGATGGCTCAGTCGGTTGAGCATCTGATTCTTGATTTCTGCTCATGTCATGATCTCATGGTTGCGGGATTGAGCCCCACAGTTGTGCGTGCTGTGCTGCGTGTGCAGCCTGCTTGGGATTTTCTCTCTGCCCCTCCTCCCCTTGCACACCCTCTCTTTTTCTCAAAAAAAAATTTTTTTTTTAAAAAAAAACAAACTTCATAGTGGATGTCACGTTTAATAATTGCTTATTGAATCATTTTTCCCAAGATTGGGAAAAAAGCTAAATGTGCCCTCTTCCACTACTTATGTTTACACTGTATTAGAGATCACAGCCAGCAGATACAAGCAATAAAAATAAATAAATAAATACATATTGGAAAGGGAGAATTAAATGAGTTTTATTCAGACAACATAATTGCTTATGTAAAAAATTCTAAGTATGTCAAAAATTAATACTAAAACTATCACTTACACTTAGCAAGGTCACAAGGTACAATGGCAATATATGAAAGTCATTTGCATTTTTGTATGCTAACGGCAAATAATTGGAACATGAAATTTTAAAAAGTACCATCAAAACCAAAATAGGAATAAAATTAATAAAAGATATATAATTTTTTTTAACGTTTGTTTATTTTTGAGAGACAGAGAGAGATAGAGCATGAGCAGGGGAGGGGCACAGAGAGAGGGAGACACAGATTCCGAAGCAGGCTCCAGGCTCCAGGCTCCGAGCTGTCAGCACAGAGCCTGACACGGGGCTCGAATTCACAAACCGCGAGATCATGACCTAGCCAAAGTCGGATGCTTAACGGACTAAGCCACTCAGACGCCCCAATAAAATCTATATAAAACCTACACATTGAAAACTACAGAAGAATGCTAAAGTGAAATTAAAGATCTAACTAATATATATACATATCACATTCATGAATTAGAAGAGCCAATTTTGTGAAGATTTGTTTATCTCCAAACTGATCTTTAGATTCAGTGCAATTGGAGTCAAAGTCCTAATATTGAATTGAAAGTTGTTTCTGAAATTTATATGGAAATGCAAAAGACCTTAAATAGCCAAAACAGACTTGAAAAACAGAATAACATAGAAAGACATTAACTGCCTAAATTTCATATCTAAGTATAAGTAATCAGGCCAGTATTGCATAGACTTACGAACAGACAGATCAATGGAACAGAGCAAAGATTCTACACGTAGGCAAGACACAAGATAATCTCACAGGGACAGAAGAAGAGCTTCAGCAACTAGTGCTAGAATAACTAGGTATTTAAATGTAAAAGCTGAAACTATAAAGTTTCCAAAAGAAAACACAGGAGAACACTTTAATGAACTTGGAATATGTAGACTTTCTGGAGGATGTAAAAAATACTAAACACAAAATGTTGATAAACTGGACTCTATTCAAAATTAAAACTTCTACTCATTAAAAACATTTTTAAGACAAAAGGCAAGATACAGACTTGGAGAAAAATTTGTTCTATATATATAATATATATATATATATATATATATATATATATATATATATAAATATATATATATATTTAGCATCTCTGATTCTTCAGTGCTTCCTGTGCATGGTATTATATTATATATATATATAATTATATATATTATATAATTATATGTATATATGGATTTGTAACCACAATATAATTTTTATAGATCAATGATAAGTCAAACAATGCTACATAATTTTATAAGAAACTTTGTAGGGGAGCCTGGGTGGCTCGGTTGGTTAAGGGTCTGACTTCGGCTCAGGTCATGGTCCGTGAGTTCAAGCCCCATGTCAGGCTGTGTGTTGACAGCTCAGAGCCTGGAGCTGCTTCATATTCTGTGTCTTCCTCTCTCTCTGTCCCTCCCCCATTCACACTCTGTCTCTCTCTTAAAAGTAAATAAACAGACAAATAAATGGTAAACATTACAAAACAATTTAAAAGAAAGAGACTTTGTAAAAGAAGGTATACAAGTTGCAATAAGTTAATGAAGATGTCTTCCAGGTAAAGAGAGCTCAAGGAAAATACAATTTACTCCCCACCCTGAGACACTTCCTCATACCAATTAGAGCAGCTGAGACTTAAAAGACAGCAATGAATGCCTGTGATGGTATAAGATGACTAGGAACTCTCATATATTGCTGGTGGGAGTATAAAATAGACAGTGACTCTGGACAATTTGTTGGCAGTTTCTCAAGGTAAATACACACCAAGACTGAGTCACATTTTGGTATTTACCCAGGAGAAAGGAATACATATGTGCCCAAAACGACTAGTATAAAAGTATTTATAGCAGCTTTAAACACAACAGTCTCTAGCAAAAACAATTTCTTTTTCCCCATTGTCCCCCTAGATTCTCTTCCTGGGGCCCTGCAAATTAGACTGTGAAAAGACAGAGGAACAAGAGAAAACAGAATTTGTTAATGAATGTGTCACACATCACATGAAAGAAACCTTCGTGATGAGTAACTCAAGGTGGTGGTTAGAACTTGGGCTTGTATACCATCTTTAGACAAAGAAAGAGGGATTTTGGACTTCCCAGGGTGGCAAGCTGTGAAGTAAACTACAAGAGAAAGGTTTGTTTGCGTGAGTTCATCTTGACAGGCGCTGAGTTTCCATCTTTTTTGTGGCCATAAAACTTCCTCAGGAGAGGGGATTTATTGCAGTCTTCATTTCTCAAAATTTTCTACTTTTAGCAAAATAGGGAAGCTGTGGGGTCTTTGATATGCATCCGTTGATTTTCATTTGCCTCCAGCTCATATGATACTTATGCGGAAGTGGTATGTTTTGTGGTGGCAAAATATTTTGTGGTTGAGCCTCTAAGCTCAAACTGGAAACAACCCATAAATAGGAGAATACTTACTCAGCAGTAAATAGAGAATGGACTGCTGACACAGTCAACAACATGGATGAATTGCAAAGAAATTACATTGAGTGAAAGAAGATGGGCAGGGTAGAGTTCGTTTTTTAGGATTCCATTTATATGAGGTTCAAAAACAGGTAAAATTAATTTACAGTGATTGGAACCAGAATAGTGACTGCCTATGTG
The DNA here is from genome assembly GCF_018350195.1 of Panthera tigris. NCBI lineage: Eukaryota > Metazoa > Chordata > Mammalia > Carnivora > Felidae > Panthera > Panthera tigris. The sequence continues at coordinate 46,436,705 of NC_056672.1, forward strand.
GTGTGAGATTGAGTGGAAGGCATCATGAGGGAACTTTCATGAATCCTATATTTTGATTGGGAGTTAGTTACAAGAGTGAATGTATTCATTTAAATTCATTGAACACCTAAGATCTACGCATTTCGCTATGTATAAATTTTACTTCAGTAAAGAGGCCAATATAGGAAATATGTGTGCATATTAAATACTGTTTGAGTTGATTTTTATTTTCCTTTTAAGAAAAAGTAATGGACAGAATGCTTTTTGACAAAAAGGAAAAAACGAGACCGAACCAAAACCAAACAAACAAAACCCCAAAACTTCCCTGGGTATTTTGTGAGATTAATTCCAAGGACAAAATACTACTAAAACAACAACAACATACCAGTAAAGAAAGAAGTAATAGTACATCATAATCTGCTGGTGCAACTGTGAACATGGAAGCCATTTATTATGTATAGAAACCTTTGGGTACTCATTTCAGAGACAGTTGGTGAAAAATTGAATTATTAAGAGTTTAGAACTAATGGAAAAGAAACTCAGCTATGTTTAAAAAAAATTATAATTTCTCAAGTGAGAAGAAAGAGTCTCCTTTCCAAAGCAAATGTGATCATATTTATTCTATCCATGATAAAGGCAGTGGGGCGTTTATATTGGGGAATGTCCAAAATATCTATGATTTTACTTTTCCAGCCAAAATTCTTCTGTTTTTCTGGCATGTATTAATCAATATGCAAAACATTTTGAAATTTTAAATATTATTCCACATCGCACTCATTTATTCTAGTTTAAAAAAATTTGGAGTGCCAGTATTTCTAGCATAATATTTTTAATGACTAAAGATAAAGCATTTCTTCCCTCATAGAATATCTTAGTAGAAATGTATATTACTTGGAGAAATGGAAAGAAATAGTATAAACTAACCAAAACCAAGACCAAAATCCAAAACAAAAGAAGCAAAACAAAATAAGCACCAAGAATTTCTGATCGTTATCTAATTTAATATCGGTATGTGGATGTACACTGCCTAATCTGTTGATAAATGGAGCCATTGGCAATCTGAAGACGAAAACAACTATCAAAGAACATTCTGAATTATTTGCCATGTGGCTCAGTCATTTATGTATCATCCTTTGATTGGACACATGAAGGTTATTACCATCGTATAATAGATGATCTCTGGACTTTTGAATCAGCCAGCCTATGTTAAGTCCATAACCACCTCATTTAGCATTTGTGTGATCTTGAGGTTTATATGTATTGCTGAGCCTTGGCTTTCTCATATATAAAATAATTAGGGTTTATTCCAAGAATAAAATGAAAATGTAAACATACCAAGCAAAGTACTGTTACTTAGGTCCTAAATAACTAGATGTTTCCCATCATAGAGCTTGCAAGGGGGGGAGGCAAAGATGGATAGCAGACAAAAAACTCTAATTAATAAATGATTCCCTTAGCTAGCTGTTACCTTGAAAATCAGGGGCAAGGCTCTACAAGAATGATCTAAACAAGTTTTCAAATTAAGGAAAGGAAAACCGGCATTATTAGAATCCCACGTTTAGAGTGTTGGGAAGGCCAGGCTTGTGTGGCTCACTGGAGAAAATGGCTAGATACTGAAGAACATATAGGAATAGAACATAATGGAATGAGCCAAAACTAGAAGGGAAGACGTTAAGGCAAGAAAATCTTGACTTCTTTCGCAATTTTGCCTACGGCTGACTCTGTAGCCTGAGTTTCAAAACAAATGATTTCCCTCATTATACTATACGACAGGAAGAAACGTGGTATTGCTGAACCAGTGGTATATATTATCTTTGTAAGCATGCAAAAGTTGAGTGATACTCAGTTCTGCTTTCTAACTTTTTGATAATCTAAGGAAGCATCCTCATTAGGATCTAGATATCCAGGATGACACGTAATTTTTTTTTAAAGATCAAGTCTACTTAGGAGGGGAGTAGATTTTAGTTTATCTCTTTACTTTCTCCGGCTAATTTTTGCCTATTAGTTTTATTTTTGATAGTAATTTTATTGAGTAGTTAAATTATTCATATTCTCCATGAAGATGGACTGCAAAACATACTGCTTTAGTAAGGCATACTCTAGCCCCAGCCCCCACCTGCCACATTGTGTCTCCCACCGTCCGTTTGTCAAGAATTAACCATTGCTGACAAAATTGGGGAAAAAAGGAAAATTATTGACTTTATTCAGAGGGTCAAATAATATTAATACAAGTAGTTGTAGTGACGAATCATTCAACCACCTCTCTTACTACTATTATGTGGCATGGTTTATTGATTATTTTTATATGCCAGCATTGTGCTCCTATCGTCACATTTATATCATATTCCATTTTCATCACACTTCTGTAAGATAAGCATCATTATCTCGACATTTTACTCTTTCTGATAGAGATGCTCAGAAAGCATAAACAAAGTGGCCAGGGTCACACAGATGATGTTTGAATTCTCACTGTAAGTTGAATATTTAAAAGTATCCTTTGCTTTTATGATTTAAGATTTCTCCCATTTCAAGCATCATTTGATGACATAGGATGCGTTAGAAATGAAAAATACATTAATCTAGGGGTGCCTCGGTGCTCAGTCAGTTGAGCATCAGACTCTTGATTTCGGCTGGGTCATGATCTCACAGTTTGTGGGTTTGAGCCCCGCACTGTCAGCGCAGAGCCTACTTGGGATTCTCTCTCTTTCCCTCTCTCTCTACCCCTCCTCTGCTCACACTCTTTCTTTCTCTCTCAAAATAAATATGAATAAACATTTTGTTTAAGAATAAAAATATATTAATCTATATAGTAGCTCTTTGTTCTTCTTAAAGCTAATCCCTTCGTTCTTGTGACACAACTCACAAACATCGTATTTTATACCTCTCTTTGCTTCTCCACTTGATCTTCCTAGTTGAGTATGCCACATGCCTTGAGTGCTATAATGGCCAGGAAATTAGATGACCATGTTCTGTCTTTGTTCAGGGATTTTGCCATATATATTTTATGTAAGGTTGTTTGTAATGTATTCTCCAAAAGGAAAGGAGGTTGATATTATTATGGAAAGATGACTGAGTCATACACAGTAGCAACTAATTTCCCTGAGTCATTTAATGGAAAGTTTTCTCTGGTTTCTTAATGTGAGAACTCCATTCTATAGTATTAGTATTTTTCTCTGTTTAATTATTATTAATATAAATATTTAGTAATTGATGCATCATTTTATGTCCATGGCATATCATTTAATCATTTTCAGAAATCTTCATTTTGTTTATAATAACCCGAATGAAAGAATTACTGAAAGAATTTTGAGGGTGAACCCCATTGCCCAAAATGCATTTACAAAATAAATTCCCCAAAGCAAGATAAAAAACAATAAAGTTTCCCAGCAATTGCAGTTGAAGTGGGGCAAGGAATAGGACCTAGGCTTTGGGGCAGAACTGAGGAATACATGATGGCTTGACTTACAGAGCTCACCCTCCCCCTTGAAGTTGAAATGAGTATAAAATCTTGAACCTACTAAAGAATATTCCAACACTGCAGCGAAGAAGCAGAACTTCTTTTTTTACTTTTATCTTTCCCTTGTTTCACTGGGAAGTGATGGAAATGGTTGCTAGAGAGAAATATATAAAAATTGGCAAGTGGACGGTGAGAGAAGTGTCCATTGTCCCCATTGTCCGGGGAGCTATCCACCACCCCCTCCTATCATCTGAATGGGATAAGAGGACTATCCCAGTCTTCCCAAGAAGAGTGAGCATTAGTGCACAGCATTTAACAATACCTTATAATTCAGAGTAGGCCACAAAAAATTCTTAATTCTCAGATAAGCCTGTCTAGATACCCTCTGGATGGGAAAAAGATTAGAAAGAAGCCATCTTTCTTTTGCAAACCGAAATGAAAAGAAACACAAAAGCAAGCACCCAATGCAGTAGAAAATTAGTCAAGAATGTAGCCACACTAGAACAGAAAATACAGCCACTCAAACATGAAAAAAGATGAAAGGATATGGTGTAATCAATGTAGAAATACCCTGTTACTTAGTAAGAACATATGGGTAAAGTGAAATAAAAATTTAAATTTAAAGAAAAAAAATACCATTATAGGGAAGAAAAAAGGCCAGTCTTGAAGAAAATATAACTGGAGAAAAAGGACCATTCACGTCATGTGCTTTGAAAGGGCATAGGAAATCTATTCTCAAAGGGGAAATTAGTTGAGGTAATGTAAGTATATATTTACATTATAAGGTATTGATTCCCTAAAGAAATAAATTTTAGGAAAAATTTATCATTAAAGAACTTAAAAAATAAATTAGAAACATCAAGGAACTAAAGTTGAATTATGATAGGAAGAAGTTTTTGTGTTAACAAAAACAAAAGAAATTAGAGATAAATCAATAAAATACCTATTCCAGTATTAGATAGTTTGTATCACTGGATTAGATGTTTATATGAATGAAAAGAAAATTATAATGGATTCAAAGGTTAAATAAAATAATAAATAATCTCTGAAATGATTAAATACTGGATTTTAAGATCAAAAAAGAGCACCATGATCCAAAAAACGTTAATGCTGAATATTGCAAACCAAAACATTCTCTCCTTACATTATTGAACCATTAAGGAATAATTTTTTAAGAAATTAATTCCATAGGTACGCAGGAAGGAAAGTGAATTGGCTTGGGATGGGGGTTGTTAGAAGTCTGCTCTTTACCCCCTACCTCTCCACAACAGTATTTAGAGAATGGATTCTTAAGGAAAACATTTTCTTTTACGTAGGCTTCATGCCCAGAGCAGAGCCCAACCTGGGACTTGAACTCATTACCCTGAGATCAAGACCTAAGCTGAGATCAGCTTAACTGACTGAGCCACCCAGTCACCCCAAAAAACAGGCTTTTAAAGTATAACCCAGCTCTTTAGAGCCAGTGAAAATATCATTTGTATATCCATCTCTTTATGTGTATACATACATGCACCAAAAAAGTCCTAGAAGAGTGGTCACTTCTCAGTGATTTTTTTCTTTTGGCTTCCTGGGTATGTGTTTTGGGGCAATATTTTTATTTACTTTCTTCATTATACTTGTATATGTCATTTAAATCCACTGTTAGTCCACTGCAATTATTATGAATCATTATTAAAAACATATGAGATGCCTTTCTTTCCTTAAAATCTTTTATATTTGATGGCAAGTAATTTCACTGTGCTTTTACATCCTGGACTTCCTGTCTTGCAGCATGTTTCATTAATGAAACAAGTCCATTTCAATGTGTGTAACATGTCACCTAAATTCCTTCAAGGTAGATGGCGTTTATTATTCTTTTGTGTATTCCTTGCCACGCCTGTTGCATAGATGTACATGGTGTATGTAAATGCATAGCTCGAACTTTTAAGCAACAATATATACTTTCCCTTTTATTGTATGGGTTTCGACAAAAGACATGTTTTAAAATAAACCAAACAGTAATGATATACCTTGAATAAAAATCTTTATCACACAAGTCTTTAAGAGGTTATTAGTCACAAAATCTTCTCTATATTAATGGGATGCTCTTTTAAATATGAAGTTTGAGACACTATAATTCCTACCCATCCAAACACCTGACATTTGGCCACAGTTTTACATAACTGGCCTTCTGATGACAGCTTAATGGATCAGGTCTTTGTTTCATATGCTTATTATATAATGTGATGATATAACCATATTTTTGCTAATAGTCCTTCCTCTGCTTCCATGTTTCTTGGGCTTTTACATATTTAGTTTTGTGCAATTTGTGGTCTTGTGACAGTTATCTGTACATGCAAGTTCCCCTCTAATCAGCACAAAAATCATCATGTATCTTTTTCCAGCACTTGCACTGAAGAAAAAAGCCCTGGTTTGAGTACAATGGAGACAATAGCGAGGCTCAAAGGTTGAAGACAAAAGATTCTGCAGAAATTAAAGGAAAAGCTGCTAAAGGGCATGACAGCTCTTTTTGTTATTTTCTGGGCTGTAATTTATGAAATCAGTTTTCATTCTGAAAGTTCCCTAATTTTCTCCCTCTTCAGTCTAAGATATAGCACACATGAGTATTGAAGACAGACGGCCCCTCAAAATGATTCAATCAGGTGGTATTTGTAATGAAGCTGCAGGCTGTCACTTGGATTTCATAGTCTTCTATCTTTAGCTACAGAAAACTGTTTGTAACAGTTCCCTAAGCTTCGTTCACCAACACGGGTGCAGCACATTGTTTTGGGAATAAGATATTCTCTCCAATTCCTAGTTATAAATGATTTACTTAAAGCAAATCCCCATTCCTGTATGGCCCAGCTGCTGCGAAGCTCTTTGGAAAGATGTCTCTTTATTCAGGTTCAAATATCCTTGGAAGGGCTAGAGGCCATCATAATTTTGTTTTTAGTATTAAAACAGGGTCAAACCTTTTGTATTATTAAGTGTGGGAATTCACGGTGGTGGGGGAAGACAAGAATGTTGCCATCAAAAATAATAGAAAAACCTCCTAAATGATGCACACGCACACACACACACACACATGCACACACACACACACACACACACACGCACACACAGATAAATAATTTAAAACATCAATAAGCTGTGGAAGCAAGGAGTGCTCCAGGTGTGAAATTTACCAAGAAGGAAGAAATTTTAAGGTGTGAACTGAGGATTTGCATCCCTCTGAGGTCAGCCTAATCCTTAGTGTGCATTAAGAATCTGGGAGAAGGCCATGCAGAGGGCACTGACTGAAAGACAGAGAAACTAGGGGAGTGTTTCAAGACCCCACAGCAAAGAGTAACACAGTTGGAGAGTTGAGAAGAATCAAACATAGAGACAATTTGCCCTTCAAGATTTTTTGTTTAATTGTAAAGCTGGGATGGGTGAGAGTGTAAAGAATGAAGCCCAAACCTCGAAAAGTATAATTGAATTCCTAGGATTTCATAGGATTCATAGTTTCATAGGATTTAGGAAGAAAAGACCCATTTAGGAAAGGGTCCGTGGGAGCAATAGAGAGGAGCTACAAGTTCTCCAGGGAATGATGTAGTAACTTTTTAATTTTTTTTAAATTTTTTAAATTAAAAAAAATTTAAAGTTTATTCATTTTTGAGAGACAGAGAGAGAGTGGGGGAGGGCAAAGAGAGAAGGAGACACAGAATCTGAAGCAGGCTCCATGCTCTGAGCTGTCAGCACAGAGCCTGACGCAGGGCTGGAACTCACGGACCGCGAAATCATGAACTGAGCCGAAGTCAGACGCTTAGCTGACTGAGCCACCCAGGTGCCCCGGTGATGGAATAACTTAAGATTTCTTGCCACTTTCCCACCAGGGGTAGTTGCTGATCTGGACATGAATAGAGACTTGGAGTCCAGGGTCAGATCCTTCTAGAGGGCTCCTAACTAGAGACAGCATGGCAAAATAGAATGTGGTGATTTTTCCCTGCCTTTCATATTATATCAATGGAATAATAATATATTCATTCTTTTGTGTCTGGCTTCTTTCGCACACCTTTTGTTTTAGAAAATCATTTATGTTATTGCCTATATTGGTAGTTTCTTCTCTTTAATATCATTGTGTAGAATCACTTTGTATGAAAATACCATAATTGCTTTATCTAGCCTTCTGTTGTTAGACACTTGAATTGTTTCTAGGTTTTGGCTATTATGAATAAAAATATCAGCATTATTATACATGTGCTTTTGTGGACATATACACATATTTATGAGTATGTACCAAGGAGAGAGGAATTGCTATATCACATAGTAGCCTATTTTCTATTTCAGTAGATGATGTCAGTGTTTTTAAAAAATGGTTGTAAAAATGTTTCTTCCCACTAGCAATGCATAAGTGTTGGATTTTCTCTATATTTTCACTGATATTTAATATTATCATTATTTTTTATTTAAACGTTTTGGTGAGTGCATAATCATAATCTCAGTTTGGATTTAATTCGTATTTCTCTGATGAGTAATGATAGTAATGATGTTGAGTTCCTTTTCAAATTCCTTTTCATCATTTGAATGTCTTAATTCATGAAGTAACTGATCATCATTTTTAAGTTTGGATTCTTTGTCTTTGCTTTGTTGATTTGTAGGAGAATTTTATACAGTCTTTATATAAAGCTTTTATCACATACTTGTATTTTAATATCTTTCCCAATCTTTGGCTTGCCTATTCACTTCTTAATCGTGATTTTTGGGAACAGACTTCTTAATTTTAATGAAATTCAGTATATCATTTTTATATTTGTTTTTGTTTTTTTTTCTGTTCAAGAGAGATTTGCCTACACCCAGGTTGTGAAGATATTTTTCTGTTTTTCTTCCAGAAGTTTGATTGTTTTAATTTTATATTTAGGACTGAAATCCAATTCATTTTTGAGTATGGTCTGATATAAATCTTAAGGATTGTAATTTTTTCCATATGGTTAACTAGTCATTCTAACATCACTGTAGAAAAGGGCATTTCTCCCCCACTAATCAGGTAACTAATTCAGGTGACTGTGTGTTCTTGGATTATTTCTAGGTGTTCTTTTCTCTTCCATTTACCTATTTGTCTAACATCATGCAACTGACTCCTTAATGTAACTTTTTAATGTCTTATTCTACTTGCTTTATTACATATGGGTATGTACGTATGTATCTATTATTGCAATTTTCTCTTCAATAATGTATCCATTTTGGTTTTATTAAGTATTTCTATGTGTGTCTTTAAAGGGCGCGCAGTTAGTTGGATTGGGCTCCTTTAATTTTTCTTTCTATCCCTGATTTTAAGTTAGAGTCATCAATCTTTATGTAATTTGTTATTTTTTTAAATTTATAAATGTTAATGTTTATTTTTGAGAAAGAGAGAGAAAGAGAGAGAGAGAGAGAGAGAGAGAGCATGAGCGGGGGAGGGGCAGAGAGAAAAGGAGACACAGAGTCCCAAGCAGGCTGCAGGCTCTGAGCTGTCAGCAGAGTCCGATGCAGAGCTCCAACTGTGAGAGTATGACCTGAGCCGAAGTCAGATGCTTAACTGACTGAGCCATCCAAGCGCCCCTATAATTTGTTATTTGTAGGTTTGTGTGTTAAATCCACCATCTTGCTATTTGTTTTACGCTGGTCCATCTGTTCTTTTTTTTTTCCCTGCCTTTTTTGGCTTTAGTATTTTTATCTCATTTTATTTCCATCATAAGTTTCTTCACTGTATCTCTTATTTTATGCTTTTTGTGGGTTGCTCTAAGGTTTATAATATATATTGTTAGGGGCGCCTGGGTGGCGCAGTCGGTTAAGCGTCCGACTTCAGCCAGGTCACGATCTCACGGTCCGTGAGTTCGAGCCCCGCGTCAGGCTCTGGGCTGATGGCTCGGAGCCTGGAGCCTGTTTCCGATTCTGTGTCTCCCTCTCTCTCTGCCCCTCCCCCGTTCATGCTCTGTCTCTCTCTGTCTCAAAAATAAATAAAACGTTGAAAAAAAAAAAAATATATATATATATTGTTAATGTATCACATCCCACGTTCCAATAACATTTTACTTCCTCATTAAGAACCTTAGTGTATAATACTTTTTTTCCTCCCTTCTATTCTCTCTGGAGAAGATCTTGGTATTTGAAACCAAGATCTAAATACTAGGTGTGCTCATTGCTGTTGGGGTGTCACTGCTTCTGGGACCTTTCAGCTAAAAGAGCAAGCAAATGTATGTATATAAACTTCTTTATCTCTATAAACTAAATATGAGCGCATTCTGATAGCTGCAACTCTAATCCATTACCAGATGAAACATTTGAGCCCACTCTCCTCACTGACTTTGGACTTCCCTCCAATGAGGAGAAAGCTGGCACCCACCACTCACTGTCCATTTATTTAATTGTTCAATTTTAGTATTTATGTACAGCGATCAGAATCATTAACCTGTACCCTGTGGGAAACAACTTAATGAACAAGAGTATAGGATTTATGTACAATTTCCTTTCTCCTCATTTTTACAAATTCCATTCATTTCCAAAGTTACTTAAGTATATGATTCCCCCACCCTGTTAGGTGAGTTTGCTTCATACCTTTATACTGCAGATAGATAGTTTTATCACATTCTGTGTTTCCTCTCAGGAGACCCTAATCTTTTAAATGATTTTTCTCTAATTTGCATACATTAAGTTCACTCTTTATGCTTTAAAATTCTATGGGTTTTTACAAGCGTACAATGTCATCGTGGTCGGTCATTACAGGTGTTAAACAAATGCCTGGTATCATCCAGAATAATTTCACAGCCTTAAAATCCTTTGTGATTCACCTATCCCTCCCTCTTCCTCCCAACTCCGACATTCACTGATCTTTTTGCTTCTATATAGTTCTGCCATTCCCACAATGTTATAATTGTAATCATACATTATGCAGCTTTTTCAGACTGACTTCTTTCACTTAGCATAATCCATTTAAAATTCATTCATGCCTTTTTCATGTTTGATAGCTCATTTTTTAATTGCTGAATAATATTCTATTGTATGCATATTAGCACAGTGTGTTTACTATTCACCTATTGAAGAATATCTTGATTGCCTTCAGTTTTTTGTACGTGATTTTGAATAATGCTGCTATAAACATTTACATGTTGGTTTTTATGTAGACATAAGTTTTCCCATCGGTTGGGTAAATACCTAAGAGCACGATTGCTAGATCAGATAGTAAGATGGTGTTGGGCTTTGTAAGAAACTGCTAAACTGTCTTTCAAAGTGGCTGTACTATTCATCATTCCCACGAGTAATGATTAAGAGTTCCTGTGGTTCGGCATCCTTCTCAGGAAGTGGTAATGTCAGCTTTTTGGACTTTAATTTTTTAGTAGGTGTGTAGTGGTACCTCATTGTTGTTTTAATTTGCAATTTCCTAGAGAAATAGTGCTGAGCATCTTTTCCCACACATATATTTCATTCTTTATATCTTCTTTGATGAGGTGTCACTTAAGATCGTTTTTCAAATTTTTAAATCAGGTTGTTTGTTTCTGATTGAGTTTTAGGTGTTCTTTGTATATTTTGGATAAAAATCCTTTATCAGATATGTACTGCCAGATATTTTCTTCCAGTCTGTAGCTCTTCTTCGTGTTCTCTTAATTTTCTCTTCATTTTCTTTATATTCTCTTCCGTCTTTTGCAGAACAGACGTTTTTAATTCTAATAGAGTCCAGTTTATTAATTTTTCTTTCATGTGTCGTGTTTTGGTTTTATATTTAAAGACTCCCCCCCAAATAAATGCTGCCCGGGTTTTCTCATACATATTCTACAAGTGTTGCAGTTTTGCATTTTACGTTTGCATTTATGATTTGTTTCGAGGTAAATTTGTGAAATGTGAGGTTTGTATTTAGGTTGATTTTTTACCCTCATATGAACATACAATTGTTCTAGCACCATTTGTTGAAAACACTATTGTTTCTCTGTTGCGTTGCCTCTGTCTTTTCTGAAAGATCAGTTGAATTTATTCATTTGAGTCTATTTCTGGGCTTTCTATTCTGTTCCACTAGTCTAAGTGTCTGTTCTTCACCAATGCCACATTGTTTTGATTACTAGAGCCTTAGAGGCGGTCTTAAAATCTGGTACCTTTTCATAAAAATTTTAGATCTGGTTTGTCAGTATGAGTGAAATAGGCTACTGGCTTTTTGATTGAGACGGCATGAAGAGCAAGTTGAGAGTAACCGATATTTTAACAGAAGAGTTTTTCCATCCATGAACATGGATAATCTCTTCATTTAGATTTTCTTCCATTTCTTTCAAGATTTCAGAATCTTGAAGTTTTCCACATCTGGATACTGCACCTGTTTTGTTAAATTTCTACTTAAATATTTCATTTTTGTGTTATTGTAAATTTTTAAAATTTGATATTCCAGTTGTTCATTACTGGTATATAGGAAAACAGTTAACTTTTTTATATGAGTCTTGTGTCTTTCAACTTCGTTCTACTCACTCTTAGTTCTAGGAGTTTGGGATTTATTTGTTTGTTTGTTTATTTATTTATTTATTTATTTATTTTCTACATAGACAATCATGCCATCTGCAAAGAAAAAGTTGTATGTCTTCCTTCCAGTTGGCTTTTTTTGGTTGGCATAATGTGCTCGCCAGAACTTCAAGTACAATGTTGTGAGCAACATTGGTAAATATTTCTTTGTCATCTAGCATTGGTGATTTCTATGGTAACTCTGATGTTAGTCTGTCTTGTTCCTTTTGCTGATTATTATCTTTCAACAGTAGCTTAAATAAAACATCTTGGTGTTTTGTGGCCAATCTTACATTTTCCTAGAATACTATACTCTCTCAATTTACAGATTTAGTTCTTTTCTCACTTTAGGTGTTAAGCTTTTCATAAATATTTTAAAGTATCTTCCATTTCATTTGATCTGTTTTCTCCTTCAGACACACCTCTTTTCCTTGAGCCTAGCTGCTTTCCTTATTATTGGGTTCTCTCTGACTTAATATCTTTGCCTACATTGGACAGAGTTATTTCAGTCTTTTCCTCTATGAAAAGATTCAATTTTAATAATGACTGTGATGTTCATTGGTGATTCTAATTTACCTGTCACTTTAAGATTATTATTATTTTGTGTCCTTCTCTGTTTTTGTTAGTCTACAGTCTCAACTATGCCTTTGAATTAATTTCATGTTTGAAATTTAATATTATTGAATTATTCAGAACAAGTTGTTCTATATTTTAAAATGACTAGGGAAAAATCATTTCAATTCGTGAATATTTCCTCCAGAGCTGGGCACTTTGTCTACCTTTCCCATACCAGGCTCTACTGTTTTTTCCTATTTCATACCTATGGAGAATAATTGTCTACCATTCTTTTTTTTTTTTACTCACGTTTGAACAGCAGCTCTCAGATCCTCTTTTCTCTAAAACAGTCTTGGTGATTTTAACTTCTTTTCCCATTGGATATGAAACAATTTCCCCAAAATGAGCACTATTTTGTGAGCGGTTATTTTGTGTGATATAACCTCTTATGTAGCCTGATGGACGTGGACTGTGGAGAAATGTTACAGAAAAAGATGAGCTGAAATGCTAGTACTTATTTTTAGAAATTCTGTACTCTGTTCTTTTTTCTAAGGTTTTGTTTAATGTCCTGTACCACAGTTTAGTTCATCTTGTCTGTGAGGAATATCCCATTATTGTGAGGGGACATTTCAAGATCTAGATCATTCCACAATTCTATGTTTAGATCTAAGGCTTTAGTTTTTCCAGGGAGACACTGTCCTACAGTTTACTTCTTCCCTTTTATCTCCCTCTCCCTCTATTCCTTTATACCATTCCATTAAACATAAAAAGACTGTGGCGTGGTAAAAATGATACTTGATTGTGAAACCAGAGTTCTGATTTGAAGATCTGGTTTTGACCTTAGCTATGTGACCTGTACCAAATTCCATTCTTATCTGAAAAATGTTTGCACAGGAAGGTGATGAGAGTAAAGTGATTTCAACAATATGACTTCCACAGTTTATTTTAGTTATAGTGTTCCATAACTGTGAATTTCTGAACTTCCTGAGTCAATAGCTAAACATAAATTGTTGAATCTGTGAAACTTTATGTGGGCAGAAAATTACAAATAATTAAGTCTAACATTTATATATAACATATATATGAATAGCAAAATCCTCAATATTTAAGAGAAATATGAATGGATAGGTTTACATACCCTAAAGCAGTCTTAAATAATGAGGTTTCTGGGGTGCTGGGTGGCTCACTTGATTAAGTGTCGGACTTTGGCTCAGGTCACGATCTCATGGTTCATGAGTTCTATCCCCACATAGGGCTCTCTGGTGTCAGAGCAGAGTCCACTTCGAATCCTCTGTCTCCCTCTCTTTCTGGCCCTCTCCCACTTGCTCTCTCTCTCTCTCTCTCTCAAAAATAAAATAAACACTTAAAAAGATAATGAAGTTTTAAAATTTATATTAATATAGTGATACAATTAAGTGGCAAATTGAGAAATTATCTGATTATTCAGTCTCCCTCGTACTTTCACCTGAAGTTTAGGCAACTAAGCATTGGAGAAAATTACTATCTAAGCAAACCAATTGAGATTGCATTTTTAGGCGAATTTGATACCTACATATAAGCAAATAAGCAATTTTTCATAGGTAAGAGAATCAGCCAAAATATATCTGATCCAGATAATTTTGCCCTGACTGACAGCTATATGTCTGTCTTATAACTTTGCTTTACATTTAAAAACAGATTTCTCTTTTGACTAGGTTGCTTTTCTAGAGTGATGGGCACTATGTTGTGAATTAATCCTCTATGCCGTTTCTTTTTAGTTAACCTGAAAAATCTCCAGGTTACTTCACTTTTAGACATAGCAGAAAGAAGGAGCAAGGGGGTTGCTTTTGTCATGTGGTAGTGGCATCATATGATATTCCCAGTCTGATCATGCATGAATGACTTAAATGGAAGATTTATTATGAGGAATATTTTCCTTACTTAAAACACTCTATTCTTACAGTGAAAGAGTAAGATATGGTTCTATTTGTAAACAACTGAAGCATAATATCTGCAATACATCATGTAAAGGTATAATCACTGTCAAAGTGCCAAGGTACCATCACAGAAAGTGACTGCTGTAATTGACAAGAGATGGTGATCAGGCTCCAGAACCATTTGCTGATTGCATATTCATGATTCCACTTTGTAATATGCTGCAGTTACTCTGTGAGTTATTCTAAATGGATGTTTTAACATCACTAGACTGACACTCTGCATTCTGAAATTTGCAAGTCTAATCTTTAACACATCTCTTTCTGCTTTGTCTTGGAATGTCTAACTCGTGAAATGAGAACTTAGCTATTGGCCTGAATAAGAGGTTGCATGTTTATGCCATTGAAACAGTGCAGTCAAATGAATTCAGCCCTTTTTGAATTCACTCCTGAAACTCTGCCTTTTTACAACTTTAAAGTAAACATTGGCAGTCAGTTAAAACTAACTTCTATATGCGGTGATTCTCATCAGCACTTTTACATGGCCAATCATTTAGTCTCTCACTGAGAGATATTTATATAGCTATGGACAATAACTATTTTAAATATTATCACACTGGAGTCATCTCTAGTGTTTTATCCTATGTGTCGTATTGTGTTTTCCCCCACCCTGACAAACTGATTTTGAAATGTATGGGGAATATATACAAATTATCCTCAAATAATGTAGAATGTGGATTTACAAAATGTAAATATATCAGCATTTATGAGAATTAAATGCAGGTAGTACAAAGAATAAAACGAGTGTGTCCCAATAATGAACTTTTGATTTAATTTCTGTTCCTTATTATGGTAGGAAAAAGTAGCTGGGTTTATGAAGAAATCTATAAATTATACCACAAACCTTTTCACTAGGCTGAAGAAGAGGCTAAGAGGAGATGTGGGAAGCCAAGATAGCACTCAGAGGAAAGGAGATTAAGTCTCTTTTTTTAAAAAGTAGGGCATGTTTGAAAATGTATTCAAGTTCTTAATTTAATGTAAGAAAGTCCAGATTGATAAATAGATTTTATGAGGTATAGGAATTAGAACAGATCTATGTTTCTATTGGTTTCAAAATTTGATGTAGTATTTCTCAAGTGTTTTAATTTCCCTAAGTAAGATTATACACATAAATATAGTTTTTAAAATAGGCATTTTATGAAAGTATGGTACATATATATAAAAGTACATAAATATAGAAGTATAGAAATCAAGAATGCATGGCTCAGTGAGCCTTTTATGAAGTGCACATGGCTCTAACACTTTGGATTTTAAAACCATTCTATAAAAAAATTATCTACCTCTCAAGAAGATAAAGATGCAGGAATATTCTAAGTATACTTTTTCCAAACTGCGTCCTTTAACATGAGAGTCAAAGAGTGAATAAGATTGAGATTATCTCTGGGGTAATTTTAGAGTAGAAGTAATGATACTTCTGGATTTAATTGAAACTGGATTTAAATAAAACCAGTAGGCTCTTCTGTCTGGAAGTTTGGCAAAACCTTGATGGTAAGGTCAATCATGAGAAAGTCATGCTAATCATAATGAAACTTATGATATAGTCCTCAACCCAAATCATAGTTTAATTTCTACAGTTATGTTAATCTCCACAGTTAGGTGGACATAACACATCTTAATGTTCATGTTTTTTCTTCATAGCTTTATGCAGATGCTTCTTTCTAATCTTATATGCCAAATACACCTGAAGACTGCCATAATGATTTCAAAAGCCATGACCTCCATTCTGTATTAGAAAGACTATTTCCAAAAAGTTATTTAAAATCGGAAGAGAACACTTGGAAAAATTCATCTAAAAGAACAAACTAATACCATTAGAAGATTTCCCTTTCATTTCATTTCGCATCTAGGACCTACTCATTTATTACTCATTTGTTTATCCAAAAAAAATTTACTCCATACCCTTTATATGCCTTCCTTTGTTTCAAGTGTTGAAAATTAAAAAAAAAAAATGATTTCAGAGTATTTGCCCTCAAAGAGCTTACAGTCTCTGTAAAGGTGTTTAAGGTTGTAGATCAAAGAGGTCTCCATTTATCCACTTATGCAACAAATAATTATTGAATTCCTTCTGTGTGCCAAAAAAAATGATAGGCATTTTGGATAAAGCATTTAATAAAATAGACAAAACTCTTGCCTAAACTTTTAGAGCTTATGTTCTGTAAAGGCAGAAGGTGATAAGCAAAGTATATTAATAATCATGAAATGTGGCAGATTGACCAGATTTTTTGACTTTAACTAATTATCTTACTCTATCTAAGCCTCCTTGCAGTGTGGCTTTGCACACATCTTGAATACAGGCTAGTTTTTAAGCTTGCTTTGGATAACAGAATGTGTTGGAAGTGACAGTGTGATGGTTCCACACCTTGGCCAAAGATGTCTTGTACATTTCTACTCTGTCTCTGAATATTTCTTCTCCCGTGAGAATAAGCTGAGACACCATCCAGACTAAGATGCGCCTATCCAAACCAAAGGTAGACCTTGGATGATAAGTTAGCTTAGCCAAGAACACTGAGTCGAGTAGTAATCAGCAGAGCTATCTGGGCCACCCACAGACTCATGTATGCCACTGAGTCTTGGTGGTCATTTGTTGCAGCATTATTGTGGCAATAGGTCATGGACACGTGTGGCACATAGGCAATGAAGGTGACAAAAGGGAAAAAGTAAACAAGAGACAAGGTTGCAAAGATTGGGGGTAGGAGAGATGGCCAGAAGTGCTTCAGGGAAAATCTGATGTAAAAATCTGAAGCCAAGCGGGTGTCTGGTTTAATGCCATTCTGGGCATAGGGAACACTGAGGGCAAAGGCCCTGAGTAAATAGAATGGCTGAAATACTTGAAGAACTGAAAGGCTATCAGTGATGTTAGATTAGAATGTGCTAGAAAAGTAAAAAGATATGAGATCAAAGTCTTGTAAGACTAGGGGAGAGGACCAGATCATATAGGATTTGGTAGGTCATTGTAAGGTGTTTGGATTTTCTCTGAGAGGGGAATTTATTGGGGTGTATTGATTAATGAGTTCTGATATAAATGTTACCAATATCGCTCTGCACTTATTTTATTTTTTATTGTGTATTTATTTTTGAGAGAGAGAGAGAACGAGCTGGAGAGGGGCAGAGAGAGAGAGAGAGGGAGACACAGAATCTGAAGCAGGCTCCAGGCTCTGAGCTGTCAGCACAGAGCCTGACGCAGGGATTGAACTCACGAGCCCTGAGATCGTGATCTGAGCTGAAGTCGGATGCCCAACCAACTGAACCACCCAAGCACCCCTGCACTTATTTTAAAAATAGATTAAAGAGGATCAAGAATGGTAGGAAGACAAGTTAGAAGACAATACGATAATCTAAAAAGATAGTAGTGCTAATCTCCATTGATGATAAAAACTCTAAGTAAACGAGGAGTTGAGGAGAATATTCTCAACCTGATAAAAACTATCTGCAAAAATCCTATAGCTAACATCATACAATAGTGAGAAGCTTGAAATTTTCACACTAAGATTAGGTAGAAGGCAAGGATTTCCTCTGTCATCACTCTTTTTTAACATCATAATAAAAATTATTGCCAATACAATATTCAAGACAGCAAATAAAAGGTATACAAACTGGGAAGGAAGATATAAAACTGTCTGTTCACAGATGACATAATCATCTATATAGAAAATTCAAAAGAATTAAAAAAAATAGCTCCTAAAATAATAAGCAATTATATAGCAAATTTGCGGGATACAAGGTATGCAAAATGCGATTGCTTTCTTATATACCGACAATGGAAAAGTAGAATTTGAAATTGAAAACACAATATCATGTACATTAGCATACAAAAAATGAAATACTTGGGTATAAATCTAACAAAATATGTGCAAGACATATATGAACAAAACTATAAAACTCTGATGAATGAAATGAAGGAACTTAATAAATGGAGAAATATTTCATGTGCATAGGAAGACTCAATATTGTCAAGATGTCAGTTCTTTCCAACTTGATCCATGATTCGGTGCAATCCCAACAAATATCCCAGCAAGTTGTTTTGTAGATATCAAGGAACTGATTCTTTTTTTTTTTTAATATGTGAAATTTATTGTCAAATTGGTTTCCATACAACACCCAGTGCTCATCCCAAAAGGTGCCCTCCTCAATACCCATCACCCACCCTCCCCTCCCTCCCACCCCCCATCAACCCTCAGTTTGTTTGTTCTCAGTTTTTAACAGTCTCTTATGCTTTGGCTCTCTCCCACTCTAACCTCTTTTTTTTTTTTTTTTCCTTCCCCACCCCCATGGGTTTCTGTTAAGTTTCTCAGGATCCACATAAGAGTGAAACCATATGGGATCTGTCTTTCTCTGTATGGCTTATTTCACTTAGCATCACACTCTCCAGTTCCATCCACGTTGCTACAAAAGGCCATATTTCATTCTTTCTCATTGCCACGTAGTATTCCATTGTGTATATAAACCACAATTTCTTTATCCATTCATCAGTTGATGGACATTTAGGCTCTTTCCATAATTTGGCTATTGTTGAGAGTGCTGCTATAAACATTGGGGTACAAGTGCCCCTATGCATCAGTACTCCTGTATCCCTTGGATAAATTCCTAGCAGTGCTATTGCTGGGTCATAGGGTAGGTCTATTTTTAATTTTCTGAGGAACCTCCACACTGCTTTCCAGAGCGGCTGCACCAATTTGCATTCCCACCAACAGTGCAAGAGGTTCAAGGAACTGATTCTAAAATTTATATGGAGAGATAAAAGACCCAGAATGGCCAATACAATATTGAAGAAGAACAATGTTGGAAGTAAAGAAAATAAAAGAGAAAAGATAAATGAAAACAACAAAAAAAGATAAATCCATGACCTAATCCTCACACTTTATACAAAAGATAACTCAGAATGAATCACAGATTTAAATGTAAAATGTAAAACTGTAAAACTTTTAGAAAAAAAATCAGAGAAAACTTTCAGGTTCTGGGGCTAGGCAAAGAGCTCTTAAACTTGATATCAAAAGCATTATCCATAAAAAGAAGAACTAATAAATTGGATCTCATCAAAACTTAAAACATTTGCTCTGCCAAAAACCTTGTTAAAAGTATGAAGAGAATAAGCTACGGACTGAGAAAATATTTGTAAGCCACATATCCAAAAAAAGACTGGGACCTAGAGTATACACAGAAAAAAAAAATCTCAACAATAAGATTAACCATCCAAATAGAAAATGAGCAAAAGTCATACACAGACATTTTATTGAAGAGGATATACAGATGACAAATAAGCACATAAAAAGATGTTCAGCATTACCATCAGCCAAATGCAAATTAAGGCCACAGTAGAATAGCTCTGCATGCCTATCCAAATGGCTAAATTTTTAAAAAATGTTGGGGAAGATACGGAGAAATTGGATCACTCATACAATGTTCATGGGAGGACAAAATGCTAAGTCCACTCTGGAAAACAATTTGATATTTCATATAAAACATTCAACTACCATATATGACTCAGCAATTGCATTCTTTAGCATTTATCTCAGAGATATGAAAACTATATTTACTCAAAAGCATTCTTAACAGTCTTATCCATAATAAACGCAAATGGGAATCAATTCCCATGTTCTTCTGTAAGTGGTGAAACTGTGGTGCATCCATACCACAATTGGAATATTAATTAGCAATCAAGAGGAACAAATTATTGGCATAAGCAACAACTTGAGTGAATCTTTTTTTTTTTTAATGTTTCTTTATTTTTGAGAGAGACAGACAGAGTGCAAGTGGAGCAGGGGCAGAGAGAGAGGGAGACACAGAATCCGAAGCAGGCTCCAGGTTCTGAGCTGTCAGCACAGAGCCCAACATGGGGCCTGAACCCATGAACCAGCTTTGGATCATGACCTGACACGCTTAACCGATTGAGCCACCCAGGTGGTCCAACAACTTGAGTAAATCTTAAGGGAATTATACAGAGAGAAAAAAACAATATCAATAGGTTATATACTCCATGGATTTATTTATATAATATTCTCGATATGACAAAATTATTTAGATGGAAAACAGATTACTGGTTACTAAGGATCAGATAGACATTGAGATTAGGGAAGGAAGGTGGTTTTTTTTTTAATTTTTTTTTTTTTAATGTTAACGTTTATTTATTTTTGAGACAGAGACAGAGCATGAACGGGGGAGGGGCAGAGGGAGAGGGAGACACAGAACCGGAAGCAGGCTCCAGGCTCTGAGCCATCAGCCCAGAGCCCGATGAGGGGCTCGAACTCACGGACTGCAAGGTCGACCTGAGCTGAAGTCGGACGCCTAACCACTGAGCCACCCAGGCGCCCCAGGAAGGTGGTTTTTATCATAGAGGGCAGCAAAAAAGATCCTTGTCATGATAGAGCTGTGTTTTGTTTTGAATATGGTGGTAGAAACACATACCTGAAACTGATAAAATCATATAAAACTACATAAACACACACACACGTACATTTAAAGCTGGTGAAATGTGAATAAGATTTATGGATTATATCATTGTCAATTTCCTGGTTGTATATTGTATCGTAGTTACCATTGGGAGAAATTTACTAAAAGGTACTTGGGATATCTCTGTATTATTTCTTATAATTTTATGTGACTCTATATGTCAAAATAAATAGTTTAATTAAATAATAGTTAAATGTATAATTATCATATGACTGATCAATTCCACTTTTACCCAGGAAAAGGATAATATATGTCCATGGAAAGATCTGTATACAAATGTTCGTAATAGTATTATTGATGACCGTGAAAATCTGGAATTATTGAAATACCCATCAACAGATGAATGAATAAATAAATTGTGGTAAATCCATACAATGGAATTCTGTTTGGCAATAAAAAGAACAAATTACTGGTACACAAATAACATGGATGACTTTCAAAAACATGTTGAGGAAAAGAAGCCAGATACAAGAGAGCGATTACTGTATGAATCCGTTAGTATTCATTTCTAGAATAGGGAACGCTAATCTACGTTATCAGGAAGATCAGTGGGCCTGGTCCCGAAGTGGGAGTTTGAGCACCCCTGGTCAGAAGAGGACTTTTTGAGAAGTGATGAAATCTTGTACATTTTGATTATACTGATGATTATAAAGATGTATACATTAATCAAATTGTATGAAATTATATGATTAAAATCATACATTTTATTTTTTGTGAAAGCTACCTCAGAAAGGGGTTTTAAAAGAAAACTTACATCCTTGTGAGATAAATCATATGAAGTTGTGTACTTATTTCATGTAAAGAAAGTCTCCCAGATAAGGTGACATTTGTCCAGAGACATGACATCAATGAGAGTGAGAAAATATCTTAGTGAGAAATGTGTGCAGTAAGAACAGAAAATACACATCCCTCACCGGAGATCCAGCTTAGTGTATTCACATGTCCCTGAGGCCAGCGCGGCTGGGGTGAGTGGTAAGAAACAAGGTCACATATGTAAGGGCAAGACAGATGGAGGCAGGGGTGGGCACATAACATTCAAAGTCATGTAGGCTGTTATTGTGAGTGAACTGGTCAGCCTTCAGACGGCAGAAGAATAACATGCTCTAACTATATTTTAATGGGGTTACTTTGCCTATTTGTAAAGAATAGTGTCTGATCAGACCAGATGGGAAATTATATTTCCTGTCTTTTAAGATCTTTAATTCAGGTTTCATTTCTGTGAAATGAATATTTGTTCAAGTCCCAGGAATCAACTGGACACCCAAGATGTTCTCCTGTGAGTTCATTTCAGAGCCTGTCTACTAAAATAAAATAGGCTCTCTCAACTTCCCTGTTCCCTTGACATTTGAGAGATAAAAGGTTATTTTTATAGATATTCCAAAACCAATAAAATAAATAATTACAAAAATCTTGGTATATAAAATATCTAAGTAACTGCATCATGGTTATAAAAATGCCCAAAGTGACTTCAAAATGATTACATATGCCACACATTGGAGGGAGTTTCTTGGTGCTTTTAAAAATGATTCTTTTTTTTGTTTTGTGTGTGAATACAAATAGCACAGACCCAAGGACAGCCACATGGTGCCATCAGAGAACATAAGTCACAAAACACATGATTAACAAAACAGTATCAAGTCAATACAAACCAGTTAATTTTGCTAATGACTGCCATGCATGGTCAAAATAGACAGTGAGCTCTCTTCTGGCATAATTAACAAGCACATGTCTACCATGGAGCGTAGAAATTATAGTAAATAGTGAACGGGAAAAGAACAAGAAGAGTGGGAATGAGGAGGCAGAAGAACAGGAGCAATTGCTCAGACACAGAGCCCAGCATTTAGCCCATCAGTAACATGGAGCCTGGCAGTGTGATGGAAGAAAATCTGCAAAAGTAAATACCTAACGCACATGGCCCAGAAGGGCCCAGAATCAGGTCACAGTGATCCCAAACACCTTTCTAAGAAAAAGAGTCCACTTATTGGCAACTGTTCCAGAAAAGTGTTAACCAGATGGTTATTAGAGAGTCAGTTTATATGCGTTCAGTCTGGCCTTAACACACCTCATTTTACTTCTTGGTCTTTTATGAAAAACTTGGATTCCTTCTTTGAAAAAATATTGAAACAAATAACTTTGGTGTTGTTTTCAAGAGAAAAAAATGAGTGCTTGTCTGAATTGGGTGTATTCTCTCTCTCTCTCTCTCTCTCTCTCTCTCTCTCTCTCTTTCCTTATTGACATTGATATAATGATGTGTTTGTCCATTCTGGAAAAATGTCCTTTTTCAACCAGCTTATGTCTCATCATCAGTAGCAGAAAACAGCATAGCTATTTCATCCATTATGAAGGTAGTAATGTTCAGCTGAAACACAAACATTTATCAACGTCCTCTGTGACTGCCTCAAAAATTGTCAAGCAAGTGCACACTCATTTAACAAGCATTTCCTCACAGCCTACTGTGGGCAGGGGATACAGGGACAGAGAAAACCAAGTCTCTGTCATTAGCTTAATAATCCATTGTGGAGGATAGCTTATAAATACATAATTAAAATACTCAAAGCAGTTTAAAATTTACTGAACCCCAAGACACTTTTGCGGAACCTTCAGACAAGGTGGTTTATCTTGTTATACACCACTAGAGTACCTGGCACTCATCCTTATGTAATTGAAATTCATTCATTCATTCATTCGTTCGTGCAATGTTATTTTGAGTGCCACTTAGCATGTGCATGACGTTGTTCAAGGTTGTGGGTGGCGTCCAGAATCATAAACAAATTCACCACCTTCATTGAGCTTATATTATGTTGTTGAAGAGAGAGAAAAACAATAAACAAATAATATAATTTTGTTTTGTTTTAAAACAAGCTCTGGTCTTCTTAAAGAAAAATTCTGCGTGATTTACTTTTCACCAGTCTGTTCTGGTGTGCTTCGACTGATACCAGACTCATCTGGATCAATAATCGTCACTGTGCACGCTCTGTAGTATTTCTCACATGCTGGGCCCAATTCAGTATCATTTCTACTGTCGTGATGAACACGAGTTTTGGCTGACATGGCGTAGTTTTCTATTTCAGCTTTCCTCAAGGCTGGGCAGTTGTTGGCAAGGATGACCAGTTTCGCTTTGCCATGTCTAATCATTTTCATAGTCTGCGTGTACCCTAGCATGTACTTTCCGCTTTTCATAACGAGTTGGAGCCTAGAGTTGATGGACTCTGGTGACTTTTTCGTCTTCTTTGCAGCCACCATCTTCCTGCCTTTGGTGCGGGAGGGACCCAACCAAAAGCAGCTGCCACGATGGCCGGGAGAGAGAAAGGCAACAGATCATATAATCTTAAGTAATGATAGTCATTAAGAAGAAAAGCAGAGGGCACAGTGCCTGGGTGGCTCAGTCACTTATGTGTCCAGCTCTTGATTTCTTTGGCTCAGGTCATGATCTTGGGGTTCGAGAAATCGAGCCCCATGTCGGGCTGGGTTCTGACAGTGTGGAGCCTGCTTTGGATTCTCTTTCTCTTCCTCTCTTTCTGCCCCTCCCCTGCTCATGCGTGCTTTGGATTCACTCTTTCCCTCTCTTCTGCCCCTCCCCTGCTAGTGCTTGCACCTTCTCTCTCTTTCTCAAATAAATAAAATTTCCAAGAAGAAGAAGAAGAAGAAGAAGAAGAAGAAAAATAATAGAGGGGCAAATTGTTAGAGTAATAGAATAAAGATTGTTGTAGATAGATATATTACAAAAGGCCTGTTTAAGGAGGTGATGTTTTCCAGAGACCTAAGTAAAGTTTTGTCAGTTTTCTATTACTGCTATAACAAATTACCACAAATTTAGTGGCCTAGAACAATACAGAATCTCACAGTCCTGTAGGTCAGAAGTCTGACATGGGTGTCATTGGGATAAAATTAGTGTCAGGTGACTTTCATACCTCTGAAGACCCCACAGAGGAATTTGTTTCCCCATTGTTTTCATATTCTAGAGGCTGTCCACACGTTTAGCACAGGGCTCCTTTCTTCTATCTTCAAAGTGAATGGATCAAGTCTTATCATATCACCTTTTTCTTACCTTCCTCCATCATCCTAGCTTTGTCTGACAAACTCTCCTTCTCAAGTCCTTTAATACTACTCAGATTTTCAAAGCCCCTTTGCCTTGGATCATAACATATTCCCAGGGTCCAGGGATCAGGACACGGACATCTTTTAAGATGGGGTCCATTATTATGCTTACCACAGAAGCGAGTAAGTGTTGTATGTAAATATCTAGAGAAAGGGCGTGCAAGGAAGAAGCAAGAGGCAAATGCAAAGACACTGAGTGGGAAATGAGACTGATGTGTTTGTGTCTGCGAGACCAGTATGTCTGGAGTGGGTGGAATGACAGAGCAATAAGTGACGATGTCAGTGGATTAAGCAGGGACCAGGTAAAGTGTGGCCTGGAAGCCACAGTAATATTACTTTTATTTCGATTATTATAACAAAATTGCAAGAAGGTTTTGGAAGGGATGGTGACATAACCTGTTCATTTTGTCTCATGTGTGTGGCCAGCACTAGAATATGAGCAATTTGAGGGTAGGGACCATGTTTATCACGTATGCCGGTGTGTCTGTAATATCTGATTTAGTATCTGACTCAGAGTAAGCCCACAATAATCATTATTTAGCCAATCTAGGGATGAATGAGATATGTTGACCACACTGAGTAACTGATAAATTTCCCCGTGCCTCTCTTCCGTCTACCTTCCTCTATTCCCCTCTTCCCTATCTTCCCTCCATTTCTCCCTTCCTTCCACCCTTTGGACCTTCCTTTCTTCTGCTGTGTGAGAAATATGGGTGCTATGAACTCTTCAAATGAAATGCCGAGGCAAGTAGAGAATGCAATATCTGTAGGATAAAAGCATTCTTATCTGAAAATAAGATTCATCTTATTGCCAAGAAATCGGCTCTAGTCTGATGACTCTTCGTGATGCACGTCTTGACAGATTAAAGATTATGATTTGGACACAGCAAGTACTGCAGAAACTAGACACAGAAAATTCTTCTCTAGCCTTTTGATGTACTTCCATGCAGTTTGTAAAAGCCACACTTGGATGGATTGCTTCCTGAGAATTTTCAATTTTACCAGATGGGCCTATACCCTGTAGCCTTGTCGGGCTTGTCAAGACCACACACCAAATATGAAGACAAAGTTACTGCTTATCTCTTCCGATTTTTCATGCACCATGTCAAAAATGGACATACGGTCTCCTTCCGTATTCAACTTTTACCAACAGTAACTGAATGACTATTATATGGCAATTAGGCTTGCTTCTCTTTGCACATTGTTTCATCTGATTCCCACACTGACCCATTAATAAGAGTTAAATACCTATTTTGCCCATTTTGGGAAATCGAGTGTAGAAGGTTAATAAAATAAGATGTACAAAGATGTGTATAATAATCTAAGGTTTATCCAACGACGGGAAGAATTCAAGGGTGAGTCTCTGTGTGGAGAAGATATTACCTTTTTTAAAAGAATAAAAATACAAAGCCAAAAGCAGAAGTAGTTTTCTATTGGGGAAAAAATACAGTTGCATATTAGAGGAATAAATGGATAGTAAGTCTTGAGAGAAAGCTAGACTTCTCTGAGTTTAATTGATTTGTAGATTTGACTCTGGAACCATATACATGTTTTGAATAATTTGACAACAAAATTATGTATACAAGCAATCCATAAAATGAAACTCCTCCAATGAGATAAACAAGCCTATCATTCAATTTGGCGGCATGATCACACAGAAAGAAGTCATTTCAAGCGTTTTAAGATATGTAATTCACCTGTACATCCTAAGAGTGGAAAGAGTAGAATAAAAACTCTTGGGGCGCCGGGGTGGCTCAGCCTGGAGCCTGTTTCGGATTCTGTGTCTCCTTCTCTCTGACCCCCCGTTCATGCTCTGTCTCTCTCTCTGTCTCAAAAATAAATAAAAACATTAAAAAAAACCTCTTAAACTCTTTTCAGTAATTATATTATAGGTGTGGTGTTAGTGTTATTATCCTGAGACTATTGTATGTGTTTGATGGAACAAAATGAATGAATTATGTTATGTTGCTGAGTTCTTAGATTTCTCAGCCTGAAGTAAGGTATTAGAGGATGGTGAGTTTGGGCTCCTTAATTTGAATTGGGATTATCAATATGAGCTCAGGTTTTAAAAAACAAACAAAACAGTTACAGATTATGTGTCCAAAAAAAAAAAAAAAATCAAGTCACTTTGGCTTCTAGTAAGTGCTTAACAAAGGCGAGCTATTATTATCCCCTCAGTTTTGCGTGTATTACTAAAATATCCTACTGAGAAAGAGCAACTAAGATTCAAGCCGGAAAAACATCATTTATGCATAAACGCTTTGCTTAAGAGTCTTCTCACATGCGGCACATTAACAATGCTAGACAGAAACGGTGGTGGTAATGGAGAGAATGGGTCCTCCTGACTTGTCTCAGCCAGGGCTGGAGGGTCATTGAGGTTTGTCAGGAGATACCATTTTAACTAACAATTTCCATATCCATCTCTATCTAGGATTTTGCAAGCGCTGTCAGCAAATAGTGCTTCTTTAAGTATCCCTTCCATTGTCTGAGATGGAAGCAGCCATGCAAACTTCCGTGTCTACACTGAGGTTTGCAGGATAGAGAAAAATAAAGTTCGATAAGCCCTTGCCAGTTAAGGAAGTCCCAACTTGTTTAGCCCCACTTCTGTGTGTGTCAGAGCACACAGTGAGCATCAAATCATGGTGTTATCTTAGGATCACATTTTTCTTATTCCTGTTGTGCTTTGACTCTAGCCTCAATCTTACCTATATTTATTCTCTTGTCTCTGAAATCCTAATTTGAATCTTCCCCTGATACACTGCATTTGGTATGGCATTTGAAGCCCTCGTAACTTGATCTCAGCTCTTCCTGGGGACTTTTCTGGATATTTATTTATTTATTTATTTATGTTTATTTATTATTGAGAGACAGAAAGAGACAGAGCATGAGCATGGGAGGGGCCCTGAGACGGGGAGGTACAGAATCTGAAGCAGGCTCCAGGCTCTGAGCTGTCAGCACCAAGCCCGATGCGGGGCTCGAACTCACAAACTGTGAGATCATGACCTGAGCCAAAGTCGGATGCTTAACTGACTGAGCCACCCAGGCGCCCCTGGATTTTTTTTTTTTTTTGATCTCCAGTTTTTATTGTTTCTTATGAGCATGTGTTTATATCTGTCTGTGACCATTTTGTTAGTTCATGCAAATATGTTGAAATGTCTGTTTGCCTTTAGATAATTCTAAAGTATCCACATTAAAACTTTTGGAGAGTGTATGGATGTGTTGGTGTAAATGCACACATGTATGTGTATGCATGTGAATGTGGGCACTGTGTATAAGATGTGTAGGGGGAGACTAGACGGAAGGATGAGTCCACACTAGAAATATACTGACAAGAATTTTAACCCTGATGCTGTTCATAACTTCACAGTGTATTCTTAGGCAAGTCACTGGTTTCTCACTTTCTTCATTTTTAAAATGCTTACTATGTACTGGAAAGAGGGTAAGAAGGTTAACAGATTGGCTAACATGTAGTATTTGCCCTTAACAATGCACAGTCCACGTAGTCTGGTGAGGAAATAAACATGTAAATCTATAGTCATGGTGAGAAGCATTTGTTCAGTGCTCCATATGTGACAGGGACAAGAGCCTGTATTCGTGATCTAATTTAAACGTTGTAACAACCCAATGAAATATATTCTATTATTATTCATGTATTGTATACAGGAAGACTGAAACTGAGAGCATTTAATGACTTCCCCTAAGGTCACATAACTAATATGTGTTGCAGGGCAAACTCAGGACTCTGATATCACAGCTCAACTCTACAAAATCATGCCATACTGGCTCTCTCATGCATTAGTACAATCCTATAGCAATAACAGAGAGAGGACAAGAGTGCCAGAGCATACAGAACCTGAAGAAAATAGTTCTTTCAGAGGAAGGTCAGGTGACATTTGAACTTGGCATGAAGAAGGTTAGGTGACATTTGAACTTGGCATGAAGGTGTAGGAGATTGCCATAGAAAAAGGAGTAGATCCTGAAGGAAAGAGACAAATGATTTTAGTGTGGCTGGACTTTAGGACACTCAGGCTTGGCTGGAGAATGGGAAGAAAGATCACTAGATACCAGGCAAGAAGTATCAGACTGGGGGAATGTTACAAAGAGTCCTATAGTACTTCCCAAATTTCAATATGTGTGCGAGTTACCTAAGGTTCTGGTTCCAAAGAAGACCATGATTGCAAAAGTCTGGAGAAGCACCTGGTATTCTGAATTTCTAGCAAACTCCTAGGTGATACTGTTGATCTTTGAATAGAAATATTCTTTATGATACAAATAAATGTAGACTTTATCCAGCTGGCCTTATGGAGATGCTATTGAATTCTTGTGGGCAAGGAAAAACTATGGTCAGATTGGCGTTTCAAAAAAATAATTTTTGAAGTTCTCTGGAGGATGACTTTCCTATCTTCCATACAGTGATGTGTAGGACCAAATAAGATAAATTAGGTTTTGAAAGTATTCATTGCTAAAATACATTAGGTATTATCCGCTAGGATACTCACCTTTCCTTGATATCTAATCTTTTAGATATGGTCTGAAAAAGAAAGGAGATAAGCGCTCAATGATTATAAATAAAATTTCAGATACTAAATTGATTCATACTTTTGCATGATTGTTTTAGTTGCCCGTAAGCATGATTGGGTGATTTTCTGCATTGATAGAGGTCTACTATTTGCTTTCCAAATGGGACAAATTTAGGCTTGTGAAGGAAAAGAAGGCCGTTGTGCCTGCCAAATGGTTTAGACACAGCAAGCAGAGACTTAACTACCCAGCAGGGTCTCCGTCCAGTAACTGTGCCTGCTGTGCGTGTGTATGTCCTGCACTTCAAAGGAGCCAAATGTGAACAAGGGCCCTTGAGATTCATAGTCAGTAAGTCCTCCAGCCCTTACAGAGATATGCACCATTTGGTTCAAAAGCATAGCAGTAGCACAGTTGTAAAAGGACAGGATATTTCTTTTCCCAAAGGGTGGCGAGTCAAAGAAACATGTATTAATTATTATTGGCAAGCCTATAAGCCCTCTCATTAAGACCTAAAAGGGACTTTGGAAATACATTACTGCCGCTGTTTACAAATTGGTCACTTGAAGAACACATGAAAATATTCGCTCCAAATCACAGATTTTAACGTGGAGGGTTGGCTATAAAAGACTACTGTATACTTCTAGGAATCTAGCTTTGTTGAGAATAGGTGTAATGCTGATTTCTCCTAAGAGACATACTTACAATTCCAAATGCTGAATGGAGATTTTCACTTTGATGTCTCTTCTACATACTCATGTTCTCTTGCTTTCATCATGTGAATTTAACTTGTTAGATTTCTCATTACACAAAACCAAACATGTTCCCCTTTTTCCATTCTCTCCCTCTGATTGCAACATAAAGTGCCTCCAGCTACCCAAAGCCAGAAAACTGAAAGTAACCCTGACCTGTAAATGTGTGGACCTGATCCTAATTGGCATAGAAATTAGACAAGTGAGGGGTGCCTGGGTGGCTCAGTTAGTTAAGTGTCAGACTTTGACCTAGGTCATGATCTCGCCATTCCCGAGTTCAAGCCCCACGTCGGGCTCTGTGCTGACAGCCCAGAGCCTGGATCCTGCTTCAAATTCTGTGTCTCCCTCTCTCTCTGCCCCTCCCCCACTCACAGTCTGTCTCTTTCTCTCTCTCTCTCTCTCTCTCTCTCTCAAAAATAAATAAACGTTAAAAAAATGTTTTTAAGTTAGAATATTGAGCTAATGTATATACCTCCACACAGTCCTCAGGTTGAAATCTGGGTGGTATATATGGGCAACTGATCTGAAGAGCAGGACAAAATTTTGGAAAAGTGATGGTTAAAACCTAGCCCACACCATTGAGTTGGATATCGTGGCTTGAATCTAACCATGTGAAGTGCCTGCAAAAATATCAACATTATCTATTGAATTTAAATGGGACCCACAGTATTATAATTTATTATTCAGAATTTCTAGAACACAATTCACAATTACTCAACATACACAGAATCATGAAAATTTCAACTTGTGCCACAGAAGATAATCAGCAAATGCCCATGACAACCCAATATAGATATTAGAATTATCTGATAAAGACTCTAAAGCAGGTATCTTAAAAATGCTGAGTGAGCAACTATGAACGCTCTTGAAACAGATTTGAAATAAAATGTAGCTGCAGAAATAGAAAAGATATAAAGAAGAACCAAATGGAAAGTTACCAGCTAAAAATTACAATGACAAAAATAAAAAGCTCACTGGAAGGACTCCATAGCAAAATTAAGATAATCGTCTGTGAATTTCAGGTTAGATCAATAAAAATGATCCAGTCTGAAAAACAGGGAGAAATAATGATCTTAAAACGTGAACACAATTTGAGGGAATTGTTGAACAATAATAATAGGATGAAAATTTGTGTCTTCAGGGCCCCCGGAAAGAGTGATAAAAAAGTGTTGTGCTAAAAATAGTTTTAAGAAATAATTGTTGAGAACTTCCTAAGTATCGCAAAAGCGTAAACCTCTAAATTCAACAGGTTCTGAGAGGACCCTACACAGGATAACCCCAAAGAAATTCATGCCTAGGTGCATAGTAATCAAAATATTGAAAACACAAAATAAAGAAAAGGTCTTGAAAGCATCCAGATGTGACATACTACCAATAAGGGAACAATGGTTCAAAATAGCAGATTTCTCATGGAGACTGAAGGGAGGAGTGGTACATTAGTTTTAAAATATTGAAAGACAAGGACTGCCATGCCATAATTCTATTTCTGGTGAAATGTCCTTCAGGAAGGAAGGAAAAATAATATTCTTAGGTGAAGAACAGCTAAGATAATTTATACCTATCACACTTGTTTGAAAACAGTTGCTAAAGGAAAACCTTTAGGCACTAGAGAAATGATACCAGAAGGACACTGGGAAAATCAGGAATGAAGAGCAATAGGAAAAAAAAAAACCCAAAAACCAAAAAACAATACTAACTAGATAAATTTAAACTATTTTCCTTTGAGTTTTACAAAACACATTTGGCAGAGTATTTATTTATTTATGTATTTATTTTTTCAAAAAGGTGATTTTATTAAAGCACAGAGCAGGACCCATGGGCAGAAAGAGCTGCCCACATTTGACAGTTTAAAGCGAAATGTGTATAGCATTAACTGATAGGGTGTTTCCACATATGTAGATGTAACATACACGACAATTACAACGTTGTGTGGAGAGGGAAAGGGAATTGAGTTGGTGGTAAGTCTCCACATAGCAACTGAAGTGATACAATATTGATTCTAACTAGATTTTGAAAGTTAAATATGCATTTTATATTCCCTGGAGAGCCAATGAAATAGGAGACAAATCGAATGGAGCTCAGGAGGCACCATTTCCAACTAGAAGATTTTATTGAAAATAAAGTGAATAGGGTAAAATATTAACATGTATTACACCTTGGAAGTATGCACATGAGATCTATTGTCCCTGTACTATTCTATTCTTAAAATATCTCATAATATATATTAATTTTAAAATAATTACAGCAAGGGGTTATATGGTTAGGCTCCAGTGTGAAATCAAGATAAAATTACCACTTTATTTAATATATTAAAGGATCTTGTTCTAGAAATAGCATGCAGACTCTTAGCTTGCAGTTGTACAACTTAGCTTATGAAATGTCCATTTCATCTAAAGTAATAGACATGATTTTTTTTTCTGATTCTAAATACAATACATATCTATTGTAGGAAAAGTAAATAAATCGGAAAAGTGTAAAGAAGAAAACAATCAACTATCAACTCTAATCCTACCATCTAGGAAAAAAAAATCTCACTATACATTTAAGCAAATTTCCTTCCAAGTATTTTTTTCAATATTTGTTTGTATAATTGATAGCACTTTTTCATTTTAAGCTCAGCTTTAAATCAATCATTACCCTTCTTTCCATGATTATATTCTTTGTAATCAATAAATAAAAGAGATCAGATGTGACAAAAAATAAGAATCTTGGGTTCATTTTATTTTTTTAAATGTTTATTTTTAAGGGACAGAGTGTGTGCACACATGTGAGCAGGGGAGGGGCAGAGAGAGAGGGAGACAGAGAATCCCTGCGCTGTCAGTGTAGAGCCAGACGTGAGCTCGAATCTAGAACCGGGAGATCCTAACCTGAGCCGAAATCATGTTGGGCACTTAACTGACTGAGCCACCAAGGCGCCCCTAGTTTATTTCATTTTAATTCCAGCATAGTTATAATACAATGTTACGTTGCTTTTAGGTGTACATATAGTGATTCAACAATTCCATACATCACCCAGTACTTCGTGGGTTGATTTTAAGTAACAACTTTTAATTTCCCAAATTATAATTTATATAAAAAAAGTCCTTATCAAAGCCCCAAAACCTTAAAAAACATGAATCATTTGAAATTGTATCTGGACCATGTTTGAGATCCTGTGTTCTTGGCTACCAAATTAATTTATGGTTTTCTTCATATCAAAGTTTGGGACATTTAAACAACAGCCAGTCTACCTTCAATAAAGTGGGTTTTTTTTTTTTTTTAATTTTCTGCCTGGAAAATACTTTAAAAATGTGAACCTTGAATATTCACTGGAAACCTACCATTTGCCAAATGTACAGTGTGACCTTTAAAATTCAGCAAAATAAATCATAGTGTTACAGAGAGTACTTTCCTATTAACAAAAGTATACAAGAAGCTATGCAGCTTCTTCAAGTTCTTTCCATGACATTTTTACAATATTTACAAATAAACTTGCCATGACCACTAAACAAGAAAAAAAATGAGGAATTTCGGGGTAAATGCATCAGATGAAGCTTAAAAGGCTCTATTGCATGAAATGAGAACACACTCCTTCCTGGAAATTAAACCACAACATAAACAATAAACTACAGAAGCAATAACTGCAGTAGAGAGAATTTAACATGGAGGATAAATGTTTATCTTCTTAAGTCAGCTTGCTTGGGATAGAGTATGGATTGTGTAAGGGACTAGTTGTAATTTTGCACAAGTTATCTAAAGTCTTAAGTCTTTATTTCCTTTTCTCTAAAGTGGGGATACATCTGAGATTGTGTTCAGGATTAAAGGAGTTGATATATATAAATATATATAATGTACATAAAACTTCTAAGATGGTATCTAGCTAGGGTAAGCGTTATGTAAAGTTTGGTGGTGATGGTAAATAGTAGTTGTAATATAGTAAATATTGAAATTAGAGTCGGGCACATGCAATTTCAAATCCTTGCTCTTCGTTGTATGCGTGAGACTTCCTCAGAACAATATGTACCCACTCTGAACCCGTTTCCCTTCTTTGAAATGACAAACAGCATGCCTATTGATAGTTAGGCACGAAGAAAACTGTAACTATTATTATTACCATTAAAACCACTGTAGTTGGGACACCTGAATGACTCAGTCAGTTGAGCGTCTGACTCTTGACTTTGGCTCAGGTCATGATCTCATGGTTTGTGAGTTTGAGCCCACATTGGGCTCTGTACTGACAACATGGAACCTGCTTGGGATTCTGTCTCTCTCTCTCTCTCTCTCTCTCTCTCCCTCTGCCCCTTCCCTGCTGGCACTCTCTCTCTCTCAAAAGAAAATAAATAAATAAACTTAAATATTATTATTATTATTAATCAGCAAGAACTTGATGTCTAAAGTAAAAAAGTGTTTTTTTAAATACAAGATTAGAGACTGAACAGTAAATCTGTAGGTTGCAAAAAAATCACAAAATAATTTAATGTACTTTCCTTTAAGAATAGAACTATGTTGGTAGCATATTTTCCACAGGCATGTTAAGAAACATGCACCATAAAATCAACTTTAGCTATGGAACTTTCAGAATAAAATTTATAGTATCATATATTGTCCTATAAAAATTTTATATATATCTAATTCTATGCAAAGAAAGTAGAAACCCACCTTCTGTTCACAGTGGTGTGCAGATTTTTCTTAGAGCATTCAACCTCAGCATCTGATTTTATCTCTGATTCACAGGGTATTTTATTAGCATCATGGCACAATAAAAATAAAACTAGTGTAATTGGAATCATGATTTTTAGTGTTGGTTGATTGATTTCTTGTTACTGACCTGAATCTGGGCAGCAATTTGAACCTTTGAAATTCCAGTTTTGCAGTCTAAAGTGACAGTACATATTTTATAAGACTGTGGAGAAGAAATAACATAATAACATAAGAAAATACTTTGGTTAGAGTAATTATTCAAAACATGTGCACTTAATGAATGTGTGCATCCATTCATTTATTCAATCCATACTTACAAGTTTTGCTTTGTTCTATAGTGAACTTTGAACAGCTGATAAGAACTAATTTAAAAAATGTGGTATCCAGTTTGGGGTAATAAAACTATATATCAGAAAATAAAGGCCATGTTAAGGGGACATAAACAATACACAACTGAACAAGTCTTAAGGACTTATGTAAATCATATAGCCGAGTCATATATTTTGCTCTCAGTTTCCTGAAAATCAAAGTGAAAAAAGGAAGCATTTTTAGCTATATGGTTCTAATTAGTCATTCAAAGAGATTATATCATTTTCTTTCCTTGCAGTTAGCTCTAAAATCATTTTTTAATAGCCCATCAATAAGACACTATGCTCCATAGAAGATAATGAACAATCACTTGGCAAAGAACAACAAATGTCATCTTAAGTAACATTCCAAGAAATCTCACTTCTCACTAAAATGCAAGTTATCAAAAAAAAAAATAAAAATAAAATAAATAAAATAAAATAAAATGCAAGTTATCAAAGAAGTCCTGCAGGGCTCTAAGACTAGATGGCCCAACCCTTACCTTTTGGTTGGTATGGCTTGATCCAACAATGGGTTATAGGCTATCCAGAGGGACAGGTGACCTACATGTTCTTAAGATAATTCCCCACAATGACCACTTTTCCAGTGAGTCATTCAATAATAATTGGACCACACATTGAGATATGTTACCTAATATGGACTTTAATACCTGCAACACAGAAACTGATTTGTTTTATTTAGCAAAATTGAAATACGTAAGAGATCAAAGAATACATAGGAGCATAGAAAATCCTATAAGACTTCTAGCCTGATTAAGTATATGCCTTAAAATAAATGGCTTAAAATCAAAGATTAATTTTATAAACTACAAAGAAATAAGCATCAAATTTAACCATGCCTTGGAAGCATCTTTTTTTAGAAAAGCAGAGTATATAAAATATAGTTGTTTATTGAGACATATCTTAGCACATATGTGTATATATATTAGGGAAATAGGAAAGCCAAAGTAGATTTGTGCATCTTCTATAAATATTTGTATAACTTTAGAGAAATCAGTTATTTAAACCTTAGTTTTTACATCAAAAAATAGGATTTTGGGTTATGTTACATCTAAGATTTTTTGTACGTTTAACATTCAATCAATAAGTTACTAATCCCATGAACACTTAACATAAGCATGAACTGATAAATTAGGCTAAGGGCTGGGGGCGGGGGAATTAGAGGATGATATATTTAATGCTTATTTATTTTGAGACAGAGAGAGAAAGAGTGAGCATGCAATCTGGGGATGGGGGTTAAGAGAGAGGGAGAGAGAATCCCAAGCAGGCTCCATGCTCAGTATGGAGCCCAATGTGGGGCCTAATCCCACCCCCGTGACATTACTACCTGAGCTGATATCAAGAGTTGGATGTTTAATTTACTAAGTTATCCAGGTGCCCCAGATGATATATTTAGAAAAGAATATAATTTGAAGACAGTGTTTGACTTCCCAAAAATCCCAGCAAAGAAGCCAGTTTGAGTAGTTTTAAAAAAGGATATTGTATGAATGCAATCTTGTGATTATAAGAGATAAAAATCATAATTAAGAATGATGCTAATCATAATTTATATTTGTAGTCAGTTTAGGACAGCAATTTCAATTGCTTGAGCATAGTGTTCGATGAAGTCAAAATTGTAGGTTAATCTAGACATAATCAAGTTAGTTTCAAAAAGAGTACATTTTTCTCTCTGTTTATGGCCCTTGATTTAAGGGCAGCTATAAGACACATGGACAAAATGTAAAGAAACCAAGAAAAGCCAGTTCAAGTCAGAATAGTCTATGAATATCAGTGCCTCCATAGTAGTGATATTACTATCTGCATATCAAGGGATATTAAGGTGCTCTCAAGAAACATCAAAGAGACAATCATATGAGAGTTTTCAAAGAAGTAATTTCAAATAAAATATTTGGTCAAAACATTCTTCGTGGTAGAATGCAAAAAATTTGGCCACAAGTTCCTGTGATTTCTAAATGCATTTGTTCTGCAATGTGACTCTTAAAGCTGTGTAGTCTTTTCCTCTACCTTTTCAATCTGGGCTTGATTATGTAACTTGACTTTGGTGAGTGGGACTTGAACAAATCTGATGCAAGGAGAAGCTTAAAATGCACGTGTGCCTTGGGACTTAATCGCAGGTGCTGTTTGGAAACCTGAACCAGGTGAAAAACCAGGGCTTATCCTAGTAAGTGCTAGAGACATGTGCCCAGTTTCTCCCATTGCCCCAGGCAACCACAAGTCAACCCTTCAGAAGAGAACCAAACAGATCCAGACAACACTGTAAAAGCAAACGTAGGAATCAAAGACAAGTTCTTAGTATAGTTACTGGCTATGGGAATTTGATAATTTCAGAAATGTAAAAACAAATATACAGTATTAAAATGTATATTAATTATCTTGCTTCAGTTATGATTTCACTAGGGGCATATCCTTTATAAACAAAGGGAAGGAGATATAGGGATGTAATCAAGTAATTAATCAACAAAGTAATCTCAACTTTTTATTTGTTGTAATCTCAGTCACTTCAGGCAAGTCACTTAATATTCTAGGCCTGACCTGCTAACAGTTCTCCCAGTCATTAGGCTTAGCCTTGAGTTCACAAGGAATATCAGAAAGATCTATTTAAAACCTAAATATGATCATGATAATCCTCTGCTTAAAAAAAATCTGGGGGCACCTGGGTGGCTCAGTTGGTTAAGCATCCAACTTCAGCTCAGGTCATGATCTCACGGTTCCTGGGTTCAAGCCCTGTGTAGGGGTCTGTGCTGACAGCTCAGAGCCTGGAGCCTGGTAAAAGGTAGGGGCACCTGGGTGGCTCAGTCGGTTGGGCGGCCGACTTCGGCTCAGGTCATGATCTCCAGTCCGTGAGTTCGAGCCCCGCGTCGGGCTCTGTGCTGACAGCTCGGAGCCTGGAGCCTGTTTCAGATTCTGTGTCTCCCTCTCTCTCTGCTCCTCCCCTGTTCATGCTCTGTCTCTCTCTGTCTCAAAAATAAATAAATAAAAATTAAAAAAAAATCTGGTTCCTTACAGTACACAGCATAGGTTTGATTTTTTGGTTTTAGCCTCAAAAGACTTTAAGTGAAATATAAAGTGTTAATGTAAATAAATATTAATAAATAAAAACCAAGCTGTTCTAGTTGAAAAAGAGGTGAGACCAGAACACATTTCACTATTTTGCCGATGTCTCTGTAGAGGTTACCACAAGGCACAATTTGAAAATAATCTGGCAGAAGATTATATTTCAAGATATTTAATATGGCCGGTAACTCTTATAGGCTCCTCAGTAGCCTCACATCTAGAACTTTCTGCCTTGCATTTTATATTTCAGAAATGCCAAACTAGTTGTAGCTCTGGAAAAGTAGCATGTGTTTCCGACTTTGCTACTTCTGCTTTTGCTAAATTGATTCATTCACTTGGATAATCTTTCTCCTCTTTGGAGTAATTTCTATTTGCCTTTTAAAATCCACTTTAAGGCACTTGTACCCCAATGTTTATAGCAGCACTCTCAACAATAGCCAAATTGTGGAAACAGCCTAAATGTCCATCTACTGATGAATGGATAAAGAAATTGTGGTTTATATACACAATGGAGTACTATGTGGCAATGAGAAAGAATGAAATATGGCCCTTTGTAGCAACGTGGATGGAACTGGAGAGTGTGATGCTAAGTGAAATAAGCCATACAGAGAAAGACAGATACCATATGATTTCACTCTTATGTGGATCCTGAGAAACTTAACAGAAACCCATGGGGGAGGGGAAGGGGAAAAAAAAAAAGAGGTTAGAGTAGGAGAGAGCCAAAGCATAAGAGACTCTTAAAAACTCAGAACAAACTGAGGGCTGATGGGGGGTGGGAGGAAGGGGAGGGTAGGTGATGGGTATTGAGGAGGGCATCTTTTGGGATGAGCACTGGGTGTTGTATGGAAACCAATTTGACAATAAATTTCATATATTATGAATAAATAAATAAATAAATTAATTAATTAATTAATTAAAATAAAATCCACTTTAGGGGGTGCATGGGTGGCTCAGTCAGTTCAATGTCCCACTCCAGCTCGGGTCATGATCTCATAGTTCGTGAGTTCGAGCCCCACGTTGGACTTACTGTTCTCAACGCAGAGCCTGCTTCGGATCCTCTCTCCTCCTCTCTCTCTGCCCCTCCCCCACTCACACTGTCTCTCAAATTAAAAAGAAATAATAATTAAAACAAAAAATTAAAGGTCACTTTAGGTATGTTCTCCCAAGAATCTTTCCCTAACCCTAGATGGCATGCCTGTATGTGCTTACATGTACCCCTATAAACCTGAGCCATATCTCTATCACATTATTTTTTGAGTTATCTTTTTACATATATGCCCTTAAGAAGAGGGCTTTATGTTACAGATTCTCAGCCCAGGTCATATTTTAGATGACCTATAAATGTTTGAGAACCCAACTTTGAGTTAGAGCAAGGCAATTCTTATAAGCAAATAAAGTGATTTGAGAAGTTTTGGAAATGAAATCTCATCACAATATATTTGCTCTCCTGGCTTCAACAAACCTGCCATTCCAAAGTACGTCCTACTCCCAGAGATTCATTATTTGGACAATCAAAGTTTCCTTGGTCTGTAACAGTCCATTATGCCACTGGAAGAAGGAGGGATTTAATTGTCTGCTAATATTTTATGTAAATCAGTTTACCAGCACTTTTTGAAAATATCAATCTAGAATGACATACATAGAGGGGACGAGGGATTAAAGGACCATAAGAAAGGAAGTATAAATTCCAAAGGCAAACAATCGATGATTTGATATTAAGTTAGAAATGGAAAAATCTACTGGTTATCCCAGTAAATAGTGAGAATTTGCATATTTGCAGCCATGGATAACTCAAAATTACATCATAAAGGAAATATCATGGCCACCATGTTTCATCCTACGAAATAGGGAAGGAAAATTTATTTCATTTTCAGCTTGAAATTTAGAAGTTTTGATCCTTGCAAAAGGGAGAATTATTGTAAGATCCCCCCTCCCCATATATGACCGAGGTTACTGAATGTAGAATGTACATTAAAAATATGCCCAAAGATGCCTCAGTTGTATAAAAAGAGGAGCTGACATTTTTGAAGTTCATTATGTTGGAAGTTCATTATGGAGAAAGCAGGCCTTACTGTTAGATGAACCCTCTGTTAATTAAAATAAAACTTGGAATTACTATAGAAAGATAAAATTTGAAGTGGAAATGAACACCTTGATATAGTGAACTAATTCTTCAGCTATAGATTGCTGTGATGCTGGAGTATCCTAAAACTCAGTGAAGAAGCACAATGGAATCTGAATCATATAATCATAAGATAAACCTGGAATATTTTGAAACTGAGTCGATCCTCCTGGCTACATCTACCTGAGGGATTTCTCCAATTTCTTGGAAGGAAAAGTAGGAAATTTATGTTTTGTTACATTTTACATGTGCATATTTTCATTATCTGAATATTGAGCTGTATGTAGTATCATTCAATATTTTTGAGCCCCAATTATTTTCAATAAAATCTTTTAGTTTTTTAATAATGTCCCAAATTAAAGAAACTTTTTGATACAGAAAAATGGTTCCCAACTCTACCTGTATATTAGAATTACTTGGGGAATATTTAGAAGTGACCGATGCCAGCACCAGAATGTTCCCAGTGATTCTACCTTGCAGCCATGGCTGAACTGATACAGAGGGATTCCCAGACAAGGTAGTCTTATTTTTTAAAAAATATTTATTTACTTATTTAGAGTAAGGGGGAGAGAGCGAGAGCGAGAGAGAGAAGGAGAGAATCCCGAGCAGGCATTGTCAGCGTGAAGCCTGATGTGGGGCTCGAACCCACAAACCATGAGATCATGACCTTAGCCTAAACTGAGAGTCAGAGGCTCAACGGACTAAGCCACCCAGGCACCCCATGGTAGGCTTAATTTAACTGCAGTTGTAAGATTCAGGTCCTAGAATAAACAGACCACATACATACAATATTAGCCCTTAAATGATCATATTTTTTATCTGTGTGCTTTTTAAGTTACAGTTTGGGCTGGTAACCTTCAAGAGATTAAACCCGTGGTCAAATAACACCTTAGGTTCAACTAGCTATGTTTCTCCCACAACAGGGATTGTACATGACACAGAATGCGATGACAGGACTTTATGATTACACAGTTCAGTATTTATAGGAAATAAAACAGTTAAAATTATATTAGAGGAGATAGCACTAAATAAAGATTTTCAAGAAATCAGCTCTTACTTGAAAAACAAAAGAGGCACACTACTGGAATGGGAAGTTGCTAAGCATTCATTGTTAGACTATATAGAAGAAGCTACGTAATTTGAAATAAGAAAACAAGACAATAACTAGCACAACAAATTCAACCTTAAGCCCAACTTGCAATGCACTATAACGCAGAGATGGCAATAGCCTAATATATAATCTAATGCCATAAGGTTTAAATCTAAGACTCACAGAGGACACAGATGATCTTCACTGAAAGGCCCTCTGGATTTTCCTTTATCTCTGTAGAAATTAACATTCCAATTGTAGGTCTAAAACAACCTGCATTTAGATATTCATGTTAAGTAAACTTAGGCTTCCACATGGTGGCAGTAAGTAGCTGCTACATTCAAAGGAAAAAAAAAAAAAAACCCAAATGTTTTGTATCTCCACACACTGAAATCTCTGCCATACCAAGATGAGTGTCTGATAAGATTAAATATGCTAGGGAATTTAGAGTCATTGTGAAAAGCCTGTCTTTAAGTGCCCTCTGGGACCCATGTATTAGAGTGCACATGGTACAACTCTGATTATATGGCAAGACCGATAATATCTGGTGTCCACAGTCAGGAAGGACATTGAGATTCTTACTCTTTTTGGTTTGGCTTTACCTGTCTCTCCATTTGTGCTACTTGCCAATTCCGTGAATAGCGTTTGTGCTACAGTTCGCTGTTAACGGTGACTTGCTTTACCTTTGTGCCTCTTGTTAAGTTTTCTCTACATGGCTAAATACTGTTCTTCAGGGCATCCATAGGGACCCTATTCCTCTTATTCTCAGTCAGGTATTCCCCCTGTGAGTGTCTGCCTGATTATATATATACATAACTCTGTCCTAATGCTGATCATTCAGTATTCTATTTATTTGATTCCCTGTTAAAAATAGCTTCATCTTGCATCTCTCAGATATTTCAGCACCCATCACAGTCCTGACACATAAAACTGCCCAATTCAATAGCCTTAATGTTTGCTTTTCCCCATTATGGCATCTAGTGATTGTTTTCATCATGACATTTCTAACAATTATAAGGAAAAAAATTTTTACATCATCATTTCCTTTAATGTCTCTCTTTAGCCAGACTCCAGCTTTTATGAGGGTAACACATGTGTTTTATTCATCAGTCTATAACCAACTACTATCACAGTTCCTGACACATAGGAAACGTGTTTGCTTTATGTCAGGTATTTTTTGTGTGTGTCAAATCATTAAATGAAGGAAGGAAGGAAGGACTGAAGAGGCAATATACAAGATAAACTTGACTAGATGAGTATCCAATAATTCTATAAAATAATTAAATGACAAGTAACTGGTAAGTTTTATTTTAAAACCAGATAGGTCATCCATTTCTGCCTCTTCCACTTTAATTATCCTTTATTAAGTACATTTATCATGACTTTCCTGAGACCCTAGAGAATTTACAAATCCCTAAAGATCATACGTATTTTCTTTGGAGTACAGTCAGCAGTTTGTTTAATTAGTTTTGAGTGGGGCTCGTCCTATTGTATCTAAAATTCAGTTCATTGTTTTCAATGAAAGCTTACCTAGACATGAAAATAAATAAATTGACAATAAATTCGTGCAGACATCTATGTTCCCATCTTCATTTGGATAAGCAGAATAACTATTACATTTCTTGAACAGGAAAAAATTAATAGTATAGTTTACTAAAGTAAATGGTTTTTCTTTCCTCAGTTA
Organism: Panthera tigris; assembly: GCF_018350195.1. Lineage (NCBI taxonomy): Eukaryota > Metazoa > Chordata > Mammalia > Carnivora > Felidae > Panthera > Panthera tigris. The sequence continues at coordinate 46,479,954 of NC_056672.1, forward strand.
TGCTTAGCTAGTTAATACTACACCATTTATTTTAGCGACTATATAAAAATGCTTTTGTGTTCAAGTCTTCATACTGCTTTTGTCTTAGGCGTTGTCACGATTAGCCAAAAAGTAGATAGTTGGGGTACAGAATGTAATGTAGCACTGTTTTATCAGCATATCAGCAGAAAAGGTACTAAGTCAGAAGAAGAGGAGTTAGAGGAAATCTTGCAGGAATATGGGTACTGGTGGCGAACGACGAGACCATTCTTTCTTCCCCACCTTGTGCCACTTCCCACTGCCATTACCCTGAATCCAAACAGTGAGAAGCAAACATTGCAATTCCTAGGCAGATGTCATCTCATTGTGGGGTTGGGGGAGAGTGGAGGAGCAGGTTGAGAAGATCAGAATGGAGATGTCATGAGGTAGATGATCTCAAGAACAGCCAGGCGATGGGAACTGGAGAAAGAGGGTGTTGCCACCTGACTAATGTCTACTGGGCTTCCACACAGCTGTTTGATGAAAAGGACATGGATTTGCAGTTGGAGAAACTTCAAATCTCACTGCTTCATGATTTGTGCAACTTTAGAAAAGCATATTTATTCCTGTAGGCCCCAATTTTGTATTTGATAAACAGGGTAATAGTATTGCCCAGCATGTTTGTGTATATGGTAGGAACACAGTTGACCCTCGCTAAATATTTCCTTTCTCTCCCATGTAAGGTAAAAGCCATGGCTTTGAGTTTGTTAGTATTTACTCTGAAAACTAAGTTGAGTGTGCAGATTAAATTTAGTTTTCCATAATTACCAATGACTGATTTGAATTGGGAACATATACTTAGTGGATGGGTAAGCCTAAGTAGATCTTTTGCAGGTGGTACAAATGCTGATAATAAAAACATATGCCTGTTTCACTCAAAGCATATTGATAATGTTTCAAAATTCCAGGGTTTTCTTATTGTAACACCTCAACTGAATATCTAATCTGAAAAGCAACAGATTAGGCTCTTCACTGAAGAATTATCCTCAGTGAGAGCATTACCTGTTCTGGAAACAAAGAAAACTGTGATTCTGTATTTAATCACACAGTTGTTGATACCCAACTTCTTACACAAAAGGTTCTAGATGGGAGCCATTTGAGGTTAAGAATGGAGGACACACAAGATCAACTGTAGAAAAGAAGCCTTAGCAATAAAGACAGAGCAGCTGATCTTAACACTAAAAACAGGTGGAAACAATAATGAAGGACAATGTGAGGTGGCAGAATCCAATGCACCCTTTCTCCTCCCACAGAGAAAATGCCTAACGATAAAGTGCTTTCGTGCCTGGTACTTTAAACTTAATAAGATGCTTTCCCTCAGTTTACAAAATATTTCTTATAAGTTATGTGTTCCTTAACAAGTAATACTGAACTAAAAATGAAAAAGACTGTTTTAGTGGCAACCAAGGTATTAAAGTAGCTTGTAAGCCTGCATTTACTTTCATGAAATAATTATCTTTAAAACACAGGAACCTGCTGGGGAATTAATAACTGAAAATTTTAAAAATAAATTCCATATAAAGCCCATGCCTGGTTATATGTCTCATTTCTCTAATTCTTATTCTTTCACAATAGTAACCCAGATGATTCTCATGTGAATCAATCTTGGAGATCTCTGATTTTGCATGTTAATAATGTCCATGCATCATGGAGGTGCCATTTGGAACAAAAATAAAGTGATAAAGGGGGAGAGCTTAGGTTACCATTCAGGTCGCTAGGGGTAGTCTTGAGAAATACAGGGGTAGCCTGAGGAAAACTAAGTAGGCAGCAAGTCAAAAGAAAAGTCAGAATATTGGAAAAATGGGAGGAAGTATGAAGTCAAATTTTACCCTCTTTAGGATTACAATGTACTGTAATACCACCATCCAACAACAACTAAAGAAGCAAACAAGAAAACTCAAGATATTTAAACTCCAATCTACAAATACCACTTACATGGACACTTGAATGATTTCATGTTTCTAAGTCCTGATACTTCTATCTCCTTCCACTCTTCCCTTGCCCATGGCTATCACCTTAGTTTAGGTCTACAGTATGTTCTACCTGTGCTGTTGAAACGATCGAGTTGATTCTCATTGTTCTTATTCTCTCCTCACCCTTCCATTCTCCACATTGAATCCATATTGACTCTCCTCAACCAGCTGCTCTTCCCTCTCGAAATTCCTGAGCCTGTCATATAACTCCATGATCTGACCTCTGCTGATCTCATGACTTTGCCTCTCGTCATGGCGACACATACTTAACAGACTTAGTGGTTTATGTACAGTTATTACAACACAACCGATTTAGATTATGTTTTTAACCTCAATGCTTCCAAGCTCATGCTACTTCCTCTTTCTGACCTTTCACGATAAAGCATATATACATCCTCCTTTGAGAAACACTGATCCTACCCCTTAAATATCTGTGCTCATTTCACTTTGTGTGCTGTATACTTTTCTATTATTAGATTTACTGTATCATGATTCAGTCATTTGCTTACTGTCTTCTAAATCTTATGAAGTCTTTATAGCTCACAATGGCTTGCACCTCAATAAATGGTTTAGAATGAATCTATGAATTACAAGAGAATTTCACCATAAAATAACTGAGCTGACGTTTACAACAACCGTAGAGCTGATATTGCATACGTTTATTCTGTTGACATGTCATACTGAATGAAGCAAGAGAATATACTCCGTATCTTTTTTACCTCTGGTCTAGTTTACCTTTCTTTACTTTTATGAATGGAAACACCTGTAGAACAGCCAGAGGGTCCAGGAGTATCTTGCTGCAATAAAAACAAAAACAAAACAAGTCACTGAGTTTTATTTGCTCAAGGGAAAGTGTTCTTTTTAAGTCATTATGGTATCAAGTTGATATTGTTGTTGTATGAATCAATGAAGAATAGTCTGATAATGGAAACACTCAATGGATATATTTGCATAAATGCTCTGTTTTGTTATAATGATGTGAAAAACTCTGATCCTCTTTCATTAAGGATATTTTCATACAGAGCATTGTGAATAACACACACACACACACACACACACACACACGAATCCATTTTCTACCTACATTCAAATTTCACTGCATCTCAAGAGCCTAGGATATTTTACTGTGGGAAAAAAAAAAAAAGACCAAGAGAGAACTAGAGCTAGGGGTGATTGTTAAAATTACAAAATGGTCAGAATATGCCACCATTACCAACTAATCCAATTCTCCCTCTGTACCCCATTTTTGGGTTAAAATAGAATTTAAAGGGTTTGAATACCTTGGCATGATAGAATGTTAATCTTCCTACAGACAAAATTTAAAGACCTGTTAATGTCTTCATTATACCATAGAAACACACAGTATTAAAAAAAGCAAAGTATGTGTAGAGTGAATATCTAATTTTGAAACCTGGTTTTAAATCAGAGACTTAGAGGGGCGCTTGGGTGGTTCAGTCAGTTGAGTGTCTGACTTCAGCTCAGGTCATGATCTCACAGCTCATGAGTTTGAGCCCCACGTCGTCGGGCTTTGTGCTGACAGCTCAGAGCCTGGAGCCTGCTTCGGATTCTGTGTCTCCCTCTCTCTCTGCCCCTAACCCACTCTCATTCTGTCTCTGTCTCTCTCAAAAATAAATAAATATTAAAAAAAATTTTAAGTCAGAGACTTAGAAAGTATGATATTTTAGTAAGCTGTGTAATCTCACCGAACTTTGTTTTCTGCACATGTATATTATCAAATGTATAAAATTATAATAAAACTTCCTAAGTTAGCTGGAAATCCAATGAGAAAGCACACGGGAAAGCATTTGGTAGACTGTAAAACCTAGGAGATTTTACATTAATCATTAAAGGATTATCTACTAATATAAAGTTCATAATTATTATCCACTGTAAAACACTTTCCTCATTAATATGATCAATTATTATCGTATTCTAGATTGCGGTTCCCAGCATTTTTTGGTCATAAAATATCTATCGTAATGATATATAAAATTATTGTGGATTAACCCTTATAAAATCATTGATAGAGAAAAAGCATGACAGAAAGTCCCATGAATTTAGGAATACTAAATGACAAAGCATTTCAACTGAATTATTGCGTGCCTGCTCATAGATCCAGACACACACATACCCCCCACCCCCCCGACACACACACGTATCTTTTGTGCTTGGATGTCTATTGTGATCAATTTTAAAATTCTTTATCATCTGAATCCTAGTTTGTTTCACTGGGAGCAACTCAGGGTCAGCCAGCATCTAGGGGCCTAGAGTGAAGAAACTTTCATCAGCAGGACAAGAGGGCTGAGGGTAGCTCGGCCCGTGAAGTGCAATGTGCTTAAATAGTAGTTCATCACAAGCTGGTATGCTTGACTTCTCTTACTTTGTCTTTGTTACAAGGTCTTGGCAATTTGCAGAATTCTCCCTCCTTTCCTTTCTTTGACCTGTCATCTTCTTCGCTTCCGAAATAAAAACCATGTGTGTGACACCAGTACTTTAGAAAGGCATACATTATGTGGTTGTAATCCAACCTGCTGCGTCAGATGACTTACTTAAATCTTCCGTGTGGAAAAGATTAAGAACAGAAGAAATTCATCTAAACTTCTGGGAAATCCAGTTGACTTTTAAATGGAAGAATGGAATCCCACACACCTAACATGTTAAGCTATATGACAGAAACCTAATCGATGGATACAGTATTTTGTGAATAACTTAAAAAAATTTTTTTAATGTTGATTTATTTTGAGGGGGGGGGGGAAGGAGCAGAGAGAGAGGGAGACACAGAATCCGAAGCAGGCTCCAGGCTCCGTCCGAGCTGTCAGCACAGAGCCTGACATGGGGCTCGAACTCACAAACTGCAAGATCATGACCTGAGCCAAAGTCAGATGCTTCACCTACTGAGCCACCCACACGCCCTGTGAATGACTTTTTAAATAAAAGAAAACCTTATGTAATAAAAGATTACACCATATACACTGGAGATGATGTATATATGTTTATCTAATACTTACATATAATAATGTATGTTAATGTGTACATATACCCATAAAATATATGTATGTTAATGTGTGTGTATAAATATATCCATGCATAATATATGGACGGGATTTGTGACAAATAAAGCCACAGTTGTTCAGGCATCCTTGCTACTTGAGAGTCAAAAACAGCATTGCTAGGGGTGCATGGGTGGCTCAGTCGGTTAAGCATCCCACTTGGCTCAGGTTATGATCTAGCAGTTTGCTAGGTGGAGCCCCACATAGGGCACTGTGCTGACAGCTCAGAACCTGGAGCCTGCTTTGAAATCTGTGACTCCCTCTCTGTCTGCCCCTCCCCCGCTCATGCTCTGTCTCTGTCTCTCAAAAAATAAATCAATGTTAAAATTTAAAAAAGTTTTAAAACGACAGCAGTGCTAGATGAACATCATGTGCACAAATAGATTCCGAAACTCTATCAACCCAACTCTAATTTTTAACTTCTTCAGTATTCTCCCCTTTCCATCAACCATTATTTTCTTAATTATTTTTTTAAAATGTCTTGCCCATGACAGATATAATAATACTTTAAAATTTTCAAATTGCTCAATACAACTAGATTTTGCATTTTTGTTAGGAAAGTCCTGGTGAGGCATTTGATGCTTTCTTTGAGGTGTTAGTAAAATTAATAGAACAGTGAGCTTCAATTAATGGTATATTTTGTAAAGAAAATTCTGACATAACTCTGGATTGGATTTGCAACCAAATTCTACTAACTTGTCAATGGGGCAGCGATGTTTGGAGATTTTACCTCAGAATCTTTGTCCCATTCCAAAATTTCTCAGAATAATTTTGACATCTGTATGGAAACCTCAAGTGTATGAATCATTCTATTTGTCAGCATTTTCTTACCTCAAATTGGGAAAGGGACAGGTAACATGATACAGTGTCATTCTATTTTCTTAGCCATTCAGATTTAAAACCTCAGAAATCTGATCACATCTTTCTCCATCTTACTTTACATCTGTTTGGTCCTAAATGTTATGGATGTTATCTCTGAAATAGTCAAAATCATCCTGCTTTGAATTTGGAAGCGATTGAAATCTTTATAATATTTAATCTTCCAATCTATGCAGATGATTTATCTCTCCTTTTGAGTCCTTTTAAATATCTTCCATAACATTTGTAATTTTCAGTCTGATAGACTTCTCACAAAGTACTTGATCTTTTTCATGCTATTGTAAATCCTTAAAATGTTATTTTCAAAGTCTTTGTGCTTCAGATCTTTATTTTTTATATTGGTCAGTTTGATCAATAGTATTTTTTATATCTTGAATCCTCATACTGGTTACTTTTCTGTTTGACCTATCAGCTATTCAGGCATGTATGTTAAAGACCCGCACTCCGATTGTGCGTTCTTTCAGTTGTCCTTAGAGTTCTGTTGATTTTTTGCTTCTATATTTTAAAGTCATGTTATTTCCTGCATATAGGTGTAGAATCGTAAATCTGCCAGGTTTGATTCAGATTGAGTTGAAAGTACATATCAACTGGGGATAAGAGACATCTTAACAATACTGGACTTGTCATTCCTGATATTGATAATTTGTATTTTCTCTTTTTTTTTATTCTAATCACTTTGGCTATCCATTTGATTATTCCTCTCAAAGAAGTAGCTTCAGATTTTTAAAAATCATCCCCATTGTTATGCTTTTTTTTCCTGTTTATTCAATTTCTGTTCTCTTTTGTATAATTTCCTTTCTCTTGCTTATTTTGTATTTAATTAGCTTTCCTTTTTCTAGTTTCCGTTATAATACAGCAAACAGTAGAAAATGTACTTACAGAAAAGAAAATATAACCTACATTTTCTAATAGCAATAAATACTCTAGAATAAATGTAGTAAAGGTTGTTCAAGTTCTCTGTCAAGAAAATTAGAATTCTAAGACATTCTTGGACACCTAAATTAATGAAAGGTGTCAACTATTTCCTTTGTTCTCTTTTCTTTTTTCCTGTTTAAGAACTCCTTCCTTATGAGATTTATGGAATCATGAGATTATAAATGTATATGTATGTGTATGTGTCTATACACAGTCTTCTAAATGTGTATACTTTTGGCATTCACATTTAAATATTTAATCTACATAGAAAACGTTTTTGTGTCTGGTGTGAGGTAAAGATATTTATTTATTCATTTATACATATATACACATATTCCCATGGCCACTTAGTGAATGATACATCAAGCCCCCCTGTACTGTAAAGTCTACTCTATCAAAATCAAATTTTTTTCATAAATTAATGGCTTTGCCTATTAAATCCCCATGATATTTCACCTGCTGATTCTTTGGATCTGTACTAATAATATACTAAATTATTTACCTTGGATTTCAGTAGGTCTTGTCCTACTTCAGAATGTTTTTATTTTTAGTCTATTTTTATAAAAATTTCAGAATCAACTTAGGTGCCACTAAAAAAATATTAGGAATTTTCTTTGAGGCATGCTGAACTTATTGAATAACTTGGGAAGAAATGATAGCTTTACAATATTGAGGCTTTTTGTTCAACAGTGTGTTTTTTATTTAATTTAGGTTTTCCCTAACATCTTTTTATTATACTTGTCTTACTAAAGAGCTTAAACATCTTTTGTTAATGTTATTTCTGGATAATTCACAGTTTGGAATACTATTGACAAGGTAAAATTTTTTTATTGTTTAAATAAATTTTCAAACTAATTTTTGTTTTGTGATAAAACATCAAGTGACTTTTATATTGATTACATACCCAGAAACTTTGTTAAATGTTTTTTAAGCTAATCTGTAATTTCTGTTGAATGTGCTACATAGAAAAAAAAATGTATTAATTGCAAGTAACAATTCTTTGCAATAATTTCTTTGCCATAATTTTAATTTTTGGTCTTATTTTTCTGAACTAATAGCAGCTCTATTAGAATGTTGAATAGAAAGAGGAAGCAGGCATCTGTGTCTTATTTAAAGGAAATGATTTTGTTGTTTCATCATTTGTATCTATAGTGTCAGATGTTTTTGTAGGCATATGTCAGTTTAAAAGTGTTTATTTCTTTTTTTTTTAATTTTTTTTTTGACGTTTATTGATTTTTGAGACAGAGAGAGACAGAGCATGAAGCGGGGAGGGGCAGAGAGAGAAGGAGACACAGAATCGGAAGCAGGCTCCAGGCTCTGAGCCATCAGCCCAGAGCCTGACGCTGGGCTCGAACTCTCGGACGGCGAGACCGTGACCCGAGCCGAAGTCGGACGCCTAACCGACTGCGCCACCCAGGCGCCCCTAAAACTGTTTATTCCTATATCTATTTAGCTAAATGAACTTTTAAAGGTTTTTTTTTTTTTTTAAGGTTATTTATTTTGAGAGAGAGAAAGGGAGAGCCTACATGTGCAAGCAGTGGAGAGGCAGAGAGAGGGAGATAGAAAATCCCAAGCAGACTCCATGCCATCAGCGCAGAGCCTGACTAGGGTCCCCATGTCACCAACCGTGAGATTATGACCTGAGCCGATATCGAGGGTTGGCCGCTCAGCCTGAGGCACACAACTGCCCCCGGACTTTTAAAATTATTATGAATCATGGTTAATTTTGGGTTTTATTCAATATCCTCTGCATCTAGTGAGCAGAGTATATGGGTTTTCTCCTTTAATTTGTTAATAGCGAATTACAGTTATCAATTACCTAATATGAAATCAAGTTTTCAAGCTAAAATAAACACTCTTATGCTAACTTTTGTAATAGTTTCTTTAAAATTTCTTTATCTCTAGTATCTATAGTCACAAATGAGAATTCCTTATGATTTTCCTCTCCTATTCTGTGTTTCTCTAGTTTGGCAATAAAGTTTTGCAACTAACATAAATGAGAATGTTGGGGAATAGCTCCTCTTTTTATATATTCTAGAAGAGCATATAATTTTGAAATTGCATTGAATTGGTGAAACTCTCTTATAAACTCATTAGATCTCAGTCATTTTATTGAAGTAAGATGTTTACTTTCCTATCAATTATTTGTTTATACTTTAAACCCATTTGCTTATGGTAGAAGGTAGCATCTACTCCTAATATCTACTTGTTTTAATCTGCACAGTATCTGTGGTTATAAAAAATTCATTCCTGATACCATTTATTTATGTCTTCTCTTATTTTCTTGCTTAATTTTGCAGAAACGTATCATTTTTACCAATTTCCTCATATTATATATCTCACTGTTGATTGTCTCTGATTTGTGTAATTGAATTATAGAATATGTAATTGAAAATTGTTTTCTGTGGCACCTGGGTGACTCAGTTGGGTAAGTGTCCCAACTCTTGATTTCAGCTTAGGTCATGATCTCACAGTTGTGAGATCAAGCCCCCTGTTGGGCTCTGCGCTGGGCATAGAGCCAGCTTGGGACTCTCTCTTTCCCTTTCTCTCTGCTCCTCCCCTGCTCATGCTCTCTCTGTCTCTCTTAAAATAAATAAATAAAATGTTTAAAAAAGGCAATTGTTGGGGCACGGGTGGCTCAGTCTGTTAAGCATTCAACTTCAGCTCAGGTCATGATTTCGCGGTCCATGATTTGGAGCTCCGTATCAGGCTCTGTGCTGACAGCTCAGAGCCTGGAGCCTGTTTGGAGCCTGCTTTGGATTCTGTGTCTCCCTCTCTCTCTGCCCCTCCACTGCTGGCACTCTGTCTCCATTTCTCTGCCAAAAATAAATAAACATTAAAAAAATTTTTTAAGGCAATTGTTTTATCTAAATTATTTTCTTCTACTTTTTTTGATTTCTTATTCTTTCATAACTCATTAAATTCCAAGGTTAGCTAATTAATTTGATCCTTTCTTATTTTCTATGCAATTTCTTATTTCCTTCTGTTTGTGCTTTATTGGCATCCCACAAGGTTTTGACTTCTATATGTTTCTGATTTCAAATATGACTTCTTATTTGAGGCATGAGATGTTAGAACTATGTTTTTAAATTTTAAATATATTATTTTAAATTAATTGCATTGTTGTATAATCGTATCATTTTCAAAATACAACTGTTTTGAACTTTGATAAAATGAGCTTTGTGGTCATGCACGTACTCAGTTTTTTAACATTGCATGTGTGTTAGAAAATTATGTATGTTCTCTAATTTTAAGGGGTCATATTCCATAAAAATTTAACTAAGTAATTACTTCATTTAGGTCATCATGGTGAACTGAATCGATCTAGTCAACTGAAACTTTGTTTTCATTACTAAGTGACCTACCCCGTCTTTAGTTTGCCTTTTCCTTATACTATCAATTGCTCTCTCATAATATTTTTTAGCATTTTCTTGACATATGCATATCCTTATACTTTGGCTTTTATTTTTTTGTGTAACCTTTGTTTTATGTGAATTCCATAAATAATATAGAGATGGATTTTTCAAATTTTATTTTTATATTCTTTAGGTTTTAGGTTTAAATCTGTTGTATTTACATTTGCATGCAAACATATTTTACTATTTTATTGTGTAATTTTTATTTCTTTTTTCATCAATTGTGTTCTCCTTGTTTTTATTTGAATGGATTTTTTTCTTTCCTTCTTTGTCACTCTCTCTCTTTTTCCCATTTTTTCTCTTATATGTTTAGATTTCACACAAAATGTCTCTTGTTTTTCTTAGTAGTCCAGATATTTTAACATGTATATTTAACAATGTATAATGGCAATATCTTAACCCTCCTTCTCGGTAATACAAAATTTTAATATGCTTTTATTCTGATTTCTATGCTCCCACATATGGATTTTATCCACTATTTAAGTTAAGCCTTTATACTTTTATATTAGGCATTATTGTTATATACAATCAATATTTATAGAGATTTGTCCACATATTAATAGATGTGCTTGCTCTTTGCTCACTCTTCTTTTTATATCTCAATGAAGTTTGTTCTTTAGATTTTCCTAGTGTAGGCCTTTTGGATGTAAACACAGCTTTTGTTTATCCTAGAATGTTTTTGTTATGTCTGCTGCTATAACAAACAAAACCTAATTTCAATAGCTTAATATCATAGAAGTTTATTTCTCATTCATATTAAGTAGAATTGAGTATTCAACAAGCAGCCTTCCATTTGGTGATTTGTGTATTCCTTCTTATCCTGTGTCTCTAACATTTGCTAGGATTCCAAGTTCATGAAAGCATATGGATAAAAAAATAAGAGTGAAGGATTGTTTAACTACATATTATACCAAGAAGTGATGTATATAAGCCAAACCACCTTTCATTGACCAGAACTCAGACACAGTTCCACCTAATTTCAAGCAAGCAAGGGGGTAATAGTCTAGCTATGTGCGTAGGGGAATGAACAAGGTTTTGGTGAAATCCAAGCGTTCTCTGGCCATCTTTCTTTAAATAGATAGGTATGTGTATTGAATCCGAGGTTCACAGTTAATTCTCTCAGAATTGTTGAAGATACTATTTCATTGCCTTCTTTTCTCGCTATGCTTTTGAGATATCAGAATGCCCTTCTTTTTTAAAATTTTTTTGGTCTATATTTTTACTTTTTATGTTATTTTTTTTAGGAGTAGAATTTAGTGATTTGTCACTTACATATAATGCCCAGTGCTCATCACAAGTGCTCTCCTTAATACCCATCACCCATGCCCTTCTAAGTGGCTTGTAAGTGGTCTTCAATATTTTTTTATTTCCTTATCTATCTGTCTTGCATACTGGGATAATTCTTTTAGTTTTCTAATGTGTTTCTCTCTCTCTCTCTCACTATATGTATATGTATTTGTAATACAACTCATTTAAAGAATATAATTCAATGGCTTTTAGTATGTTAATAATGGATTCTTTTTTTAACGCTTATTTATTTTTGAGAGACAGAGAGAGACAGAACACTAGTAAGGGAGGGACAGAGAGAGAGGGAGACACAGAATCCAAAGCAGGTTCTGGGCTCTGAGCTGTCAGTGCAGAGCTCGACATGGGGCTCAAACCCACGAACTGCGAGATCACAACCTGAGCCAAAGTCGGGCACCCAACTGACTGAGCCACCCAGGTACCCCAATAATGGATTCTTTTTACAATCAATTTTTTTATTTGTTTTTGGTCTTAATCATGTTCTACTCCTCTTTAATAGAATCTATGTATGTATGTGTGTGTGCATCTGTGTGTGTGTGTGTGTGTGTGTATAACTTAAGAATAATAATTGTTCCAAAATAGTTTCTAATATTTCGACTGTTACACTAAATTAATTTTATTCTGATAAAATTCATATACTAAGTGTTTAAACTGTGGTCTTTTTAATCTCTACATTATATTTCTTCACTTACTTTGCAATTGGAGGCGAATTTTGACAAGAATTGTTTTGGCTTATTATTTTTGAACTCTGTGTTCTCCTCTTCATGCTGAATGCATTTGACCTTGCTTTTACATGAAACTTTTATTTGCCTTTGTCCAGTTAGTACCAAAATCCTTGATTCCACCTATTTCCAGACAACAGTGACAAGTAGACCCTGGCTTCATCCCATTTACCTGCTTTTAATTCTCATTCTATTTCTGGTCTAAGTAGGATGATAAGGCAGGGTTGTCCCATGTAATATTTGGGACATAGTTACACTTAAAAAATCATTTGTTGTTTGTCTGAAACTTGAATGTAACTTTGCATCTTATAACTATTTGCGAAGTCTAGCAAATGTAGCTCTAAGTATATGTTTCTTTCTTTCATTTTTTTTCTTTTTCCCCAAGTTTTATCTTTCCAAAGTGTTTAAAGAAAGGATCATGAGTCAAATGTAAGATACTTATGCGATCCTGAACAGATTCATAATTTACTCTTATAATCAGAGATTTGTAGAATATGCAAAGAGATCAAACTATCTAGAAAGTGAGGCAAAAATAACTAAGATCATGTACCCACAGTTACAAAACCAGTAAAAGACACAGGATTTGAATCCAGTAGACTAGGGAATAATGTTTCAAGACACTGAATTGTTTGGTGGTTTTGATATTTACAAGTTGTAATAGTTGGCAGGAGCTGGTTCAGGATGCTGGTTGACTGATTAAATGAATGGTTATTATTAAACCTGATGCTATTTTGACTTCATTTTCAGTGTTTAAATTGGACTCTGAGATGTGCAAGGAGCTCTACTTCAAAATTGTATCATTCCTTGAAGAGCTGTTTCTGTGAGATGAGATCTACTGCGTACTAGTTTATTTGAAATTTGCTTTATTATTATTTTTTGCTGTTTTCATGCTTAAAAATCAGTCATATTCCTTTGCCATATGTTGGTAAGTGCTAGAAGGACTCTCATTTGTTGAAAGTGATATTAGTTTTGTTTTGCTTTGTTTCTGATCAGTTGCTTTTATTTTTGATGTGTAACTTGAATGTGTCAACTCATTCATCATTTGGTTTAGATACTGTCTTATTGCCTCTTTTTTCTTATGGTAATATTTTATATCATTTTTGAAAGCCATGAGTTTTATTAGTCTTCAAATAATCCGTGGGATACAGAAGATTGAAGAGGGCCCTTTATTTTTATAATCCCTCTGACTACAGTATTTTGTTATTTACACTGTTATACCAAAATGGCTTTTTGCATCTCCTTGAGGTAAATAGGAAGAGAATGAGATGAGATGAGCAGATATTTGACAGTCAAAATCACATAGTGTAGTCATGGTTACCATCAAAATACAATGGCAAATGGGTGACTCAATCTACAAAAAATATATTATATATTATATATTATATATATTCATATATATTAAAAGATGGGTTGGCATTTTGTTAACACCTCCCTCAAAAATTCACATTTTTGATTGATGGAAAACAACTTGTCATTTCATTGACATTCATCAAGATTACTATGGCATGGATAGAAATAAAATACAGAAAATCTAACAGGAAGATCTGAAAAGAAAGTACTGAGAAGTATGATACAGGGGCTTTCTCTCTCTCTCAAACACATATTCATATAGTTTCTGGTATTTTAGTCATTGCATTTTGCTACAAGCTCTATGTTATACAGATTCACTGAAGGTTGTTATTCCCCATGTGCCTAAGTGATAGTAAATATTCTACAGAACTTACCATTTTCCTTTAAAAATTTTTTAAATCACTGAATATTAAATCTAAACCAACAACTTAAATCATTGACAGTGAAGAATGCTGTCTATTCACCTGCAGACCAATGAAAATAATGTTACTGAATTTAATGTGGATAACATTAAAGAAAACAACTGTTTTAAAGTCAAAATAATATTCATTTTGTATCAGTTTAAGAAATATTTATAAACTAGCCAACAGTGAAAGTAAACCAATCTATCTAAGTATACATAGGACTTATATAGAATTAGAACATTATATGATTTATAAGTTGAGTGTCAGAACCAACTGTATTTTGAAATTTGTTGATGCCCCCTCTATCAGCATAGGGAGTTGACAACTGAATAAATACGGATTATCATTTTTATCAGATTCCTTTATTTAAAGGAATTATATGTATATTATACATTCCTAGAATCGTGGAAGGGGATTCGGAGTAGGGAGATTTCATTCCTAGGAACACTGAAGCTTCTCTGTTGCCATTCCAATGGATGCTCAAATGAAACTGCTGTGTGGTCTATAGGGCTAGACTTCAACTGATGTAAAACTCAGGAAACACCTTAAGAAAATCTAAAAAGTCAGCAGAGCAAGGGCCAAAGTGAGCTGGGAAGTAGTGAACCTACATTTCTGATCCATGTTATAAGAACAGTTGAGCCAGTTTTACGTTGTGTCTTAATTGTGGAGTTTGAAAGAGGAAGATCCCTTCCTTTATTTCTGAAAGCAATGATATTCAGAGAGCAACACAAGATTTCTGCTATGTCATGGCAGAATACAGAGTAAAGCAAAAACGATAAACTGACAAATCCGAACACTGTAAGCTGTCCTGAGCAATGAGTGTAGAAACCCTTTGATGTCCACTCCTTCCAGCCAGTCTGTTTGCCCTTTAACTTATTCATTGTTTTGTTAATAGTTTCATATACTTTTTACCCATATACACTGGTTTTTTTAACTGAAGAGGAATGGTTGAAACATTGCAGCAGACTCTCTTGCAGAAATTAATAGTGCTCACTTTTTGCACAATAGTTTCTTGGATATAGTTTCTTGGAGATAAGTAAAACTTAGGTTTGGAGATAGTTGATAATGACGCAGACTGATTTTTGAAAACATAGTTACAGTCAATAAAACACAAATCTATTGAATTAATCCAATATATTAATTTTGTAAACAGTTGTAAGCCATTGTGACTATAACTGCAAGGGGTTCAGTAGGCAATGGTGAAAAATGGCAGGAAAATAAATATCTACAGGACGGCCAAGTGCCTTTATCTTTTAAACTGAAATGGAATAGGGGGCGCCTGGATGCTCAATTGGTTAAGTGCCTGACTCTTGATTTCGGCTCAGATCATGATCTCACAGTCATGAGATCAAGCGCTGCATCAGGCTCTGGGCTGGATGTGCAGCCTGCTTAAAATTCTCTCTGTCCCTCTCCCTCTGCCTCTCCCCTAAGCTCGTGCGCTCTCTCTCTCTCTCTCTCTCTCAAAAGAATATTAATAAATAAACAAAATGAAATGGAATACAGGTGCTGGAGCAAATACTCCCAGATAGGGAATAAGAGACGTATTTGGAAATTTTTAAAGAGGACTGGACCTGGACAGGTGATTAAGGAAGAGTTGGATCACATGGACATCTAAGGAAACATAAGAAAAGGCTTTCAGAAGGGGGTACAGCACTAATGAAGGAGTTAAGTAAGGAGGAAACAAAATATCCCATTGCTTCTAGAGCATATGGTGAGAAAGCCTGGATGAAAAGCCAAGATCCCATTTGTTTGTAGGCAAAACAAGCATTTTGCATTTTTCTTTCTAGCTAATGGGAACTGAACTGATACTTTCTTTGCAACTAGGGGCATAACATGATCTTGTGAAGGGAGCGGTGAGGTGGATAAATTGAGAGAGGAATAAACTAGAGCTATAGAGATCAAGGAGGTGATACCGAAACTTTGGAATATTGACAAAACATGTGACCAAAGTCAGCATGGAATGATTGGGATACAGTCACTACTTTATCAGAACCTTTCAACATTCTTTGAGCGCAGAAACTGTATTCTAATCTGTTCACTGCTGTAGCAACAAAGGCTAGGACAGTGTGAGATAGATAGTGGGTTTCAGGAAATGAGTCATGAATACAATAACAATAAATGAATAAGCTGCCAATCAAAAACACGACGTTGATCATGGACCCTCAGGACCACTGGTCATCCCACATGCAGCTTTATTCAGTGCTAAATACTCCAGATCTTCTAAAATGGTCACATCCCTGGATGCCACATTTAGAGAAACTTTTAAACATGCACTGCACAGAGTAAGAGCCTGGAAAATAACAATGTTGCGTGAACCACTGCAACAATCATGTCCAATGTTTTGGGAAAGGGTTTGGAGTTTTTATCACCCCATGCTATGCAAGAATTGTCGACAGCATTTTGAAATTTTCTTAAGGAAGCTCACGAAAAGATATCAACAGTACGTTTCCTCCTAGTGTGGCATCAACTCATGAAATGGTAGTCAATGCACAGCCAGTGATTCTCAGTTAAGGAATGAGGGTGCAAGCTCATTGACAGAACTCTGCTGTCCACTGGGAGGTTTCAAAAGGAGAAGCAGAAGTTAATGAGAAGAGCCCTTTGTGTTCCAAGCAGTCCACTGGCCGTGGCCTCAGCGCACAGAGCACGATTAAGAGAGCCACTTGAGTTTTACCTTTCCCCGGCAGTCCAGGGCAGGCACTTTGATGTTTCCTGGTTTGCCCCCTGTTGCTTCCTCTTCAAAAGCTTGAGGAGGGCTGAGCTTGTATCTCACACACACATGTGAGCCTCAGTGCAGCAACATTTCAAATTTGGTGCTTGTCTTTGAAGTGTAGTGGCTTCTACGCATGGAAATTCTTGCCCCCCGAAGACTTCTTTTCTTGCAATCTTTCCTTCCAAGTAACTATACATTTTCCATACCCAGGTGAATTTAGAGGCCACAGATGGAATCAGTAACCTTAATAGAATGTTGCCTATTTTTCCTCATTGCTAGAGGCACCACTGTCTTTTTGCCTCGGCATCCAAACAGAAAGCATATGCAGCATATGTTGATTTACCTCTCTTTTTGTTTCCTCTTGATATAGGAAGTTCTCCTAGTTAAGTTCTCTTAAGGAGTTAAGTTCTCCTTTTAAGATGCCTGTGTCCATCCATCTGTTCTTTCTACCCTTAAATGAGTTGGCCTGAGTCACCTGTATTCAAAAGTGGAGTGACATCATCAAGAAATGGAGAGCTAGGAAGTGATGCATGCCTAATTCCCTCAAGGTTCTCTAGGATTCCAAGGAATATTATTAGATAACATGGTATTACATAGGAAACATAGTATTAATAGATAACAGATGAGTCTATATTAATAGATAATAGGGTGACATCATGCCTATTCATTTCATGGTGATCACTTTATGGAGCACTATGCACCCTGTTTCTTGGATTAAGGGTGGGATGATAAGAAGCAGAAAAACTACACTGATAAAATAAGGAAGGCAATATTTAAAATATTAGATGAAAAAGTCATGCCAAACGATATTAAAGATAAAGCATATTATAAATATCTTATTTTCTCAAAATAAGGTGAATATTTTATAAATAAAATAAATTTCAGTTAGCCAAAGACTTGGGGTTATCTATGAATGTAAATAGTGCCACAATTTTCTCCCTCCCTCCCTTCCTTCCCCTTTCCTCTTTCTCTTTTCTCTCCTCTCCTCTCCCTCCTCTCCCCTTCTTTCTTCTCCTCGCCTCCCTTCCCTTCCCTTACCCTTCCCTTCCCTCTCCTCACCTCTCCTTTCCTCTCCTCTTCTCTCCTCTCCTCTCCTCTCCTCCTCTCCCCTCTCCTCTTCTTATCTCTGTGTGTAAAACACACGGGTTCCAAAATACAAAAGGAGTAAATGAATATACAATTAGAAACACTTTACATGTCTGTTACTCAGCAACCAGTGAGCAGTCTCCAGAAGCAGCCAGTATTGCCAAGTTCTTCTGTATCCTTGCAAGACATTCTATGTACATTCAGCTACGTATGAATAAAATAAATTAGTTTCTTAAGTATCATTTTACAGAGTTGTGAAAAACAAGGCTTTGAAAGAGTTAAATGATAAACTTCAAGGTTATGCAGAAAGTCAACAATGAAGTTGGGGATGAGCCCAGATTTTGTAATGTTTTTCTCTAGGCATTGTGCCATCTTGCAAATTTTTATCTTCTATATGCCAATATTTCTGCCTTTTGTATGGATGGGCATATATCCAAGGGTTTTAAATTTGATTTTGGTTCAAAAGCTCACCCTAAGAATAAATAAAGTATACGAGTCTCCTTCATATGCAACATTTCAATCTAGACAAGTAGGGGTGTTAGTTCAGGATTCTGTTTTTTCAGGAGGACACTTAAGAATATCATCCTTAGCTTCGGAGACTTTGCTTCTTTCAGAGTCATAAAATCCTACTTAGAAGTCAAAAATAAACAAAAATATACATATGTAATCAATTTTCAATAAGAAAAGTTTGCCCGAAGAGTTCAAAATTTTAAATGTTTTTTATTAAATTTGGATTAAGACGTATTTCTTCAGGGTCACATCTCAGATATTCACTCTGAATAAATGTTCTCAGTTTCTTAAGTCCTAGCTCTTCTTAAGAATTTGCCTTTGCCAGCGTATTTCCATTACGTAGGATAGCAGAGAATGATGCCTATAAGAGATGAATAGGAATTGGTACTTTCCCCTTGCTAGCACCTTAGACACAGAGTCTTCAGAAAGAAGTTTACTTAAAAAAAATAAGTACCAAGCATCTACATTCAGCACATAAAATGTAGAAAATGAAAATATTTCATGCTATCAGTTCCAAATATATAAAGGATCCCCCTTCACCTTAAGAAAAAATGGGAAAGAAATATGTACTCTTTCTGTTATGGCTTCCCAAATTTCTCTGTTGCATGTCCTCTGACACCGTGGTCTAGTTTCCCTAGATATTTCTGGCTGTGTCTGGTTATGCTCTTTACTCACAGCTCTTTAGTTCTGTTCTTCTGATTGTCTTCATTTGGGTGCTTAGCTCTTTGATTTGTTTTTAAACCATGGAACAAAGGCAGAAAATACATATTTGGAAAAGCAAGATGGTAAGGAGAAATGCGTGGTTATTTTTTCTCTGTCACCATCTTGTTTTTATTCCTCGTTTTTATTAAGACTCTACCTATTGCTAGACTTTCACCAAAAATCCCCAAATCTGACTTTTATCCCCTCTAGCTGAAAAATTAATTGAAAAAGAAATAGATGTTATCACTTTTCTATAGAGTCTTTGCCTCAGAAGCATATTCTTCTTCACATTGACGATTTTGGAAGGTTTAATGCTTTAATTGCTTGCTTTGTTTTAGTCACAAAATGAAGAGTCATAATAAGGGAAAAACACTTTATGCACAACCTTGTAATTCTCAATATTTTGGGAATTGATATAATACTAAAATTTAAAGCATTGGTTCCAAATTGACTACCTTAAAAAGAACAGTGCTCATTTAGATGTATTTATTCATCTGTGTTAATATCACACAATTCATACATCCATTTATCTGCTGGTAGAACTCTGTCAATTCTCTTATGATAGATTATGGACAAAGATGACACAAAGTGACACATGACATTCCTTCCACAAGAGGTTGCGTCTGTACCTCCCTTCCCTTGAATCTATGCTGGATTTATGACTTGCATTGAAAATACATTTAGTTGAATTGAGGTTATACCAGTTTTGAGCTCAGACCTTAAAACTCATGGGAGCTTCTGTTTTCATTCTGTTTTAACAAAGAAATGCTGTACATAATGAATTTTTTTAAAAAGAGGCACCACAGTCTAAACATGAGTCACAAGTCAAAATAACATTTAAAGTATGCATGAAGTTTTCCGGTGCTAATTCATTTTGATGCATGCCCTGTAACTCGTGAAGAGATAAACAAATTTTGGTGTATCAATACAATAAAATGTTACCAACAAGAAAAAGGGACTAGTTATCGATACATGTGGCATCATGAGGTCTCTTAAAAAGAATATGATGAAAGAAAGAAGCCAAATAAAAAAGAGTACATATGTATGATTCCATTCAAATAAAATTCTAGAAAATGAAAACTAATATAGAGACAGAAAGCAGACCAATGGTTTCCTAGAGACATTGAGAGGATTGAGCGGGGAAGAATTAGAAAGAGGCATGAGGAAACTTTTGGGGCCAAAATGTACATTATCTTGATTGTGGTAAGTACTTCAGGAGTTTATAGATTCGTCAAAACTCATCAAATTATATGTTATTTATTTATTTTTAAATTGAAGCATAGTCGACACACAATGTTGCATCAGTTTCAGGTATATAACACAGTGATTTGAAAACTCTATGCATTATACTATGCTCACCTGAAGTGCATAGCTGCCATTGGTCATGTTATCATACATCACTATTACAATACTATTACTATATTCCCTATGCCGTACCTTTTATTCTCATGACTATTCATTCCATAACTGGAAGCCTGTATCTCCCACTCCTCTATGCCCATTTTGCCCATCCTTCCCTGGCCCCCCCCCAAATTATATACTTTAAATAAGTGCAGGTTAAAATACTTCAATTATACATTAGTAAATCTATAAAATGACAAAGTAATCAAATGGCTATAATCCTTGTTTTTCATTTCAAAGCATTTATTTATTCAACAAACATTTGATCGGTTGTCAATGAAGGAGATATGATTGTAAGTAAAACATATCCCTTCCATCAAGGAAACCAGAGCAGTGTGGGGACGCAGGAAAAACAATTATGCACTAATGTGTGTAAAACTGTAAAAGAAAAGGGGAGCTGGGTGGCTCAGTTGGGTTAGGTGGCTTACTTGGACTCAGGTCATGATCTAGCGGCCCATGAGTTCGAGTCCCACATCGGGCTCTGTGCTGACAACTCAGAGCCTGGAGTCTGCTTCAGAGTCTGTGTCTCCCTCTCTCTGCCCCTCCCCCCACTCATGCTCTGTCTCTCCCTGTCTGTCAAAAATGAATAAATGTTTAAAAATTTTTTTTAATAAATTAAAAAACAACTGTAGAAGAAGAAACGACAAGAGAGTGATTGTTTTTTCACCCAGTGGTAACAAATAAGTAGAACTATGTAATTAACAGAAGACATAAGGAAACTCTAAGCAAAGGAAAATCATGCATAATCATTGAGTCAGAAAAGAAAGATGCTCTTCTTCAAAATAGCAGTGTAACTCAAGGATAGGCATGGTGGCAAAAAGTGAGATTCAACTGGAGCCTTGAATGCCATAAGAAATTTGAACTTTACACATTATGTAACAGTAAAGAATATGTTAAAGTAAGATTCAATCTATATTTTAGAAAAATAGCTAAGACAGAGAGAGAAGGGAGGAAACTACTACTTTTTTTCAAGAGACAAGAAGATGAGGCCTTGAACTAAGTAATGGCAAGAAAAAGAACCATATAAAACATGGAGGTAGAAATGACAGGTTCAGTGGGAGCTCAGATGATTTAATGGACATGGATATATTTCAAAGTTCTCAATCAGTATTTCGTATAGAGTATCACTGAACTATCATTTCACTTTAATAATGTCAAATCATAGATGCCTTTTTGCATTATATTTTGGCTTAATGGTTTCAGACTAGATATCCAAACTTCTGGTGGAATTGTAATTCGAAGAATATATGCATTGATATTTTTATAGGTTTTATTATCACATAAAGCTCAATAAATAAATTTGTGTTTTTCCACAAGTAAAAAATATTTTTGATCATGAGTTATTTGACAGATGAAAGATTGTTATTGTTTGTAATCTTAATTTGTGTGGTTTTTTTTTTTTGTTAAGTTTATTTATTTTGAGGTGGGTAGAGGGAGGGATAGAGAGTGAGAATCTCAAGCAGGCTCCGCAGTGTCAGCACAGAGCCTGATGCAGGGCTCGAGCTCACAAACTGTAAGATCACAACATGAGCCAAAATCAAGTCAGAAGCTTAACCCAGGACTGGGCCACCCAGGAGCCCCATAATTTGTGCTTCTCATTATGAATCATAGAGGGTTTCTTCTCGTGCATTTCAAAGTTATTTATATTTACTTTTCTCTGAATTAAAACTTCAGATCTTCTATTTTTAATTAGATTGTCAACCATTTTCTTACTGACTTGCAGAAAACTCTTGATTGAGTTTTAAATATGCTTTCTGAGTTTGTCATTTGTTTGTTTGTCTTTAATTATAGTAATTGCTTTTCCATGTAGGAAAAAAATTAATGTAAGATTCACTGTACTGAGGACCAAAAATAAAATATTATAGCAGAAATAGGAAGAAACTTGTATAAAATTCTTGCTCTGTCCTCTAAAAATTTCAAGAATATATTGGCTCTGAAATATGAGATAAAGATGACACAAGTGGGAAATATTGAAATGAAAAAAGAGGTTTTTTGAGGAGCTAATAATACTGTAATGGGCATAAATGACTTAAAGGAAGAAGAACATAATATAATAAATGTGTCTTAACAATTTCTAAATGCATTCTGAAGTATAACTTGCTAATCAATGAAATATTAGTCAGCCATAAAAGAGACTGAAATCTTGCCAATTAAATAATATGGATAGAGCTAGAGAGAATTATGCTAAGTGAAAGAAGTCAGAGAAAGACAAATACCATATGATTTCACTCATATGTGGAATTTAAGAAACAAAACAGATGAGCCAAGAGGGAAAAAAAAAAAGAAACAGACTCTTAACTATAGAGAAAAAACTGGTGGTCACCAGAGGGGAGTTGGGTGGGGGGGGGGTGGGTGAAATAGGTGATGGGGATTGAGGAGGGCACCTGCTGTGATGACCCCTGGGTATTATATGCAAGTGCTGAATCACTATATTGTACACCTGAAACTAATAATCACGTTATATGTCAACTAACTGGAATTTGAATAAAAAGTTTAGAAAGATAAAAGGTGAATATGCAAGATCAGAGGAAGTATTGAGGGCATAGAGTTGGATGAATAAAGCTATTATATAGAAAGAAGGAACAAAATGTACAAAAGTCCCTGAAGATTAAAGAAAGTATTTTGCATTCAGGGATATGAAAATAGTTCAGTCTGAATGGAAGTATAGACTTCACCACGATTGGAAAAGTTAGAATAACTTTAGAATAACTCTAGAATAACGTTAGAATAACTCTAAGCAATGCCCAGATCCTCTATGGACTTCATAGTATTTATAAGTTATTTATACTTTATTCTGAGGAAAATGAAGAAGTGCATATAGTCTGCTTTGAATTTGGGAATAACCTTAAATACCATGTTAAGACCACTTAGAAAGTTTCTTTTTGAGCTTTCTTTCATCTCACCAAGTAATCCCCCTAATAGCTACCAGATCATTCCACTTTTACCCACATCCACTGCCCACACCAGTATTCACCTAATGGAAAGCAACAGTTTCAGTATAAAATATCCTAGTCTATCCCATGTGACTCTTTCTCCTGGTTACCCTTTCTAATGGTTTGCGTTCCCATGCTTTCACTGCTATCTTTATGGAATCTCTTTTCTACTACAATATAAGTTTTGGGGGGTGCTTGGGTGGCTCAATCGGCTCGATGCTTAATCGGTTAAGCATCCCACTCTTGGTTTTGGCTCAGGTCATGATCTCATGATTCGTGAGATCAAGCCCTAGGTTGGGCTCTACACTGACAGCATGGAGCCTGCTTGGGATTCTCTCTCCCTTTCAATCTGCTTCTCCTCAGCTTGCGTGTGGTCTCTCTCTCTCTCTCTCTCTCTCTCAAAATAAATAAATAAACTTTAAAAAAATAAATAAAATATAATTTTTTGCAGGCAGAAGTTGTGTCTGTTTTATTCAAGTATTTTCTATCAAAATCTAGACGGAGCCTGGCACTTAGTACTCAACTAATTGGTGGTGAGTTCACTTTTGAATGTGTCTACAGAGTATCTGTGAACAGATGTATGATAACAAGTGACATATGTGGCTCTGGAACTCATGAAAGGGTAGAAATAAAAGTGTTTATTTACAGTCAGGGGTCAACTGAGAGCTTTCAAAGGAAGTTGTGTGGAACAAGGATAGAAGAGGCACACTTCAAGCTCTTCTTTGTCCCCATCTCATATGGGTTTAGTCCTCCATTTCTACAGCTATTGCTGCTGCTGCCACAACTAGTTCTTGGAAGTGTCGCCTGACAGACCTCAGCTCAGCTACACATACTCCTCTCTTCCTTTCTGTCCTAAGACTTCTCTGACTAAGCAGAGTGGACCGCTTGTGGTTCTGCTCAGCACTTACATACAGGTACAAAATTGAAAGTTCGACCGACTTACACCTCTGTGACTGTCCTTGACCAACAAGAGAGTTGATGGATTAATTGTCCCCTCTTCTATCCCTTGAGTATAAGAATTTTGAGGCTTCTTTTGCTTGAGCACCTCAAAGGATTCCAACAAGATTGTTCCTCACTTGCTTGAAGCGCTGAGCTGCTCCTTACGGTACCCTCATACTGGCTTTCCCTCCTTCCCTTTTAATTCTTCCCAGCCTGTTACTGCTGTTCCCTGAGATTACTTCCCAGATTAAACCACCTGCATGCAAGCCCAGTGTCTGCTTTCTGGAGAAAACCCAAGCTAAGATGAACACTTAAGGGGCGCCTGGGTGGCTCAGTTGGTTAAGTGTCCAACTTCAGCTCAGGTCATGATCTCGCAGTCCCTCAGTTCGAGCCCCGCGTTGGGCTCCGTGCTGACAGCTCTCAGCCTGGAGCCTGCTTCCGATTCTGTGTCTCCCTCTCTCTCTTGCCCTCCCCCACTCACACTCTGTCATCTTGAAGAGGACAATTTTGGTGTAGTGCATCAAGAGAAAGCCTGAGTGCAGTGAGTTAAAGAAAGATGAGGAGGTAAACAAGTGGATAATGTAATTTTTCATAGCTTTTGTCCCCAATTTTTGAAAAGAATCCACTGGGGAAAAAAAAACAGAGATCAAGACAAAACTCAGAAAATGATAAATGTGAAGAAGAGACCATAAAGGCAAGGATACATATTTCTGTTATTAACAGAAATATGGAATATTCTATAGAAATATAGAATTTCTATGGAATAGAAAACAGTTTAGATCAAGGAAAGAGACTGAATTATTTTCTTGAAGGTATCCACCATCTAGAAGCTGATAAATTTCATGGAAAGATACATGTGCCCAAGTATATCTTGACTCAAAATAATAAGTAACCTGAGTGCTACAAAGAAAATACATATTCAAAATGTAGTGATCATAAGAAATAATTTCACAGCAATCATTTGTTAGAAAGTCAAATGAAAAAATTAAAATGATAAGAGTTCTTGTATCTAAAACAAGCAAAAGTCTAAAATAATACCGATAAGCTCCACTAGAAATATTTAAGATTGATGTCAGAAAAAATGTAAGGTAAGATATTTAATGAGTTATTCGAATAAAAGAAGAGACCATATCAAGGAAAGATGACAAAAATTCAAAACGAGAAAGATCCTCTCCTAAGACAATCGTAAGTACAATTGCAAACATAATCACAGAGAGATATTTTTGGAACTTGATAATATGATTGTAAAATATATCTGTTAAATTGAGAATAGTCAAGAAAGAAGTGAAAATTTTAATAAAATGACATGTCATATTTTAAAATATGCTACAGCCAGGGTACCTGGGTGGCTCAGTCCGTTAAGCATATGACTTCAGCTCTGGTCATGATCTCACGGTTCACGAGTTCACGAGTTCAAGCCCTGCATCAGGCTCTGTGTTGACAGCTAGGAGCCTGGAGCCTGTTTCGGATTCTGTGTCTCCCTCTCTCTCTGCCCCTCCCCGACCTGCGCTCTGTCTGTCTCTCTCTCTCTGCTCTCTGTCTCAAAAGTAAATATTAAAAAAAAATGTTTTTAATGTGCTATAGCCTTCTGATAATTAAAGCCTATTGTATTCAAGCAACAGTGCAGTTTATTAATGGAAAAATGTGTAAGACTAACATAAAGGCAAAGGTAAGCGTCAGCATTTATATTGTCACAAAGATACAACGTGAAATCAGCAGTAAATGGATAGGTGACTTACAGAATGGTGTTAGGATATTTGGTTGCTAGTCTTAGTGAAAAATAAAATTATGTCCTTTCCTCAAAAATAAATAAAAACAGATTCCAGTTATATTGCATGTAAACATTAAAAACATTAAAAATGTAACCCAGAAACATCCTAGACAAAACTATGAATAGCTTTGTAAATTAGAGATAGTAAGGGCTTGCAAAACATGACACCAAAGATAAAGACTATAATTAAAAATTCCAATAGAAGTGATTACATAAAAATGTTAAATTTAAAAATTGCCTTGAAAAACACTATGCAAGTTAAAGGTAAATCATGAACCAGGGCATTATTTGCAATATCAAGGCCAAAGAGTTGACCTTTTTATATACAGATATTTTTCACATAATAACAATAATATAGATGTATGATATATGCAGTACATACTGCTTGACTAATGATCTAGATGTTGGAACTACCTTGTCATTTAGGTTTCAACATGCTTATCTCTATTTTCCTAATTTTCTTTTTTTTTTCCTTTTGATTTTTTTAATGTTTATTTATTATTGAGAGACAGAGAGAGAGCATGAGAATGGGAGGGGCCGAGAGAGAGGGGGAGACACAAAATCTGAAGCAGGATCTAGGCTCTGAGCTGTTAGCCCAGAGCCTGACGCGGGGCTCGAACCCACAAACCTGAAGATCACGACCTGAGCCGAAGTTGGAGGCTTAACAGACTGAGCCACCCAGGCGCCTCTCCATTTTCCTAATTTTCTTTACTGAGCATGTTACTTCCCATACATAATACTATAAATGTTACTAAAGATAAAAATAATATATTAGGTGGTTTCCAAAAATGATTTTTCCGTTAATTATGGATGGAAAGATGGATTGGATAAATACCGAATATAAAACAGCAAGGCTTGCATTTATTTGCCTAATGTTACTATGTTAGGTATATCCCCAGGCCACATCAGCCTAGGGTACAGTTAGCTACAAGATAATAATAAACCCCTTACACTTGGGAGTGCTTAGGAAGCACAACTTTCACACTCCTCTTAGTTCCCAGGTGTTCTATATACACCTATGTCATATATTTGAGCAGTGCGAGAGCAGCTGCCCAAGAATGTGTGTGCCATATCATGTCCCGTTCACTTCCATGTAAAATAACTTCCTGGACAATATGCCTACAAGAGCAGAATGTTCTATTCTTAACACCACAAGCTATTCTTGCATTTTGATATATTTGCTTCAAATATATTCTACGACTGCTTCTTACCCTAAAATGTAAACCATATAACAAAAACATAGAACTTAATACATACATTTAAACTAACAGTACGATAGTGAGCATCCAAATAACTACCACACATTATTCTGTCATTATTAGTGATCATTTATTTGCTTTTCTGTAGACTTCAAACATCTGTATGAGCTCCTTTATAATTTAATGTAGGTTTGCCTCTTTCTGACCTTTGTAAAAATAAAATCATTGGCATTTTCATTTCATGCGCTGGTTCTATCATTCAATTTTGTATTGGTAAATTCATCCAATGCTACTGGATATAGCTTGTTTTTATTGTTGAAAAGTAGTTCTGTGTCAAAATATAACTGTTTATCTCCTGTAGTGCTGTTAAATATGCGGATGGATTCCAGCTTTAACCTATCACCACCGATGCTGCTGTAAAAAATGTGTACAAAGATTCTACTGCATATGCAAACACCTGAGTAATTTCTGTGCCATGTGATGCTGACCATGAACTTAACTGCATAGTGGCAAACTGTTTTCATATTTACACCTGTTCGAAGCCACACTTTTAGGACACTAAATATTTTCCATCAGTTGGCAAACTATGCTAAATTTGGAGGTGTGTACGTATACATTATTGTAGTGACAATGATAATTTGTCCTATCATTACCACTATTGAGTACCTTTTCTTATATTTATTGTCATTTCGATTCCTCTTATGTAAAGCACCAAGTTAGTCCGTTGCCCATTGTTTTCTATTTGTTTTGTTTAGAGGAGTTTTTTATTGTTTATTTTTAAACATTTTAATCTGGATATGAATATGGTTCAGTTATATGTATTACCAATTTTTTCTCTCACTTGGTGGCTTGCATTTTCATTCTTTGATACTGTATTTTGGTGAACTAGAGTTCTTAATTTTAGATGAGTCAATTTATTGGTCTCTTCCCTTATATTAGTATTTGTATCTTGTCTAATACAAATTTTTCATTACTCCATGGTAATGAAGATGTCCTCTGCATTGACATCAAATATTTTTCAATTTTGCCTGTGACATTTAGGTCTATAATACAACACAGAATGATTTTTGTACATATACAGGAAATTGTCGGTTTTGTTGGTATTTGTTTAATATCTTTTCTAAAGTATTGCATATAAGTCTGTAGTCTTCATCATATGGGGCCACTGAGGTCTGTGTTCTGTTAGCTTAGAGGTCAGCTGGAGTTGTAACAATTTCCTTAAATGCTTAGAACCAAGATGAGAAGAGGAGGGGGGTGGGGAATGAAGAGAAAAATTCTCCCAATCTTTACAGACTGGCTTTATCTTGGTTCACTCCTTCCGTTATCCAGGTCTTTTAACACCGCCCCAGCCTTGCATGGAACCTGAAGGCCAGCCAGAGGGAAAGCTTAGAGTCTTCTCAAGCCTTTTCTGAACACGCATTCAACCATGTTTATGCACATGGACTTCTCCATTACCCAGTGTGTGAGTGAGCTTTCAAAAGCCCTTATTTTTCACCTCTTTTCCCAACCTCTTCCTTTTTAGGCTCTTTATCTGGGAAACCTGTCTTATTTCTTGTTATTCCTGGTCCCAGGCTGCTGCAGCCAGGACTTTCGCCTTCAGATGCTTCCGACAGAAACCACCAAGGAAGCCACCCTAGCCACCCCGGGAACCCTTCAAGTCACATGAAACGAAAGCAAGCCTTTATGGCAGGCTTTGAGGGAACCGGGTAGTTCTAAACACAAAACACAGTTCTTTGAGACTTGGGCCTATTTTTGCGCCATTTGACACTAGCAACCTGGAACATGTATGGGGTGCCATCTTGTGGCCACCACCAATCTGGTAGGTGGGAGATGGGAGGGGGGCAGTTTGAAGTGCCACGGTGCTCTTACATAATGCAGTGGTTGTTCTCTGTCTTAATTAAGCCTTCCCCTTACTGTTGTAAGTTTTTTACTAAATTCCAAAATGCAGAAAACGTTGATTCGGATAGTTCTTCCCAGCTTATTAGTTTTTTAGTGTGTGTGTGTGTGTGTGTGTGTGAAGGGTCAGAGCCCCAAGATTCACTCCTCCTCTATTTTCAGTGCTGTCGTCCTCACCAGCTTTTATATGTAATATTTTCATCACTCAACTCAAAATATTTTATAGTAATGATTATTACTTCTTCTTTGATCCGGGGTGTATTTAGAAATGTATTTCTTAATTTCCAAATACTTGGGTATCTTTTAAAGACATTTCTTATGTGATTTCCAGAGCAATGAATGTATAAATCTAATTAAAAATTTTTTGTGATTGGCTTTATGATTTATAATATCAAATATTGGGGCGCCTGGGTGGCTCAGTCGGTTAAGCGTCCGACTTCAGCTCAGGTCACGATCTCACGGTCCGTGAGTTTGAGCCCCGCATTGGGCTCTGGGCTGATGGCTCAGAGCCTGGAGCCTGCTTCCGATTCTGTGTCTCCCTCTCTCTCTGCCCCTCCCCGGTTCATGCTCTGTCTCTCTCTGTCTCAAAAATAAAATAAACGTTAAAAAAATTATAATATCAAATATTGTAAATGTTTCACATATGATTGAAAGAAAAAGTATATTTTCAGTTCTTAGACATGGTGTTCTACACAGGTCCGTTTGGCTAATTTTGTTATTTGTATCTATAGTCCTGTTAAATTTGTGTCTACTTATTTGCTATATAGAAATCTGTTCTTTACTTTAGTTAAGCCAAATGATGTGGCTGGATGAGATAACCTTAAAATCTCAATAATACAACGTGAAGCCAGGCTGAAGTTCTACATGAATTTTGGTCCATTCCTACCCTGAGAATACAGATAAGTCGATGTACCTTTTAAAAGAATCATTCTAGGGGTGCCTGGGTGGCTCAGTCAGTTAAGCGTCTGACCTCGGCTCACGTCATGATCTCGCAGTCTGTGAGTTCGAGCCCCGCATCGGGCTCTGTGCTGACAGCTCAGAGCCTGGAGCCTGTTTCGGATTCTGTGTCTCCCTCTCTCTCTGACCCTCCCCCATTCATGCTCTGTCTCTGTCTCAAAACTAAATAAACGTTAAAAAAAAAAAAAAAAGAATCATTCTAGCTGTGTTGTGGAGAATAGCCCTTAGGTAATGAAAATGACAGGGAAACAAGTTTGGAGGTTATTGCATGAGCATAGAAAAGATGATGGTGGCCTGAAAAGAGATTTTTAGAAAACGAATTGGAGCTGGTAAATTGTGATCAGATTCTAGATATATATTGCATATAGAAATTATAGGATGTGATTATGATTGGATGTAGAGTGTAAGAGAAAGAAAGAAACCAATTATGCCTCCAGAGTCTTGGTCTGAACAAGGTTGGGTGGAGAGGCCATTTCCCGATATGGGAAAGACAAAAAAGAAATAAGATTTTTGGAGGAAAGTAAGAATTCTCTAGTGTACATGGTAAGTTTGTGGTGTTTTATAAACATCTAAATGAAGAGGTAAAGAAGGGATTGTATTTATATGTCTAGAATTCAGGGTAGAATCAAGACCGAAGATAGAAATTCAGTCATATACGTGGTATTTGGGACTCATATGGAGGCCAGGAGCAGGTCACTTGGAAATGAATATAGTCAGAGAAACAAAAGAGATCCCAGGACTGAGTCCTGGGCAACTCCAACATTTAGTGATAGGGAAGAGGAAGAAGAAACTCCAAAGAAGCCTAAGATGGGGTTTGTGATATAGAAAGAAAACCTATAGAGATTATTGTCTATGAGGTCAAGAAAGTATTTTTTAAATTAATGTGTTAATAGTGTCAAATACTGTTGATAGTTCAAAGTGAGGACCAATCATTGGACTTAGAAATGTGGAGGGCCTTGATCACATTAACAAGAGCAGTTTTGGTAAGAAAATCTAATTGGAGTAGGTTTAAATGCAAAAACCTGGAGAGGAGGTAATGACTTTTTGAGAGGTATTTTTCCAAATGATATTAGGTCAGTAACTAAAGGAGAAGAGGGAGGTCAAGGAAGGGATTTTTCTGTATGGAAAATAGTGTAGCATGTTTGTATCATCCAGTAGATGGAATTTTTTTAAAGTTTATTTATTTATTTTGAGACACAGACAGAACACAAGCAGGGGGAGGGGCAGAGAGAGAAGGCGAGAGAATTCCAAGCAGGCTCTGCACTGGCAGTGACATGGGGCTTGATCCTACAAACTGACCTGTGAGACTATGACCTGAGCCAAAATCAAGAGTCTCAAGAGTTGGATGCTCAACCAACTGGACCATCCAGGAGTCCTAACTAAGTAATGGAAGTTTTGGACTTCAACTGGAATAGTCAAGAAGGAATTCAAACCATGCCCATGTAAAATTCTGGGCATGGATACATAATGAGATATTCTATCTTAAGAATAAATAGAAAAAAACAAAGGCATTTGGAGGCTTGGCATATGTGGAACTTCTCTCCTTTTTGTTTTCATTTTCTAAGGGAGAAAAGAAACAAAATTGCCAAATTAGATAACGAGCAGAAAAAAAGGCTCTTGACTTTTGAGAAGAGAAGCAAAGATTTGAAATGTGTAACCAGGAGACTGGGAGAGAGAATAAACAATGGAAGTACAGAGGTTGTATAGGCGGCGCTGCAGGCCCATGTGAGTTTTTGATCATAAATACAAAGTGAGTCCAATCACTATGGTTGTGTGTTTTGACCCAGTCACAGCCTTCTCAGGGACGGGGTAAAGTCTCTTGGCCTCTCTGAAGAGTTGGACGTAACCAAAGCTGGTACTTTTGCCAGGAAAGTGTGAGGAAGGGAGAGAGAGCAAGGAAGGTGAGTAAGCAAGGGAATATTATGACTATGGAGCATGGGGTCTAATCCAGATAAGGCTGAGAGAAAAGATGGATGGGAGACATTTAGAAGGTAGGAATGATTTTTTTTCCCTAGAGATAACTATTGATTTTTTTTTTTTACTTTACTTCCAGTCTATTTCCTGTTACCCAAAAACAATATCTAATCGTACACATTGATGACTTCCTTAATTTTTTTAAATTTTGTGATAACAGATTCACATGCAGTTATAAGAAATGATATGGAGATATTCTGCATACCCTTTACTCAGTTTCTTTCAGAGGTAACATTTTGCATAACTAGCCTGTAATATAGCCAGGAAATTGACATTGATACAATCTACCAACATTATTCTGATTTCATCAGTTTTATATGCACTTTGTATATGTGTGTGACTGTGTGTAACTTTGGTTCTGTACAGTTTTATCACATGTATAAGTTTCTGTGTCTGCCACAATCCAGATACGGAACAGTTCCATTACATGGGTCTCTTATGCCATACTTTTATAGGCACAGCCATTGCCCTCCCTCCCTGGCAAGCACTAATCTGTTCTTAATCTAAATAGCTTTGTCATTTCAAGAATGTTATGTAAACAGGGGTACTTTGGTGGCTCAGTTGGTTAAACATTCAACTTCGGCTCAGGTCATGATCTTGTGGTTCGTGGGTTCAAGCCCCATGTTGAGCTCTGTGCTGACAGCTCAGAGCCTGGAGCCCGCTTCAGATTCTGTGTCTCCCTCTCTCTCTGCTCCTCCCCTGCTCGTGCTCTGTCTCTGTCTTAAAAATAAATAAAGGTTAAAAAAATTTAACAAAAGAATATTATATAAATAGAAATCATATAGTATTTCACCTGTTGAGACTGGATTTATGTCACTCAGCATAATTCCCTTGAGATTTATCCAAGTTTGATGTGGCAACAGTTTTGTTTTATTGCTGAATAGTAATTCATGGTATGGATATACCATAGTTTATTTTACGATTCACCAATTGAGAACATCTGAGACGCCGCCAGTATTTGGCCATTATAAATAATATTATAACATTTGTTTCTAAAAAATGTATATAAACATCTGTGTGAGCATAACGTTGGATTTCTTTGAGACAAATGCCCAAGTATGCAATTGCTGAGTTTTTTGAAAATGTTTAGTTTGGTAAGAAACTAGCATTCCCTTTACCAGAGTAATTGTTATATTTTAGAATCCCACAAGCAATGTTTGATGTGTCTTTGCCCATGTTCTAATGAGATTGTTTGTTTTTACTATTGACTTTTGAGAATCCCTTATACATTCTAGATATTGGTCCTTTGTCAGGTATGTGGATCACAAATATTTCCTCATGTTCCTTAGCTTGTCTTTTCATCCTGGTCACAAGATTTCCCATGGAACAAGTTGTTTTAAAATTTTGATGAGGTCAAACATCGTTATCTTTCCTTTTGTGGATTTTTGCTTTTGATATCAAGTTGAAGAACTCTTTGCCTTAGACCGATTTCCAAAGATTTTCTAAAAAGATTTTTTTCTAGAATGTTTAGTTTTACATTTAAGTCTGTGATCAATTTTGAGTGAAGCTCTGAAATTTAGATTGAGGTTCAGTTTCTTTGCCTATGGATTTCCAATTGCTTCATTTGTCAAAATGTCTATCCTTCCTCCACTAAATTGCTTTTGCTCAGCTGTTAAAAATAAGTTGGAAATATTTGAGTGGATCTATTTCTGGGTCCTCTATTCTGTTCCTTTGATCTATGTGTCTATTTCTCTCCAAACATCACACTGTCTTGATTACTGTAGCTATGTCAGAGGCTTTAATATTAGAAGGATTATTCCTCCCACTTTATTCTTCTTTTTGAAAATTGTTTTAGCTGTTCTGTAAATTTTGTAATCACTTTTTATATGTCTGCAAAAAAAAAAAACACATTGCTTAGGTTTCGGTTGGAATTGCATTACACCTATGATTCATTTAAGTAAAATCTGTATTATTACTTCCCATCCATGACCACATTATGTCACTCCATTTACTTAGGTCTTTTTTCATTTCTTTCATCAGAATTCTGTGGTTTTCACAGTACAAATACAGTATATATTTTATTAAGTGCATATATTTCATTTGCTAACCCAATATACATTATTTTCTTTGGAATAATTTTAATGACATTGTATTTGTATAACTGTTTCCATAGGTCAATTGTTAATTTAAGAAATGCAGCATTTTGTGTGATTTTGCATCTTGCAATCATAATGAACTCACTTATTGGTTCTAGGAGTATTTTTTCTTAAATATTCCTTCATATTTTCTACATAGATTAATATGTCATATGCAAAGACAAATTTATTTCCTTCCTTCCAATCTTCTGCTTTTTATTTCTTATTCTTTCTTTGTTTTAGCAGGTAGAACTTGCAGTCATATGTTGAATAAGAGTGGTTAGAGCAGACATTCCTTTCTTATTCTCCATCTTTGTAGAACAGTAAACAGTCTTTCATGATTAAGTATGATGTTAGCTGTAGGCTTTTTGTACATACTTTTTCAAAATTGAGATAATTCCTCTCTATTCCTAGTTTACTGAGAGTTTTTATACTGAATGGGTGTTGGATTTTTTCAAGTGTTTTTCTACATCAGATGATTTTTATGTTGACATGGTGGATTGCATTGATTTTTTAAATCAATTAAATTTTTCGGTTGGAAAGAGCAGTTTAAACTGAATGTAATTAAAGTATACATTCTTATATCTTATATATCTTATATATGTATGTATGTATATATGTAAGATATATATATGTGTATGTATACATATGTGTATATATATATGTATATCTTGTAATCTTATATTCAACAATTTAAGCACATTGTTTCATCCATCTTCAAACCTTGGAAAGGGCCTATGCAAGTAGATGAAATATTTGAAAACATATTTATATTCATAGTAAATGTGACTGTTAGTTTTCAAAAGTTGAGATTCTTTATTTGTTATTCCATTCTCTAATCTTTGGCGGAATTTCTATCACAAGGGACAGCAGAAAATGTGTTACAATAACTCGCCAACTACTATCACTACCTCTTCTGTTTTCCAAATATTACAAATGCTAATAGGTTTGTAAAAGCACATAGTCTAGGGCGACTTTTTTCTTTTTTAAATAAATAAAGAGTACGATGAGATTGCTGGAAACACTTCTGTAATTCTAACTGGGACTAAGCAAAGCACCATAACAGTAGATTTCTGTAGTAACTTTTGGTTATGTTAGAGGAAAGTCAAATTGAGGTTGTATGGGACTCAAGAGAGAAAGAGGAGAAATCAGTTTTTCTTGTAGTAATAGAATGGAGGAAGCAGGAAATAAATGATTCTGGTGCTTTTTCAAAGGGGGAAATGAAGAGGAAACAACTAGAGTAACAAAGGGGGGGGTGGCTATGTAAGATTCTGGAAGCTTGTTGCATATTGACTGCCTTTTGTTATGCCCTATTTTCCATTGGTAATTAGTGATAAAATCCTTACACTGAAAAGAGCTTATTTTCAGTAGCCTCAGAGGAAAGGAGCTAGTTCTACAGAAGAAAAAAATACATTTAAACATCTGTAACCTGCAATTAGAAAATAAGGAATGAATATGAAACCAGTCTGGGATCCAGAATGTGACCTAAGAGATTACTTAATTCATAAGAGGTCCACAGAGGGTTTATAATCATTTATAACGCACTAATCTAGGTATTTTTGTGGCTTTATGTAATAGCACCATTGCAAATGTATCACTGATGTACTATAAATAGAACAACAGCTAGTGAAAAAAAAAAACAATTATATAACAGATGTATATATCCTCAAAACTACAGGAAGAAAAATATCACAGGAAAACTTCATTAAAAAGATCAGAAGAACTTGAAAACATTAATTTGGTAAAAGTGTAATGTTTAAAATCTACTTACTTAAATACTAATATGGAAAGATGGATCTAATTCTCTCATTTGTGTGCATCAGGTCTTCTTCCAAGCCATTTCTACAAAAAAGAGGAATATTTAAAATATATTTAGATAGAATCTGCAACTTTTAGTTATATGATTTTATCATAAGTTGTGAAATGTTCACAATTAAGGATTAATATAATCCTTAAATATATATATATATTTAAGATTGCCAGAGAAATTGCATGTACCAGAAGAATTATATATTTAGAATGGAAGTACTACATGTGCAATTAATGCCTACGTATACTCAATACTTAGAGTCTCATATGAAAAGATAAAAGTATTCAGAAGACCTCAGCTCTGCGCAAGATGGAGTACCATCATTCTTCCTAGGTCCTCCCTCTCACAACTCTGAAGTCCTGGACATAACGGCACAAATAAGCAAAGTAAGATTCTTGAAGCCAGAAAGAAGGCGGACTGCCTAGCGATTTCAAGACTTGGCCAACAACATAGCAGCGAGTTCCCTGTTTTCCCTGTATTGCAGAAAACTCCAAGATAATCACCAATAGGCACAGATAGAAACACCTGCAGGAAAAGCTTGTTCCTCCTACTCAATGGATCAGGAAAAAAATCAAGTAAAACAGAAAACATTCAGAAAACAGAAAACACTTACCCTTTCCCGTTCAAACACAAATGGAAAATTGCCCTCACTAGTGAGTTCCGTGAGGAGAGATGGGAAGCAGATATTCTACCCAGTCATACCCCTCCCCTCTATGGAAGCAACAACCCTCACTCTGATTTCCCCAGTTGGGTGGTGCTGACAGCATGCAGGGGGTTGATCTTCTGTACCCTGCCGAGCAGAAGCAAGTAGTGTTCTGATTCCCCAACTAGGGTAGTGTGCCAGCAGAGCCCAAGGTGAGCTGAGCCTCTAGACCTCCTCCACATGGTAGGTGTGAGACTTAATGAGATGCTGTGAGATGATGTAGCTAATCCCTAATACCTTTCCCTGCCCCTTCCCCACAGGTGTTGTGGGACCGGACAGAGAGCCCACTCAAATATTCCCAACTGATTTTGACAACAAAGGAAAAACAATTTAATGGTGGAAGAATAGCTGTTTTAACAAATGGAGCCATTAGAACTTCATAGACAAAGCGAATGTTTTTATAATAAGCCTCAATATAAACCTCAGACCTTAATTCAAAATGGATCATGAAGCGGGACGCCTGGGTGGCTCAGTTGGTTCCGGGTCCGACTTTGGTTCAGGTCATGATCTCGAGGTTGGTGGGTTCAAGCCCCGCTTTGGGCTCTGTTCTGACAGCTCAGAGCCCGGAGCCTGCTTTCAAATTCTGTGTCTCCCTCTCTCTCTGCCCTTCCCCTGCTCTCACTCTGTCCCCCTCTCTCTCTCAAAAATAAATAAACATTGAAAAAATGTAAAAAAAAAATTGATCATAAACTTAAATGTAAAATGTGAAACTATGAACATTTTAGGAAAAAAAATCAGAAAAAATATTCAGAATCTAGGACTAGATAAAGTTTTTAAACTTGACACCCCTGTAAAGAGGATAAAAATACAAGCTACAGACAGAGAAAATATTTGCAAACCACATATCTGACAGTGCTAGTATTAGGATAGAAAGAACTCTCAAAACTCAATAGTAAGACAACTAAATAAACCTATTAGAGAGTGAGCAAAATATTCAAACAGCATTTCATTGAAAATGATATGGACATGTAAATAAACACATAAAAAATATTTAGTATCATTAACCATTAGGAAAATACAAATTAAAACCACAATGAAATGTAATCAAGAACTTATTTATAATGGCTACAAAGAAATAATGAGAAAAGCAAATGCTGTAAGGATTTTTAAAACCTGGACCATTCCTACATTGCTGGTGAGAATAAGTGGTCAATATTAACCAATTTTTCTTATAAAGATAGTAGTTTTTTCAATATAGGTGTTTTTCTTAGAGTTTCCTGAAAATCTTTTTTAATAGAGCATATTTTGCCTAATATAGTTAAAGTTGTTTACTAAAACACAACAAAACAAAGAAACTTACTACTTACTATAACTAAGTCAATGTTGTATAGGTTAATAGATAAATAGATCAATTAGAATAACAAGTCCAGACATGACCTTCTACATATATATAGAAAATTGATTTTTGGCAAATGCTCCAAGGTATTCCAATGAGAGTGAATGGACAATTTTTTTGAACAAAATATGCTTGAACCTCTATATATGCATATGGGAAAAAAATTTTACCTTACAACTGACCTTACACTTACCTTACCTTACAACATACACAAATGCCTTACCTTTCAACATATACAAATATCTAAGAGGGATCGTAGACATAAACATTAAATCTAAATGCATAGAAATCATAGAAATCATAGAAAAATATTTGCTTAATCTTATTGCTGGGAAAATGTCTTTGATATGACGAAAAGTCATCAGATATAAAGGAAAAAATAGAAAACTTGATTTCCACCAAAATAAATATTTTGCTCATCAAAAACACTGATAAGAATATGAAAAAAAAACCAAGGCATAGACTTAGGGAACATATTCTCAATACACATACCTCAAAAAGGATTTTATTTTATTCCATAATACATAAAGATTATATAGAAATCAATAGACCAACAACCCAATTTAAAAGGGAATGTGAACAGATACTTAACACACAAAAAAGTAGTTTGGTGAAGTGTAGTCTTCCCTGGAATGAAATGTAATGAATGTAAATGAATAATTATGTCCCGTCAAAGACTTGTATTTGAATGTACAAATGTATGAAAATCTTTACAACCATGTACTAATGTTTATAGCATTTCTGATAGTGTCCCCAAAATAAAAACAATCCAAATATCCCCACACTGGGAGAATGAATAACCAATCTCAGTGTAGGAAAAGTTTTCTTTAACAGTGCAAAAAAAGCACTAAAAATGAAAAAAAATTATCAGTTTAATTTTACCAAAATTAAAATGTTCTGCATTTTTCTCGGGGCACCTGGGTAACTCAATTATTTGAGCTTGGACTTTTGGCTCTCATGGTTCCTGAGTTCCAGCCCTGCATCAGGCTCTCTGTTGTCAGCAGGAACCTTCTTGGGATCCTTGGTCCCCCTCTCTATCTGCCCCTCTCCAGCTTCTGCTCTCTCTCTCTCTCTCTAAAATAAAATAAAAAATAAAAGTATTAAAAAAATGTTCTGCATTTTTCTGATATGTATTGAGGTTGAGCATCTTTTTATGCACAGATTGGCTGCATCCATAAATTTCATGGAAATGTAAATTAAAGCAAATTTAAGTACTATTTCACATTTAAAAGCAGACTAAGGATTCAGAAAAACTGGAACTCCCCATTTTCCGTTGGGAATGTAAATTAACATGACTATTTCAGAAACCAGTGTGACAGGTTTTCAAATACTTAAACACAAACTGGCCCCATGACTCATTCCTTTCTCTCCTGGGTTTTTACTCATGTTAAATGAAAACTTGTGTCTACATAAAAACTGCATACATAGTGTGTAAATGTTCATAGCGTCTTAACTCATAATACCCTAAACTGGAAGCAATTTAAATGTTCCTTAATAAGAGAATTTATAAGAAATCTGTGGCACATTATCACAATGAAATACAACACAGCTTTAAAAACAAACTACTGATACATGCAACAGTGTGGATGAATTTCCAAATTATTATTTCCAGCAAGAGATCATCCATGTACTTAAAAAGTTCATACTGAATTATGCCCTTGGTGAAACTCAAGATTAAGCAAGAGAGTAAATCTATGACCACAAAAATTGGAACAGAGATTGCCTTTGGGAGTGGTAATTGACTGGAAAGGGGTATAAAGGAACTTAGGGCCAATGGCAATGTTCTATATCTTGACTGGATTGCTAATTACTTAAGTTTGTATGTATGTCAAAACTCAGTAAACTCTATATTAAATTTGCATATTTTTGTTTGTGTAAACTGTGCCTTATGAATAATTTTTTTTTAAATCCTGTTATTTTCTAAATTTGGTGACATTTGTAGCATTTTGTAAGTTGTATAATCTCTTTTTTCATCCTAATGAATATTTGGTTTATACCTAAACATTGTATTTGTGATTTTGCATTCTATCTTTGAAAGGTGGCCTCCATAACTATACAAGCTTCAGGCCCCAGAAAACTAAGTACAAATTTGTGTGTGTGTGTGTGTGTGTGTGTGTGAATATGCAAATGTGTTTTCTGCAAATATGCTTCTTTCAGAAATTTTCTCCTCCCAATTTACCCAACCCAAAGTCACTATTGGGAATTTACTTATTTATGTGTTTATTCACCTCTATTCTTCACCTTCTACCACTCTCACATGCATCTTATTTACCTAATGGAGTCACTTTTATGAAACTGTTACTTTCACAAAACTTTCTTTAATAACCCAGAAAAATGTATGTGTTTCATTTCCTTTTTCTTGTATTTCCTTTAACATGTGTCACTTTTTTACATGACCATAATCATACATATTAGCCACTCTATCTCTTCCACTCTACTGGATTTTTTGAGGTCAGGAACTCTCTTTTCATTCTTTGGCAATGTCAAGTGCAATCTTTGTCATCTACTTCATCTGCCATGTACTAGGAGATGATGCAAATATCAAGAGATATGTGGCCTCTTCTCTTACAGTCAAATGTTCAGAATTAGCATCTGTATCCATAGTTTCTCAAACAGATATTTAGATTCACATTGTATGGTTTGCTTTATAAATGTACTCACAAAGTCGAGACTCAAAGTAAAAATTCAAGTAAATTAAGTCAGTAAGGGGCATTCAAGATAAAGGAAATGGTTTGTGTAAAGGCTGGAAATAAGAAACACAAAGTGGTGTAAGACATGTAATTTATGGCTAGAATGTGGGGAGTTTTAGTAGAGAGGTGAGACGTTACGGACAGGACTTCAGTGGCATTAAACACAATGGCAGGGAGTTTGGAAATCATCCTGCAGATTTTTCTTTAGTATGTAAAAGTCAGTTAGAAAAATATTAATTGAATATATACTAAACAACTGAATATTTGTTTGGAGTACACCATTTGGTGGAAAAGACAGATATTAAATAAATAATAGGAAAAATAGATAAAATAAGATAAATAAAATAAAATAATAATATAATTAATAAAATTATCTTAAGCTGTGAAAATATTCACGACATTTTATGAATATGGTTTTAATAACCTAGGCTTGTGGGTGGAGAAAAGACACCTTGTTTTCTTGGCTGAGTTGTTTTCCCAACCTCTTATTGTGTGTGATACGTAAAGAAGCTCAACAATTTTTGCATGAATAAGCAAATAAATACTTGAACTCTATCAAATGAGTATGAGTTAGTTAAATAAATAGAAGATAAGTTTTTAGCCAGGAGGAAAAACACTGACAGGTATAAAAACCTGGGAGCTTCAGGTAGTCTGGGATGTTCAAGAAACTGGGAAAACCCAGTAAAGCTCCAGTGGAGAAAGCAATATATAGAAGGCTAAAAGATGAGCCTGGAGAGGGACATAGAATCTGTACCATACAGATGATAATAATCCGTGTTAAAGATTCCAGAATTTATTTCAAGGCAATGGAAACTCATTGGTTAGTTTGTATTGGGGAAATTATGAGATTATTTTGCAATTGAAAAAGATAGTTTTAGCATTATTGTGGTGATTCAATATGTGAGAATGGGGAAGTAGACGCAAGAAGGTGGGTGGCTGTGCAGGTATCAGAGTCTGTGCAGTCTAGCAAAGAAAGCATTGAAGTTGGACTTGAGGTGTGGCAGTGAGGATCGGGAACAGCAGAAGGATTGAGGATCCTTGGGGAAGTAGGACTGAAGGGATTCAAACAAGGCTGAGTGAGGGATATTTTGTCAGGAGCCAAGGGTAACTAATGGGATTATATCTTGCAAAACTAGGTGAATGGAGGGTTAGCAAAGTTGCAGAAGACATAGATTTTGAGTATGTTCTTTTGAGATTTCTATGAGATTTTTAAGTAGACTGTTTGAATAGACAGCTGTACCACAGACAGTCTGAACTGCAGAGGTAGATTAGGGAATGTAATAGTGTTCCAGACTCTGGAAGAAGAGGAATATTTCTTAGGAAAATAGAGATATAAAAGGAAAGGACTAAGGACAAAGCTCCAAGAAGCTCCCATGTTTAATGAACAGAGCCTTAGAAACAGAATTCCAGCACAAAAATAGAAGACATAGGATGTCAGAAATGTCAGGGGAATAAAATGTGTTTTCTAAAAGGAGAAAATGATCAAAGTTCTTTTAGTTAAAAAAGTGCTAAACCTCACTGTAGCTAGGAGATTTCTATCATCTGACTGGTTGTATAAATCAAACCAAAGAGTTTATGACAAAACCACTAGAAGAAACCCAGGCCTCATGCATTGCCATGTACAATGGCAATGTAATATTTGATATGCT
Organism: Panthera tigris; assembly: GCF_018350195.1. Lineage (NCBI taxonomy): Eukaryota > Metazoa > Chordata > Mammalia > Carnivora > Felidae > Panthera > Panthera tigris. Next base: position 46,522,327 of record NC_056672.1, read on the forward strand.
TGGACTTGAAAAAAAAAATAACAAAGAAAAGAAACACCAGCTGGGATTATGATTCTCCCACTTTACATAGTCTTCTGTATTTGAATAGTATCAAGGCAGTCTATAAATACATATTAAATTGGATCTTTAATCTTGCCTTTTGAAACAAATTGCTCACTTTTATGAGTTAAATTATGCTCCTTCATAAAAGAAAATAAAGAAGTATAAAATATATGTTAGTATAATAAGAGTTTAAAATTTGCATTGTTTAAAATTGGCAAATAAAAAAATGTGAAGAAGGAAAAACAGTCCTGATGTAGCATCCATGAAAATCATTAGTAGTATCTATATATGTACATATGTATTCATTATGCTCACACAATTAATATATTGATACATTATATGTATGAATGTGGTTAATATCATAAAGTAGAATATATTTTTCAAACTGTCATCAGGAATTTCTGAATATATATAGGATTTATTAATAAATAATGAGACTGACTTGTGAGCATTCACAACATGAAGATAAGAATCCTGATATCTTTCCTGAATCAAATTTTATAATAAATAATAGGTACACAATAAATCTCTTAAAATTTTTTTTTAATGTTTTATTTACTTTTGAAAGAGAGAGAGATAGAATGTGAGTGGGGGAGGGGCAGAGAGAGAGGGAGACACAGAATCTGAAGCAGCCTCTAGGCTCTGAGCTTTCAGCACAGAGCCCGATGTGGGGCTCAAACTCGTGAACTGCGAAATCATGACCTAAGCCGAAGTTGGACACTCAATCAACTGAGCCATCCGGGCATGCCAAATCTTTCTTTTTTAATATTTATTTATTTTGAGAGATAGAGAGAGAGAGCGTGAGAGAGAGAATCCTTGCTGTCAGCGCCGAGCTGGACCCAGGGCTCATCTCATGAAGTGCGAGATCATGACCTGGGCTGAAATCAAGAGTTGGATTCTTAACCGAATGAGCCATGCAGGCTCCCCCTCAATAGATCTTTCTAACTGTTTGACTCGCCCCCCCCAAACAAATAAGAATAATAAATTATTTTTCACTGATAGGAAAAACCTCAGTGAAAATCTTCGCTTAGTGTTTCTCAGCTCTCTTTTGGTTTCCTGCCTTAAGGAGTTTTCAGTGAAAACACACACTTGCGCGCACACACACACACACACACACAACTGGCTGGTCATGTGTAACTCTGATTCTAAATAAAAGTTGATATATCTGTAGTCAATTCTTGATGTTTTTAGTAAATCGATTTTTATTTCGTATCATGTTTGTTTTCTGTACTATTTATAACGTCAGTTGGCAGTTCTGTGCTATTTTCCTCAGGAATGAATTTACTAAAAACTTTTAAAATTGTCTACAAATAAATTAACTTTTAATTGAAAACTGAAGAGCAACAGAAAATGTAGATGGATGCAAGAAGAAAATTGAGATCCCTCTATTTTTATTACATTTGTGTTCCGGAGCAAAACTATTCACTTAGAATAGATAGTGCAACTGTAAATAAAACACAAATAGTATCCAGACAGAGTAGTTATCAGAGGAAGATTGCATCTCAGCACACAGCTTCATCAGTGTTAAAATGCTGATTCTCTCTAGCAGGGGAATGTAGAGATTTGTTTGTCGCATTAAATGTGAAGACCACATATTCTTACCCTTGTAAAAATAGGTCAGTCTTCAAAAAGGACATTTTTATGCTTAAAGTTACAAAACAAACAATTCTCACGGGCATTGTTTTGTTTACTGAGGTTTAGTTGCATTTACTACGCGTGAAATGTGAAAGATTTATGGGACTAGCTGGAGGCAGAAGTCATAATGGCTAATGCAACTTCATCCTAGCAAAAGCTATTTCTCAACTAGGCACAAGGTTAAGGTGAAACAAACAAACAGAAAATGTAGTATGGAAGGTAGGGGTGTTACCGGACTTTAACCGAAGTTCCTTTATACGATACTGTGCCCTTTCCAGTTCCTTGTCTTCCAAGTGTCATTGACAACTCAAGCATGTACCAATTCATTTATTGACTCTATAAATGATTACAGTGGTTTAGACAATTCTTTCGTGAATTGCCAAAAGGTGAAATTAATAGCCAACGCTGATTTACTCACTGACCTTTCTGGTTCCAACAGTGAAATACAATCTACTTAGCACCTAAAAAGAGAGCTTGGAACATAATGAGCACTCCATGCATATCTATTATATAAAAGAACGAATAACTCATATTAATGAGAGTATTTTCTTTTTTTGCTTATCTCGTCTATGCAGTTAATACATACAGACATACGTGAAATCTGTTCCCGGAACAATCAGCCAGTGTATTTGGGTGTGACAGAACATCTTGGTGTGTAAACACATCATGGAAAATATTTGCATCTTTGTGAAGTTCTTCCTCGGCTCTTTATGTGTCACTGCATCTGTTTCGTGTGTTCTAATATGGCTACCGTCCCCATCTTTTAAACTTCCCCACTCAGGCAAATACTCCATAATTGGTGCAAGGATATAATTATCTGCATGTTCCCTTTTAAAGCAATTAAAGCCAGTAGGTTTTTCTAATACTTTGAAATAAAGGCAAAATTGACAAAAAGCTCGTTAGAAGGGAAAGTTCTGTGTCCAGGAAGTGCTAACTCTGAACAGATTTGCAGTCTGACCGCATTGTGCGTGGCTCTTCCCCTAGACGTCCACCAACACCTCCACAGATTTAGTCTCCTCTTCTGAAAAGTGAAGTTATTGCCCTGAATGATTTCTGGATTCTTTTCTCACCTGTAAAAACATTTTGAAATTATTTATGTAAACTCAATCTTTAAAAAGTCCTTCACTGGAAACTGCTGACCATAACATGCGTATAAGTCACCTTTCCTAGAAAAAAGGAATTAGAGTTAAAAATACCAGACTACCAGGGCTCTTTTTAGGCCAAAATTCTTGTTATTGCAGTTTTGGGAGATGGACACTGATGCTCGCTTCAAGTTCTGTGCTCTGACATTACTATCCAACAGCAATTACAATTCTAGTGGAAAAATAATAGCTAAGATTTATTTTTCTTTTGTTAATGGACTGTATAAAACGTGCAATCTGTGACAAGTGATAATTCAGACTTTAGCTTTTCAATTCATGCCTTAACAATTCTATAAGAATATTATGTAGAAACAAATATCTTTAGCTCTCCCCTAACCTTGGTAATTTTCTTTTTATGGGCCATAGGTTCAAAGCCTTTGGCAAGCAATAGCATCAACCTTAAATTTAATAACACTGTTTGTATTGATTCTATTTATTGCAGTAACCTTTAATGAAAAGTGATACTTTCTCTCCATGTGCAATAGTGATGGACATTTTCCTTCTAAAGTAGATTTAAGCAAAAGACAAAGTGAATTGATTTTTAACATATTAAATTGCTAGAAGTACAGGTCATATGTGGATAAAATAAAAATAGTGGAAGTGATCATTAGATGTCTAAAGATACATAAACACGTAGCTTTGGAAGTGGATGTGATTTATCGGTAGCTCTCTTAACCATGTGTGATGTCTTAGATAATCATAATAACCCTCCACCAGTTTGCTTCCAATATTATTCTTTTGCTTACTATAAGAAACTTCTCTTTCACTGAGAGCCAACTACGTGGCTGGTTATATGGTGGGTTTTGGAATTGACTGTTTAATGGTGTTTTGCAGCTTTTGGCTCAATTGAAAGACAGAGGTACCAGCTAACCAGAGTTTGTAAATGGGCAAATCACCTCAGGGCCTATCTCATTACCTCCCAAGTATCGCTTATTGAAAGGCATCCGAGACAAGGTGTGCATTTTCTTAGGTGTACGCTTTTATACTAGGGACAGAAATGTAAATTTGAATGATTTACCTTTGGTAGCTACAATACCTATCAACATTTTAAACCAACATAGCTTTTTCCTCAAAATTCTATTTCTAGGATTTTAGTCTACAAAAAAACAAAACAAAAAAAAACAAAACAAAAAAAAAAACAAAACGATTACAGGTTAGCTATGATATGGATATAAGAATGTCTCTTGAAGCCTTCTTTGCGTAGTAATAATTGGAGATTAAGCAAATTTCCTTCTTCTTGAAATATTTTCTACTCTTGGTTTCAGAGATACTTCCTTCATTCTTCTGGTTTGCATCCTACCTCCCTGGCCACTCCTTCCAGGATTCCTGCTTCTCTTCATCACCTCCAACTCCTGATAATGGAGTGGGCAAACTTCTTTCAACTTTTTCTTGATCAATTATTTATGCCTTGGTATTTTTCGCAGTCTTGTAACTTTGAATAGCCTTTAACCATTAGTGATTGACTTCTTTTTCTTAATTGTTCATTTCCACTCAAATAAATGCTTATATATTTAACTGATCACTCTACGTGTCCACCTGCCAATCTACTATACATTTCAAACTTAACATTCCCAACATAGAGCTCTTGAGTTTCTAACTTCCTCCTGTATCTCTAGCCTAGTACTTGCATTCCACCAAGCTGAAGCCATATTTTCTTAGATTTTTTCTTTCACCTACTGCCACATCAAACCTGTTAGAAAATACTGTTTGTTCTGTATTCAGATTAAAATAAAACAAAAGCCATTTCAACACAATCATGGGTAAATTGAGTGTTCAATGATTTTCCCTTTGAGATCAGATGCGAGATAAGATTTCCAGTTATCACCACTTCCATTCTTAGCCAGCTTATTAAGGCAAGAAGAGGAAAGGAAAAAGGATGGCAGATTATATCGTTGTGTATATAGAAACTCCTAAATAAACTGGAAGTAAATTATTAGAATTTATATGAAACTTTATCTAGGTTACTGGTTTCAAATGCCATTGTATTTCCAAGTGCCAGGAACAAAGTTAGGAAAAAATACACTCTTACTTCAAAATGAAAAATTACTTGGGACTCCTGGGTGGCTCAGTCGGTTGTGTCTGACTTCGGCTCAGGTCATGATCTCCCATTTCATGGGTTCGAGCCCCATGTCAGGCTCTGTGCTGACAGCTCAGAGCCTGGAGCCTGCTTCAGATTCTGTCTCCCTCTCTCTTTGCCCCTCTCCCATTCACACACTCCCTCTCTCTCTCTCTCAAAAATAAATAACATAAAAAAATCAAAGTGTATTAAAAAAATTACCTAAGGGGCGCCTGGGTGGCTCAGTCGGTTAAGCGTCCGACTTCGGCTCAGGTCACGATCTCGCGGTATGTGAGTTCGAGCCCCGCGTCGGGCTCTGTGCTGACGGCTCAGAGCCTGGAGCCTGTTTCAGATTCTGTGTCTCCCTCTCTCTCTGACCCTCCCCCGTTCATGCTCTGTCTCTCTCTGTCTCAAAAATAAATAAATGTTAAAAAAAAAAATTAAAAAAAAAATTACCTAAGACTAAATCTAACAAAACACGTGCAAGTTCTTTTTAGAAAATGATAAAAGATTATTAGGCAGAGTAGAGAGGATCCAAATATTCAGTGTTATAAAGATGTCATTTGTTTCCATTTCAATATATAGATGCATTGAAACTCCATGTGATGGTTAATTTTTAGTGTCAACTTTACTGGCCATGGGGTAACCCAGGTTAAATATTATTTCTGAGTGGGGCTGTACGGATGTTTCTAGATGAGATTAGCATGTCACTCAGTAGACTCAGCTAAGTAGACTGCCCTCCCATTGTGGGTGGTCATCATCCAATCCAATGAGTGTCTCACTAGAACAAAAAGTGAAAGGATTTGCCCCTTTTTTGTTGTTTCTCTGCTTGAGCTGAGACACCCTATCTCATCTTCTACCCTTTGACGGGGGTGATTCACAGGAATGCAGACGTTGGCTCCCCTGCTCACAGGTCTTTGGATTTGCACTGATTTATACACCACCTGCTTTCTTGAATCTTTAGTTTGCAGATGGCAGATTGTGGGATTTCTCAGCATCCATAATCTCATGAGCCAATTTCTCATAACAAGTCTCCTTTTATATACATAAAGCTTTTATTCCTCAGACAGATTATGAGAGTACAGCTCTGGCGCAGATGGAAATTCTTGCACATGTGCATCAGGATCCACATATAAGAATGTTCACAGCACCATTGCTGGAATAACTGAACCCTGACAACAACCCAAGGGTACTTTACTTATAGAATGGATAAATGAATATTTTTAGCATATTCATACAATTTTATATAACACTGAACAGAATTTACTGCTGGAAAATGGAAGAATGATATACAGACATATATAGTAACACATTCAATAAACACTTCTTACCAAGAATCAGTTAAAATTCTCATGATGAAACGGGAGCCCTCTTGCACTGTTGGTGGGAATGCAAACTGGTGCAGCTGCTCTGGAAAACAGTGTGGAGGTTCCTCAAAAAATTAAAAATAGATATATACCCTATGACCCAGCAATAGCACTGCTAGGGATTTACCCAGGGGATACAGGAGTGATGATGCATAGGGGCACTTGTACCCCAATGTTTATAGCAGCACTTTCAACAATAGCCAAATTATGGAAAGAGTCTAAATGTCCATCAACTGACGAATGGATAAAGATGTGGTTTATACATACAATGGAATACTACTTGGCAATGAGAAAGAATGAAATCTGGCCTTTTGTAGCAATGTGGATGGAACTGGAGAGTGTTATGCTAAGTGAAATAAGTCATACAGAGAAAGACAGATACCATATGTTTTCACTCTTATGTGCATCCTGAGAAACTTAACAGAAGACCATGGGGGAGGGAAAGGGGAGAAAAAAAGTTAGAGAGGGAGGGAGGCAAACCATAAGAGACTCTTAAATACTGAGAACAAACTGAAGGTTGTTGGGGGTACGAAGGAGGGGAAAGTGGGTGATGGGCATTGACGAGGGCAACTGTTGAGAGGAGCACTGGGTGTTGTATGGAAACCAATTTGACAATAAATTTCATATTTAAGAAATAAAATAAAATAAAATAATAAAATAAAATAAAATAAAATAAAAATTCTCAATAATTGTATTAGTTTTCTTTTTTTTTAATATGAAATTTATTGTCAAGTTGGTTTCCATACAACACCCAGTGCTCATCCCAAAAGGTGCCCTCCTCAATACCCATCACCCACCCTCCCCTACTTGTATTAGTTTTCTAATGCTACTGTGTCAAGTCACCACAAACTCAGGGGCTCAAAATAATACAAATGTATTATCTGGCAGTTTCTGAAGCTGGAAATCTGAAATCAGTTTCACTGCTTATCATCAAGGTGTCAGCATGCTTACGTTTCTTGCCTTTTCCAGCTTCTAGGGCCACCAGCATCCTTGGCTCATGGCTCCTTCCTCCATCTTCAAAGCTAGCAGTTTAGTATTTTCAAATCTTCCTCTGCTTCCATGTTCTATTGCCTTCTGTTTCTCTGATCCCCTGCCTACCTCTCATCAGGCCCTCTATATTCACATAGAACCCACCTCGATAATCCAGGCTACTTTTCCCTTCTCAAGATCTTTAACTTAGTGATATCCTCAAAGTCCCTTTTGCCATATAAGGTAACATATTCACAAGTTCCAGGGATTAGGATGTAGACATTTCAGGGGCAGGCTTTTTATTTAGCCTACTACCATGATATATCAAATTAAATTGAAAAAGCACTGAAATTTTCAAATTGAAGAGGAAAATTATCTCCAAAACACTTGATCAATGTTTATGTGAAAATAGTAAGAAAGAAAATATTTCTGTTCAAAAATTTGCATTTTATCATCACTGACAAATATGAATTAGCACCTCAGCTTTGGAGAATAAAGGAACTAACTGTAGGTTCCTGTCAGCTACCAGTGTCTTTTGTGTGACGGTCTCATCAAATAGTACTTTAAAAATTTGATGTATAGGATCCTTTTTCCATTTGCAAAAATTTTAATGACTTTTTATACCCCTATACTTAACTCGACCCAGTAAATTTCCCACATGACCTGAAAATCCCCTTAGAGTAGAATTTGGGAAAATTATTTTAAGAAATATTTCTTTCAAACCAAGTGTTTCGAACAAAGGTCAAAATATATTTATGAGTTGTCTTATTATAAACTTCCCATACCTGTTCATTCGTCATTTATTTCGTTATTTTTTCCTATAAACATTTATTGATTCTATTATGTGCCAGGAATTATGGTACAATGTGGGGATCTATCATTTAAAAAGCCACATACTTACACTGAAGTTTTCATTAAAAGAGCATAAAATAAAACGGAAGAAGATTATTATTACAAGTAGAAAATGACAAATGTATTTGGCAAAGAATTTTGACCTATGAAGAGATACGAAGCCATTCTAATGAAAACAGAGTAAGTAAGAGAAACCTTTATCTTCTCTTGGGTGATCCAACTAAGGCTTCAAGGAGGAGATGACTCTTCACGGTGATTCCACAATGTATGGACAGTAACATGCAGCTAGGCAAGGCCGGGAGAAGTCATTAACACAAAGAACAGCATTTTTTTCCCCCAGAGAACATTTATCTAGAGACATTTCTGGCTGCCGTATGGGGGAGGACTGCTGTGGGATCTAGAGGGTTAAGACCGCGGATACTGATTAGCCTCCTACAACGCACAGAACAGCCCCCTCCAGCAAAGACTAAGTCAATGTAAAATGTCAATGGTGCCGAATTTGAGAAACCCTGTCCCAAGCTCTGCATGAGTCAGATAGTGTGTTATGGCTTGAAATCACAAGAAGCCTTGTTTGTGGCTGGTATTTATTAAGACCATGTAGTGTATTTTACTATTCGAGTATAAGGACAAGTTGAAATGCAGATGAAGACATACAGGGTGAGTGGTAGGGAGAGGCTTTAAAGAAAGGACTAAAAAACTGGAAATAATAAAAAACTTTCATAAGGGCATGAAGTGAATGATGAACTATTATCAGTGAAATATTGTCATTAAGGAAAAGCCCCCAAGACAAATTGTTGAAGCATTGACTCTTAAATAATAGATACAGGTATAGAGTATACTCCAAAAAAAGTCTGAAGTAATTATATTTAGGAAAATATAGTTGTTGCAATTACCATTATGGAAGGCTGGATCGGTTGCTCAGTGTATTCCAACATTAAGCATCTAAATTCTTTCAGTCCAAATATGTACGTTATACTGTGCACTGTCGTTTTGGAGGTATGTTAGTATTCTTATTTTCAACATCTCAGTTTTCTTTTAGCATCATACAAATAGTATACACATATTTCTTACCAAGTTCCAATGATTTCACAACTAAAAGATAATTTTATCATTTGGTATCAACATCATGTGTTAAGGGCCCCAAGACAAAGTGTTCAAGGTCTGAGTGTTCACAAATCATCAGATACAGTATCATAAACATGTTGAGTATTTTTAATTGTTTTGAGTGCTGTGGAAAAGTATAAGACGCCAAGTCAGCTTGAAATAAAATTCAGAGATTTTATTATACAGGCAGCACCTAAAAGCTATCAGAACTGTGTGGGTGTTTGGATATTGTTTTTTAAAAATGGAGAGAAAACTATTTTAGTGCACAGTCCCCTTGGAGAAGTAACTTGTCAATTATGCTGAATAGTGGCATGGTTTTCAATGTGCAGAAAACAGACAGGGACTGACCTTAGACTCCTTGAAGCAATGAGCTCAGCTGGTTCTAAACCCAGATCCTTAGGGTGCCAAGGCGGCTGATCACCCTCTGCATTAACTAGCTCCTGTGTGTTTACTTCTATTGATGTCCTGTGTGGTGCTTTCTCAGACAGAACCCAGCAATCACAGGTTAGTATCCTTGGAGTTGCAACTTTAGAAAATGCCATTGCAATTTAAGCAACAGTGATCAAAAGTAACCACCTCATATCACCAGGAACCAGTTCTAGTTTTTACACTAGCCCCAAATAAGTAAAGAACATCAAGTCCAGAGAAACTATTTTGTATAAGACTTGACTTTTAAGTCTGATGAATTGGTGGGTGAAAAATAATCTTTTTGATCCGAGCTCAGTGGTTGTTACCTCCTATCTGAAAAGACTTTGTGGAATAGATAATACGTTAGATTGGGATGTAAAACTGAGAAGGTGCAAGGTAATAATTGTCCTAAAAATCTGGTCTCAGAAGAAGTCACATTCAGAAACGGTCCAGTTTCAAGCCCAAGGGAAGCAGCCTGCAGCAGAGATGGGAGTCAAAATTTGACATTTGTCAGGTCCTTCATTTTGGAGATCACGATTCTGTTTCTTTAGTCATTAGATCTACTCAGGCATCTGAGAATCAGCTTTCATCCTTTAATTCTTATTTCTTCTGCGATTTTTCATAAGTCTACATAACCCATTTCTCTTTAGACGAGCCCCGCAGAACTGCCAATCTCATGGGCATCCATGCCAGACCCATGATGTGCAGCTGACAGATAGGAGTCTAAATACTTGGTTTCTATGGTTGGAGGTATATTATTCAGTTATCGACTTTCTTCCCTCAAAGTCAATACCGAAATTTATTCAAAGAAGAAATGGTGTTCAAACAAATTCAATTTTGGTCGAGAAGTGCAAATCAATGCAACACACACAGTGTTTATATGATAAAATAAAATAGTTCTGGGGATAAGGTGAAATGATCATACATATGCCTTTTATACCTGACTGCAAAAAGAGATGATTTGATAATGTTATTTGTAAATATTCCCAGCTCATTTACTCCTTTTATTAATAAATTGTAATAGGACCAGTGTGTTACACTAAAAACTGAACCAGCATCTTCAAAAAGTTAATAAAAACAGATTTAATACTTTGTGGTATCACAGGTTGGTTTTTATGAGATACTCATGCCTTTACAACTGACCTTCTCTGAGACATTATTACTCACATACTCTAAGATTTCAATCAGTTACTAATATATTTTGAAATGGTCAAGGAAAACATCTATTGATTAGCAATTTTAAATATTAAATAGTCTTTAAATATTTAGTAGAAGTGCCCAGACTATCTTCTTTCAAATAAAGCAGTTATACTGGCATGTCATAATGCATTGAAATTAAAAGATAAATTGTATATTTCTTCTTTGCCCTTGACCCCCAGCAATCAGAACAACACCTATCTTCAAGAGAAGGCTAGGACGTGCAGTTATATTTAGTAGGAGGTGTTCCAGGCACAATTCATTTTGAAAGAAAGGGAGAAGGAATTGAGTTTAACAGTTTCCATCACACAATCTGTTTTTTAAAAATGACAATTAGTTGATCTCTTTTCTCCATAATGCTTTATTCCCTCAAGAAGCTTCATGTAAATATATTCTCTTTGGTTCTGTCTCACCGGTCGCTCAAAAATTCCCAAAGATTATCACTCAGTGTGTTCTCTATAGTTAAGAGTCTATTTCTTGGCTTCTCCCTCTCAATCTCTCTCTCTCTTTTTTCCTTTGCTCATTTGTTTTGTTTCTAAAATTCCTCATATGAGTGAGATCATATGGTATTTGTCTTTCTCTGACTCATTTATAAACTTCTAGGATTCTTAACAGATTAGGAGAGAATTCACTGTGAAGCAAATCAAACTTCAGATTGGAAAGATTCAACTATGCATTGGGTAGGACTCTTGCACTATGTTATATGGTCATATAATTTTGTAAATTTTGCAAGAATAAGACATTTTAATTGCAGTCAGTAGAGTACTTGCCTCTGTCACATTTCCCTTTGTGTCAGGAGCGCTTGTGAAATGGATATTTTATATTAGTAATTTGGGATTTCTCTTTTTTTCAAAGAAATCTAAGAAGTCTGTGAGCCTCAGACGCTACAAAAACTGGATTTACCCCTACTTAAGATGTCTGTACTTTCCTTCTTTGGATACCTGTAAACATAAGAAGATACTAAACTAGTTCATCCCACCATAACTGTAATAGCAGAAATTGGAATGAAAAACCTGCCTAGCCTCCTTTTCATCCAAAGGTTCTTCTTTCCTTTATACTAGGAACGTTCGTTGTGCAGATTCTGTGGACCAATATTTGTATCCAGACAGCAATTATAACCCTAAATGGAATAATAAGAATTGAGAATTGTATTTCTTTGGTTAATAGTCTGGGTTGCAGTATCTAGGAAAATACAGTATCCATGGCAACTTGATGTTCAACTTGTAACTTTTGAACACTTTGCCTTTTTCTTTGCATTGTTATGATTTATAATCACACTAATGACCTCCCAGTCAGGCATTTTCTGGCCATTAACGACAGGCTCGATTAAAGGCCCCTAGCTTCACCTGATACCACCAGTGCTCTCCATTGGTCATTAATGCCAAGAAAATATCCAGTTTGAAGGTCATTATTGCTTAAATAGTAACTTGGAAAGTTATGCAAGGCTAGCAATTAGGTCGTTCTTTAGACTATTTTAGAAAGTCTGAATAAACACCAGGATCAGACAAAACAACAATAATAATGAAAGTCCAGGCCACTGATGAAACTCAAGAAAAGGTAAAAATTTCTCTTCAGGTTGTTGGCCTTTTAAAAATAGCTTTGAGACTTTAATGATGTGAGAGCTATATACAGTCTGGAATTATTAACTTGCTTACTCTTTCTCATCTCCTATTAAGATTCCACCCACTCTTCTAGGAACTGTCTGCCCCAGAATGCATTTCCTGCTGTGTTAATTACCTTGCAGAGTCAGGACTATCACTGGCCTGTTTATGTTAATTGCCCTTGGTGGTTTTACAAGTGAGAAGAAGAGAACCAAAAATTAATTTGGAAAGCTCTCGAGTTCTACTGTGAACAATCAATTGGGTTCATGTTTTAAAAATTTTAAAGTCATTTAGGCTGTGTTGTTTTTCCTCTACAAACAGCATTCACTGTAACAAGAAGGGGAAGGGGCCATTTTGGCCACAATATACATTTTGTCCCTTTTGGTCTCATGGCACCTATTTATCCACTTCGCTGAAAAACCTCTAAGCTGACCCCCACATTTCTCTTCCCCAAAGAAAAAATGTTTATAAGCTGCTCCTCCTCCTAAAAATGAAAACCTTCTATACTTTGCGACCTTGATAGCAATTCTGTCTTATCCCTCCTGCAAAGGCAAGCTCATGAAAACGATGCGCTGTGGTCATCATCATGTACTTTACTTTTCGTTCCTCAGTCTGCTAGAATCTGTTCACCGCCCTTACCATTCTGAAACATCACTTCAACTAATGCTACCAGAGGTATCCTGACAATCAAATTGGATTGACACCCTTACTTCTTATCTGAACTCTTAGATCCACTTTCAACACTCCATATAACTTCAAAACGTTTTTGTTAAATCACAAACCTATATTTTATATTATAGTTTCACTCCCCTTACAAAATTCTCTGTGTAATCCCATTTTGGTCATCTTTTAAATGCTATTGTCTATAGGACTCCATCAATTCTCCTCTCCTTACTTCATATACTTTCCTGGGAGATTTATCTTAACTTCAAGGGTTAAAAGGCCATCTGTATTCTAACAATACACTAACTGAACCCCAGCTGTTTTCCTGTGACCTAGCCCTATATATTCTTTCATTTCCTATATATATCCACTTGAGTTTTCATTATGAATTTAGTATCCATTATTCTAAAAATTTTTTTAATTCATATTACCTTTTCCCTTAAATAGTGTTTCCTTCCATCCAGTCAATAAAATTAGAAATACAGAAATTATTCCCCATTTTTCCTTTTCTACCACTCTCATATTCAATCTCCAAACCTATAAGTTCTACCTTATTAACATTTCAGAAATCTATTCCCTCCAAGATACTAGGCCACAGATACTACTTTAGTCCTACTTCTCCCTAGACATGATGTTTCCACTATACACACTCAACTCATTCTCAAATACAGTTCTCTTAAAAGCATAAACTCATCATGTTTTTCTTCTGTATAAAATGTTTTAGTGACTTCACCTTTCCCCTTAACGATAACATTTGAAATTCTTATCATTGTTTAAAGGATAGGTCAAACAGTAGAATATAAGCTCCATGAGAACAAATTCCATTATCCTTCATTCATAATTTTATTCCCAATCTAGATCTAACTGGACCTCACACCAAGTAGAGCCTAAATGGCTGAAAGGCCTTCAAACAGGCCCTTGATTATTTTATCTTCCTAGGGAGGATGACGGATAGGGGTGTCTGGGGGAGGGTGTGTGTGGAGGAGGGGGTGTGTAGAGGAAGGGGTGTGTGAGGGAGGGAGTGTTATGGAGGAGGGTGGGGGGGTGGGAATTAGCAAGAATTTCTGTTCCCTTCAAGGTCCTTCTAGTTGGACTAAGATCAAATTGACATGAGACAGATTGACAGGAGAAAATCAAATTTAATAGAGTACACATGGGGAATCCACACAGATGTGGAAATTCCAAAGACAATCAGGCAAAATGAGGTATATATGTCATCCTGAGCCAAGGAGAAGGCAGTAGGGGTCTGGGACTTCAGAGGAAAGGAATACAATTTATAGGAGGATGAAAAAGAGTAAATGTTTGATAAACAGATGTTTGGTGAGCTACTCTAACAATGGAGTAAAGAGAGAACTTTGATCAAAATGGCCTTGCTAAGTTCCTCCATGTCTAGCATACCTAGTTCATACCATAATGTAGTTATTAATGGTGATAGCTCCCTTCCTGGAGCAGGTCCCCTATCTAAATTCTTTTGAGGCAGTTAAGAAGGAGATAAAGAGTTTTACCTGAACCTGCTGGGGTTTGATTGTTCTTTAACTCTAAAAATAGTCTTCATGCCAAAGAGGCCCATGTTAGGGCAGCCTGCAGTTGGATGTTACACTGGCTTACTCGTCTATCTCATCCCTTGACAAGCCTCTAATTATACCTAATTTTCTAGCCATTTTGAACTCCTACGACTGAGGTTCCCTGCCATTTGGGTAATACTTTTGGGTTTTGCCTCCTTTGCTTCAATTAGTCTATCTATTGGCTCTGACTGCAAATGTTTATCCACCTTTTCAGGTTTACATAATAAATAATACATCTGGATACATGTGTTTGTCTGGTGTACCTATAAAATCAGTAGAGATTTTCTACGTTTAATTACACATTTAATTAAATGTGATCAGCACATTTTTTCTTTAAATACAAAGGGTAGAATTGAAAATAATACATTCTTACTAGCTGATCATTGTATTGTGAAATTTTATTTGAGACACACACACACGATGTATGTGTGAACTGCATTGTAAAGTGGAATGTCCTTTATATAATGGACCAGGTCAAAAGGTTTTAAGAAGCCTAAACTAGATCAAAATGTCTTGAAAAATAGGAACCGGATCTCTACAACATTTTAGCTCTGGCATAGAGCCTTTTGTTAAGCATATATTAATTGCTGAAAAACATTTTGAAATTACTGTCCCTCAAAAAGCATGACTTCCAGAGCTTCTGAGTATCATCATAGTGTAGGGCTCAGGCACTTAAAATTTATAATACTGTGTTTGGGTTCTCAACTGTGGTAAACAGAAAAGTGGTCCCCTAAATATGTTCACATCCTAATCCCTAGAATTTGTGAATATATTACCTTACATGGCAATAGGAAATTTGCATGTGTGATTAAGTTAAGGGTCTTGAGATAGAAAGATTATCCTAAATTATCCAGGTAAAATCAATATGATCACAAAGGTCTTTATAAGTAAGAGGCAAGAGGGTCATAATCAGAGAGAATATGTGATGATAGAGTAGAGGTTGTAGTTATGTACCTTGAAGATGAAGGAAGGGGTCAGGGGCCAAGGAATGAAGGTGGCCTCTATAAGCTGGAAAAAGCAATGAAATGGATTCTTCCTTAAAGTCTTGGGAAGAAACTCACCCTGACAACACCTTGATTTTAGCCTGTAAGATCTAGTTCGGGCTTCTGATCTCCAGAACGGTAGGAGAATAAGTATTGTATTGTTTTTAAATAACTAAGTGTATGGTAATGTTTTACAGCAGCAATAGGAAATCTTGTTCAAAGGAACACCTCTGCACATTGTATATTCTTCCATTTTTGGAAGTGCTGAAGAGTCTAGAATCCGACCATAACTTCCAAAACAATATTTTCTATTCTTTAAAAAAATTTTTTAACATTTATTCATTTTTTGAGAGACAGAGTCAGAGTGCTAGTGGGGGAGGGGCAGATAGGGAGACACAGAATCTGAAGCAAGCTCCAGGCTCTGAGCTGTCAGTGCAGAGCCCAACGCGGGGCTCGAACCCACAAACTGTGAGATCATGACCTGAGCCGAAGTTGGATGCTCAACTGACTGAGCCACCCAGGCACCCCAATATTTTCTTTTCTTTAGAGTATGTAGCAACAGGACTTCTGGCTGCTGCGTCTGGTTTCCCTAGACCTTACTTTTAATGCCATTGTTATGTATTTCCAAAGGACAGGTAGACCCTGAAGAGGAGGAGAGGATATTTATATTACTATTTACTCACATTACCTAGCACATTATGTTGAATATCAAAACACCAATTAATATTTATTGATTGATTCTGTTCTTATGATTTTGACTCATAAGGCTTTCCATATTCTCCAGGGCAATGATGTTTATGAATCCGTATATGAACAAACCTTAGAGTTTCAAATTTTGGAATCGGTGTCTTTGTTATTCTCAAAGCATTTGTTATAACATGTCTAATCATTACCATGAGTTTAATGCATGCATGTGAAGAAGAGCATAATTTGCCCCCCCGAAATATGCCCTTTGGCATAAGAGTTATCTTGAGATGGTTATTTTTAAGGAACAGCAGACCTAAGTTGGTAGAAGTTATCCTTTTGTAAGAGTCATTTACATTAATAAGGGAAATCTCCATTTGTCAGGGTGTCTTCCTCTCTGTACTAGGAAAGGAAGAAGACAGAATCTCTAGAAGCTCTTATCAGTGAAGAAAAGAGAAACTTAAATCTGCATGACAACCATACGTTACTGTGATTTGCCTGAAAACCTCCCATAACTTGCTCTCTATACCCCAACATCTTTTGTCTTTAGCTGGAGGTGGTATTTAAGGTGATGGCTTGGGCCATTTCAAGGAGTTATTCAGTTTTCCTGGGTCTCTCCTTTTTATACAGGAGGTATACATGTTTAACTTCTGTTTTTCTCCTGTTATTCTTTCATTATGGAGGTGTCTTAGCCAAGAACCTAGGAGGGTAGAAGGAAAACTATTTGTCCTCCTCTACACATATATGATGTCTGTTCTTTTTAGTATTTGAATTCTGATTTAATCTATAGCCATTCTGTCTTTGTAATGCCAAGAGGCTCTCAGTTCTGATCTGTGGGCAGAAGATTATCTTAAATAAATGCTTAAAGAAGCATATTTAGGAGATAAGCACCACTCATGGAGAAGAGTAATGGTGAAATGAAAATCCGTACTTGGCAAGTGCCATTCATATGGAAGGACTCTGGTCTATAGCTTAGAATATCAGTGGACATTCCTTCAACCACGTGTATGCAGGCTAATATGTGAGTAGGATAACAAGTTCATGTTTTCTCTTTATTACAAGCTTCATTAATATATGCTTCCATAGACTACAAATATCTTATCATTTAAAACATTTTTCTTTGTTACCTGATTGTTTTTATTTATGCGTGGGTATTGCTGTTTTCTCAATCTATAAGAATCCATAATTTTGTCTGAGGTATTCATCATATATCTTTTTAGCCAGGCCATTACTGGGTTCTCATCCCAGGACTGAAAAGCAGTGATGTAAATCAAGCTTTATACCTCTTAACCTTGAGACAAGAAGGTTTTTCTTCTCATCTTCAATCTTTTCTCTCACAGCTAATGCAGTCTTTTCAAGGAACAGATCAGGAAATCTGCCATTTTGAATGTCACTCGTGAGGTTACAATAATTTGCAGTTCTTGCTGATGTGTAGCTTAGTGATATATCTATATATGGAACGTGTTTATGTGATTCCTGAAAGCCTAAACAATGTCCATTTGCTTGGGTTTAGGAATTGAATTTGGAATATCTGATTGGTCTTTCTCATAATAAAGATTTGAGCCCCTGCTCAAAAAAGAATGCAAAGCAAAAAGTAATATTTGCTGAAATAAAGGCTTGGTTGACCTTTTGACTTCATATTAAAACTGTGTGAGCCCTCTAATTGCTCTGCTAGAATTTCTGGCATAGGTTATATCAATACATTATCCCAATATTGTTTGTTGTCCTATGCTGTCTATATTTACCACTGTGTTATTTTTGACATTAATGTACCACATAGAAAATAAGTAGGAAAAGAACAGGTCATTTTTGCAAATGCACTGTAATTTGTTAGCTTCTATGAATTATGTATCAGTCTGCCTGTCATTTATTAGGATTTGTAGATATAGAGAACAAATGCCTCATTAATTTTAAAATATGCTTCTCTCTCCTTATTCTTTACCATAAGTTCTTAACATTTAAAGCAGTGACAATAAGACCAGATCATGGACAATTAAAACACTTATTTAGGTCATTGACCAGTTTCATATAAGCACTGAACTCTGATTTAGGAATCCTGGGTCCTAGTTTAGGCCTGTTGTTATTAACCAGACATCATTCCTGGGACTTCTGGGTATTCTTGCTTGGCCCTAGTTTGCACAGGTGAAAAGTAAAATATTAAATCATCTCTCTTTTTTTTCTTTCTTTTTTTCAGTTGTTATTTAAATTCTAGTTACTTAACATATAGTGTAATATTAGTTTCAGGAGTAGAATTTAGTGATTCATCACTTACCTTCAACACTCAGTGCTCATCTCAAGTGCTTTCGTTAACAACCATCACCCATTTAGCCAAGCACCCTGACCACTTCCTGCCCCCCCACCAGCAACCCTCAGTTTGTTCTCTGCAGTTAAGAGTCTGTTTTATGGTTTGCCTCTCTCTTTTTTCCCCTCCCATATGTTCATCTGTTTTTGTTTCTTAAATTCCACATATGAGTGAAAACACGTGGTATTTGTCTTTCTCTGGCTGACTTATTTCGCTTAGCATAATACACTCAAGCTCTATCCACATCCTTGTAAATGACAAGATTTCATTATTTTTGATAGCTGAGTAATATTCCATCGTGTGTGTGTGTGTTTGTGTGTGTGTGTGTGTGAATGTGTATATACCACATCTTTTTTTTAAATATGAAATTAATTGTCAAATTGGTTTCCATACAACACCCAGTGCTCATCCCAACAGGTGCCCTCCCAAGACCCAACACCCAACACCCACCCACCCCTCCCTCCCACCCCCCATCAACCTTCAGTTTGTTCTCAGTTTTTAAGAGTCTCTTATGTTTTGGCTCCCTCCCTCTCTAACCTTTCTTTTTTTTTTTCCTTCCCCTCCCCCATGGTCTTCTGGTAAGTTTCTCAGGATCTACATAAGAGTGAAAACTTATGGTATCTGTCTTTCTCTGTATGACTTATTTCACTTAGCATAACACTCTCCAGTTCCGTCCACGTTGCTACAAAAGGCCATATTTCATTCTTTCTCATTGCCACGTAGTATTCCATTGTGCATATATACCACATCTTCTTTAAGCATTCATCAGTCGATGGACATTTGGGCTCTTTCCATAATTTGGCTGTTGTTGACAGTGCTGCTATAAACTTTGGTATACATATGCCCATACAAATTTGTATTCTCTTTTGGGTAAATACCTAGCAGTACAGTTAACTGGGTTATAGGGTATTTCTATTTTTAACTTTTCAAGAAACCTCCATACTGTTTTCCAGAGCAGTTGTACCAGTGTGCATTCTCACCAACAGTGTAGGAAGGTTTCCCTTTCTCCTCATCCTCATCAACATCTGTCATTTTCTGTGTTGTTAATTTTAGTCATTCTTACAGATGTAAGGTGATATCTCATTGTAGTTTTGATTTGTGTTTCCCCTGATGATAACTGATGTTGAACATTTTTTTCATGTGTTTGTTAGTCATCTGGATGTCTTCTTTGGAAAAGTGTCTATTCGCATCTTTTGCCCATTTTTAACTGGATTATTTGTTTTTTGGGTGTTGAGTTTGTTAGGTTCTTTATAGATTTTGGATAATAACTCTTGTCCAATATGTCGTTGGCAGATATCTTCTCCTAGCCTGAAGGTTGCCTTTTAGTTTTGTTGATTGTTTCCTTTGCTGTGCAGAAGTTTGTATTTTGATGAGGTGCCAATGGTTCATTTTTGCTTTTGTTTCCCTCGCCTCAGGAGATGTGTCTGGTAAGAAGTGGCGATGGCCAATGACAAAGAGGTTGCTGCTTGTGTTCTCCTGTAGGATTTTGATGATTTCCTGCCTCACATTTAGGTCTTTCATCCATGTTAATGTATATTTGTGTATGGCGTAAGAAAGTGGTCCAGGTTCATTCTTCTGCATGCTGCTGTCCAGTTTTCCTAGCACCATTTGTTGAAGAGACTATCTTTTTTTCCATTGGATATTCTTTCATGCTTTGTCAAGATTAGTTGACCATATAGTTGTGAGTCCATTTCTGGGTTTTCTACTCTATTTCCAATGATCTATGTGTCCATTTTTGTGCCAATACTATACGCTCTTTATGATTACTGCTTTGTAACATAGCTTGAAGTCTGGAATTGTGATGCCTCCAGCTCAGATTTGCTTTTCTTTTCAAAGATCACTTTGGCTAGTCAGGGTTTTTTGTGGTTCCATACACATTTTAGGATTGTTTGTTCAAGCTCTATGAAAATTGATGGTGGTATTTTGACAGGGATTGTGCTGAAAGTATACATTACTTTGGGTAATATGGGCATTTTAACAATATTTGTTCTTCCAACCCATGAGTGTGGAATGTTTTTCCATTTCTTTGTGTCTTCTTCAATTTCTCTCATAAACATTCCATAGTTTTCAGAGTACAGATCTTTTATCTTTTTGGTTAGGTATAGTCCTAGATATCTTATGGGTTTTGGTGCAATTGTAAATGGAATTGCTTCCTTGATTTCTTTTTCTGCTGCTTCATTATTGGTGTATAGAAATGCAACAGATTTCCGTATGTTGGTTTTGTATCCTGTGACTTTACTGAATTCATGTAGTAGTTCTAGCTTCTAGCAATTTTTTGGTGGAGTCTTTTCAGACTTTCTACATGGAGTATCATATTGTCTGTGAATAGTGAAAGTTTGACTTCCCACTTGCCAGCGTGGATGCCTTTTATTTCTTTTTGTTATCTGATTGTTGAGGCTGGGACTCCCAGTAATATGTTTAAATAACAGTTTTAAGAGTATTCCTGACTATAGAGGAAAACTCTCAGTTTTTCCCCATTGAGGATGATATTAGCCATGGGTCTTTCATATATGGACTTTATGACATTGAAGTATGTTCTCTCTATTCCTACTTTGTTGAGAGTTTTTGTCAAGAATCGATGTTGTACTTTGTTAAATGCTTTTTCTGCATCTATTGAGAGGATCATATGGTTCTTATCCTTTTTATTTATTAATGTGGTGCATCACATTGATTGATTTGCAAATATTGGACCACTCTTGAAGCCCAGAAATAAATCCCACTAGATCATAGTAAATGGTTCTTTTAATGTACTGTTGGATTCAATCTACTGGTCTTTTGTTGGGAATTTTTGCATGCATGTTCATCAGGGAAATTGGCCTGTAATTCTCTTTTTTGTTGGCCTCATGGAATGAATTTGGAAGTTTTCCTTCCATTTCTATTTTTTGGACCAGTTCAAGAAGAAATAGGTATTAACTCTTTGTTACATATTTGGTAGAATACCTCTGGGAAGCCATCTGGCCCTGGACTTTTGTTTGTTGGGAGCTTTTTGATTACTGATTCAATTTCTTCACTGGTTATGGATATGTTCAGATTTTTTATTTATTCCTGTTTAAGTTTTGGTAGTTTATATGTTTTTAGGAATGTATCCATTTCATCCAGATTGCCCAATTTGTTGGCATATAATTTTTCATAATATTCTCCCTAATGGCTTATATTTCTGTGGTGTTGGTTGTGATCTCCCCTCTCTTATTCATGATTTTATTTATTTGGGTCCTTTCTCTTCTTTTTGATAAGTCTGGCTAGGAGTTAATCAATTTTATTAATTCTTTCAGCTCCTATTTTCATTGATCTGTTCTACTGGTTGTTGTTGCTGTTGTTTCTATCTCATTTATTTCTGCTCTAATCTTTATTATTTCCCTTCTTTAGGCTGTAGGCTTTATTTATTGTTTTTTTTCTAGCTCCTTTAGGTGTAAGTTTAGGTTGTGTATTTGAGATTTTTCTTGCTTCTTGAGGTAGACTTGTATTGCTATATACTTCCCTCTTATGACTGCTTGTATTGCCATATGCTTCCCGCTTATGGCTGCTTTTGCTGCATCCCAAAAGTTTTGGACTTTTGTTTTCGCTTTCATTTGTTTCTATGAATTTTTTATTTCTTTTTTAATTTCCTGGTTGACCCATTCATTCTTTAGTAGGATGTTCTTTAACCTCCATGTATTTGTGTTCTTTCCAAGTTTTTTTCTGATGGTTGACTTCAAGTTTCATAGTGTTGTGGTCAGAAAACATGAATGGTATGTCTCAATCATTTTGTACTTTCTGAGGTCTTATTTGTGACCCAGTATGTGATCTATTCTGGATAATGTTCCATGTTTACTTGAAAAGAATATGTACTTCTGCTGCTTTAGGATAAAATGTTCTGAATATGTCTGTTAAGCCCATCCAGTCCAGTGTGTCATTCAAAACCATTATTTCCTTGTTGGTTTTCTGCTTAGATGATCTGTTTATTGACATAAGTGAGGTGTTAAAGTCCCTTACTATTATTCTATTATTATCAGTGAGTTCCTTTATGTTTGTTATTAATTGTTTTATATATTTCGGTATTTGGAGGCATAAATATTTACAGTTGTTAGATCTTCTTGTTGGATAGATCCCTTGGTCATCTCTAATTGACATCATGCAGTGTAGCATGAAGCACATAAGCTTTGAAGACAGATTTGCATTTCAACCTTTTTCTAACATGTATTAGTGGCATGAACTTGAATAATTTTTTTCCTTTTTGAGCATAAATTTCCTCATCTGTAAAATGTGGCTAATATATACATTTATCATTAAAAGAAGTAAATAAAAATGAGATACGGGATTATTGCTCATTTATGATGGATTTAATTAGGTTTGCTCTTATTATATAATGCTTTCCAGCTCATATGATAATAATGATGATAACAAACACATGTAGTGATGACTATTTGCCAAGCCCTAGCGAAGTAATTTACATACATTGTCACTTAATCCTCATGACAATCGGGTGAAGTAGTAACTATTATTATACCCATTTTGCAAATGAGGGAACTAGGAGCCTGAAAGCATAAGTTAATTATCCGGGTTTACTCAACTGGTAAATGGCAGAGCTGGGGCTTTGCACATTCAAAATCTGGATCGTGAGGCCATGCTCTTAGTTATGCTTTGTTGACAATCATGAAACAGTACTACCACATGTTATGACACACATTGTTTCTAATTTTTAATTATATTAGAACATGATTCAAAAATAAGGCAAAAGACTTTGTTTTTGGATTCAGCTTGTCAATCACTAGCTGCAACATGTAACAACTCTGAACCACTCTCTCCATTAAAAAATCATAATGCTATTTACTCTCTCAACTTCACAGTTCTATTTAAATAAAATGAGAGAGATATTATGTAAAATGATTTTGTGGGTTTTAAAGCATATCCAAATAATAGAATTTGCATCTTCAATCTTGAAATCACAGTTTTACAACTCAATAAGTAAGTAAGTAAATAAATAGCTCTCATTTCCTCCTTAATTGTTATAACCCTATCAGTAGCAATACAGCACAAAGAAGTTGACTGCATAAGGGTGAGGAAATGAACATGAAGTTATCATCTAGATTTTGTGGAACTATGTTTGTATCATCTCATTTAATATCGATAAGAATGTTGCCAGGTCTGTAGTCTCCATCTAGAGAAGATCGCTTGTCAGAGTTGATCAACTAGGAAGGAAGCGACTCAGGATTTGCACTCAGATCCCTGCTTTTTACCCAAACGATCTACCACTGCTCTGTCAATAGCATGTCCTGCTCCCTGGCCTCAGGCCCTGAGTTTGGCCAAGAAAGAATGCGGACCCAAACTCTTAAACAAGTAATGATAGCAATTTTCAGGGAAAGTATACTCTCAAGATGGGAGAGCAGACTGGCCCCAGAAGTGGCAGCTGCACCGGGGGGGGGTCAGTGTTGTCTTTTCTTTTTATGTTTGTATAGGTTATAGGTCATAGCTAGGGCAGTTTCTGACTAAGGTTGCAGCCAATTATCTAAGGGACTCTTACCTTTTGGAGGGGGAGTTTTGGGCCCTAGAAAATCCTATTCAGAAATGTCATGGCAGCCATTCTCTGTTGGGGGGGGGGGTTGGTTAAAACCACAATGTAAATGCATTATAATGAAGCTATAGGCTACTGTAGGGCAGTGGTCATTGGGAAGATTGCATGCACATCCCCCTGGGGTCCGTCCTGGCTGTTTGGAACTTGGCTTCTGCCCTTTTATTGGAAAGCGCTTATTCCCTGCTCATATCTAGCCATCTGCCTACTCTATCAGCTCTGAGACAAACTCAGTAGATTATGGTGTTAAAGTTAACTTTAAGAAAAATTTTAGAGAACAAACTGGAATAAATTTTTGCCGATTAAACTTAACTATTTTTTTCTTAAAATGCTTTTTAGGTGAGTTGGATGTTTCTTTTTTTTTTTAAATATTTATTTATCTATTTTGAGAGAGAGAGTGAGAGTGTGAGCAGGGGAGAGGGAGACAGAGAATCCCAAGCAGGCTTCACATGGTCAACACAGAAGCCAGTGCGGGGTTCGATCTCACAAACCACGAGATCATGACCTGAGCTGAAATGAAGAGTAAGACTTTTAACCCACTGAGCCATCCAGGCGCCCCAGGAGTTGGATGTTTCTCATTTTACATTATAAGCAATAATAATACAAAACAAAATTCAAAGAGGAAAATATTTTTTTAAACATTCCACAAATTTTTAGCATGCTTCTAGCTGAGAAATGTTATGGAACTGGTTCCTCGGTTTTTCCCAACATTTATGATACTTTGATGCTTACTATTAAAACTAAAGGAAGGAAGACAGAGCATATTCAGTAAGAAGGAGAGTTAGAGAGGCTGGAAAAAGAATGAGCAGTAAAAAAAAGTTAGATGAAGCAAAGAATAAAAGAAAGAATATGCAAGTGATCAAAACAATTGTATTTAAAGAAAGTTGTTTCTTTTGATGTTTTTTAGAAGCTTAACAAGCTTTTCCTTTTAGACTGTAGAATTGTCTGACTGTGGAAGTTGTAAGAATAGGAGCAAGATGAATATAAGACTCATCTGCCCTTTCTCCCTTGTTGTTAAGAAGTTTTGATAACTTTATGAAAGTTATTGGATTTAGATGGTAGATTTCTTGCTCAGGGACTTGTACTTCAAAGACTATGTTAGGATAATGACTGCATACCAGAAAAGAAAAAGTGACATGATAGAGAAATAGAATCAACTGATTCTTTGAAATGCATTGAATACAGTCCCTGTTTCAACCTGCTTGTTGCTTCTTATTTGATTGTTAATAGAACTTGAAAAATAAGTGAAAAATATCAAGCTTCATTTGGGATCCAATTTGTAGTGCAAGGGACTGCCATAAAAAAATGTCACTCACTTTGTAAAAATTCTTTAGTTTTGGCAAAAGTATTCTGGGACACCTCTAGACCACTAGCAAATGCTTGAGATCTGCTAGGAAGCATAATTTATAACGTAAAAGGTACAGTCAAGGAAGGAACCAAAAGGCATAATTGACAAATTTGGGAAAATTGAAAGCCAAAGTCACTGCAGAACATGAGTAAAGACTGACTCGTTGGGCACACATCTGCACACGTCTCATCACGGAAACCTCAGTTCTTACGTCTTTGACACCTCACCTCCTTCAAGAGTCTACTTAGTTGCAGGCTAATGCTAGCAGGTTGAACCATGTGATGTCACTAATATTTGATACATTTTAACCTACAAAATAGTCAATTCTGTATTCCACATACTGGATAGGGTTAAGCTTGCATATAGAAAGAAGTTTGGGGGCACCTGGGTGGCTCAGTTGATTGAGCGTCAGACTTCGGCTCAGGTCGTGATCTTGCAGTTCGTGCGTTCAAGCCCCACATCGGGCAGCAGCTGTCAGCCTGTCGGGACAGAGCCTGCTTTGGATCCCCTGTCCCTTCTCTGCTCCTCCCTCACATGCACTTTCTCAAAAATAAATAAATATATATATTTTTAAAAGAAAGTATGTTTGATTTTAGTTCTGAACAGGTAGGAGGGCAGAGGTAAAGACAACCCACACTTACTTAAAATAGAAAGGTGTTACTTTAGGGGCGCCTGGGTGGCTCAGCCGGTTAAGAATGGGACTTCGGCCCAGGTCCTGATCTCGCACCCCATGAGTTCAAACCCCACATCAGGCTCTGTGCTGACAGCTCAGAGCCTGGAGCCTGCTTCGGATTCTGTGTCTCCCTCTCTCTCTGCCCCTACTCCACTCGTGCTCTCTCTCTCTCTCTCTCTCAAAAATAAATAAACGTTAAAAAAATTTTTTTGAAGAAATAAAGGTGTTAGTGTACGAAAAGAAAAGGTATAATCCAAGAAAAGGTGAACCACTATTTTCCCCTGTTGTATGAAAAAAAGAAACACTTCAATGTGGGGATTCTTTACATAACAATAAAAGCAAAATTCACGACACTTGAAACACCCTTGCTGAGGATTCACTGAGTCTATGCCGACCGCAGCAGGTTTTTAGGAAGGAATGATTAGTTAGTTATCATAGTCTATTTAAATCAAGTCTGTTCTCTTTACAAAAAATGTGCACATTCTAACTTCATTTTAGATAGCTGGCCTATAGGAACTGAAAAAGAGAATGTAATTGTTTGGTGGTAACAGTAAGTGACCAGAAGTAACCATCTGCAAAAAAACACACTTTTGCTTAAGGAAATGTGCCTCAGGGAGATACCACAGCATATCCAATCCCATTGCAGGACTCAAGATGAAGGGTTTGCTTTCTTTCAGAGTCTGTCCTACTTAAAAAGTATAATTGAAGAGACTAGCTGCCAAGTTGCAAGGCCCAAAAGAACAGTTATACCACTCAACCAAAATGTTTGTTAGCACTAGGAACGACTTCTAGGTTTAATCCTCCAAAAGGATGCTAAACCATAGTTTATGGAAAACATGAGAAATGGGATACAAGGCAACACATGCTACTTTATCACAGACACAATAAATGGGTTAATTTTACTTTGAAAGCTTCCTGCGGCACATTCTGCATCGACTACTTTGAATTCCAGCCATCTTTGCCTATCAGCTTTGGAAGCTCTCCGGGCTATGGCCATTTGTTCAGATTAGGTCTGTCTTCAGTAGATAAGTCTCTCAGGTAATTTGAAGCACAAGGGGAAAATGTCGTGCTTTTGATGGTCTGAAAGTAGGAAATATCTCTTGCCCAATTAATTAATGCCTTTCTTTTAAATTTCCTATTTGAGATTTGTCTTATGTTCTCAGACGTGTAGACTCCAATGGGCAGCTTAAAGATGTTTTTCCCCTTTGTGTTTGGAAGGAAACACATCAGTGGAGAAAGCCGTACCTTTTGCTAAATGAATATCAGGTAAGCGTTTATGTCTGCGGTACAAGTATACTGGTTAAGACCCTGGTCTCGGGGCAATTAAATTCAGGCTGCTGTTCCCCACCTCGATTTGCTACTTGTTTAAACTCTCCAAACCATAATTCATTCCCCTGAGAGAGAAGCGATAGTAACACCTTCATGGAAACTTTATAAAGAATAAAAATTGTAAATGTAAAATGATTAGTATAGTACCTGACCCTTAGAAATGTGTGTTGTTACTTTTCGTCACTTTTATCAGGGCTTTTCTCTTACCTCCATCAGGCCAAAGTTAACTCTCCCAGAAGGAGAGACAAAGAAAGGTTGAATGGATTTTTTAAGGATTGAGAATTTATTTCAAATAAGCTGTTTTAAATGGAAATGAGACTGTTTGAATCAGAAGAAACTTAAGTTTCCCCCACTAGCTCATGAGGTAGAGGGAAAAAAGAGGAGAACTGCAAAACATCAGAGTTCTACTTTATTAGCACATCTAAGTGTGTCCATGGAACTCTTTCACATAAAGGGACTTTGTGTTATTTATTCACAAAATATTTACAGACGTTTCTGCATGTTCACATGACAATTCTAGGTGCAATGAAAAGTAGGCTCAAAGATGGTCTCAGAGGTCATGTTCTAGCTAGGTGATAAGACGTGTACACACTGCCCCATCCAAATTATTTATTTATTTGTTTATTGGAGAGAGAGGGAGGGTGGGGGAGGGGCAGAAGGACAGAAAACTGGTAAGAGAGGATCTTAAGCAGGGTCCACACTCAGCATGGAGTGGGTGCGCAGCTCAGTCTCACCACCATGAAAATATAACCTGAGCAGAAATCAAGAGTCTGCTGCTTGACAGACTGAGCCCGCCGCCCCCAAGCATCCCTCCCCCATCCAAATTAAAATATAAACCGAAAGAAGGACATAACTTCAATACAGAAAAAGCACCAACATCAGAAACTAACATGAAACAATTATTCAAAGAACTATGGTATTCCTCGGAAAATAGTAAGCACTATAATTTTAACCTTAAAACAAGTTTTAATGCAGAGAGTGCTGCAGGACTGACTATGTAGCTTGGGAGCCAAATACAAAATGAAAATGTGGAAAATGTTACAAAAAAATCATTTAGAATTTCAAGACGGCAACAGGAAAGCATTAAGCCAAGCGTGGGCCCTTCTGAGCACAAGGTCCTCTGCAGCTGTACGCGGCTCACACACACAGAGCAGACCCAGCATTAAGCAAACTTCAGAAATGAAGGTAAGATTTGGTTAGCTAGAGTGGATGGGGGAATGAGACATTTCAGGTAGGGGAGTACTGACAGTTTGAGTCCCTCAAGAAGTAGGCACTGAAAAAAAAAAAATGTTAGGTGTAACAAGAATTGGTGTTTGTTTTCGGCTTTTTTTAATTAACTGATTTTTTTAAGGCAGAGGGATGAAGATAATGCCTGTGAAAGATAAAGTGGGAGGAAGCAGGATTGAATAGGGAAGCCCTTCCCATTGTGAACAGCTGACTATGGAAAGAAAGGGGAGAGAAGGAAAAATGGGGCAAGAACCTCTGACGGTAATTCCAATCTGATAGTCTCACCCAAACAAGTTGGTTGGAAAGGGCCACGCTTTAGTAGCTCTGCCGTGTTTAGTCGTTGACTGGGAGCTTCCCAGGAAGAGCACGGCATTGACTCTTAATGCTGTGGTTGATATTGAGTGCACTGTCGTTGGACAGCTCCCACGGTCGTTGGACAGCTCCCACTGTCGTTGGACAGCTCCCACTGTCGTTGGACAGCTCCCATGGTCGTTGGACAGCTCCCACTGTCGTTGGAATGCTCCTCTTGCCACTGTAGAGCAAGTTCTACTGTGACAGGAGAGCTGAGCGGCACATGTGTGTAGCTGTCACACAGAACAGGAACTCAGGCTTCAAACCTTGTTTTGACTGTAATAAAACTGCCTTAGAGTTCTCCACTACTTGATGCTTTTCAAATCACTCTCCCGTTCATATCTCTAGATTCATCATAAAATTACTTGTTGCCAAAGTGTTTAAAAGTAAATGCATCACTCTGAGATTGCTCTGTGACTCTGTTCTAAATTTCCCAGCCATGAGGGTGACAATGGTGGGAGATGGTGCTGTTTTATTCAGAGTATCGTTTTGCCATCACCCTCATCAAACTGGACTATTCCTGAAGATTGCTTTTACATGAAATACATAAGTGAGCAAATTTCAGCTGAAAGGGAATTTAGAAATTGTCCAATCTATGTTCTTTGAAATTTTTTATTTTTCCTCTCTTTCACCTTATAATCAAAGGATCGATCTTGTGGTTGAAAATTTTTACAGTTTATCTAACACATCATTTATTCAGTCATTTAATCATACATTTATTGGGTCTGGTATGCATCACATACTGTGCTAGAAGTTCAAGATAAAATGATGCGAAAGAGTACAAAGCCCCTGGCTCCTGGTTGTGATTTTTACACCTTGGTTTGTGTAATGATTATTACAGAATCTGTTCAAATGAGTCGTGGGCCTCAAGTCCAGAGGTTTTGTTTATCTGAGATTTGACTCATGAATCTATACTTTTTAGGAGTTCCTCAAGGAATTTTGATGAATGTGGCTCTCAGAAATGGTAAAAGGTAGGGGCGCCTGGGTGGCTCAGTCGGTTGGGCGGCCGACTTCGGCTCAGGTCATGATCTCGCAGTCCGTGAGTTCGAGCCCCGCGTCGGGCTCTGTGCTGACAGCTCAGAGCCTGGAACCTGTTTCGGATTGTGTGTCTCCCTCTCTCTGCCCCTCCCCCGTTCATGCTCTGTCTCTCTCTGTCTCAAAAATAAACGTTAAAAAAAAAAAGAAATGGTAAAAGGTAAACTGAGGGATAGTAAGTTTTTTGACAGTTTATTTGAGCAAAAATCAGAAGCAGGTAGTGACAAGCGGGAAGTGGTTAGAAGCATTTGCTAATAAAAGCCAGGGGAAAGACTTTTATGAGAAAGTGTGGAACAACAACAAAAGAAATTATTTGACTGGCTGTAGCTGAAACCTAGCTAGTTGGTGATTGGTTGTTCTTATCTTTTTGATTTTGTAACCTTGAGGTGTTAACAGACTTAGATTTGGGTTTGCTTACCGAGGCTGCCATGGCATTAGGGCCACATCAGTCTAATGGCTTTCTTGTTTAATTGATTTAAATGAGAATTGTTTGAATACTGTTTACTGTTGATTGAAGTAGAAATACATTTAACTGCAATTCAGTTAATACCATATGTGGTAGGCTTAATTATGGCCCCCAAAGTTATTCATAACCTAATTCCTGGAAACTGGCATATGTTTCTTTGCACATGTGATTAAATCAAGGATCTTGAGATAGATTCTTTGGGATTATCAGGGTAGGCCCAATGTAATCACAAAAGTCCTTACAAGTGGGAAACAATAGAGGAATCAGAAGAGGAAAGTTTGGGGACAGAAGCAGAGGGTTAAAGTCAGAGATGATTTCATGGTACATGCTGGCTTTGAAGGTGGAGGAACCAAGAGCCAAGAACCAGGTGGCCTCTAGAAACTGGAAGAGATAAGGAAACAGATTCTCCCTCTATTGCCTCCAGAAGGAGGCTAGTCCCTGCCAACACCTTGATTTTGGCACAGTGGGACCAACTTCAGACTTTTGACCTCCAAAACTGTAAGATAATGTATTTATATTGTTTTAAGCCACTGAGTTTGTGGTAATTTGTTACAGCAAAATAGGAAACCAGTAACATTGTAACGGAAATATATAAAGCAGAATTGGGCCATGGAAACATAACTCTGGTTTCCAAGAACTCAAAAAGCGTACATTTTGCATGTACGGAGTGAGTAAAATTAAGGAATTCCAAAATCAACAAATTGAAAACATTAAATCTTGGAGGAGTTGGAGTTTTCCAGGAGTACAAAACAATACAGAAACATTCCAGAGAGAGGAAATTTTTCCAAAAGATGGAAAGGAGAATAAGCAGCACGCACTGGAGATTTATTTGTAAATAGTTTGATTAGCAGAGGCATAGTATGCATGCAGATAAGATAGAAACGACAGAGGTTGAATTAAGAAAGATGTGAAAAATGTGCTATTGTATTTTGCCATTTTTTCTTCCTGAAAGTGGATGGGGTTGAAAGATTTTAAACATCAGCACAGCAGGATAATAGTTGTGCTGTAGTTATGGACTCTGGAAGCCATCTGGACTAGGACTGAAATAGAATAAATTCTGCTGGAGCTTTCCAGGTGAAAAATGCATAGGAAGTAGGACTTCCTTCGTTAGGATTGAGAGAAACAGGTTAAATTTACGCCTTCAGGCACTCTAAGAATTTAGGATCGTGATACACCATCCCCTCCCTACAAATTAGAGAGAAAATAACTCATTCTCAACTATAAAGTTCAAAACTCATCTTTTGGCTGAATTTTAACTTTTTTTTTTCTAGATTGCCTGAATGCCAAGTTCTGGGCACATTGATCAATTTTGAACTTTGTTCAGCGTGTGTGTGTGTGTGTGTGTGGGCACACATGCTTGACCTGCACACACACTTGCATTTAGCTGATGCTTTAAAGATAGTCTGCTTATTGGATAAGAACTAACAGGAAATATTTAGAAGACAAAATTGACAGAATTGGGAAAATAGGTTTTGAATGTGAAGAAGTGAAGAAAAACTAAGAATCAAGAGCAAAGTTTAGGTTTCAGTTTTAAGTGATAGGAACATATTTGTGCTATTAATTAAGATCAGAAATACAGAATTGAAATGTTTCTGTTTTCTTTTTTGCATTTTTTTTTTGTCTAAAGGCACACCAGGTCAAGTAAGAGCCAGATTCAAGTTTGCCCACTAGATTTTGAATCTAGAATTAGAAATTGATAAACACAGTTTGGCGGAATGGTTAGAAAACTCAGATTGCATTGAACTGAGAAAAAATTGAGGTGAATAGGTCAGCCTTCAGAGAGGTAGAGATTGACTGTGAAGAGACACAGATTAACTTCACAGAATGGCAAAGGAGGGAGAGTTAAGGAAATAGCCATTCTGGTATGTCATTTCTATTATTTCTGACCTACTCTTTCGGCCAGCAGAGATCGTAGTGGTGAAGCAAAGCAAGCAAGCAGAAGCTTGGCATATTATCTGTTAACTTTTTTGGTAATAAATCCCAGCTGAGGAGAGATGTGTCCTTAGGGTAAGAAAAAAAAAGTATCTTCTTATGCAGTTAAGTATTACTCCAAGTACCCTCTACCCCTTACTTTTTCTCCCAAGTACCACACACACACACACACACACACACACCAAAAAAGATAAATATATTGAGGAAAATCATGCAAAACAAATAGGAAAGTAAATGAAAATAATTTATCATACAGAGGATGATAAATGTGAGAGACAAAAAAACAGACAAGATCCAACAATAATATAATTGTTCCTGAATAGAAAATGTTGAAACGGGAAAAAATGGTACAATATCCCCTGGAAGACAAGGGATATAAAAAGGCATAAAGAAAGACAGGAAAATAGATGCTAAACTAAAGCTTACAATAAAGCTTATATTAGTATAGTGAATAAAATTTAATGAATAATGGGGGGGAGAACAGATGTTTTAAAAGTCAGCTAGAAGAAAGAAGAAAAATTGCCCTCAACTTTCCCTGTAGTCCCATTCAATGCCAAAAGTTAGTAGAAAATCATATGCCATGTTCTGATATAGTAATTCTGTAATTTTATACCTAACCAAGATACTCTTCAAGATAGCAGAGAATATATTCTTAAACATCTAGTAATTTAGCATATAGTGTACCCATGAATCTACCTTTAAAATTTTTTTTTTAATGTTTATTTTGTGGCTTGAACCCACAAACTGTGAGATCATGACCTGAGCCGAAGTTGGATGCGTAAGTGACTGAGCCACTCAGGCACCCCATCCCGCGAATCTATCTTGAAAAATTAGTCTGAGAATTAAAGGTTAAAATCTTGGTGGTGACTATCTGTTTCTTTACATAAATAACAAGGACAAGCTAGATGAATTATTAAAAGTAAAAGACCTGAACAGGAATGTAACTTCTGACATTGTAAAATCAGTAAAAAAGTTGAAATGCTAGTGAGAGTGGAATTTGGAAAACAGATAAGTGTACTAATGTGCTCATCATTTAGAACAGGAACTAGAAACTGTCTAGTATGTAAAGATGTTTTTAAAATTAGGGGAAAATTCCTAATTTTAGAAATAATAGTTTTGTCATTATAAAGAAGAAAATAATATTTTCTTTATCTTAAATTTCCCTGATTTTGCAGTAATTAATATTTGCACTCATAAAAATAAATCCAAAGTATAGCAATTTTTCCATGTAGACTTGTTCCTTTTCCTTGTCGAAATACTCCCCAAAATTTAATTATTTATTACTTGAAAAACATCAATTATACTATAATTTTACCCTCTAACACTATCACTATCTTTCACTCACTCTAACACACAGACACATACACCCCATTTATCTGGAAAACATCAAATATTATATTTGATAGGTTATGGGACTTAGAAAATTTATTTTAGTATTGCTTAAAACTTTTATAATTGACATATCATTTTTAGAAGAAAAAATGTGGTTATTATTCCTAAATTATTAGACACTATATATATATATATATTTTAAAGAGAAAGAGAGAGCACACCAGCAGGGGACAGGGGCAGAGGGCAGAGAGGGAGAATCTTAAGCAAGCTCCATACTGAGTGTGGAGCC
The DNA here is from genome assembly GCF_018350195.1 of Panthera tigris. Classification (NCBI taxonomy): domain Eukaryota; kingdom Metazoa; phylum Chordata; class Mammalia; order Carnivora; family Felidae; genus Panthera; species Panthera tigris. Next base: position 46,556,427 of record NC_056672.1, read on the forward strand.
CTAATTCAGGACTCAATCCCATGACCCTGAGTTTGTAACCTGATCTGAAATCAAGAGTCGAACACTCAACAGACTTAGCCACCCAGGCGTCCCTATTAGACACTAATTATTAATTTCCTTTTCCATTTTTGGTTCTTATGGTCTTTCATCTCCTTTACCTTCTTTCCTTTTTTTTCACTAATACTTACATATATGTCTGTTTTCTCATCATTTTCTCTGTTCCTTTGATGCCTTCTGTCTTTGAGCCTTCTAGTCTTGTTCGCATATATTTATATCTCTATTGACAAATAATGACTGTCACAGAATAGGCACTAACTATGCACTTATTGTACTGAACTTCTTCCAATGACTGGGATTACCCAAGACGTTGTCTTTTTTTGTTTCCTGTACATCTCTGAGTCTCCATCATTGTTTTCCCCAGAAACAACATTTATTGAAATCATGAAATACCACAATTATAAATTGTATTAGTTAATGAATGACATTTTTATTTCATTTTTTTTTTCATATACTTCAAACAATTGGGGTATTTATGTTTGTTTTTGTGAATTGTAAATGAAAGATAAAGTGACAAAGACAGTTTTAGGGAGTGAAATTATAGCACTTCATATTTTCATTTCCTTTTGTATTTTTCAACATCATGATCAATACTGTAATAAAGAGCCACAACACTCTGCTCTCCTTAATGTGGAAGCCATATTGAAAACAATACAATTTTTATTAAATGTAATCTAGATACAAGATCTTTTATTAAGCTTCAAATCATTGGTTTTCCAGTGAAAGCCTATTATCTGGAGTCCTTATTCCTGAATGACTCCACCTATCTGTAAACACATGGGATAGAGTGCTCGAGTATATTCTCTTCCTTCGTCAAAGCTCTGACTGAATAAATTGTCTTTTTCTTTTATTAGCTTTAATTCAGGATCCTTTACGATCTGGTCACATATAGCTAGCTGAAGCACATGGGCCCAGTAACTCCACTCTCACTTTCATGGAAAGGGTGGTTTTCACACAGTGGTGGTCAAAATACTATTGTTTTGAAAAAGGCAACTTTGGATAAAAAGTAATATTTATAGATGAGTTATAAAATGTGATTGTCTCACTAAAGAAATTTCTTGGAATGCTTTGATATTACTAGTTGTCATTGAGTTGCTGAATAGAGTACTTATTTTTAACTCTTGTATATAATCCCTTTACTAATTGTTCAACCAACTTTATTGTGAAAAAAGTCCCAGTGGTAAACTTAGCTAAAATCAGGAACATAACTGGATGCTTCTTCTCATCTCATAACCCTTTTGTATTTTTTCCTCACAAATGCAGTGTTAATACCCACTTCTTTGAAAATCTAACAAATCGAAATTCAGCACTGACTACAGAATATTGTTTTATAATGAGTTAGAAGACACAACAGATACTTATTTTCTTAATTTCAGTTAGGTCCATAATTGAGAAGAAGGCACTTTGAATAACTTTAAAGTCGTTGGTTTCAGGGTTCCTGGGTGGCTCAGTCGGCTGAATGTCTGACTCCTGATTTTGGCTCAGGTCATGATCTGAGGGTCATGGGATTGAGCCCTGGGTCATGCTCTGTGCTGAGCATGCTGCTTAAGATTTTCTCTCTCTCTCTCTCTGCGCCTCTCTCCCACTCGTGCTCTATCTCTCTAAGAAAAATAAAAATAAAAAAACGTTGGTTTCAAAACTGTTGTCTAAATTCTTAAATAAAACATAACCCACAATTACCCATCCTGTAATTTTACAATTCATACTACAATTTTAGAATGATTTTATACTACATATATTTTATATCTGTACAGGTACATATATACATTTGCATTTATTGCACTAAGGTCATATTCTACCATAAGAAATTTTGGGGTTGATCATATTTTTAAAAGAAAACATAAAGTAGTATGTTATTATGATGATGAGTTGAAGTAATAGTTGATCATTTTTAATGTTTTCATCTCAGTATAAAAACTGAAAATAGGGGCGCCTGGGTGGCTCTGTTGGTTAAGCATCCGACTTCGGCTCAGGTCATGATCTCACGGTCCATGAGTTCGAGCCCTGCGTCGGGCTCTGTGCTGACAGCTCAGAGCCTGGAGCCTGTTTCAGATTCTGTGTCTCCCTCTCTCCGACCCTCCCCTGTTCATGCTCTGTCTCTCTCTGTCTCAAAAATAAATAAACGTTACAAAAAAATTTAAAAAAAACCCTGAAAATAATTAGAGTGTGTGAGACTGAGTCACAAATTTCTATATGACTAAATAATTCACAAAAAACAACAAAATCTTTCATCTCACTGGATGTGCAATGCATTCCTGTTTCACTAGTAAAGACACAGGCTTCATCTCCGTGACTAAATGTCATTACCTGCCTCACTCTAAACCAAGTATCAGTCTCCTTCTGATGGCAAAATGAATTGGAAACATGTATAATCACAGATTGCAGATTACCTGTAGCTATGGGATTTCTTGTCTTATTTTTAGACAGACTATAAGGCCAGATACTCTATTACGAAGCCATACTTAAGTCACCAGAGTTACAAGGCAAAGAATACGAGCCATCTTACATGAGCATTTTTATTGAAATGATGTAAACTTTTGATGTCGTTAGAAATGCTAACCTCATTGTGGTTTAGAAACTGCTGAAAGAGTAATCAAAACATTCTCTAAATCAATTTTTTTGCCAAGAAGATAAAAAGACATATGTGGAGGCTCAGGACTAAAGAGTTTGAAAAATTTTGTTTTTTTGTGAATTTACATTACATGGATTTTTTCATATACAGGAGGGCTTATATTTAAAGGTTGTAAATTAGAAAAACAAAAATAATGTAATACATTAATATCAAATGCAAGTTACACACATGCACATAAACAGATGTGTTTGCTTTTATTAAACAAACGAATGGAATCATATTCTACAAGGAAAAATACACATATTTATATATAAGCTTAGGAAAATACTCAAAAAACATACTCAAAAAAAATTACCCCGGGGCGCCTGGGTGGCACAGTCGGTTAAGTGTCCGACTTCAGCCAGGTCACGATCTCCTGCTCCGTGAGTTCGAGCCCCGCATCGGGCTCTGGGCTGATGGCTCCGAGCCTGGAGCCTGTTTCCGATTCTGTGTCTCCCTCTCTCTCTGCCCCTCCCCCGTTCATGCTCTGTCTCTCTCTGTCCCAAAAATAAATAAAAAACATTGAAAAAAAAATTACCCCCCTGGCTAATAGAAATTTAGGTACTTCATTTGTTAAAATTCTCAAGTTAACATGAATTTTGAAATCAGAAAAAAAAACCTCACAAAATCCTACAAAAATAAATAGTGTGCATGTTGTCTTTACAAGAGTTTGCAATCACTTTAATTTACATGGTCTCATTGAAACAGTCAAACAATCAGGTGACGTAAGTTTTATACTAGACTTACTTTGTGTTTCAGAGTTACATTAAGTAAAAAATCCAACAGGTAGAACTATAATTTGAGTTCCTATCACCACCATGACAGATTATGTCAAAAACAATGCAAATTGTGAATTCAATTCACTGAAACATGGTTCTGAATTTTTGACCTGAAATACTTCTGCCAAAAGAATATAAAGAAGAATCAAAATGAAATTAAGAGGGTGCCTGGGTGGATCAGGCGGTTAAGTGTCTGACAGCTCAGGTCATGATCTCATGGTGCGTGAGTTCGAGCCCCGCGTCGAGCTCTGTGCTGACAGCTCAGAGCCTGGAGCCTGCTTTGGATTCTGTGTCTCCCTCTCTCTTTCTGCCCCTCCCCAGCTCATACTCTATCTCTCTCTGTCTCTCAGAAGTGAATACATGTTAAAAAAATTTTTTTGATGATATTAAGAAAAAAGAGAAATTAAGATCTGTGTTAACAGAATATGCCTAATTCCCCATGCATTAGTTACACAGGTATCTGAATTTGCCATTTTGTAGCCGCTTGAGAATTTTACATATCAAGGAGCATATTATATCTTTTAAAAATACATTGTGTTCTTCACAGCCCATGGGTTTATTGAGACCTTGACAAGCCCTGGAGAGGACCCTGAAGCCCCTGGGGCCATAGAAACCATAATCAAATGGATTATATTCCTAAAGGTAAAACCTTAGACTAAAACTTCTAGAAGAAAGCATAGAATATTTTTGTCTCATTAGGTGAGACAAAGATTTCTTATATATAAAACAAAAGCAAGACATATAAAAGAAAACAATGATAAGGTAGACTTCATCAAAATTAAATCTTCTGATCTTTGAAAGACACTATTAAGAAACTGAAGAGACAAACCACAGACCAGGAACAATGTTTGCAAAACATGTAAATGATAAAAGATTGGTATCTAAGATACATAAAGAATTATTATATATCAATGAGGAAACACAGAAGAGAGAACAGGGCAAGAGATTTGAACAGATACTTCAAATAAACACACACAAAGATAAACATAAAAAAAAAAGATACTCATCGTGTCATTAGGGATGTGAAAACTAAAATCATGATGAGATACCAAGATACCTATTGAATGACTAGAATAACAATGTCAATAACAATAAAATCTGAAGATACCAAATGATGATGAGAACATAGAGAAACTGGAACTCATGTACGTTGTTGATGGGAATGTGAAATAGGATCGCCACTTTGGAAAACAGTTCGAAAGTGTCTTGCAAAGTAAGGCATACACTTATCATACAACCAAGAGCCTGATACCTCGGTATTTACCCAAAAGAAACAAAAGCATATGTCAAAATAAATCCTCTATGCAAATGTGCACAGCAGTTTTATTTATAATTACCTCAAATTGGAAACACCCCAATTGTCTATTGACTGGGGAATGGATAAAAAAATTGTGGCACATTCATACAGTGGAATACAGCGTATCTCAACACCAAAGGCAATGAACTACTGATACATGCAGCTACATAATATTCACCAAGTGCATTATAATAAGTATAAGAAGCCAGACTCGGAAAACACAATCTGTATTTAAGTTTATGTGACATTCTAGAAGGGATTGACTTCAAAGGGGTCTTTTTGGAATGGTCAGCATGTTCTATACTTGATTGTAATGGTGATAACACAACTTCCATCATTTGTCAAAATTAATAAAAATGAACACAAAAAGGTTGAATTTTACTCCATAGATATTTACCCTCAATAAATCTAATTTTAAAATCTAGGCTTTCAGGAAATGGCTGTGTCACTGACTATAATTAAATATGGTGAAAACTCAAATATGCAATTTAGTTCTATGTCTACCTCCTGCAATCTATTCTGCAACTAAATTGGTAATGAGGTTATTTTTCCATGCATTTCTTAAAGATCTGTCCCACCACTGTCTTCTCTTTTTTTCCCTACATCTAGATCCTGATTAATTTCCATTAATAGCAACTTTATTCATGGGTTCCTTCTTAGAGGAAATAATCTAACACAGTCCCTTGGTGCCCTTATAAATATGATAAATTGGAGTAAAGATTTTCTTCTGGACATCTTTCATTCTCTGTGGTCATTCTTTGGTCTGAGAGAGGATGTTATAACAGCCCATTGGGTCATCATCAACAACTTTTTTAGCCCAAAGAGCTGATCTGCCATCAAAACTTCTGGAAAGCACTGGAGAATTGCCACTGAAATAACTTGTTTTTACTTTCATTCATTTTGGCTTATATTATTTCATATATAAAGGCAGCTTGGAAAATCCACAATATACTAATGTGTGGGCTATGGAGGAAATTTAATTTTGTCAGACACAATATTTTATCCTGTAAGCAAAAAATGTATTTAATCAAACATTATTTATTCCACACAGGAAACTCATTCCATCAATGAGCATATTTTAGCCACTTAATACTGTGGCTCCTCAGACTCAGGATTTAATATTATGGACAGCCTGTTAAAGAAAACTTTTATTACATTAGAGTAAAAGTCCACTGCTTCCTGACACTTCACTAAAAAAAGAATCCAACATATTGTAAACTCAACTGAAAACCTCATTTCTTTTCTCTTGATGTAAAAGCATATACAAATTTACATTCCAAGCTAACCATTATCTCTGATATCTTTAATCACATAACAGGCAGTTCTCAATTAAATCAGAGTTGCTTGTATAGAATGTGTAGAAGATATATAATAAAATAAACATATACCTATTGTGACTTTTGGATTTTTTTCTCAGGTTACTCTGCAATTATAAACAAAGAAGTAAGTTTCAGCTTTCCACCCAAAATTAAGTGACACATGCCCATTTCTGTCTATACATTCACTTGATGTAACATCAGGAAGGGGCAACTTTCCAGATATTCTGGAGTTAAAATTTGTCAACACACTTCTTATTTTTAAGAGGAATGATGTGAAATTAATATTATTCTTTCTTTTCTTTTTGCCTTTCTGAAATATTTAGACCAATTAAAAAGTAAAACAGATCCACTTAATATGCATCTGAGGAATCACACAATCAGTGAACTCATTCAATCTCATTTATAATTTGTTTTATAAATTTTAGTTCTATTATATAATGGGTCATACTAACAAGTTACAGGCAGGGCAGATCAGGATCTCTCTATCTTGGAACTCATGATGGATGGTGTACAAAGCCTTACATTGTCAGGTCAGAAAGAACTGTGGAAGGAGATGATATGCAGTTTGAAACTTGAATGAGATGAATAAGCAGCCTTAGGAAGGCCTAGGTGAAGGGAATTCTAGACCAAGAGAATTGCAGGGCAAAGCCTCGAAAGCAAGCCCAAGTTTGCTATAGGTGTTTTCAATTTTTTGAATGACCTGAGAAGTAATTGGCAGAACTGGATATTATTTTAAACACTTCAACATCTCTGTTTATAAACTGGAAAACAATCTTCAGACTTTCACCTCTTTTTATATTTATTTTTCAGTGGTTACAAAAGTCTACTTCCTGCTGTGTAATTTAGTCGTACCAGAGTCCTACAGATTTGCACGTGAAAAACAGGTGTCTTCAACAAGCTTAGCATTTGCTTTGTGGAACTTCCAGTGGTTGTGGTATCTAGAAATTCATAGTCTATCCAATGTTCTTTTCCCCAGGATGTTTTTATCCACTCTTTGGAAAAAGAAAAAAGTTAAAATTTAAAAAAAAAAAAAAAGGAAGGAAGGAAGGAAGGAAGGAAGGAAGGAAGGAAATGTTATTTAATGATTCTTAATGCTTTTTCAAGACCTACTTAAATTGCTCAGTATCTCACCTTTTCACAGGCCTTAAACTTCATCTTAAAGTTTTATTTTGCTTTCATACATTTCATATTTCATTAAGGATCTCTAGTTAGTTGGAGTTATTCCCCCTTAATAGAAAAATTAACTATCTTTTCTCTTTCACTTGTTAAAAGGGTATCTCTAGACTCAAAATTTAATCATTCTCCTTGTAGGATGTTTATATTCTATATATTTTTTCCTTTATTTTTCCTCTTCCTTTCTTTTTCATGCTTTTCTTTCACGCACACTGCTTGTCCCAGGGATTGCTTTTGTCCCAGGGATACCAACATAAGTGACACAGGGTCCCTAGCTTTGAAAATCTCACAGTCTATGGAAAAGACATGTGTAAAGCAAATAATTATGAATAAAAAAAATAAAATAGGATAAGATCTAAATAAGGCAACTAGACAAGGTTACGAGGTCACAGAAGAAAGAGAGTAATTCCATCTGATGGGCCTGAAGAAAGCTTCAGAGGAGAAAGAACACTTGATTTAAATCTTCAAAGAAAAAAACCAAAGAATAAAGAAGAAATTTGGAGAATGAAAGTAAGTCTTTTTTAAAGAAAAATATATATGCAATGCAAAAGATGAAATCATATGAAAGAAAGGGTACCTAAAGAGTGAAAGCTGGAAACATTGAAGAGAGGGGTGGGGCAACGGATTGGCCAGCAAGAAGGGACCTTGGATGTCCACCTCGACCTCTCTTTCATTCTACTCCCAGTGACTCCTATTGGCTGAAATTATTAGGAAACCAGAAAACACGGGAAGGAGCATAAGAAATGTCAGTGCCTGCCACACAAATGAGAACACTAGAAAGGTGAAGAGTGGATCTGAGAGCCAACACACAAATAACGGGTCTACTCTGTAAATGGGTATATTTTATAATTGCATTTTGTATTTTGAAAAACATGAAAAGACACAAACCAGTATGCATATGTATTTTCTCCATAGGTTCAATGTCAGAAACCTTTTTTTTTTCCACAGCATTTATTTATATTTATTTCAATCACATTAGTTTCTTTTTTTTTTTAAGTTTACTTATTTATTTTGACAGAGACAGAGACAGTGCAAGTGGGGAAGGGGAAGAGAGAGAGGGAGAGTGCGAATCCCAAGCAGGCTCCATGCTGCCAACACAGAGTCTAACACAGGGTTTGAACTCATGAAACCATGAGATCATGACCTGAGCTGAAACCAAGTGTCAGAATCTTACCCGACTGAGCCACCCAGGTGTCCCTTGGCCACATTAATTTCAGTTAGCAGTCTACATAATAGATATGGCACCTTTGATCCTCTGTTTGAAGGCTGTACTCCTAAATGTGGGCCGAACTTAAAGCTCATCTATTGACTGAAATACTTTTAAAGTATTAAGAGTGATCATGGGTTTTCATGGATGGTTTAGTTATTCATTTCTTCTCTTGTTTTCTCATGTTTTCTTTGCCAAGTGTCAGAATTCTACTTCTTACCTTCTTAGTTATACTTCTATTTGTGATATTTTAAGCCTTTTTTGAGCAGAGGAACTAGTAAATATCACAACACATGGCCAATTGCTTTGATTGGTTATCTGTGACTTAAAATTATTCTACCTTTTTCCCTCATGAAACACTGAAGCTTCCATATATCCATTTATGCTCCTTTGCTCAAAAAGTTAATTTGGCTATGGTTTTAGGTCATTTACTTCTAGCATTGAACTTTTAACAATCCTTCGATAAGTGTACCTCAAGAGATTTTTCAAAACTCTGAAATATTTTCTATAAAAATTAGATTCCTGATGTAAACAAATATTGCTATTCTTGCCCCTTACCTACACGCATCCAGCTTCCCATAACATTTGTTGGACACAAATAAATTCTCCATGTCAAATCCCAGTTTGATTGCAAAATATCATTTTGCTGAGCTTTGATGCATAATATGTACATACTAATACCTTATTTAAAATTGAAATAAAGTTTCATGTAAGCATATACAATTTTCACCAATCATCCTTTTTCTAAAAGTAAAATATACACTATATCTAAATGCATCTATCCCATTTTTTAAAAGCTGTAATTAATATTTTTCACAATTTGGAGAAGTAAGCAGCATCGTAGATGAGGTCAGCACAGCACAAAGTAAAATGGAATCATCTCTTTGGCAGGTTATGGACCCACCCTTGACTTTTCCTTCTTTCCTTTTTCACTGCACAAAGATTTTGCTTCTTTTAGCAATGTCCCAATATATCCTATCAACAATCTGGAAATATAGTCTACCAGGTCATTTGAAGAAAAATAAAAGTGAGCAGATATATAGTTATTATTATGTGCTTATTTCATAATTATCATTGGATCATCACAAAGATCCTAAAGGAGGTCCAGTTACACAATCCTTGTAAGACAAGAAACCTAAGACAAAGGGAGATTAAATAATTGTCCCAAGGTCACACAGCTAGTAATGAGTAGAATTAGAATTGGAACCAAGAAAGTCTGGCTCCAGATTTGTGCTCTTAATTTCCACACTCTACTGCCCTTAAAAAGTCAGCATTCATGATGTCAATTTATACAAACCAAGAGAGAGACAGAGGGGTAGGCAAAATGATGGCCACCGTGACAACAGGATAGATCCAAGCAGCTATAGGATGGCTTAATAGTCAGTAAGGACGTCATGACCATCAGAACCAGAGAAGCATCTGCCTTCTTCTCATTTCCTAGAAACGTGTTCAGGTGCATGTTTAAGTAAGTACCTGGGGCACCTGGGTGGCTTAGTCAGTTAAGCCTCTGACTGCGGCTTAGGTCATGATCTCACGGTTTGTGAGTTTGAGCCCCATGTCAGGCTCTATGCTGACAGCTCAGAGTCTGGAGCCTGCTTTGGATTCTGTGTTTTTCTTTCTCTCTCTCTGACCCTCCCCACTTGTGCTCTGTCTCTCACTTTCTCTCAAAAATAAGTAAATGTAAAAAAAAATTTTTTTAAATAAGTACCCATATAAGAAGGAAGCTTTCCTCAGGTCAGCTCAATGAGAAAACAGGAAATTTAAGATAGTCCTTGCCACGGGTGATAAAAGGTTCTACTATAACCGACCAGGTCATCCCTGGGAACTTCCATTGGATAATTTGCTATTTATTCTATTCCGTCTCTCCCACTAGGGCTGACTATATATTTTTCCTTTCCCACCTGGGCCGCCTAGTACATAGTAACAGATATAAATGTATAAATATAGCTTTCAAAAACATGCCATCACAACGTCTAGTCGCTATGTAGTATTTTATAATATTCAAGTCATTTTTGAAACATTAATTTAAAACGCCTATGAAGTTTACTGTGAAAGATGGCTTTATTCTCATTTATTAATGCCTGAAGTGGATCGTACTATGCTTCCTCTAAAAGCTTGGGAACCCCTGAATTACTTTGGATGAATAAAATGCTGAAACACATAGAGATACCATTTAACATTGCCTTCCAGTATATTTATCCCTCTTTTGTTTTCTGCCATTATCATTTAGCTCTTACAGAGATGATTAACTAAGGCTTCACTGCCACTTACAGCCCTCACAGATTTCTCATGGTAACGTGTGTAACACCTGTCGCAAAAGGAGAGCGGCTCACTTTTAAAGTATTTGGATAACTTTAAACTGGCACAATCCATCCTTCCTGAGCACTGGCCCAGTCTCTCTGCTGCTTCCTGTAAAATTACTGTCAACTCTCAAAGGTGATGCAATCTGCAAAGGTCATGGGGAAAGGGTTGCACTGCGCGCAATACCATCGGCCTGGCGTTCTCTCGTGCAGTTGGAAATTACGAGTGCCTTTCCTTGCAAGACACTGAATGGCAGGCCGGAGGGATTAAGATAAGAGTAGGACCCAAAAGCCAAAGACAGCCAGAGCTGTCAAGTATATGCCAAGATATTTCAAATCAGAGCGAACAGGCAGCAAAAACAAGTTCATTCCCTTCCTTTTCTTCCCTAAAAACTGTTGGCAAAGGTTGATCTTATTACAAATAGGGGAAATCTTTACCGGGCGGTGTTTTTACAGCTTTTGAGGGGTTTGGCCAGCTGCCACTTTAAAAATTTGAATGGAAGAGTCTCCCTCGCACTTTTGTATGTATACATTTTATTTTCCCCTTTGTGTTTAGCTGTAGTCATTAGAATGTGCTTGACCATCTGGCTGCCGGGTTTTATAGGGTCATGGTGAGAGCGCTAAATCCCACTTGTTTTTATTCCAGGTGCAGCAATTCTAAAGAGTTGTCTGGCTAGTGAGGTACGGCCCCTCTGGTGAGGTGAGGGCCGCTGCAGACATCTAACAGACCGTAGAGCCAAGGTTAAGGAGAAAAAAAAAAGATACAAATCAGTTTTAGTATCAAAAACAGCTCTCACAACCCAAAGGGGACTGAGCAGAATATATAAACATGAAGCCGCACTGCTGTGCCATCTTTTCTGTACGGAGTGAGGTCCCTAATTAAGACAGTAGGTGCCCATCAGGCTGAAAAGAGGTAGTTAAGCAGGGAAAATACATTTGGTTGCCATGTGAGTCTTGTCCTCACTCTAAGTGTTCAAAGACAAAGTACTAAAGCTCACTCTTTCCCCAGATTCCCACACGTATTTTTTTCATCCTCCTTTTTGAACCACAAGACCACACAGGGCTATCGCAGCCGAAGGCTCCCGCTGCTCTTGAGAAGGAGGCCCACGGCTGCCCCAGGTCCTCGATGTCTTTATAATTAGGTTAGTACCCACCGTGATTTGGGGACAATGTTTCTCCAAATGCCTTACTTGCCAGGATGCTTGGAGTATTCTAATCCACTCCCCTCCCTCCCCCCGCAGCCCCAGCTTTTTAAAAATCACATTTGTTACTTTTTCCTCTCCATGGGTACAAACCCAGGTTTCCTCCTAATAAGTAAAAGCTTGGCAGTGTTAGCAATTATTACAGCAGGTGATCTGGAGAACAAAGGGAAGGATTGGTCTGAGGAGGGGCCGAAGTCTCGAAATTCTTCGTTGTAAATGTAAAGAAGTGTGATCCCCGCAGCTAGGGAGGACAATCCGACGCTTGTAGGGGCAAAACTGCTAGCGCGGGTCCGTCTGCAGTCTAGATAGGTCCTGCCAACGAAATCGTAGACAAGTACACATCACCGTCTCCACCGTCAAACTACCCGTGGGCATTGTTTCTTTATAATTCGAGGAAGGTTACAAAATAGAGACCAATACGTTACTCATTCCCTAGTCCTCTGAGTTCATTTTCGACACAGAGCTCAAACACTATAACCTAATCTTTCACTTTCAATTTTTCCCTTTAAAATTTTTTTAATCTTGCTTTGTAAAAGAAATTTCCAACCATTTGTTCTTCCATGCTCATGAGAGCATTGAAAGATGGACACAGTTTGGTTTTTGCGTGGAGTTTTGACTGGCTTACAGAATTGGCCGATGCCTCAACTTTTATCAACGATATCTCTTAGGGGAAAATACTAGCATTCAAATGGACTTGAAGGTCAAGTTAGTCTCTGGTGCCGAGGACTGCTTTTAGATGAGTGGTCTTCCTTTGCGTTTACAAGAGTCTCTGCTCTATCACATTCCCAAATTGCCATTTTCGTTGACTTTTTAATGTTACAATCTAGCCCACTAGATACTGCCTCGGGGTTCACTGTTTGTAACCCCCGGGCACTTGCTACTTAACCCCCACCTTGCCATAAGTCTTCATTGAGTAGCACTGTTTCCAGAGATCAAAGCACTTAATTCTCGCCAACTGTTCTATTCCTTGGTGCCTCTGCCAAAAATGTCACTGACAATGACAGCCGCTGCCTGGTGTGGTCACTGCCACCACAACATATTTCAATTGGCCACTGACTATATTCTGAAGCCCTGGGTTATGTTGAGCTGAGTGAGGTAGTGAGTTTTGAGGTATTGAACTTCTGACCTACGTAATTATAAGCTTTCTGTTGTTTTAAGACATGGCTGGGATGAAAAAACAAAAAACAAAAAACAAAAACAAAAACAGAACCCAGTAGGTGCTTCTAAATATTTAAGATTATTTAAGAAATGTTGAATACATGAATTATATAGTAAGCTCTTTAATAAAGAGAACTGCTTTTTTTTTGTTCATCATATTAAATTCTCAAGATGTAAAAAAAAAAAAAACCCTCAAATTTTTCTCTTGTCTTTAAATACTATAGCATTAAAGATAATTTTTAAAAATCAAAAACAGCTATAATCCTACCACCCTAAAACCATGACTATAATAATATTTCATTCCATCCGTTTCTCCATTTAGTGTATATATATTTAGCATAATTGCAGTCGCACAGCATTTGCAATTATCAGTTCACTTTTTTCCTTTTAAATTTTATAATAACTTATGTGTCTGTAAAGTCTTTATAAGTATTATTTTAGTGATTGTATAAATGCCTCATTGAGTTAATGTGGAATAATTGACAGTTTTTCCTTTTGAAATTTGGTCTGTTTACAACTTTCACTACTAAAGATAATTTTTCAATGAACATCTTTGGGAATATACTTTTTTTATTCTTATTTTGACTTATTTCTCTAAGGCAAGTTCTTGTAAAATTACAAAAAACAATTTTTGAATATTTCTAGAACTTTCCCAGTTACATTTAGAAAGTAGATCTTCTGTTTTTCTCAACTTACTGTATTACCACTGGGTACTTTAAAAAAAATTTTTTTTTATTGTAGTATAGTTGACACACAATGTTACGCTAGTTCAGGTGTACAACATAGTGATTCAACAAGTCTCTAGATTATGCTGTGCTCACCACAAGTTTAGGTTCCATCTGTCACCACACAGCGCTATTCCAACACTATTGACCATACTCCCTGTGCACCACTCGTTACTGTTAACATGAAGCCAATAGAATTTGTTAGCATTCTAATGCTCTACATAGATTTTCATATAAATGGGGCCAGGCCCCATTTACCTATACAAAAAGGAATATTTATCTACAGATTACCAGGATTCTACATATTTATTCAAATGAATTATGATTCTTTGGCAAGGAAAAAGAAAAATAAAGCCAGAGTCCCGACTTCAAGTAACTCACAGTCTATTGGGAGAAGAAACTATAGACTAGTGGTGATAGTGGGTGAATAGAAACCAGGGTCTAAAAAGATTGCTAAGAAAATGTCACCGAGGAAACTTTCCCAGTTTGTCAGCAAGCACAGAGTCAGCGTAGGAAGCACATTGAATAGAAGTCCAAATAATATTTGGCTTTGGTCTTTCAAAAGCAATAAGTTTTCTTTTTGTTGTGCAAAATTTTAACCACACCTGCCATCTCCTAAAGGTATTTTCCTGATTGTCTTCTTCTAGATAGAACCGAACATCTACAATTGGTACTATTCTTTCCCTCCTCATCACTTTATTTCATTAACTTCTTATAGTCTGTTCTCCACCATCCGTCTTCTTTTTACATTGTCCTATCAATATGTCCTAAGGGACCTACGTATGTGTTCTCCCACCGACACAATATGCAAACCAATGCTTTTAGCATCTTAACCTCAGAATCAATGAAAGAAGACAATTGGTCCTGCTAGCTGGTTTCTACCAGAAAGAAGTTACCATGAGCTATAATGACTAAAATCACATGAATCATTCATTTAGCACACATTTACGTCTACTGGGACCAGTATTGTATACAAAGAAAATGGACGGAGTTCTTGCTCTAAAGTAGTTCACGTTTGACAAGCCAGAAATGTAAACAAGTAAGTGTACTTCAGTGGAAGTATAACATAGGAAGAAATCAATTCTAACCTGGGCTCAGGGAAGTTCCATAGAAGGATTGATATTTGAACTGATTTTGAAGATTGAATATAGGTTCCCTAGGCAGAGAAGTCAGGGAAGAGAATGTAGCCATAAGGATAGCTTATAAAAAGTCATGGATACATGAAGCAGCATGATCAATTTCAGTTGATGTAATAAAAACATATTCTCTTTAATATCATGCTTACAATTGGATTCTGTATCTATAGTTGCTGGTATTATCTTCTATGCAGATTGTTCACAAAACTATTGACATTGCCTCCTGGCACCTCAATTCTCAGAGTCATATTTACATTCTGATATCAACCACCTTGAATAATTGAATCTTCTGATAAGTTTCTGTGCAGTTACCTTAATTTTAATCCCATCTCCCTTTCCTCAATTTATACAGTGTCATGGGGAACTTTGTGCACACTTATCTTAAATGACCTGCTTCTGTTTTTTAAGTTTACTTATTTATGTTCAGAGAGACAGAGAGAGTGCGAGCAGGGGAGGGGCAGAGAGAGAGAATCCCAAGCAGGCTCTTCAGGGTCACTGCAGAGCCCAACATGGGGCTCGAACTCACAAACTGTGAGATCATGACCTGAGCCAGAATCAAGAGGCAGATGCTTAACCGACTGAGGTACCCAGGTTTTCCTTAAATGACCTGCTTCTTGATCCAGGTTTTACACGTGTGCAAAAATATCTACTTAACTCCCATATATGGAAAATTGTGGAAGTTTGTTCCCATATACAGGACATCCACAACAACTCTCTTACTTTCAAAGCCTGGTTTATTTTGACATCACTCTTGTCTTTTGACTTGAACATAACAAATGGAGGTATAGTTTATTTTTTTTGTTTTTAGATACAACGTGAGACACCAGCAAAAGAATTTGTAGGAAATATTTATCAAGTATTTGGGTTTTCTGTGAAATTCTTATTGTGAAATGTTTTTATTTTACAAAAGCTACAAATTCAAAATAATAGCACCAACAGAAGGTCAACTGCTTTCATTTCTTTAAAGTGTTGATCCACATCTCTGATTATTCATCACAATTTATGCAGTAAAGAAAGAAAGGGTGGATGAAAACAAGGACCTTTTCAGGATCATTGTACAATTTATCAATACATTAGTATTATTAACAAACAAATGAAAACACTAGTAATGGTATTATATATTCATATCTAATATTGTCATGCAACTTAAACACTATGTATTATTCCAATGTAAGCATTTTCAAAATCAGTTTTCAGCTCATTAAATATCAGTTTTATTCAAATTCCATTGGATAAATATGAAAAATGAGCAAATAGAGATAAACGGAAAAACAAGTTGCATTCTGATATTAAGAGAGGTAAAAAAAACCATCAACTTTCTTCACTCTGCTGCCTTAAGTTAATGATACAATATGGTATTTGGAGAGGAAAGATAAATGCATGAAAATTGAGTGGGGTAGAGCAGAATTCAGTGTTATAAAAAATAAGAAACATATGTACTGAATCAAATAGAATTAGAGTGAATGAGAAGCATAAAAATAAACATAAATAGATAATTCAATGAAAAAGTAAACACTAGAACACTTTTCTACTAGTTTCCTTTATTTTGATAGAATTGAATTTCTCTGATAACTGAAATGCTAAGGGAATAAAGTGCGTTTACACAAAACTAAAAACAATTAGAAATATTGCAAAAAAAAAAAAATCAGTGGGTGGTCACCAACTGTTTCATGGTAATTTTGCATTATTTTCTCCTGTGCCTGAGGGTTGGAAGTAAGAAGTTAATTAAATAAGACCAATTCTGCCTCCAATAGTTGTTTTTATGAAAGATGCTTTGAAAGAAAATGTCTTTGTTACTAAGGGCAACGTTTGAGATAAAGCAGCACATCTGTGCTTCTGTGATAGTGACCAATCCATTGTCATATGTCCCCGAAGTGTGTTAGTAATTGGGTCCTGGCCCTAGGTGGATTCAGAATCCTAGACAGCAAGAAATTCCTTCTCTCTTCCCTAAAGCTTTCACAGAGCTGCAACAAAGTAGGGAAGTGGGCACAAGTTCAGCAGAGGGCCATATGCATCCTGTTGAGGGTGGTTAGTGGTCCTGAGGAGGTATGAGGTCCCATGCTGGGACAGGTAATGGGAGGTGAAGGCTGATACATGCATAGGACCTCCTCCTTCACTTTCTTTTTCCCCTCCACATCCACTCCTCCTCCTCCTCCTTCTCTACCCTGTCCTCCCCCTTCCCCACCCCTTCTCCCCCTCCTCTTCTTCCTCCACCTCTTCCTCCTCCCCCTCTTCCTCCTCTTCCTCCTCCTCCTTCTTTTAGCTCAGTTTGATGAAACTACTTCCTTTCTGTATTAGATTGCTAGATTTTGTAATGCAAAGGCACTTTGACACTCCACTAGTCACACGTTGGCCCTTTAGGCAAATAAACGTTCCATAGATTTGACTCATGAAATAAATCAAGGTGTAACTGATGATGCCATATTGTAAACTGCTGTGACAGTAATCCCGGTCCACAGAACTACAAGCTTTGGCTGATCTAGGGGCACAAATAAAACAGATTAAAACTGGCGCTTTCCTTTTTCTCTCTCTAAGAAACATCAGTAACTGAATGAGAGTGTTTGCCTTGCAGTGTGCATGTGCATGCTGGCAGTGGGCAAGCGGAGTATAGGAGTGAGTAGAGGAGTGTTGTACAGATCCGGAATTAAAGCAGTCAACCCACTTAACCAAATGGGCTGCTTCCTTCCCTTATTCCCATCCTGACCCCAAGGTCCACACACCAGGCGTTGGTTTTATTTAGCAATGCAATTCACAGACATCTGGTTCTTATTCACTTGGGAGAGTAGGAATGACTAAACTCCCAGATGCCCAAATTTTAGCCCAAGAGTTGAATGGACTGATGTGACAGGGAAACACCTTCCAGAGCTTCTTTTACCTCTAGCTTCACAACCAGCAAAATTTAAGATGATGGCTGCTTTGTTAGACCAACTCCCTGAGTGATTATGGTGGGCAGAGGAACAGATAGAAACAGAGAAAAATGTAATTCAGAAAACAGCCTTTGTGGGGCACCTGGTGGCTCAGCCGGTTAAGCATCCAACTCTTCTTAATTTCGGCTCAGATCATGATTTCATGGGTTCGTGAGTTAGAGCCCTACATCAGGCTCTGAGCTGACAGCAGGGAGCCTGTTTGGGATTTTCTCTCTCCCTGTCTCTCTGCCCTTCCTCCATGCTCTCTCTGTCTCTTTGTCTCTCTCTCAAAATAAACAAACTTAAAAAATGCCTTTGTGGCATTCAGCACAAGACTTGAAGCTTGTTTGATAGCATAGCCTACATAGCCTGTTATAACCAATACAATTGGCCCATTCTAATTGTACAATTGGCCCAACCTTTCATATGTCTCAGAAGATCTTCATCAAAATGATCTCTCAGAGAAAGGAATATAGATAAACCTTATTCCCCTATTAGCCTATCATTTTATAATTTAAGATAAATACTTAATCCTTGGTTTCTAAGATATGGACAAATTATGAAAATGCTAAGCTTTAAGAAATAATATCAATTGGGGCACTTGAGTGGCTCATTCGGTTTGGTGTCCGACTTTGGCTCAGGTCATGATCTCACAGTTTGTGGGTTCGATCCCCTGGTCGGGCTCTGTAGATCCTATAGTGTGCTTCAGATTCTGTGTCTCCCCCTGTCTCTCTGCCCATCCCCAACTTGTGTGCCTGCTCTCTCTCAAAAATAATTAAATAAATAAACACTTTTAAACAAGGAATAATGCTGATTGATTGATTTACATAACACTGACTATGTGTTAGGCATCGTTGTTAGCAAACTATTAGGATTAACTCATTTAATCCTAGTTTGTAAGTAGGGAAACTTGAGTACAGAGGTCCATGTAACTTCCTCACGTTTCCCGCTCAGCAAAACTTACTTTTGGTACTATTCACTGTCCCTCCCTTACCAAAATCATATCCTCAACACACAAACACTTTTTCCCTCATAATGAATAACCATTATGTTGTCTCACATATGCAAATGATAATTTTTGTACTTAATAGAAATTATATTCATTTCAGTGGCTATTGATTTCAGAACGTCTTCTTACAACATACTCAACTTTTAATTTTTAAACTGTATAGTTCCCATGGGTCTGGCCTCCATATGTGACATACTACTGAGAAAAAGAAGTGCCGAAGTTGGGAGTCCCCTGATAGTGATGTGAGATATAAGTCTTTAGTCCTGGGACCCTGAAATTCCAACAGTTCTTTGTTTGGGTCCGATTTATATTTTCTGCAGAATTAAGATTTACCTGTCACAATAAGCTCCGGACATTTTTTCATCGTCTAATCCAAATATGTGATGCAATTTCTCCTTCAATTCTAACCAAGAAGAAGGAGGTGATAACATCAGCTATTAGGTGGATTTTAGACAGCACGGAAAGCTTTGTATTCTCTCCCTCCTTTGTAGCAATGATTGTAAAGCTTTTAAGAGTAGAAATATTTAGTATTCATCTTTGGCTGAAGAGCTACAAATATCTTTTGGGCTAGGCACAAAAACCAATCTCTAGTTATAAAGAAAGGGTATATACAAACCTAGACATTTAAGATTACAGATAGTGAGCTTTGTGTATTTATATTCATGTGTGTTCTAAACTTACCAAAAAAGTTTTATAGGCAACTATAGTCAAACTGCTGAATCCTTATGTATATATCTTGAAAGAATGATATTATCACACTAACCCAGCATGTTTTTGTGACAATCAATCAGGGGAAGTTATTCAGGTATCTATCAGTGCTAAAGCACAATATGAAAGTAATGGCTATTATTATTTTTAATTTTTATATTTTTATCATGTTCTGTGAACCCTGATGGGCATCACGTTGTTATAACCTATTACTCATGAATTTAAGATGGTTGAAGGTATAAGATGTTCTTGGAGGGAAGAGAGTACTACTGTTCTTCGTATAAAAATAATACATTTTATGTCTTATATAAAATTTTTAATTTATTCTGTAATATATATGCCATCCAACAAGACATTTACACAGTTTCTTAGTTTAATATAAATGTCAATGTCTTTTCAAAAATGCTTAGTGAATGATGAGAAGTTCTGAAGCCATTAAAAACACAGTAAACATGTGCAAAACCATAGAAGGAGCAGAGATAATTCTGTAAATAAGATAACACAGAGTAAATTCAAGACCCGAGAAAAAAGAAAAATATAAAGCATAAAGAGTAAATGTACGTTACTATTATTCTGAAAAACCAAAATAATTTGCTTTTAACTGAGAATTTCCCCAAGTTTCCATGTTGAGAAAAATTATCTGTTAATAACAGAGAGAAACTAGATTAAATCTGTAGACAGACTAATCAAAAAAGAGAAAGACACAGAGAGAGACACACACCCAAAACTAATAGCAAGAATAAGAGAAGTGAAATGCACTACAAATTCTATAGTGTGCATTTTGAATGGGGTGATGATCCCGTTACAGGGGTAAATTTGGTTTGGGGGAGGAAAAAGCTTTACTCTTCTTATGTATCAAGTACATATATATGATATGAACAAACATATAGTATATCTATGTAGTTAAGATTTTACGTACGGGAGGGTGAGGGTGCAATTAGAAAAAGAAACGTGTAAAAAAGATTCCTTAAGAAAATTAGTAAAATAAATTTGAGGAACACTGTTCAACAAATGTTAAAAGGATAATAATGAAATACTATAAGCAATTTTGTAAAAATAAGTTCAACAGCCTAGATGAAATAAACAAATACCTTAAGAGATCCAAACTACCAAATCTCACTCAAGAAAAATAAATAACAAGAATAGCCTTATGTCTATTAAACATATGGTATTTGTAGGTAAAAACCTTCCTAAAAGAAAAACTTCAGGCCAGGGCTACTTTACTGGTAAATTCTACCAAATATATAGGAAAGAAATTTTATAAATTCTATATAATACTTCCAGAAAATTAAAGATATGGGAATACCTCACCACTCATTTTTTAAGGCCAGCATTATACATTACCAAGACCACCAAGACATTACAAGAAATGAAAACCGTGAAACATTATCCCTCATGGACAAAAACAACAAAATTCTCATTAAAATAGAAGCAAATCAGGTCTAGATATATATAAAAAGTTACTACCGTATGATAAAGTATACTTTATCCCAAGAATCCAAGGCTCGTTCAACATTCAAAAATTATTATCAGTATAATTCACCATATTACAAAACTAAAAACTAAAAAGTATCAATAGATACAGAAAAACATTTGGCAAAATCATTTATTTCTGACTGAAAACAAAACCAATCCAAGCCTCCACTAAGACAAAAAGGGTAATTCTTCAACTTGAAAAAGTGCTTTAAAAAGCTCACAGCATTCTTATTGGCGGAAGATTGAAAGTTTTGCCTCTAAGATAGTAAAAAAGAAGAACATCCAACATTACCAAAGTTATTAGACATTGCTAGAACTGGATATTCTAGCCAATCTGAACAGGGAAGGAAAATAAAGAAATAAAAGACATCCAGATGGGAATGGAAGAATTAAAACTTTTTTGATTTACTGATGGCATGATCTTGTACAAAGAAAATCCAAGGGAGTGTAGCGAGATTGGCAGAATGCAAGATCAATATGCACAGATCAGTTGTATTTATGCACAAGATGAGATTGAAGTTTTAAAAATACCATTTAAATTAGCATAAAGTTTAAAGTATTAAGGATAAACCTGATAAAATACATGAATAATTTAGCCTCTGAAAAATGCGAAACATTTTTGAGAAAAATTTTAAAACCTAAATAAAAGACGATATATTCCTGATTCATTTGTTAGAAGAACCAACATGACAAAGATCTCAGTTTTCTACAGATTAAACTAAATTTTCAGTGCAACCCCTTTGAAAAACATGATTATTTGATAGAATAAAACTGATTCTAAACTCAAATGAAAATGAAAAGAACACAAATAACAACAACAAAAACAACCTTTGAGAAAGAAGAAAAGTTTGTAAATCTGTAATGATCAGAATAGTGTGGCATCAGTGTAAAGATAGACATATAGATCAATGGAACGCGAGAGAGTCCAGAAGTAGATCCCCACTGTGTGCAAACAACTGATTTTTGGGAAAATGCAATCAATCGTGAAGTAGCATACCTTCAATACTCAGCCAGGTATTTATCAAATCTGTCTTTGCCCTCACATCCTGCTTGTGCAGAGCCACAAGTTCAGCCAGAGATGAGAGCTCAAGGCTTTCTTCTGACTTTCTTGAGAAAGAAAGAACGCTGGCTAGGGCATGTGCTCTATGCACGTATGTGGCCTTCTGGATTCCCAGTGATATTTCAGGCTTTTCAAAGCCCCATATACATTTCATTTGCAGCTTTTCCTCTTAAGCTTTTTGTCTATACTAGTGTTTGTGCCATCCATCTATCTACTACCTCAGGAAACCATGCCTTTAAACAATTGCCTGTAATATTTTATGACAAATGCCCTTTTCCACAATGCCCCCCAGGGAAATGGCTGGCCACACTGGGTAAGCTCCAAGGCATGTCCAAGGCAAAGTATAAGTAGCTTTGCAATTGGGATGTTCTAGGGAACCACCAGACAAGTCAAATGATGGCAGCGTTTTGAGAATGAGTCTTTGAAAGAGATCTGTCCCTCTTTGGCTCCTTCCAGTGGCTCTCCTGGTTTTCACCACAAATGTTGGGAGAGCAGGAGATGCAAATAGAGAAAGCTTGAAGGCCACAGAGCTAACAGTCACTGCCAAGATGCAGCCATTTTTTTCTTGAAGAAATCTTTCCCCGATTGCTAGAAAGAAGCCTTTGGTTAATGTCTAGAGTTCTGAAATAGTTGATGCAGGGCGGGGGGCTGTTTTGTTTTGTTTTGCCAATTTTCTCATTGCTTTTCTGGAGTAAAAAGCAATTATTTCTATATTTCTGTATTTCCTTTTCATCCCAAAATTGTGTTCCGTCATTTTAGCTCGATTATACCGAGTAATGTTAACGCTTATACCTCTTTGTTTATTTGCTTTTTCTGCCTCCCCATTCCAGAGCACTGCTATGGAAACCATGAAAACTTAGATTTCAGTGTTACCATATAGATGCAGATGGCAGATTCCAATGGGTCCTCAGTTCAGCGAGAAAATCTGTTTACTTTTCCATGGTAACATCCCTCTCTAATCACCTTGGCTTAGATGTTTTCTAAATTTTGGCCACTCTTTTACATCTTTACAGCCACTTTCCTGTACATTTTATTCAGAGAAAATAGAAACCACCTTATGGGATTTTTCACAAGATTCCTGTACTTCATTACCCTTCAAGTAAGAATTTATCTTCTTCCATGCATAATCCATATTTCTTCTTTCCGTATACAAGGCATAACTCATCCCTCTCCCAGTCCCAAACTAATTCCTATCCAAGTACTCTAGATCTCAGGGCCTTCTGTCACAAGAGTACATAGGATAAGGACACAAAAAGTCAGTAAACTGATGAGGCACAAGTATTTTCATTTTGAGAACGGATATGATGGTGATTCTGGCTGATCTCCAAGTCTGGATATAGTTCCCTGAATATGATAATACAGGAGAGGGACTCCATCAGCAGGTTTTGTTGTCATGGGGGAGAGAATAGGTAATAGGTAAAACAGTGTGCTACCCCTCAGATCTTTATTTTAGACTCTCAAAAATCTCCTTTTCTTCTCCAAAACCTTTTAATGACCCTCCATGACCCTTAGACCAATTTTAAACTTTTCATCTGGGGGTTTGTTTCAGTGCCATTCTTAGTCCCTAATCTATTTCCCCACTCACGTATCTTTTCTCACTTGATTGTCTTTTTGATCCCGTGAAACAGAATTTCTTGGTTAATTTAATTTATTCTTACATTAGTCTGTTCCATCTATAAGAGAATGAGTCCTTACAATGTACCTTGTTGATACTATTGACTTGCGAATGTGTAATGGGCAAGGAGCTCTAAGGCTTCTGAATTAATCCAATTGTTTATCTACAAAAACACCTGCAGCCAGGAAGTGAGATAACAAAATCACCTAAGAATCCAAACATGAGAGTTGAATCATAAAATCTTAGTTTATTTTGATCTTCTACTGTAGGTATCTATCTTAGCACATCAATAGAAAGATAATTTTGTCTAGTGAAACAAAGGAGCTCATTATGAGGATATAAAAGCCAATGACATTAAAAGCTGCATTAATGCTCAGCAGACTGAAACCAAATAATCCAGTATAATGAAATGATGAGGTTGGAGTCTTAATAGATTGTTAATTATTAGGAGAATAATTTACAGCTAAAATATTTCCCCATCTATAAAGGTAAGCAAGCATTGGGAACCATTTTAAAATACAGAGACCTAAATGCGAAAGGTAGAACAATATTTCCCTTATTATTAGAGAATTAAATAAGAGCAACTGAAATGAATATTACAAAGCCACATTTCCTTTGTCTCTTTTAAGTATTTTGTCATAAAAACCTGAAAGAAAAAAACTGTTTCAGGTTCCTTTGGCAAAAAAGCCAGATAGTTACTTTGCAAACATTTTTATTGTTGATTACCGAAAATAGATTGTTTATAAGACAGCTAAAATGGCTCGAGTAACAAAAATAAATTATTTATTAGAACATTAACAAGTGTTTCGTAGTCTAATCAAAAAGGAGCGTAGGTAGAAATGAGTGGGCCAGCCAAACAGCATACACTGGAGGTAATTGTCTAGCCTAGGGCACAAACTGGACTGAGAGTAAAGGAGAATTCACAAAATAAACCACTGTTCCTCAAAGAGAGGAAAAATACAAATCTAGTCTCAGTATCTGTTCAGAAAAGCAACTGCAAGTCTACAGATAAGCACTGGGTTTCTGATTTCTCTTTTTCTATCATTATATTTGTAGTTGTGTAGCACTGAGAATATGCAGCAGTTATTGGTAGAAGTAGCTTAGGAGCCCAGAGTATAGACTGTGGTGTCAGCAAAACATGGCTCCCAATCCCGACAATGTCACTCACTAACAGTGTCACCTTGGGCACATCATAGGCTTTTTCTGTTCTGTAGTATATATACTGGCGGTAAGAATAGTTCTTACTTCATAGGAGTATTTTGAGGATGGAAATGATATAATGCATGCAAAGCACCTAGTATATTGTTATTAAATTTTACGTAAATATTAGCCATTATTTTATTACATACAGTTATAGAAAGACGAATAAAATACAAATCTGGGAGTGCTACCCAGATACAGTATTTATTTCTAAAATGATTTTATTTCTGACTACCTGGTAAGATTTCTTGTTTTCCCTTTCTAACTTTCCACTAACCGATTGGAACAATTCCATTAATGTACTAAAAGTTTTCTCCAACCTTACCACTACTTCAGGACAACAATTTGTATGGATTATGACTCCCATTCCATTCCTTCCATGCTTCTACTTTGACCCCTGGCGTGGTGTCTGTTGACTTTTTAGGAGAAGGATGAACAGGCTTGGCATTCTGGTCTGAATTTCTTGTAAATCTCTTCTAGTTCAGTTCCTCCAGCTTTGGCCCCATTCTCTATGGCAAGATCTAGCCCCAAGCCTCAGACCCCACAGATTGGGACCATTTTCTTCTAATTATCTAAATATAGGCCAATCCAGTTACATTATAATACTCACAGTCTTAAAGGCTTTCAGTGGCGAACAAAGGATTTGAGACATGATCCTTTGAACAGTGGGCATCATTTAAGATGCTTTAGCACAGAAATGAAATAGAACTTTAGCTGGTTTGTGTTGAATGGACTGGAAGCAAGACTACCCATTAGAAAGCTGTTTAATAGTCCAAGTGTAACTTTATGAGAAGGAGAAATAAAAGAAATAGAAATAGAAATAGAAATAGAAATAGAAATAGAAAAGATATGAACATCAAAGGAACTTCAAAATATCTTTGATGGAGTAATAATTTTGGGGAAAAATATTTTAGCTTTACCTTTATTCAATAGTCAGGAAATGTGTAGCATAATAAAATTACTAATAGAATGGAATTGCTTCAAAAAAGAAAAGGCTGGTGGTTTTCTTTAAAGCCTTAGCTGCTACTTTCTTAGTTTTAATAAAGGAAACAGTTTCCTACAGCAAAATTTTAGAATTGTTCATATCAACTGTCATATCAGTTTTATTTATTTATTTATTTAGCTTTAAAAATCTCCCCTGATAGAATACATTTCCATTTATATTTATAATGCTTTCAGAGTACGTGGAAAAGTTAGTACTAGCAGTCCCCATCACAATTCACTTTAGGCAAAATTTCTAGTATATCACATTAAATACAAACACGAATATATTGTATTCATATAGGTACTCAAATAGGTACTTCTTAGGGGTCCCAGTTAGAGAAGTACAAATATAACTCCCCATCTGAGAGCACAGGGGTATATAAATGTACTTAACTTTTAAAGATATCTTTAGACACATAATCTGTGTTTTATACTTTTAAAGTTAAAGGATCTCTTTTACTTCTCAGAACATCCACTCTCTAGTGTAGATATGGTACCACTAGGTAAACTTAATGTAGCATGTCTATGCAAGGGCAGATAAGTGAGTTCAGTTACAAAGTTTCTAAATCATGTTGTCCAACACCTTTAAACAATCTTGTTTGGGTAGAGAAGAATTAGACAAAAGTGATTCAAATCCTGGAACTGCCCAAACTGGCTGGGAAGTTTGTGTTGAGTTCAATCCCACCAGTGGATTCCCATTTCTCTAGATAGACAGACACTTTCTCCTGACCTCTAAAGCTCTTTCTCATCGAACTTCTGTCCCTTCACCAGCCTGATCACTGTCCAGACTTAGCTCATACCCCACCCTTGGCCAGTCTCTCTCTTTCATTGTGTTTATTGGTATTGTTCCAATGACACATAAAATGATAAAATGAATAGTGAAAAGGGGTATTTTAAAATTGGATCTTGGAGCTCCTGTGTGGCTCTGTTGGTTGAGCATCCAATTCATGGTTTTGGCTCAGGTCATGATCTCATGGTTAGTAAGTTCAAGTCCCACATCAGGCTTTAAGCTGGCAGCACTGGGCCTGCTTGGGATTCTCTCTCTTCCTCTTTCTGCCTCTCCCTCCAGCTTGCTCCGGCACTCTCTCTCTCTTTCAAAATAAATAAACAAACATTTAAAAAAATAAGTTAAAAAACAAAATTGGGTCTTACTCTTATATCAGACACTTTGTCCCGCTCTCTGCAATGTGGTAACTATCAACTTCATTTTTTTTGTTTCTTACATAAATGGAACTAAGTTATACACATTGGATTTTATATTGCTTTCCTTGCTCAGCCTTGTTCATTTTTTGTACCACTAATTATGAACCTATTTCATCTTTATAAATGCTGTGTAATATACCATTTTTTGGTGCTTAGTAATTTGTTCATTTGACCTCAACTGGATGTTTTTATTGTTTCCATTTCTATCATTATTACTAATAATACTAAAATTAACTTATATTTGTATATACATGTGATGTTAGGTGGATGAAATATTATATCTGTGATTTCTCAGTGAAAGGTAAAAGAATGCATTTTGATACGGTGTTCTACATCATTCCCTGAAGAAATGCTGTTTGCCCATAATCTTCTGAACTCTGTGTGCCATCCAAATTTTAATGTTTGCTAATATGATAAACGAAACAATGATGTTCCTATTCACAGGAACTTTGAGAATGGTGACAATAAATAAATAGTTAAAATTCTATCAAGCAAAGAAATAGCAGAAAGAAATGAAGGGTGAGAAGGGTGGTCATATGGCTAAAATAACCAGGAACGTATCTGAGAAAGGGACATGTGAACAGAAACTAAAAGCTATGAGGGTACATGCTTTGTGGATATCTGAAAGCAGCACATTCTAGCTGGAGGCAACGGTAGGACCAAGCCCCTGAGATAGCAGGAGGTTGTTTGGAATATTTAGGGAAAGCAGCGGAGTCCTGAGCTGGGAAAGGAGGGGCAAAGGGCAAATGTGTTAGAAATTGGCAAAGGTAGGAACTTAGGGATCAGATAATGAGAGCTATTTCTTTTCAGAATATGAGCCTCTTGTTTGGAAAATACATTGTAGATTATTTTCCTACTTTGTCTTTTGCCTCTTGACTTTGTTTTTGAAGAGTTTTTCTATACAGAAGTATTCCATTTTTACCTAGTCAGTCTTATCATTTTATTGTTTGTTTATGGCTTCAGGGATTCCATTCCAAGAATATTAAACATCCCATCCTTTTTCTTTTACTACTTTCATGGTTCCACTACTTTATATTTAAATTTCTGCTACACCTGGGGTACATTTTGGCATACAGAGTGAGATAAAGATGCGTTTACACTTTCTCACATGGCTAACCAGTTGTACCAAGAATATATACATCTATATTTTGTCTCCCTTTTTAAAAAATATGTTACTATGTTCTCTATTCAATTCAATTAAAATTCTTCTAATGCAACATGACCAAGCTTTTGAACTACTGCAACAGTTTATTATTTCTTAATACATTAACAGACAAACTTATTTTAGAGTTTTTCTACCTATTTTCACATGCTGTTTTTTTTAAGTGATCTTCATAATCACCATGTCTAATACAAAAATGATATCTTTTTAGTGGAATGGCCATTTCACTGTATGTTTAAGAACAAGCCATTGATTTTAATTAATTATGCTGTGTTCCTACATTAAAATGTGTGCATTTAATTTTCCTCCTCTTTGTAAGTCACTTATTTTGCTTTCTTTACATTGTCATATGTTGTCTACCTATTTGAATTTAATAACATTTTTTCTTGTTTGATAATTTAAACATTAAGTCTATGAGATAAATTTCAGGGTGTATAATGGATAATTTTCCTAAACATGGTCATCTGAACCATCTGCCTGTCGAGCAGATTCTGGCTCCCACGTTCAGTGAATGCACTGTTTCACACCAGGTTCTGATTTTTCTAAGAACTTTTCCCATTAATTCCTTCCAGTGTTCACAAGTCTCAGTTTACACATAATTTTTCTCATTGTTTTAGGAATTGTGAAAAGCATTTACTTTCTTCCACAAGTTTGTTCAATGCAGACCACAAAGCCAAAAGAGGCTTTTTCATTTTTGTTAAGAAGAAAAGATGACGGCTTTAACTTATTTAATCACCATCATTACCAACATAGGTTAGTATCTGTTGATTGTTCAGTCAATTCCAAAAAGTTCAGTTTTAATCCATGTAAAAAGTGCAAACTAAGAAATTTCTCAGAATTTTAATTTTTTCAAATGTTTTTTTTTTAATTTTTGAGAGAGAGAGAGAGAGAGAGAGAGAGGCAGAGAGAGGGAGACACAGAATCTGAAGCAGGCTCCAGGTTCTGAACTGTCAGCACAGAGCCTGATGTCGGGCTCGAACCCATGAACCGCAAAATCATGACCTGAGCCAAAGTCAGGTGCTCAACTGACTGAGCCACCCAGTGCCCCGCCAGAATTTTAATAAAGCAAAATCCATGATATCATCAGTGTTATATTTTGCCTTTTGATATACACAAAAATGTGATTTTTTTTTTTTTACTTTTTATTCTGAAAAAATTATTGATTCACTGAAAGTTGACAAAAGTAGTACAGAGAAGTCCCAGGTACACTTTACTCATTTGACTACTGGTTACACTTTATATAAAATGTATAAATTACTAAACTGGGAGATTGATTAATAATATCAATAATAATGATGATACCAAATGTATTCTTCTAATATATTCTTTCCTCATTTCATATGTGTCCCGAATGGTTTTGTACCATTTTCCTGTTTGGATTAATATAGAAAAACTGGTTGTTCTTCTGGACTTAATTTTTCAATAGCCATCTTTTATTGTTATTCTATTTTCTTTTACATACCTCTACAGATATAAAAGAGGTCTTTTTCTCTGGAGTGTAGAGTTCTTACACACATGATTGATTTAATTTTAATTTATAACCCAACATTTCTGGGGAAATAAGTATGTCCTACTCTGCCTCCCTTCCCAGTTCTGTAACTGAAAGGCTTTTTTTAAAAATAGCAGACAATTATCCACCTAGTCTCGAATTGTGGAGATGGATAATATAGCAATGTGATTTAAAAATTGATCTTAGCTCTACTCAGCTGAGCATAAAAGAAAATATATGACCTGCTAAAGAGACATGGTAAGCCTGCGGCATATAGTACATCACTGCCAAAGCTAGAAAAGGCTTTCCAAGACCTTTCTGCTAAGGATGTAGTTTGCTGTCTGCTGTATGATCCTAGCCAGACTTTTCCTTGACCTTGAAAATACTAAAAGCATAATCAATGATCATCTCATAGCAGTTACCCAGGCACTGTGTATGGTGTGTGCTTCCTGCTGAACCACAGATGATGTTTACTTCATCTGCAGAAGCCATACCGTCAGTCAGTAAACAAAGATGTTTCTCCCCGGAAATGCCACAGACTGTAAATACCAAACTGGTCACCTGTGGCTATTTCAGACTCTATTCCCATTAAAAACATCATATTCTAGAAATGCAATGTATTTATAAATCTGCAACTGTTAGCAGGATTGTGGTTTTTGAAAAAAAAAAAATCATTGATGATACGATTTGCCAGTAGAGGCATTTATGATCAGACCCCAAACAGTGGATGGCTGCCAATAAGGTGATTCTGAAGTGAAAATGCCAACTTCTATGGTTCCGAAAGAACCATTTGAATCAGTGTACAATGACCTTGCATCAGACGGAGCAGAATATTTATATGCATATTAATGATTAAGTTATGCGCAGTATCATGTATCAGACAAGTAGAAAAATAAATCCAAAAACATTGTCTGATCTAGCTATCTTCTGCCAGTTGGGTGATTTTGAAGCCCACAACATGGACAGGATATTTGTTGGTGATAAACTCATTCATCTACTCAACAAACTTTTACTGAATACCTATTACTTTCTAGACACTGCGTTAGGAGCTAGGGATACAATGAGAAGACCACCCGTACCTTGCTCTCAAAGAGTTCATAATCCAGGAAAGAAAGCAGGACGCGGGGGTAATCCGAGCCAATTATTTTTTTCTCCCTGAAAGAAAATTTTTCAAGTAGCACTTATCTAAGTAGTTGTCATTTTACCATGAGAAAACTGGATGTGTTGCTAAAAATTCACCACTATTGCAGAGAAAAAGTAAAAGATGTTAGAGGACAGAAAAAAGAAAAATTTAAGTTGCAAGCAAGTGACACAGTACAAAACAGTGAGAGGGAAGACAGGCTTCCATAAGCACTGTGAAAATCTGTCCAATAGGAAAAGTGCAAGAAAAGTAGCTAAAGTTCCAGAGATGCATTCGATGAAAACTTTGTATGTACAGTGCAAAATTTGCTAAATTACTGCCAGAAAGCGAGAGTCACAAAGTAAGTGCAAACGATACCCAGAGATGGTTACTCTAGCACAGATTAAGTCAGACTGTGGCCATAGAAAATAAAGCAGCAACACAGAAATAGATAAATGACACGGGACAGAAGGTCTCAGTTGAGGTCAGAACAGGCTTTGCTTCTGGTTAGGCTTCACCAACATATTCAGCAATTGAGAGGTTTGTTTTATACAGATTTTCCTAATTCATACTTAATGTTTACAAAAATAATTTCCTATGTTGAGCAATTCTAAAGACCGGAAGACTGTCAAGGCTTTTCCTTCTTTCCAAAAGTCGTCTTCTGCACAGCAAATAAGGAAGGAAAAGGTGGTGACAGATGATTACAAGCACTGGAGCTTTTCACAGACTTCACCATGTATCTGGATACTTTAATAATAAAGTACTGGAAGATACATTTGTACTAAAAAGCTCTATGGTAAAAACAGAAATAACTGAATCTTCTGATAGATAATATATCATAGTGAATAAGGTACCCAATGATACTGGCTCCATTGCATTGGAAAAGTCAGAGAATCACAGTGAAATCCTTCTCAAAGAAAGAAAAATTCTTGCTTTATTGTTCATGTGAAAATAAATATATTGATACTTATTCTGTACCAAGTAGAAAGTCAAGAGCAGTGAGCACAAGGACATAATTCAGTGTTTTTACAAAGTTCCCGAAGGTTAAAGGAGGAGATAGCATGTCAACAGATGAATAAAGCATCTTGGGTATGCTGTATTATAAGTACATGGCTTGAATTCTGTGAAATACCAAGGAGATAAATAACAGTGCCTGGTGGAGAGGATTGTGTTTAATGTTTATACTTTCTTTCACCCACACCACTAGGAAAACTTAGAAGATGGCAAATAATACTTGCAGATTTGTGAATTATATTTATAGGTTTTATTTTGTAAACATATTATACAAAAAAAGAAAATCTTCAAATCTTTTCCTCTCAGTAGAATAACTATACCTATAGGAAGCCTAATTGTATGGGTTACACAGTGTTTTAAAACACTGCAAAACTCCTAGGATTTACTATGTCAAACATAAAGATGAACCAAATCAGACTTTGTAAAATGCATGGCATTTATTCAGATTCATTTTCATCTGGTCTCCTCTAGCTTTCTTCTCCTTGGCAGAGGAAGACATTTAAGATGCTAATAAAGATGGGCTTTATTTGCTGAATTTAAAGTTCTGGTTGAAACCTTGAAGCATTCATAGAACTCAAGAACTGAACCATTGTATATCTACCTACAACTCTTCTCCAAATAATATTGCATTAGCTGGTACCATATTTTGTATATACAGTGCCATTAATCTCTATGCATCATAATCAAGGCCTTCATTAAAAAATAGATTACAGCAATAAAGGTATTTGCAGTACATATATATATGTATACACACATACATATATATGTGTGTATATATATATATATATATACATATACATATATATGTGTGTATATATATATATATTTAATCTTCTATTTATTTATTTTGAGAGAGAGAGAGAGAACACGAGTGGGGGGAGGAGTAGAGAGAGAGAGGTAGAGAGAGAGAATCCCAAGCTGGCTTAGCGCTGTCAGTGGAGAGGCCAATGTGGGACTCGAACTCACGAACCACGAGATCATGATCTGAGTTGAAGTGTGATGCTTAACCAACTGAGCCACCCAGGCTCCCCTGCAGCATGTATTTTTTAATGTCTTAACATGTATTTTATGAAATTTGGATCCTTATAGTGGGTGTGCTGTCAGTTCAGGGAGTTGCAAGTTTTGTGGATTGCAATTTTGCAAAGTGGAGAGCTAAGAAACAAAGAAACGAAGTAACTTGCCCAAGGATTACAATTATTGGGTACACAGTTTAAAAGTATATAACCCATTCTGGAGTGTTTTTTTCAAGTTAGAAGTCCTCTGAACATGAGTCCAGATGTTCCATATGCTTATTTTTTATACTGGATATGACTAACCTGTATCCTAGAAACAAACCATTGTTTTTCTCCTTCTCTTCAGATAATTGATTTTCTTCTTATACCCTTAATCTGGTAATTTATCCTGGTTGACTTTTAAATAGTAAGCTAACCTTGCATTCCTGAAGAAAGTTCAATTGAACCATGATATACTTTTTATATATCACTAGATTCAATTAACTAATACAGTAAAACGTTGGTTTGTGAGCATTATTGGTTCCGGAAACATGCTTATAATCCAAAACACTTGTACATCAAAGCAATTTCCCCATAGGAAATAATGGAAACTCAGATGATTTGTTCCACAACCCAAAAATATTCACATAAAAATTATTACAGTACTGTATTATAATACAAAATAAAAAATACCAAATATAAACAAAAATAAACCAATTAATCTGCACTTACCTTTGAAAACCTTTGTGGATGGTGTGAGGGAAACAAGCAAGAGAAGGGCCATTGTGTGGGAAGACCTAAATCCTCACTAACAGAATCACTGCTACCTATTGGCTCAATGGAATCTTTTCCTTTTTGTGCAACTTTAACAAGGAACCTATCTAATGACACTTGCTTTTGCCTCCTTTTGAGGATTTTGCGAAAATGGGACATTGCATTGACGATCACCCACAATCCTGCAGCAAGAGAGAAAGGGAGAGAGGGAGAGAGAGAAGAACCATTGGCTCAGTTGTGATCATGTGACATTTGGCCTCACGTACTACTAATATTCGTTTATGAAGCTAAAATTTATTAGAAATGTTTGCTCACCTTGCGGAACATTCACAGAATAAGTTACTTACAATCCAAGCTTTTACTCTACATTTTTATAAAAGATATTGATTTATATTATTTATTATAATAAATAATATATATTTATGTATTATATATTTATATACATTTATATATCATAATAAATAATAATATATTATAAAATATATATAATATATTGGTGAAACAATACATACATCAAGTTTCCTTTGTGAAAAGGTTTTTATTTATGTAGTCAATCACTTTAACAGATAAAGACTACTCAGATTATCTGTTTGTTCTTATATTAATTTCCAACTCACTTTTCTAGGAAATTATCCATTTCATCCAAGTTGACAAATTTATCATCATAAAGTTTCTCATGTTATTGTATTATTATCTTTTAGTATCTATAATAGCTGTAGAATTAGCCTTTTTTAAAATCATGATGCTGATATTTATATTTCTCTGCTTTTTCATCCATCTTTTAAGTCATGCATCAGCTTTATTATCTTCTTATAGAGCCAATATTATGTTTAAATTTTCAGCGTTACATTTTCCTTAGTTTTAAAACACCCAGACCTTGACACAAAGTGTCAGGTGCTGGCAGTTTATTTGAAAGAACTACCAGCACAGGAGTAGAAAAATGAAAAGAACATAGGAAAGGATCTCTTATCAAGCTGCGAGTGACGCAGATTAATTCCACTGGAAACACTTTGGGGAACTAGTGCAGAAACATTCCTTAGAGGTATTCCTGTCCTCTTATCAAGGAGTGAGGGAGATCTGTGCAGTCCATGCACAGATTCCTATCAGTTATCAGTCAAGAGCTTGTGAAAATAGTTTTATGTTTTTTATCCACAGGTACGTTGGTTTCAAAAACTTTTCAAAAGGTTAATAGCAGGCATTGCTGAGTAATGGGTTATAAGATTATTGTTTTCAAATTTCCATATAAGCCCAAATTTTCTTTAATAAATATGTATTTTGGTAAAGAGTAAGAGCATAATGTCTATCTCTTAAACCTATGGACTCAAGGAGTGTGAGTCTGTATTTCTGTTCATTCATCTATGTCAATCCACAGAAACGCAGACCTCATACACATTCCAACTTCCGTTTATCCATTGGGTTTTTAGGTGTCCTTTGGAGATCGCACGGACTTTTTGTGTGTCCAGATGCATAAGACAACTGAACTGCGATGTGTGGTAAGTGACAACGAACAGTAAACCAGGGGCAGCTACCATCTTCTGAATTTCTCCATTATGCTGTCAACATCGCCTAAAGAAACATCAGTGTCCCGTACCAGCACAGCGGTGGAAGATGGAGTGCCAAATCCCAAACCACACAACTTCAATCAAGCAAGCCATCTAATAGCTGTCATTGTCATTGGTGTAAGGGTTATTTATTCTATACTTTCCCTCCCGTCAGAATTCTATATGAATTATTTTTTTAGTCCACATTTGTTATTCCAATGCACAGCTGGCTAGAATTTCCATTTCCTTCCTTAGAATATTTTGCTTCTATTTACTTTATTGTTCTCCTTTCTTCACCGAGGTCACTATTAGAATGTGCATTATTATAAGAACAGGGAGTTAGTTTTTCCTCAGTGGATTAGAATTCGGTCTGTAGATAAAGACGATGAGGTTAGGGGTAAGATCACGGTCTTCCTGTGCACTGAATTATTGAATACATGTTTAGCTGTACTTTGTCTGCTTTGCAGTAGTTTTAAATACTGTTATTCAACTTGAATATCTAACACAAAAGCACTCTTTTTGACCAGATCTCTTTTGAGAATGAGAATACTTGCATAATACTAAGTTGTTAGTAGGATTTTTCTAACATTTTTGTTTTCCGTGAAAGATTGGAGTAAAAACTCAGGTCAAACAGATCAACATTAAATTGAAATAACATTGTTACCAGGAAAATCAGCACAAAAATACCACTTCTGATGTCTATGATCAACTTAAATGACAAGGCAGTTCTACTTGATATGGAGGTGGTAGATACAAAAAAAAAATCCAAATCCCCCAAGTTACAGGAGTCATATTATAACATTTTTATGGTTTTTCCTTATAGACAAGAATGCTTTTAAACATGGTTTCATCTTATTTGTTAGAAAGCAGTATGGGGATGGTTCTTCCAGATCTTCCTCTCTTTCACTCATTCTTAAATTAAGGTACAATTATTTTTGTCTTCCACCCAAGGAATTTCCCATGAGATCTAACCACAAGTATAGCTTAATATATTTTTATTCAGGTTTTGTAGAAGCCGCACTATTGAATTTCAAATGAAGTTTACTTTGTACTTAGATGATCAAAGTCTATGTGAACAAAACACTAAAAACTATTAGCCAGTATTTATTGGTATTCCCTATCACTCAGGATGCCACAAAAGGTCTGTTAAGGATACAGAAAAGAGTTGGTAGGTACACTGGACTTAGGAAGCTGATCTGTATTTATAACCCAGAAAGTTGTATGTGAATTTATTCATAACTCTTTGGACTTATCTTATGTTCGGCCATAGTTGCAAGAGAGGTAAAAAGCACCTAGCATCTGGCCCCTGGTTATTTTGAAGCAAAGATTTTGCCATTAGGGGCCAGGGTGGTATAGATAAATTTATCAAGAGCACATTAGTGTAATTATTGCAAAATTAAGTTTTACTTCTTTCATATAGTTAAGATTCTTTGAAGGAGTTAATAAAATGCATAGAGTGTATTTACAACAGGGATTATAATTAACTTAGATTTTGAGTGGATTTTTTTTAAGTCTCTCCTCATAGGCTACCAAAGAAACCTGATAAGTCTGGACTAAAATTCCCTAATAAATTATGAAAGTAATTCAGGGCTGGAAAACACAGAATATTTATAAATGAACAAATATGAGCATCTGGGAAAGCCAACACCAAGTATCATAAAATATCATGTGTACCAGGATTAAAGTTGTCTAATTTATTAAGATTGAGCAGAAGTGAGAAGTGTTCATAGGAAAATGGCAGCCATGGTGAGTGTATTGTACTTATTTTGGAAATGAAGAGAAAATCAGTATGTTTCATGAAATATTAATTGACTGGTGATCATGGCTCAGGCACAATAGAAGATAATGACACAAAGTCTCCGGACAAGGGTTTTTGACATCAAGGGGCTCAGAGTCTAACTTCAATAATAAGTTCTATGAGAAAAAGATCCACAGAGAGCACAGCAATTCAAGCTCAGAGGAATAGGACTTGACCCTACCTGAAGAATGCTTCCGGTGAGAAATGACACGTGAATTCCTTCTTGAAACGTGTATAAGGTGGTCAAGTGAAGACGTAGGAGATAGGGAGAGGGTAATTTAAACAGAGTTTTCAGAGTGAGCTCAGATATAGAGGAATGAAAGAGGAAGAGATAAGGCAGGCAGTGTTTTCCACGGTTGAAGTATGAAGCAGGGAGTACCGTGAAGGCCGAACATGCAGGCAGGGGTCACTTTACAGAAGATGTTTTATTCTAAACAAAGAGAATTGGATTTTATTTTGTAGATAATAAGGGTACACTGAAGATTTTAGCAAATGAACTCCAAGGTCAAAGTTTCTTACTTGAATGATCGTTTTGCCAATAACGTTGGACAGGGGGAGAAAAAGTTGATTTAGGATGACTATTTCAGTGGTTTGGGTGATAAATAAGGGCCTGACATAATTAAAGAGAGTAGAGGTGGAAGATATATCGATTTAAGAAATAGTTCGAAATTAGCATCATTAGACATTGATTTGGGTGTGGGAAGCGAGAGAATAAAAATAAGAAGTTAAGGGTATTTGTCAGGAGGAGAAATGCACATGTGGAGGTAACAGAGAGAGTTTTATTGCTCTAGCTATGGACCTTGAAGAATGGTTACTGAGCAATGTTTGGTGAGCTACCTTGGAAAATTCAGCCCCGTTCTTGAAAAAGTAGAGCAAGAAATAATGCCTGCCTTTGAAGACTATACTATATTGCTGGAACAATTGTTCTTGATGCCAGGATGTTTTGGCCCTACTAAAATACTTTCTTGCATTGAAAATAAGTAACTGATTCTGTAAGTTGACATTCTATCTTATTTTTGACACTCAAACGTAGTTCAAGACAAGATAAACTTCCTGTAAGAAAGGACATTGACTGGTTTTGAAAAACAAAATGGTAGGACATTTTGTCCTGTTTTATTTTCTCTACCTTTGCTCTAGTATGATGCCCAGTGGTACATAAAGTTACTGTAACCCATGGGTCCATGATGAGAAAGGTCCATGTGACTAGAGAGTAGGCTACTAAAATGTGTGGTCTTTGAGGGAATGGGGTCTCTGTTGTGCATATTTTATCTACAGCACCTCACCTAATGTCTAGTACATAGTAGGAGCATAAATAATGAAAGCTAGATTTAATTTAATTACATTAAAATAAAGTTGTTATACTAATTACTTTCACAGATTAAGCTCTGCAAATTGTGTTCCAAAACATTTTGGTGCAGTATCTTGATGGTTGAAATCATTACTTGAATTGCTCATAAGTGGGTTAGCAGGAAATTTTTTTTCAAATAGCACTATATTATAAAAATAGGAGGATAAGCTCATAAAAACAATTTTTATGTGCCAGCTTAGAAGGGCCATTGGCCCTAAGTATCAAGGAGATAGCTTCTGTGCTCTTTTCTCTCACAATTGTCTTAAGACCTAATGTTGTTCTATTCTGCTAAACCACTATTGGCTTTACCCTTAATGCAGTCCCTGACTCTTTTCCAATATTTATATATTCCTGCCCATCATGTTGAATCTCACTTTACTATAGAGCCCCTTAAGTTCTGCAGAATGCGAACATACTGCAAGTAGGTTTTCTACAAGAAGGAAAATTAACATTTATAACACCCCCAAAATTGTGCCAGATGTTTTACATAAATTTATTTACTACTCAAAATATCCCACAGGATAATACTTGGAGATATCAATACCAATACTTGGAGAGGTTAAGTAACTTCCCAACATCCCACAGATATAGAAGCACAGCTGGAAAAATCAACACAGGTCTCCAAGCTTCAAAAGCCACGGCTTTCCACTGAACCCTGTAACCCAACAAATGCATATTTGAGGAGCTTTATTAATTTCCACATGTTAGGCTCTAAACAAATTGATCACCCTGGTATAGTCTCCAGGTTTTCAGCTTTAGTTTTCTAAAATGGCATACTTCACCTACTCAGTATTTTATCTTTGTTTCACTTTCTCATACTCCTGAAGATTGACATCACTGTCCACCATATCATTATATTTTTCAACCACCTCTTCAACTTGGTTCACCTTCAGATCTCTCCTGGATTTTGTGTCCACTATCCTCCTAGCAGCATATTCTTCTGACCTACTGCACTCTCAAACTGCCCTCATGGTCCTTGAGTCTCTCATTTCCATATGCTGCCTTTACCTTCTCCCTGCTCCTTAGCCTCATTTCCTAGTGGGTCACCTCTGCCCCCTTCCTGCAGATCAGCCATTTTGAAATACATGCAGTTCCACAAATATACCACGTTATTTCATCTCACTGTAGTTTTGTTCATGGCTGCCATCTTGGCTTAGAGCTTCCAATCTGATACTATGAGGAACTCTCATCCATCATTCGACATTCACCTCAAGTGAAAAGTCCTTCATTTCTTTATTTTTTTTAATGTTTACTTATTTTTGAGAGAGACAGAGACACAGTGTGAGCGGGGGAGGAGCAGAGAGAGAGTGAGACATAGAATCCAAAGCAGGCTCCAGGCTCTGAGCTGTCAGCACAGAGCCTGATGCAGGGCTCAAACCCACCAACCATGAGATCATGACCCGAACCAAAGTCGGACGCTTAACCGGCTGAGCCACTCAGATGCCCCACGTGAAAAGTCCCTTAAAACATATCATGACACTTACAGAGGATAAAATACTATATTCAAGCCACTGATTATAAGACATATAAAGGCTTTGTTAAATATAAGGTACATGGTAGGCAAAGCTTGAAACCAGAGATAAAATAAAAAGATAGGGAAAGGACCTCTGCTTTTTCAAAAACATTGGTTCTGCTTTCATGCCACAGCTGATCAGGTAAGGGAGCTCTGTGGTGGTTCGTGTTTTCTTTACTCCATTAGGTTATTTGATGGTTAGTGTTTATCTCTCTCAGTACTACCTCTGCTGACCTGATCCCAAATAAATTAGAGAAGATTAATTTTAGGATCTTCTGTGCTTGTGTGTCTTCTGGTACACATTTCTATTTGCTTTAGTTTAATGAAAGTAGCATCGTGTAAAGACAAATATGTAAAATTGGTCTAAGTTATTCCTTTTTTAAAGAAAAATAAAATAAAAATACTGAAAATTCCCTGAGTATCCAGGAACCTGTGTGTCTGAAGGCTCAAGATGCTATGCTAGCAGTGACGAGCATGCTTTATCCAGGGCTATAGCTCCCTTTGAAAATCAAGCGCCCAGCTGATCCACTTGGTATCATTTTAGATGTAGCTGGGGTTCC
The DNA here is from genome assembly GCF_018350195.1 of Panthera tigris. NCBI lineage: Eukaryota > Metazoa > Chordata > Mammalia > Carnivora > Felidae > Panthera > Panthera tigris. Next base: position 46,596,863 of record NC_056672.1, read on the forward strand.
TCTCGGTTTTAAATTCTGTTAAAAATCCTAGGCAGGGTGATAAACTGATTCCAATTTAGCTTCTTCTTTAAACAGAATCTAAGCCCAGAAATGAAGCCAGCCACACCTTTGAAGTGTTGTTGAACATGGCAACTGAGTGGGGGGTGGGAAGAAGCAGAGAGAGAGAGTTGAGAATTGAGCTGAGTTTAAAAAGAACCACAGGATCTGGGTTGCATTTGCTCAGCCTCTGGGTTGTTCAGGTAAAGGAGAAAATATCATTAAAAATAGTGGGGGACCAACAAAACAGTTTAAACAACATATACCCTGGGATTTTCCATTGCCGGGTGAAGCACTTTACATTCAGCTCAGCTTCTACATTGAAAATAGAAAGGTTCAGAAAGTATCTGTGCCTATGACTAATAAGGCTTTCAAACAGATGTTATTGCCATGGACCCAGTTTACTTCTGGTTTATTCTTTGAGATAACTTACTAGCAACTAGATCTATCTAAATGGCTAAGTGATTGTATGGTGTTGTCCAAAAGTTTCTAATACATCTTCCAGAAACACTTTCCCAACAGTGTAAAAGTTCAATATTGTCAATTATTTTAGAAAACTGAGACGTGGCATGTTCACGATTGTTTTTTAAATGGATGTATTTCGGGACGCCTGGGTGGCTCAGCCAGTTGAATCACCGACTTCAGCTGAGGTCATGATCTTGCGGTCCCAGAGTTCAAGCCCCACGTTAGGATCTGTGCTGACAGCTCAGAGCCTGGAGCCTGCTTCAGATTCTGTGCCTCACCCTGTCTCTGCCCCTCCCCTGCTTACACTCTGTCTCTCTCTCAGAAATAAATAAACATTAAAAGAAAATTAAAAAAATAAATAAAATGGATGGATTTCTGGAAGGAAGGCTAGTAACCCATTAGCACATTAGAATGACTTCATCAGAGATTGGAAAGCAATGATTTGACAAGAGGTTCAGAAGGACGAGGAAAGGGGGCAGGGAAGTTTTGATTCCTGAGGTGAGGGAAAGAAGATTGATGAGCTGAAGGACGTTGTAGCACTTCAGGAGTTTCATTAGGTAGAACAGGAGAAATCAGGAATACTACAGAGAAGGAGTCTGCATGCATGTGACTTCCTGTGACTAATTGCCCGGTCATAAAGACTAAAAAGAGATACAATGGGAAAATGGAAACAACAGCCCAAACAAATTACTTCTGACTCATGCAAAATTATTTGTGTGATGTGTCTGGGGACAAGGACTTTGCCATTGAACCCCTCAGGCTCTCGATTTCCCAATCTGTATAACCAGAGCATCAGACTATTGGACTAGATGATGTTTAAAGTACCTTTTGGAGTTAAGCTAAGTAATGCTGGTGTTAATTTTAAAGACAAGGAAATTCGTGCTTACCTGAGTTTAGTCGTTTGCCCAGGGTCATAGTGAGTCAAGACATGGATAGAATCTGGATTCAAGTTCAGGACTCTAGCTAGCACCTACATTAATCATTATTACACTGTAGTGGTGTGAGGCATGTGTTATCTTCTCTATTCATGAAGAAGGAAATCAAGCTACTTGTCCAAGGTTGAAGTGTCTTTCCCACTTGCTCATGGACTGCTTCGAGGCAAGGGCTCTGTCTTGGTCACTTTTGCATCCTTATCCTGACACATAATAATATCTTGTATGTACAGAGTGACTGGAGTTGACTGAGGTCAAGACTTTAGTCCACCTCAACTGCTTCTGAGATCTCTGTATTTCTCCTTCCAGTCAGAGTCTTCCCAGATCTAGCCCTTAATGTAATAAAATGTCACCTTGAACAATCGTAATTCGTCCAGTGGATCAGAATCCAACATTTTTAATATACTTGCTTTGCAAGCATGTTAAAGGAATTAATGAGTTTTGGGAAGAGGTTTTTCTGGGCAAATAAACTATGTTTTGAACACTTTAGTAACCACATTAACTCCTTGAGCCTGTGTGAATAGTACTTCAACTGAGCAAATGGTGCCCTAGTGGCCTTTATTTTAATGACTTTCCCAAAGATGGTTGACTCACCTCATCTGGTAAGATCATTTGGTGAAATGACTTGAGCCACTCAGTGGGAGAATTGATAAAAATGCCAAGTGATTGAAATGTAAGAAAAACATTCTGAACTAAAGGAAGTGATCTGCCATGAAGTTCAAGTTCTTCTCTAAGAAAACTCAGTTATTAATCTAAAATTGTTCTACACACGACTAAGAACAAAGCATTGGACTGTTGCATAGGGCATGCTACGCGGTTACCTTGAACATGAACTGAAGACTGGCCATTTTAGTTAGTAAGTTTTTTTTTTTTTAAGTATTCTCTGTTATCTCAGCTGGGATAGCTTATTCCTATTCAAGCAGAGAATTAAGGGACTCAATTTACTAGTAGTCAAAAGCAACATCCTAACATCGGATTTACAATGATAGACTTTTTTTTTTTAGCTTTCACACTCTGGCAGGCAGAACTAGCGAGATGTTTTTTTTTTCAAACTTTCAGCAAATCAAAAACATCCTCTTTCTTTTCAAGGTCCTGAAAACAGGGCATACCTGTCTTGTTAGAATTCCAGCACACATCCCAAACGCCGCCACAACTGCCTCAAGCCCTAACTCCGGCCCTCGCTCCAATTTACAGTAAGATTGAAACTATTTTGAGCTACTTTGTGCATCTTCCCTGGAAATTACTTTTTTGTGTGAAATCTAACCTAAATTAGCCAATGTTTTTTTGGTCTTGTCATACACGTGAAGCCCTCCAGCATGTAAGCTTCCTTCAAATTATAAGACACCGTTGTGACCACTTTTACCTGCTCTTTATAGTATTTTTCATTGGTGACTTAAACAAAATAGTGCATTATTAGTGCTAGTGAATAACATTCAGTGGAAATGAGGTGAGTCAGCATAATCATGTGCTATTTTACTGATGAGTAAGCCAAGGTAAAGAGAAGCAGTGACTTTCCCAATGTCAAACACATCAGCAAAAGGACAACTTGAAAACCCTGAGCCCATGAATCTCCATCCAGTTGCTTAATGTGCTGAGCCAGACTGCTTCTCTTTAATGTCTGAGATGAATTATTTCTACACGCCTCTAAATACAACAGTAGTTGAATTAGAACCTGCTGTGTTTTCATGACACACATTTTAATATAATTGTGATGCCAGGTAACTTTCTCATTAGGAGAAACACTTCATATTAACTGTCAAAGCTTACATTCTACAGCTGTTTTCTAACTCTAGGAACCATAAATTTTGGAGGAACCACACCAAATGGTGCAAGGGGAGGAAAAGCAAGAAAAAAAGAGGAGATGGGAATAAGAGATGAAAAGTCACGTGTCTTCTCAAATCCTTTCAATGAGAGAAAGCTTTAGACAGGAGAGTTTCCCATGGAATTCTGTCTGGTAGATCACTCCTATGCTCAGAAAATATTTGAAAACTCCACATTCATACTGAGGTATAATATCTTTTACATTTTATGCCCACATCCTAAAACTTGTATATCATATGTGTTGATCTGGAGACCTTAGGGATCAAAGGAGAATTCAATCTGTAGCTCATAATGCAAATGGGAAATGTCATAAGGGTGGGTTTCTTATGAAAATATACAGTCTTCCTTTTTAATTTGCCCTAACAGATATGCAGACGGTCTTTGCAAATTTTAAATTTGAGCAGCCAGTAGAAAATAACCCCCAAAGCCTTCTGCATGTTAGGGTCCAGCTAACTGTGGTTAGGGAAATCAATGTTATCAAAAGCAAACAGAGGTGATATCTATAAATTAAAGGCATCATGCTGAAATCTGAGCCTCAGGGAGAAGATTGTAGTCATTCATTCAATCAATTCATCAATACCTAAAGGAATATTTATTAAGTCTCAGTCTGGAACAAGGTGTCTTTCTATGCTCTAGGGACCAAGCATGAAAAAGTACGCAACTCCTGAATTCGTAGAGTTTTGACTGTGTGGGGAAAGAGGGCAGAGCCTTAGAAAGTGGGGAAGGCAGCATTTAACAGGCAGCCCTTTAATCAACTAGATATATCATCAATATTAGCTTCCTAATCAAGAACCATATATCAAGCACCCTTCATGGAGCTTACAACGTAACACAAATCTTACAAACATACAGAGGCAATACTTCAGAAACCAAATTAATGAGGATTGTAGGCCTGGGTTTTTCTCCCTCATCTGCTATGACTGTATCTTCACTTGCAATTACATTTTTTTTTCTTGCCCAAGCCATTAGTTTAATTCCTTACATGCAGTATATGGTCAATGAAGTTTTGTTAAATACATGAATAAATAAGTTAATGTAAAAAAATTTCAAAGCATATACCCGGTCCCTCTTGATAAGCTAAAACTTTTCCTATACTTGACTAATTAGAATAATGTGGTGCCTTTTTCATACAAGCTATCAGGGAGCTTACACTGGCATTTTGGTTCAATTGCTACAATTTGCCTAATAAGATTTTCTTTTAAGCTTTTTATTTTTCTCGCCCCATTTGCTTTTTGGCTTTTTTCTTTTTGTCTTATGTTAGATGATTTTGGCCTTATGCTTCCTGCATTTTTTTAAAGTTAGCAGAATTAAACAATTTTCAAAAGCAGACCCATTCCAATCAATAATATTATTTAGGAAACACAGAGAGTGGAGTGTAAAAATATTGAATTCGTTCATAGTGTTTAATCCCCAAGCATACTTTCTTTCTCCTTGCCAGGAAATAAGTGTGAATTTTAGTTTTGCCATCAGGGGAGGGTAGTAAAAGATACAAGTAAGTTGGGGCACCTTGGTGACACAGTTTAGTGTTTGCCTCTTGGTTTCAGCTCGGGTCATGATCTCACAGTTGTTGAGTTCGAGCCCCGCATCAGGCTCTGTGCTGACAGCATAGAGCCTGCTCGTGAACCTCTCTCTCCCTCTCTCTCTACCCCTCCCCCACTTGCACGTGCTCTCTCTCTCTCAAAAATAAAATAAAATAAACTTCAAAAAATACAAATAACTTTTACTTATACATAAGTTTTCTTTCCCTGATTAAAAAAAAAAGAGAAACCATTACTATGGAAAGCATAATAAAAAGGGAAGAAAATTAACACCACCTCTAATACTTTTGGTGTATTTTCTTTCAGTTATGAAAAGAAAGAGATGCATATCTTGAACTTACATCGTTAATAATAGTTTGAGTCCAGATTACTTTTCATTGAGATACATCACAAGCCTTCTTAAAAGTCTAGGAGACTTTTTTAATCACTACTTTTTTAATCACCTTATCCTAGCTTACTGAGACCTCTCCTACCACTATCCACTTACATTGTTTCATTTTAATTGTTTATTCCTAGGAATAAAAGGTATATACAGTGATCCTCTGAATTTTGGGCGAATCTTCTATTTCTTTTGGACTTTTCCTATAATTGTAGGGCCAACAAGAGGAGGAGATTTTCGAAGATGATATTCTAGATGAAATATCTTTTTACATATCATTTACTCTGCTGTTGACTCTTCTGTTCCAGAAACTGATTCCCATTTGTCAAAGCCAAAGCACATTGACCTCAGATATGATTGAGCTAATGAAAAGAAATATTGTGCTACCATTATCTTTTTCTGGAAGTCTGTGCTTTCTTTAAGGAAACCCCCAGACTATGCCAGCGTTAGTTCTTATAATAGCACATTGATAAATCCTATTTAGCATTAGGTTAACATCTCCCAATATGTAGCTCTTTCACATATAATTTGGACTGTTTCACATATAATACTCTGTGCAAGCTCCACTTACTGTGTTCTCTGTTTAGAAAGCTAAAGGATTTGAGCCTTTTTAAATGTTCAGTTTTGTACCATAGCACCATTTCTAAACTTGTTTCATACCCTTATTTAAGAATATTCCAATGTGTCACCAACCCATTTATTCACCCATTCAAGTTTTTAAAATCATTGAACTAATATTTCTTTACCTCCTAACTTGTCCTTGGAACGTTTCTATGTTTTGGGCATATAGCCATGAAAGAAAACCTTTGATTACATTAAAATGTTTGGAGGTTTTATATAAAAAGCTGCTCAAACAAGCAATTTAAAAAATTACTTAGAGAACATAGCAAATAATGCCCTTTGGAGGAGGATAATAAAAATAACATAATAGAATAATACAAATAATAATAAAATCGACGATCAAATATTACATCTCTTTGTGACTAGCAAAGCCAGCAACTGTTCTATTTTGAAACAAAAAAGATCGTCTGAAGTCTGTAAAGTCTAGCAGAAACCACCCAGGACCAATGTCTGGCAGAAACTACCCAGGATCATGAGACTCACGACATAGCGATAAAATACAACATTCACAGATGCCTCACTCAGACTCGTGGTAAATAGACACTATAATGTGGGAAAGACCCATAATTAGAATGAGGAAATACAATGTGAGACCTTTTTCAGAGTACTTTACAGAGTATGATTGCTGCTCTAATTTTCATGATGATTTGAACATCATGAACACCTCACATCACTCTACAAATAGAATTTTGTTTCTTCCAAATTTAGTTATTCTGATTGTTTAATCCTGGAAGTTAGACCAAGAGGTATTATGACGAGAATCTGTGGTAGACATGGAGATGTGCCATCAGATTTCATTTTCAAAAAGAACTTGCTGCCCAACGATGCGGAGGGCAGTCAGGAGATAGTGTCCATCTTTTCACTCCTCCAGATTCTGGCTCAACTGTAAGACCATTCAGCTCAAGGCCAAGCCCTTCCCAAGACAACTTGCCTCCAGTGGCTGAGTGAGAAAGGGTATTTCAGCCAGACATGAGATACTCTCCAGGGCTCTCTCTAGGGCTGGTTGAGGCAGTATTTAGTCTGCATTACACTTTGGCTTCTTCCTCTCACCATCCTGCTTTGAAGGGCCTTGATGGACTAGAATTGCATCACAAAGAAAATACCTATTGTAGGGGTGCCTGGGTGGTTCAGTCGGTTGAGCGTCAGACTTCGGCTCAGGTCATGATCTCACCATTTGTGAGTTTGAGCCCCACGTCGGGCTCTGTGCTGACAGCTCAGAGCCTGGAGCCTGCTTCAGATTCTGTGTCTCTCTCTTTCTGCCCCTACCCCACTCACACAGTCTCTCTCTCCCTCCCTCTCTCTCTCAAGAATAAATAAACATTAAAAACAATTTAAAAAAAAGAAAATACCCATTGCAAAGACATAAAAGAGTATTATAAGGGATCAAATACAGCTTTCTGAAATTTTATAAAAGTTTATAGGTTGGAATACAGTAATTTCTATTGAATTTCATAAAATAGCACATGTAGAGCCCTTAGCTGTGTCCTGAACATGGAAAGGACTTCAAATCACTCACTAAATAATTTTGGGCTTATAGGCCCTGCCCACAGTAGGTATTGAGAATGTAAAAAGGATAAAGTTCAGGCCCAGCAAAGAAGTACTACATAGACAGGTGACAAGAGTAAAGGGCCCCCAGGACGTTTTAATTAAAACTGAATAGCAATAAATAAATAAGTAAACAATCGAACAAACAACTAAATAAATAATGGAGGAGCAGAAAAACATGGGGGAGAATTTCATGTTCCCTAAGGTTTCAAGTCTGTGTTCAAAGACAGAGCCAGAGAGCACTACCCAGCCAAAGTCAAAAAAGATAATGAGAGCAGTACCTGGTGCCATCTCTGCAGATTGCTACGAACAGACTTCACGATTTCTTCAATTTTTACAATTCTCTTTCCCACGAGAGTTGTTCTCTTCAAACAGAAGCACATTACAAAATAATCATTTAAATAAGTCATTTTGGAGTCTTGCTGACACAGAAGAGGATTTGTGTACGTTTTCAAACTGTTCTTTTTTATTTTTGAGAGGGACAAGATAATGGGCCAGCATTGTGTCTTAACAAAGAAGTCTAAATCCATTCACAGGCATAAAAAAAAAAAAAAAAGTGAATGCCGGATCCAGATGAGACTTGTAGGGGAATCTGTAGACAGGCAAAGATTTAGAATGTACATCCCACAATCCAGGGCCAGCTATGTAACTTCCAGGGAAAATTAAGACTCCCCCAGTTCAAAAACAGTTTGATTTCAAGACGGTAAAGGAGAACATTAAGTCAAGTACAAGGTCTTTCTGAGCCTGGACCCTGTTCAAGGACACAGGTCACAAGCGCGTGAAGCTGGCATTGCCACTCTCCATCCCAGTCATGGGTGTAAAGGTCTATAATTGCTGTGATTGGTACAGAATGAGCACTCACAAATATTTGCTAAATAAATAAATACATACATGCTGACTACAGTTTATGGTTTACTTGTCATACTCCTTACTAGTGAAAGGGGGTCTCTTCGGATGGTATCATCAGCCTCATGATGCCTGAGTTTTCCATGAAGCTTCAGACAATGCTGGCGGCAGTTAAATTTCCCTAGTTTCAGTCTGCTCTGATCTTGCTTTTCTCCTTTCCCCATAATCAGAATGTATATATTTTATATCCCAAGGTATTTTGGCCAGCTTATGAAAATATGAACACTGCAATAAAAAAGAGACATTAATGATCTTAGAATATAGAGCAATATGCATGGAAACATGAGCTAAGACCAGACAAAAACTTAATATGTAGCCATATAGTCCTGAAAAGCCTGTATAGTAAAGAAACTAACCCACAACACTTGGTTGTGAGATTCCCAAAAAGCAAAACAAAAGTATGATTCGCTAAAAAATTCTCATTGTTTATAGGAACCAAGTTGTAATAAATCTGCTGAATAAGCAGGGCTTGCATATTCACTGTTAAGCAAAGGGTTCTTTTTTCCTGAGGGACAATTTCTTTCTCTTCCCCTGAATGGAATTGGGGGCAAATTTCCTTTATTTTGAATCACTACCAAATGATAAAAATCACTACCAAATTACTGACCTCCAGTCAGTAATTTAAATGTCTAATCTAGGAATTTGAATGCCTAAAAGAATACTTTGTAAAAGGTATAGCTACTACCCTCACCAGTTTGCACAATCCAAAGACCAGCCCCATGCAGGATGAGAAAGAGGGTATGGTTGGCCTCCACTCTCTTTCTCCACCTTGTGTTTCTTTTTATCTTCTTCATTATGCTAATAACGGTCATTGATTGTTCCAGACAGAATTACTCTTGGACCCAGGAACTGGAACTCTTACATTGGGTCTTATATCTTTAGAGAGTCCCATGTTGGCTGTCTTCTAGTTTTGCCCTGTCCCATGAGACAGAGAGACTCTCTAGATCAAGGAGAAAAACCTTTTCAGAACCAGCATCCTCTAGCCTCACTCTGCTTGGAGTATTTAGGACCCTGTCATTCTTCATCCAAATGATGCCAAGTCTGATTCTGTGGTCTGTGCTGGGCTCTTCCTTAGGGTTTGACTTCCTGAGGGAGGAAAGCTTTGCCAGGGTGAGCTTTCCTTAGACTGTAGGGTGGCCAGGGGCTAGCTGTCTGTGGCCATGTGGATGAAACTTGGACATTTGGTCTGGGTATTTGTTAGTATCTCTGTGAGATTGTCCATGATTCTGAAAGAAGGCGGGCTATAAACAGGAGGGAGAGAGGTAGAAGGTTCTCCCAAGATGTCAGAAGGCCAACAGCGGGCTCTCTTTATGCTGCTAATTTCCAGCAATAGACTAAAAGAATGTCAAGAATTCTAAATTCAACTTTGGTAACTCAGATATTTACAAAGGCATATTTTTTAGGTATATGAGTAGATCATATTTTATTTAAGAGTTTGTTGCTTTGATTTGTAGCTAACTTTTTAGACATATGATGTTACTTGGGTCCCTCAAATATTAGAGGTGAGTCTTGAAGCCAGATTGGCTTCAAGATCAGTTGAGATAGGGATGCTGGAGAAAAGGGGAGAAGGACAAAGAATTTTATATTTGACTAAAACTGTAATTCTCTGTCAGGCTCCCTGAATTTTTTTTTTCAACATCACAGACAATTATGATAACAAGCAAAGGGTGAACAGTTTATATGTCAGTGGAAAATGATGTGGTTGCTTTTGTATTTATATGTAGAAAAGGAGAGGAGATACTCAGGTGTTTCAAAAGGAAACACATTCTGTGGGTTCTCAGAACGCTTGCATCACTGGGGAAAGAACAGATATGTTATGGTCAATATATTTATTCTTCCTTTAAAGAAGTATCTGGGTTACCTGGTCCCTTGCCCTTTTCTGTGATCTTCTTAGTAAGTCTCTAGGACTCTAAGACAGCCCCATTCCATCTGTCTATTGGATGTGATTTGCATATAGCTCACAGAAGACTGGGGCCTAACATGGCCATCTCTCTGTTGTTCTACTGTGAGAATAATTAGCCTTCTAGTCTCATCTTTGAGATCTCCTAGGCTTGGTAGGACATCAGGTGACTTTTGCTTCCACATTTCATGGGAAACATAATTTCTCCAAGAGATCTCCTTAAAGTTTTCCTCTTTTGAGCTGAGATGAAGAGAGAAACCCACTTATGGGATGCCGTCTCACAAGCAACTCTCTTCAAAGAATCATCCTTTAACATCCCATTTCCTAGCCCCTTTCCATCCTTGTTACAATGGGGTTAAGAGTTACAGAACAGGTTTTCTATAAAGTTATTTTGCAGTTGTTCATGGTGGTCTCGGACTTCAATTTAGTATATGACATATATTGCTTTGGGGTTTCACTTCGAACTGAGAATAAAATAGTGCATTTAACACTTTTACAAGGGCATATTATTTGTTTTTCAAAAGAAACAAAGATTTTTTTTGGCCTGATCCTTAAATCTAAAGATATTTATAACTAAGCTCTTTATATAAGGGATCTTATGATAAATAAAAGTAACAATGATAATAATAGCAGCTCACATTTAACCAAGTATATATTGTAAAAGTACATATCAGAAGCAATTCTGAGAAGGCGAAATATGTAATCTAGAGTATAAAGAGGAGGGCTTATTTATCAGGGATGGTTCTGAGAAGTCAGTAAAATCCTGGGAATTTTTTTCGCAAGTGTTGTATGTAAATGTGTACATGTAATTTTCCGAGGAAAAGGTCATTTGCTTATTATGTTTCTCATAAAGTAAATCACACAAAAATGGTCGAAAACATTGACTAAGAGGGTGATTGTATCAGCATTGCTTATATAAATTATGGAACCTCATCATAACTCTCTTCAAATGAAGTGGTCATCAATAAAAATGGTCGAAAGATCAATTGATGTCAGAATTGTTTGAGGCTAAATTTCTGCCTTTTTTCCTGAAGTGATTTTGTACTTTCAAATTCACTTGTGGAAGTGATTAAACTCTGAAAGCTCAGGTACTATGCAGAACTACTGGATCAGGATTTGAAGTGTGCTGGGGATCTGTTATCTCTCTCTTTCTGTCTCTCCTCTGTCTCTCTCTCTCTCTCTTTAGGGTTTACTCATTGATTTTAGTACATAAATAAGTTTGAGAATAATTTCCAGTTCTCAACTGGCTAGGGTGGGTAAAAGGAAAAGCAAGCCAATTCTCAAGATACTTGGAGAACTTTATCAAACTACATGTAACAACCCCCTTCTCCCCACCAAAACATGAAAATGGCAATCCACAGAAATTGGTTAGGAAACAACAATAAAAATCTAAATCAGAGAGTATAGGGACATACATCAGGGCTATCAAAATGGGAAAGAAAAGATATGGATTCAAGACTTTTATCCATAGTGTTATTAACCATAAGGATTAATATCCCATGATCCATGATCCCATTTTTTGACCCTAATCCCACAGATAATAGCTTCTAACTGCATAGAGTATTTGAAGGTATACATTGACCTTGAAACCTTCTATATCTGTGAATTTAAAGGGGTATTTTTTTGCCTTTGAGTTTGTCTTTATTTCTTTTCTTTAACTTATATGTCTGTAAAAAGTCTCCAAAATTTCTTAAAAGTCTCTGAGAATTTTTGAGGATTTATTTATTTTTATTTTTTTCAATATATGAAATGTATTGTCAAATTGGTTTCCATACAGCACCCAGTGCTCATCCCAAAAGGTGCCCTCCTCAATACCCATCACCCACCCTCCGTTCCCTCCCACCCCCCATCAACCCTCAGTTTGTTCTCAGTTTTTAAGAGTCTCTTATGCTTTGGCTCTCTTAAAGGGATATTTTGAGTGGCATCAAAAATTTTGTGAGATCCTGGAGATTTTCCATTTTGAAATGTCTACTTAAAGATATATTTACTATATAAATTTCTAGCCTTACACATTAACTATTTAAGTTTTCACTATTTTGTACACTCATGATACCATATATCCATATTTCTGAACACTTTACATACTTTCAGAAAAATCTTCCCTTGCATTCAGAGACTCCCATAAAGACAGAAGATAGTTTCCCTACTAACAATTATTGGTGTTTTTACTCAATTCTACGCAATTTCAACCAATTTCTATTGGTCATAGATGTGGTATAATTTACTTGACTCTATTTAAAGTCTAATATGGCACAGTTAGAATAATATTGGAAACTCTCCCCCCCTTGATTTCAATAACTCCCACTCTATGTGAACTTGAGGTCTTTCAATGTTACAATAGCATCGAATCTACCAGTCATTGGATGCCTATTCAGGGGCTGCAAAGTGTACAAAAACCCCCTTGAAGAAGCTACTTCAGAATTTTGCTCCATAGGTCATGGACATCTATGCACTACTTTCTTTATATATATAATTATATATTTATATTTATAATGTAATTTATATAATATATATATTAAATATAACTTATTGTCAAATTGGTTTCCATACAACACCCAGTGCTCCTTCCAGCAGGTACCCTCCTCAATGCCCATCACCCACTTTCCCCTCTCCCCCCAACCCCCCATCAACCCTCAGTTTGTTCTCAGTAGTTAAGAGTCCCTTATGGTTTTGAACTGCATAGAAGAATCTGATTTATACAGGCATATCCTCATAAACACATATATGGAAGCATGGTCTTTCCTTGTTGTTTTATCACACAGGAAAAATTGCTTAAAATGGGTGATTGGAGGAATTGTGTCAATTCTCCTTAGGTGAGTAATTCAGTTGCCGTCAGAAACAGAGGACAAGTCAGATGAAAGTACATCTTGACAAAAGGGAAATTCTAGCCGTTCACTAGACGGACATTAAGTGGATATGGATGTTTCATAACAATATACACCCTGAAGTTCTACCAGCATTTTTTGCTCTTCCGTAGTCAGCCATGCTCACTCCCTAAGGACCTGATTTTTTCCTGGCTGGGGGAGAAGGCTACATTGTGTGATCTAAGATGTTATTCCTTCCTTGGATTTCTATAAACTCACATATATTTGGCAACTGCAGAGATACGTAGTGTGGTCCCTTGGTTGTTCTGCTTGTCTGGTGGGAATGATTGGCTTCACCCAGAGAACAGGTTGCTCAGACTAACTTTTCCAAATGATAACCCTGAAATCCTAGAATGGGGGGTGACTGAACCAAGAAATCATGGTTGTCTCTAGTTAAATATTTCATGCCTGATCTGCTGTGGCTCATTCTATGGAAAAAAAGAAAATAAACTTTATTTCTATGTCGAGCTTCTCTTATTTCTTGGAAAAGCATTGCAGGTACTTGCTCCTCGGCTTGCAATATTTGAAATATGAATTCTGAATTTGTGGCTTATCAATAAAAACACATTGACTTTCGCAGAGGTTGTCTGGTGAATTCCAGTACAGGAGTAGAAACATTTACTTACATTGTGTTCACAGCTGATAAACTGCAGTTGCTAACAGTTTGTTAATTAAATCTTAGTTAAGCTTTGTCCTTCCTGCTTAGAAACGGGGAACTCTTAACATTTGAGGCTGCAATTTGCATGCATCAGTCAACACAAATGCTGAACAAAGTGCTTGTTTAGGTAATAAGATAAGGAGGTGCCCTCTCCACATTTCAGCTCTAACCGCCTCAGAGGCAACATTTCCCAAGATTCCCAGCTGCTGCTTGTTCAGGCAGCTCTGTGGTTTGCGCTGCATATTAATTTCTGTTCGACACGGGAATTCAATTTGTACTGTACATTTCATTTCTTCACAGATTTAGATTTATTTCATGTTCTCTGCTTTTAATTAACTCTCTGGCACAGCTGCTGGACAGGATAGAAAAACTCATTGCTCTCCCTGTGTTATGAGTACACCACCAATCATTTGCCACTTAGATGGTGGTGCAAGAGCTATCAGTTTCTATGGCAACCAGAGCCGTGGTGATTGATTCCTTGCCAGTATGGCATCACCACAGGGAGTGCAGCTTGTGATTTTTTCTACGCTCACAACATCCATCTAATTAAAACAGGATTATGGAATCATCCCAGTATATGTTCAACAACTACACTGCAATCCATTTATGTAAATGTCAACACTATTAAATACAGTGGTCAGAGTGTTTATAAAGAAATACTTGTCTTAGTCTTTGGTTTGTGCTTTGGGAAGCGAGTGCCCAACCACCTGGTTTGGGCTCTAACATTCTCTTAAATGGTAGCCTTCAATCCAGCGCAGTCATTTTGTACTGAAAATCTTAGGAAGCAACACCAAATGACTCCATTTCGATTGGTGCAATGCTAGCTAACTCTAGAATGCAGTACTAAGACTGACTTGGAAATCGGTTCATTAATTTAGCGTGTATGAATTATTTATTCATCAAAAGCTCTTAATTCACGTGATTGATTTTCTCTCAGTGGCCTCCCTTGAGGGCAGAATATCCTTCTGCTCTCATGATTTTCTTCTCACGGAGCATTCCTCAAGTCCTCTAACACTTACCTGGGGTTTGGGGAAGGCTTGCCTATCAGGTGAGATGAAAGATGTCGTATTCACAGTTCTGCATCGAAGCTTCCGAAGAAAAAGGCAGCTCAGGGACTTCCTGAAGGGCTACTCCTGAAGGGAGGCAAGCCCTTTAGAGAATTGCGAGATGTATATGCAAAGTAAAAAGGAAGGACAGCGGGTGACAGATCTATTAGCTATGTTGTTTTATACAGCAGAGTTGTTACTGGATAAGACTGACAAAATACTCTGTTAACACGAAAAATGACAGTCTGTACTACCTAATAGCTGCATGTTCCTGTGTTTCATTTTCCAATGCGTTTGTATGTTATAGAAGCTTCTACTATGACATGTATCACTATGTCCTATATACTATGTATATTTGCTGTCAAAACTACTCATTTTACAGATTTTTCCCCGTTGCCTTCCTATATGTTGTATGAAGAAATCGCATAACCAAATGATACTGCCAAAAGTACTTCGGGTTAAATAGCAATTGTTAGTACTATACTTTCCAAAAGTTCCGTGACATTTCAAAGTTCTCATGAATTGACAGTAAAATTATTCCCAAAGCAGGAAATTCACAAAATGACAAAAATATATAAAACATTTTGACTAGAGAAAGAAAAAGGATTATAATATCAGCACAGCTATCCACAGAATGTGATGATAGGTTGAGATAAAAATTGGTGGAAATAGGAGTGCTTCGCTGAAGGTAACTTTTAAAATACATACCGTTCTGTTGTGTAACTAGAGAGTGTGTAACTAGAGAGTGGGTGTGATTTGATGTCTTTCCTTTGTCTTGGCCGCACAGTTCATTCATATGTATAAATCTATACTAGGCAATAGTATGGATATAGTAATCACAATATGTATTATTCATTCCTAATTCATTAGTGTGAAGCGGGTGAACATCCATGTTAATCATGACCAGTAATGGCATCACTCTCCCTATTGTAAAGTCTATTGTACTTTGAAGATGTTTGTGGCATTACCAATGTTTCCCTTGTATCCCAAGGAAACTTCTATTAATGCATAAATCAAAAATATATTTTGAGGGTTTCTTTTTGAAAGGGAAAATGTACATGTTGCAAATGCAAACCATTTCAGAATAATTTTGAGGTTTATTTGCTTCAAGTAACGTGACCAATAAATTAACCTCATTTTTAGCTAATTAGTTTTTCTCAAAGAATGTAAACCTATGCTTTTTTAAAGTTTCCTCTGTTACATTTTCCTCTGTAGTAGTATGCTCTGTCCTATAAAAACAGCAAGAGTAAATCATAAATTTGTATGGCTTAATTCGTATATAAATGCTGGGTATCCTCAATGAATGCTCGACTAATGAAATTATAATTACACAAGCTAGAAATAGCAAAGGTTTAAGAACATTATCTCTGCTCCCTGTCCTCAAAAAATATATTTTATGATGGTTTTTAAATAATAAATATCTGTTCTGTTCATCCATAGAAACTTGACATTTTCTTGAGAAGTCAAAAAGTTTATCTAAAGTACAACTGGACATGTTTCATGAAATTAAAGAAAAATTATGCAAAGAGATAAGAAAATATATTTCAGAACCTAGAAAACCCTTGACAAATACATTTACTCTCTGAAAACAGTCACACGTATTATTTAGATAGCTATTATTTCGTACATTTTTAAAAGTTTATTTATTTATTTTGAGAGAGACAGAGACAGCAAGAGAAGGAGAGGGGCAGAGAGAGAGAGAGGGAGAGAGGGAAGCCCAAGCAAGCTCTGCATTGTCACAAAGAGCCTGATGTGGGGCTCGAACTCACCAACTGCGAGATCATGACCTGAGCCGAAACCGAGTCGGGAGCTTAACTAAGTGAGTTACTCAGGCTCCCCTTTTGCAAATTTTTAAATGCGTAATGACATCTTTGATGGCATCCCATAATTTCTAAAAATGAAAATATGTACTGCTTTTAGAGTCTCTTTTGAGAGTTTATTTTTTAATTCCCTTACGGCCAACCGGGGTAAGGGAAATATTGAGTCAAGGACTTGGTTATGGTGCATTCCAGATGTCTGGAGACATATTTGATAGAGCAGGTGCCAGGTTAATCTGACAGCATTTTTTTTAGGTGTGTTCTAGGTTGATGGAACCCAGAGTGTCGTTGCTCCATAATCCACATGCAGGGAACGGCTGACCAAAACCAGGATCTATACCAGTGAGTTGCACAAACTTTATTCAAGTTTTGGTGGTCTTGAAAAAGTAAGAGATACATTCTTTCCCTTTTTCTTTCCAACGATTGAGTCAAAAAGAACAAAACATTTTTGCTGCTAAAGTGATTGTTGTCAATGCACACTTCACTTGGAATACAGTTCGTTTGTATTGGACCAAAGGAAATGTTTCCAAACTAAACGTTTTCATTAGTTCTCTGGCCTCCTTTCCTCTCCTGTCCTTATTCTACGTATATGGGCATTAAGCTGGATGGGCTTGGAAATATGAGTTGAGAATAGTCAGTGTTATCTCTTAGGAGTCTGATAAGGGCAGGATGAGACATGTATAGATATCAACTTGAGTTGAATAAGCAAATGGCAAATAAATGAATGGACAAACAATAGAAAATTAAAAACACATAGAGACGAAGATGATAGATGATAGACAGATAGATAGATAAACATAGGTGTATAATGTAAAATGTAGTTTTAGCAGAATACTCCAAAAATGTTAGACTCCTTCCCATACAGAAAAATAGGAAAGGATGGACTCATAGGCTGAGTATACCAGCCATAACTTGACCAAACACGTAATAGCTACTGCTTCTTGGCTACTTATTATGTTAGACACTGTGTCAACCAGTTTTATAAAATTCTCACATTTAACTGTTAACAACATCCATGTGAGATAGATAATCTTTCTCCATTTTGCAGATGAGGAAACTGAGACTCAGGAAAGTAATATGTGCATGGTCACCTAGGTAGCCCAGGGCAGAGCAGGAATTTAAACTCAGAAGCACTAAGTGCAAACTTTGCTTGCTTGTTGCACTGTAGAACACATGAATGCCTAGTCTGTGGCGTGAAATACGATGGGAAGCATTATAAAAGGCTCTGGAAGAAGCTAAGAGCAGTCAGCATGGTTGCAGGAAACTCTGTGACCTGAGAAAACCTAAATGTTTCTAGCATATCCCTTAAGTTTGCTAACTTGTGCTGAGCCCCGAAGATAACTCATCCTTTGCAGCACTGTCCCAGACTTCAGGGTCACAGAAGGATGGTGCTGGCCCTTTGGATAGAATTCTGTCATCTAGATCAAACAGTCAAGGTCTAGAGATGAAGGTAGTATCTCCTCAGGAAACAATAAATAGTGTCACAGACATCCACTAATCCTCTTTCTGATCAGCTTAATTTGATCTGGGTGCACCTCCTACCATGCGGTTTGGTAGACCTCGGCTAAGAGTTACCTAAATTTATGGACTGTAATATTGGGGGATGTTCAGGAAACATGTAGTTATTTTAATTAGATATGGACATAGCACTTTGGAGTTTTCTGATGCCGGGAAGAGAGAAAATTACATATGTGCGTAGTATTTAAACATTTTTAATAGCACAGTAACTCAAGTACTGTCTGGGAATCCCCTGGCCTTTAGAGATCTGGTTAAACTTGATGTGAATCGACATCCCACAATCTTGTAAATTCTGTGAATTTCAGGATCATTTCTAACTTTTTCTCTCTTGGTGCTCTTGTTATCAGTATGCATTCGGTGCCTCCATTCTACCCCGAATCAATCTGGATGTAAATTCTGGCCCTATCATCAATTCCCTCAAGGAAATTAATTTGATAATTTTGCTGAACGTTTCTTTGCCCCTTGGCAACGTGACTTCGAATGTGATTGTGTCATATAACTTCTAGTCTTTCACGTCTCACTAATTCAATCTCCGTCTCCCCTCCTTCTATTTTCCTCCCTGAATTTCTGTAGAAACAGGGAAATTCTTCATCTCAGATATCGAAATAACTGGTGTCCAAGCTTCTACCACACATTTAGACTGGTATCCCCCTTTCTACACCTGGAGAAACTCTATTCCTTTCCTAAAAGAAATTTGAGTGAATAGAATGATTTCCAACTTATTCTCATGTTATTCTCCCTTATATCTTTATATATATAAATATTTCTCTATCTTATCTAAAGTGTTTCAATGAAAAATCTAGAATTTCCATCGGAATATAAATTTATGTGATTGTTTATAGTATTGTTATTATTACTAGCCCAAATGAATAATTAAATTATGAATTTATAGATCTAAAGCAAACTGTATTATGAAAAGACTTTAAATCATTGGGATTTTTCCTTCCTCAGATTTAAGCCTCTTTCCTTTACCAAAATAATTTAGGGAAAAATGATAATATGTCAAAAGCTTTATTTTTTTAATAAGAAAATTGGGGACCTCTTTTGCTTGTTTAATCTAATTATCCATATACGTGTACAAATACTGGTGGAGAGTGAAGGCACCCACCTCCTGGGCCTGATACAGACCTCTGACAAAGTTGTTAAATACGTCCCAACACTCAAGAAAAATGTTGGTTCACTTTTTCAAAGTTTCCACTAAGCAAAACTGTCTTGAATTTTTTTGCTAAGGAACCAAACCTAGTAAATGAGGTGAATTTGGTAAATGATATGGTTTTCGTGAAATGTCATTCGATCTCAAGTGGTCAGAAAAGAAAAATACTGTTTCTAATTCAGTATTCCTAGTTGCCATCGGTTTTTGCAATTTCTTTTCCTTATAATGCTAATTTATGGGTATTCTTTTGAATCGGCAAGTAATATATACCCCTTGTAAAAAGTTCTAATGAGATTTAAGTCATTGAGAAGAATGGGAATGTCCCTCTTTTCCCCACTTTGTCAATCTTTTCCTCATAGATAACAGCTGTTAAAAGTTTGATGTGGGGAGTGCCTGGGAGGTTCAGTCGGTTGAGTATCTGACTCTTCATTGCAGCTCAGATCATAATCTTACAGTTCATGAGATCAAGACGCCCGTCAGGCTCTGTGTTGACAGTGTGGAGCCTTTGGGATGTTCTCTCTACCTCTCTCTGTCTGCCTGCCCCCCCCCACTCTCTCTTAAAAACATATTTGATGTAGGGGCACCTGGGTGGCTCAGTCAGTTATGCGGCCGACTTAGCTCAGGTCACGATCTCATGGTCTGTGGGTTTGAGCCCCGTGTCAGGCTCTGTGCTGACAACTCAGAGCCTGGAGCCTGCTTCCAATTCTGTGTCTCCCTCTCTATCTGCCCCTCCCCTGCTTGCTCTCTGTCTCTCTGTCTCTCCAAAATTATGAACATTAAAAAATTTAAAAAAACCATTTGATGCAGATTTTTCTAGTTAATTTTTCTGTATATGCCTAAATAAAAAAGCATAGGACAACATAATTCACATTTTGGACTTTGTTATTTAATAATACACTTTGGATACTGTTTTATATACTAATAATTTCTTGATTTTATGTATCACTAATTTTCATCTTGAAGGATGTATGATTCGATGATTATCATATATCTATTACAAATAATGTCATTGTATTATACTTTTCTGTACATATGCAAATATTTTTTATAATAGACTCCTAGGAACAAGTGTGCTGTATCGAGTGATGTACCCTTTATTTTATTTTTTAAAAAATTTTTCACAGTTTATTCACTTTTGAAAGAGAGAAAGAGAGAGACAGAGTGTGAGTGGGGAAGGGGCAGAGAGAGAAGGAGACACAGAATCCAAAGCAGGCTCCAGGCTCTGAGCTGTCAGCACAGAGCCTGACGTAGGGCTCGAACTCACGAACTGTGAGATCATGACATGGGCCAAAGTTGGACGTTCAACCAACTGAGCCACCCAGGCACCCCTGAAAGTAATACACATTTTTAAATTTAATTGACACTACTGAATTGTGTTTAAAATGGGAGGGGCGAGATTTACCAATTTAGGATCTAATTTACCAATTTAAAGATTCTGCTTTGCCTCAGGCTTCAATATGGCCAGTCATGCCACTGCATAATCTGCTTATGTCTCTATTAAAATTTTTGATATTTTGTTTATCAAGTTTTTTACACTGATATTTATGTATGTATGTATGTATGTATTTATTTATTTATATTTTTAATTCAAGACAGAGAGAGAGAGAGCACGTGAGCTGGGAAGAGGGCAGAGGGAGAAAGAGAGAGACTCTTAAGCAGGCACCATGTCAGCTTGAGTCTTGATCCCATGACCCGGGGATCATGACCTGAGCTGAAGTCAAGAGTGAGATGCTCAAACAACTGAACCACCCAGGTGCCCCTGATTCTTGTTTTTTTTTTTTTAATTTTGCATTAAAATATTATTTATCTTGGTTATTAAGGTTTTTAACAATATGTTCCTTCATTTTGCTTGTATTTTAACTTTATAAAATTAATAGCATACTATGTAGTCTTCTGGGCCTAACTTCATTTTTCTCAATTTTATATTCATCCTACCATAATACTAATATTCCTCCATTTACTACTATAGTAATTTCGTTGTGGGAAAGAATATATCACAAATCATTCATCCATTTTTAATTAGCATTCAGTTTTTCCCAAGGTCCTTGCTATTATGGACAAGGCCCTATTAACATTCTTGAACATATCTTCTAATTATTAATGTACAAGTGTCTTTGAAGGTGTATACCTTAGTAAAGAATTTCTGCATTATAGGATATGTATGTGGGAAGGTTCACATTTTCAAGAAAGTAACAAATTATTTTCTCATTTGAAGATAATAAATTATTTTCTAACATGATTGTACCATAATGAACATAAAGCTTTCATTTTAATATAATTACATATATTCTTTTATGGTGAGTACTTTTGTTTTATCTAAGTGAAGGACTCCTCTCTATCAGTGGCATATTGCATTTTCCAAAGATGAGCACAAGTCTTATCCCACATACTCTTCTGTAATGTGATGTCATTCTTCTCCAGTCAAGAAATGGAATATATTGGTGCCTGGGTGGCTCAGTCAGTTGGGCATCTGACTCTTGGTTTCAGCTCAGGTCATGATATCATGATTTGTGGGATTGAGCCGTGTGTCAGGCTATGTGCTGGCAGCAAGGAGCCTGCTTGGGATTCTCTCTCTCTCTCTCTCTCTCTCTCTCTGTCTCTCTCTGCCACTCCCCTGCTCATCCTTTCTCTCTCAAAATAAAAACATAAAATTTAAAAAAAATGGAATATAATTCCCCAGACCTTTAATCTCTGCTGGCTTTAGGGCTTTCTGAGTAGAAGTGACCTTCCAGAATTTCTGTGGCTAGGACACAGAATGAGTCTCTTGGAATGTTACCTCTTGGGATACTTAACTTCCAGATATCGGCCACTAGGCTCTGAGAAGCCCAAGCCACAAGGAGCAGCCATCTATAGGCACTCTGGGGGATAGCATATACAGAGCTCCTTTCCAAACTCAAAATTGGTTGCTGTCCAGATCAGTGAGTCACCTTAGACGTCTTACCAAGTGAAGGATTCAGAAAACTCCAGCCCATCCACTATCTATCCATCCACTATAACCACAATAAGAGATCTCAAGAACTACGTAGCTATAGACATAATAATAAATTGCTGTTTTAAACCACTAAGTTTTAGAATAGTTTGTTATATAGCAATAACTGCACTATTACAAAAAATGTTTTATATTCTTCTAAAAGTTGACACTTAAAATTTTTTGAATACCCAAATCCTTCATCTACCTGCAGTTGATTTTGTGTGTATAATGAAATTACAGACCCAATTTTATATCCTTCATAAGATTAACAATATAAAACCAACTTCCTTGGGGCGCCTGGGTGGCTCAGTTGGTAAAGCATCTGACTTTGGCTCAGGTCATGATCTCACGGTTTGTGAGTTCGAGTCCCATGTCGGGCCCTGTGCTGACAGCTTGGAGCCTGGAGTCTGCTTCAGATTCTGTGTCTCCCTCTCTCTTTCTCTCTGCCCCTTCCGTGCCCATGCTCTGTCTCTCTCCCTGTCTCTCAATAATAAATAAATTTAAAAAAATTCTTTAAAAACCAACTTTCTTATAGAACTTATTTTTATTTTTAAATGGTGAGTATGTCTAGAATCTCTTAACATTGTAGTAGGATTCTCGTGCACAGAGTGGTGACCCCGAGGCTTTTCCTTCCAGGAAGCAACTTTATTCCTGCTGGCACAGTTCAGTTGGGTTTGTACCCAAAGAACTGAGCCCCGAACGCCGTGTGGCATAGTTTTGTTTTTTTTTTTAATTTTTGTCTGCATATATGGTAACAAACACAAACATGCAGTCTGATTAAGTGGTCTCATGTTACAAGGTCCTGAGAGATGTTGTCACATATACGTATAGCCAGGTTGCCTTGAGGTTTTTTTTTCCCTCTCCTTAGGGAGGGGACCCTACCACAATGTGATGTGGGTATGCAGCTTTATCGACTTTCAGATTTGTGCAAACATAAGTTTAACTCATGACAGGTTCCAAATAATGTAGTTTGTTGAACATGAAACAGATTAGCCATTATTAATTGAATAAGCAAATTACTAAAGAGTCAGGGAATAATGGTTACATATACCCTTTTTCTTTTCATATACTTTTTAAAGGTCAAATAAATTAGATTTAAATCTCATGCTCACATGTTCACTGAGCTTTTTCATCTTCTTTTAAAATTTTTTTTAACGTTTTATTTATTTTTGAGACAGAGAGAGACAGAGCGTGAACAGGGGAGGGGCAGAGAGAGAGGGAGACACAGAATCTGAAACAGGCTCCAGGCTCAGAGCTGTCAGCACGGAGCCTGACGCGGGGCTCGAACTCACAGACCGTGAGATCATGACTTGAGCCGAAGTCGGACGCTTAACCGACTGAGCCACCCAGGCGCCCCTCATCTTCTTAAAAGAAACAACTTAACTCATATTTCAGCATTTTTGTGATAGTGAAATAAAATAATCATATTAAATTGTATAGCATTAGGGACTGGCATAAATTATATTCTCTGTAAATATCATCTCTCTTAGTCCACAAAAGGTAGAAAAGAAACTAACTTGTGAGAACATGTGCTGAATTTGAATCTATAGCCTGTTACCTGATTCTTCTTTAGAATAGACTCCTACATTGTCATGAAAGATTTGGGGGTGGAAATGTTTGTCTTACTTTATGAGACTAAATGTGCTTCTTAATACTTTTCTATACACCACATGTGATATTTTAATTACATTTTTTCATTTAAAAAATTATCACACCAAACATGTTCCGAAAAAATATTTTACCCTAAGGAATAGCAATAATGTAAAAATATTGTGATGCATATTTTTAAAAGCTGTGACCTTTTCTTCTGTATCCACAATATCAAGCTTTTACTTCATTAGCAGTAATTGATTTACAGTTATGCTTAATCTGTTTATGTATGTAATGATATTATATGAAAAGATAGTATCTTCCTCAGGATCTCATAAACAATGAACTCTGGTATGAATAATCAAGCGCTTGCTGGGGTATAATCCTTAACTTCATATATAATGTGAAATTTAAGCTACTACACTTTTTTATAGACTTGACTTTTTAGAGCCATTTTAAGTTTGTAGAAAAATTGACCACAAAGTAGAGTGAATTTACAAACATTTCCTCACCCCTTCCCCAATACACGATTTCTTCTGTTATTAACATCTTGCATTAGTGTGATACATATGCTAAAATTGATGAGGCAATATTGGTCCATTATTATTGAAGAAAGTCCACAGTTTATATTAGGATTCCCTTTGTATCATGAAAAATAGTTCCACTGCCCTAAAACTCCCCTGTGCTGTCCTTTCTCATCTCCCCTTCTACCCAAACCACAAGCAACCACTGATCTTTTTACTGTCTCCATTGTTTTTCCTTTTCCAAAATGTCATATAGTTGGAATCATACAGCATGTGTCCTTTCAAAAGCACTTTCTTTCACTTAGCAATATACATTTAAGGTTCCTGCACATTTTTCATAGCTTGATAGCTCATTTCTTTTTATCACTAGATAATATTCCATTGTATGGATGTACCAGTTTGTTTATCCATTCCTATCGAAGCATATCGTGGTTGCTTCCAAGTTTGGCAATCCTGAACAAAGCCACTATAAATACTCCTGTGCAGCTTTTTGTGGGATCTTACGTTTTCAACTCATTTGGGTAAATACCAAGAAGTTTAATTCTTGATCATATGGTAAGAGTACCTTTAGTTGTATAAAAAACTGCCAAACTGCCATCCAAAGGGGTTCATGCCACTAGCAGTGAATGCAAGTTCCTGCTGCCTCAAACCCTTACCAGCATTTTCTGTTGTCAGAGTTTTGGATTTTAGCTGTTCTAATAGGTGTATAGAAGTCTATCGTTGGTATTTTATTTTGTAATTCCCTAATGACATATGATTTTGAGTATCTTTTTACATGCTTATTTGCTATCTGTCCATTTTTTGATGAGGTATCTCTTTAGGTCTTTTGCTCATTTATTAATTGGGTTGTTTGTTCTTATTGCTAAGATAAAGAGTTCTTTGTGTATTTTCGATACCGGTCCTTTATCAGATATGTGTTTGGCAAAGATTTTTTTTTCCCAGTCTGTGAGTTGCACTTTCATTGTCCTAGCAGTGTCTCCTAGAGCAAAAATTTTTAATTTTTATGAAGTCCAAATTATCCATTTTTTCTTTCATAAATTATGCTTTTAGTATTTCATCTAAAACCTCGTGAACTTAAAGTCAACTAGATTTTCTTCCACATTATCTTCTAAGAGTTTCATAGTTTCATGCTGCATATTTAGATCTCTGATCCATTTTGAATTAACTTTTATGAAATGTGTAAAATCTATGTCTAAATTATTTTTTTTTTCTGTGTGGAAGTCCAGTTGTTTCAGTCATTTGTTGAAAAGACTGTTCTTTCTTCATCAAATTTCCTTTGATCCTTTGTTATCATCAGTTGACTACGTTTGGCTGGGTCAATTTCTAGGCTTTCTATTCTGTTCCATTCCACTCTTTGTTCTTTCACCAGTGTCATGCTCTCTTGATTACTGTTGTTGTAAGTAGGTATTCAAGTTTAGTAATGTCAGTCTTTTAACTTTTTTCTTGCCCTTCAATATTTTGTTGGCTGTTCTGAAATGTTTGTCTTTCCATATGAACTTCAGAAACAGTTTGTCAATATCCATACATTAACTTACTGGGATTCAAATTGACAGTACATTGAAATTATAGATCAAGTTGGGGTAAACTAATATCTTAATGTTGAGTCTGATGATTCTTGGATATTTTGCTGAAATCTTTTCATCCTGGTTTTTTTGTTTTGTTTTGTTTTGTTTGCATTTCTGTTATAGATGCTTCTCTTGATATTTCTTCAAGTTCACTGATTCTTTTCTCAATCATGCCCAGTTTATTGATGAGCTAATCAAATTTCTGTTACAGTGTTTTTGATTTCTACCATTTCATTTTGATTTTCTTAGAGTTTTCGTCTCTCTGCTTACATTGTGCATGCTCTTTTATGTTCTTTACTTTTTCTGTTAGAACCCTTTCCTTATTAATCACAGTTGTTTTAAATTACCAGTCTGAGAATTCCAAAATCTCTGTCTTACCTGGATCGGGTACTGATTAGTTTGCCTTTTCAATTTGTACATTTTGTCTTTTCATTGTGCCTTGTAATTTTCTGTTGAAAGCCAGATGTAATGTATCAGGTAAAAGGAACTGAGGTAAATAGGTCTTTAGTGTGAAGTTTTACGCTTATCTGACTAGGAATTAAGTTTTGTTCACTGTTTGTTTTAGCTGTGGTGTCAGAGGCACCTCAGGGATCCTTGTTTTTGTATCCTCTGTTGTATTTGGATTTCCCTAGAGATTTCTTCCTTTTTTAAATGTTTTATTTATTTTTGAGAGAGAGAGAGAGAACGTGAGCAGGGGGCGGTGGGGAGAGAGGATCTGAAGAGGGCGATATGGGGCTTGAACTCATGAACCATGAGATCATGACCTGAACTGAAGTCGGATGTTCAACCGACTGAGCCACGTAAGCACCCCTTTCCCTAGAGATTTCTTAACTGATGCCCAAGATGTTCAGTTTCTTTAGTTGTCTTACCTTTTTATTATCCAAGAGCATCATCAACATGATGGTAAGGTATGGGAGAGGAGAAAGGTTTTATAGACTTATTATTATGTCTCATTCCTTTAGTGAGTCTGTGTTCTTGGGTTGTGACCTTCTTAAGTGTGTCTGAACTTAGTTTTATTTTATTTGCCCCTGTAGGTGAGACAAGAGGGCCTAAGACAGCTGGCATTGGATATTTCCTTTCCCCACCTGGAAGACTAGAAGCTGCTAGAATTGCATATTTTCCTTTACATAGGTCAGTTAGGCTCTGGTTAGACACTAGTCGGTTAGGGTTTGGCAAAATAGTGTGTAGGACTTGTTAAGGAGTACATAATGTTCTGGACATAGTTCAAAATGGCGACTTTTGTCCTTTCCCTACTGGAAGTATAAGAACATTTTCCACTGATCTTCACTGTGAAAACCTAGTAGGGTTCCTAAAAGTGAACTTCAATAACGCGTGGGGTCCCTATGACTGTCCCTCCTCAGAATTTTAATTTTCAAGCTTTTCCACATGGAACCTCCAGCAATTCATCAATTTCAGGTTAAATTTCTTAACCCTGTACTGGCCCCAGCAATGGTTTCTGTCCCTGGACTCCAATTCTTTCCCTGGCTCTGTTTCTTTGTATCTGCCTGTCTATCTCAACAATGTGGGAGCAGAAGTTGGCCGTGTGATCTCTATTTACTAAAGGATCTCAAGAGAGATGTTGATTTTGTTTACTCAGCTTTTCTCATTGTGCAATGGAAGGGAGGCCAAGCTCCTCACCTCCTGGACCAAAAGCAAGAACACTTCTATATTCTTAAAACTTTTCATTTTAGGATTTTGCAGATTCACATGTAGTTGTAATATATAATGCAGAGATTTCTGAATACTTTTCTGCTGGTGTCCTTCAATAATCATATCTTGCCGATCTGTAGTACAGTATCACTACCAGGATATCGATATTAATACAATCCACTGATCTTGTTCAGATTTCCTCACTTTTACTTGTAGTGATTTGTATTTGTGTGTATTTATGTGGGGGTATGTATGTATGTATTTAGCTCTATACAGTTTTATCTCATGTGTAGGTTAGTGTATGCACCACCCCAGCCAAGATAAAGAACAGTACTTCCAATACCCTAAGAATCTCTCTTATTGCACATTTTAGTACCTACATCCACTTTCTTCCTGAGACATGATCATCTCCTGAGACATGATTCCGGAGTTGAAAGTCACTTATGCCATTTGTTGTCATGGAATTCCTTCTCCCGTCGGTGAATATAGAATTCTAATGGTCAGAGAAGATAGTGGCTAATGTCAAGATGCCCTCTCCCTATGTGGTTAACAGCAGAATGCCCCTATTATCGGTCTGCCTCAAACAGGAGGCTACTTTCTCACTTTAACAATGAATCAAGGCGAGAGTGCTTTCAGATGAGTAGCCCTGCGAAGGATTCAGAGAACACCAGGTTAGAAGTAGAATATGGTGGGAGCTTATATATGGGACTGGTATTTTCTTTATTGGAATTCCAATTTATTAGTATACATATAATTGAATATTACTACATAAAATTATTGCTTTTTAATTTCGCATAAGAGTGTGTTATTCTTCCTCTGATTTCTCTTCTATTATATATTTATACTTCCTTATATATTATTAAAAGCTATTTTAATAAATTACCTTAATTGGAGACACTAAACTAGTTTTCTGCAGCGTTTTTCCAAGAAAACTTTAGTGATCTCATGCATGGATTAGTGCTGAATTGATCTTTGTATTGATTACCCATCTCACTTTTAAATTATGCAAAGCTTCAATTAAAATATAAAAATAAAATGTGAAAGCAGGGAAGAATCGGGTCTTTCAAAATATGCACATCAGATGAATACACTTTATTTAGGACATCTCTCCTTTTTGCATCTGTATTTTGAACATATCCGGTTATATGTTCCAAGAATAGGCCTAGATATTACAGGGAAAAATCTGCTTTTAAAATGTACTCAGTAACTATTCACTAATCCTTTCCTCAGAGAGCTTAGTCTGCTAAATATGATACAACATATTCTTTTGCATGCATTGATTGAATGCCAGAACAAGACTGCAAAGATAGCGTAATCTAAATACCCAAGGGTCCTCAAAGAGAAGATGGTTTAATCGATACCTTTTACACAAAGGTTTAGCAAAAGGAAAAGTATTTGAATGTTGTAATGTCAGTGTGGAGGGTTTAAGTTTATACAGTTATATTGATTCCAAAATAGTATATCCAAATCAATTTATCTCTCTACCTATTATCTTTCTATTAATGCATACATTAGAGAAAGAGAGAGGGAAAGAATTTACTTACACCCAAATTAGATCAAATCCAATAATAAGGATAGAACGGTGTCATGAGGAGCTCCTTGTTCATGGGACATATTATCCTGTGGGGAAAAAATGTATTTTCAAAACTTAGGAATATGACATTCATTACGGCCTGAATAATCCACTTAGGGAAAAAATGTCAATATCAAAGTTATATGTGTATATTTGCTTTGTGGAAAAGATTGAGTTACTGGTGAGGCTACTTTTCTTATCTGATACCCATCATTCCCACTGCAATTTTTTTTTTCTTTTTCTTTCTTCTTCTTTTTTTTTTTTTTTTGGAAATTTCCCTTTTGAGGACTCAGGTGAATCTACATGGGCTAGCTCAGGCAGGCATTTAAAATGAATAATGAAGTCTGTGTAAAAGGTAAACATGTGATGAGTCTCATATCCCCTGCCCTTATGTGGGTGATAGAAATAATTACTTCCAGACGTATCACTGCACTGGGCACAGTTGGCATACGGGAGTCAGCCAGGTGTTAGACGTGATAGGAAATGTGCCGCCTGATTACACGGACTGCAGTCCAAGTGCAACAACATTCTCTCTTAAATGAGATGAGGGGCGGGAATTTAAAAATGCCATTTAATTTTTCATCTGTGGCCAACGCATGCCAGTGTTTCAGGATGATTTTGTTAATCACATGGGACTATTCACTGCATGTGGTAATAAAAGGATAGGAAAATGTTTTTCTCAAACAAGGCAAACACGGTCCAACTCAGTTCCATTGCAATCAGTGCAGTTGAGAATTTTTTTCCCATTCTCTTGGTTTAGTTCCTCATATAACTACATAAACATATTTTGCTTTGTTTTGTTTCTATTTAAGGCAAAACCTTCTTTGCAGGCATTCTAAGATTTTTATTTCACTGAGCCTTTTTTATTGTGACAATTCAGTCCTACTCTGGGCCATACAGATGCTCTGGAAACTTTATTACTCCCAACGATGCCCTGGAGTTTTTAGCCAAGATGGAAACCTTTTTCCAAAATACAGATCACAGGGGTGTCTGGGTGGCTCAGTCAGTTAAGAGGCGGACTTCGGCTCACATCACTATCTCGCAGTTTGTGGGTTCGACCCCCATGTCAGGCTCTGTGCTGACAGCTCAGAGCCTGGAGCCTGCTTCAGAATCTGTGTCTCCTTCTCTCCCTGCCCCTCCCGTTTGTGCGCGCTCTCTCTCTCTCTCTCAAAAATAAATAAACATTAAAAAAATTAAAACCAAAATATAGGTCATATACATATGATCATTCAGCTTACATTCTTATTCAATTTTCGATCATTTACTGATTTTTGATCCCCATTACATATTAAGAATTCACTAGTAATAGTCATGGTTAACATTTACTCTGACTTTATAATATAGCAAGCACAGTAGCAAAACATTTTGTATGCATTATCTCATCGTTAAAGAACATGATAACCTTTCAAAATTAACATCATTATTATCCTTACTATTTGAGAAGGAGGAGGTCTTGCCTTGACAGGTTGCATAAAATGCTCCGGGCCATGCAGTGTATAAGTGACGAACAGGGCTTTTCCTGAAATTGAAGTCTGCGGTCTCAATCATTCCTATGGATGCGTCAGTTTATTTTCTATTTCCTATATGGTGGTTCTCAAGGCCCTTTGAGGCAGTTCCTCAGGGAAAAAATATTTTCATAATAATATTGACCTTCTTCATCTATTACACTATCACTTTTGCACACAAAGTTCATTTATATGATTTCAGTTTCTAACCTTTAAGAAACTATTAAGTTTTGATGGAGTATTAAGGAGAAATGTTAGGTAAGGCTGTTAGAATACGTCTTCCTTTTCCAACTATATATCTGTGTGAGGCCAGATTTTCTTAATATACTTCAACCAAGACAATATATCTCAACAGACTGAATGCAGAAGCAGACACGACTGTGGCCTATTAAGCCAGACATTTTACAGATCTGGAAAAAAGTCACTCTTCTCTTTATTTGTTTTAATTTGGGGGGAAAATACAGTTAAATTTCATAGAAATGTTATTTACATTAACATGGAATGGATTTATTATTGTTATTTTTAAATGAATTAATATCTAAATAGTTTAAGTATCTTTTGGTATTAATTTTGAATAATTTAAATATTGGTAGATATAGCCAACATAAACAAAATATCTCAATAACTTGTAAGAGTCCAAAAGGATTCTGACCACAAAATTTTAGAATCATGTCCCTAGCACATTCCCCAGAGGAAATACCACTCCTGATAATGTAATGTGATGTAAGAATGTAATCAGATAATAATGTGATAATGTAATAATGCCGATAGCACAGTGACTTCCAGGTAGGGTGAATTTTCTTCACCCACCTAAGGATTTTGAGCTGTATCTTGAAGGAAATTAAGAAACACTGATGCTTTCTAAATTAGGGAACAACATAATTAAGGGTAAGTATTAAGAATGTTCTTCAGGTTATGGCGTGCAGGATCAACTGTCGAGGAGACCAGTTGGAATGTTATTAGATTAGTATAGGATAGAAACAGCAAGAATGGGAAAGAAGAGTTGAGACCATGAACAGTGACTGGCACAAGACTGAAGCACTATAACTAGTTTCAGGAGGAAGAAATATTTCAGTGTTATGATGATATGACTTAAAAGCAGGTATCAGACTGAGATGTAGGGCAGCGAGAAGGAGAAGACACAGGCAGACCGCCCTGAGGTTGGGAGACATATTGCTGTGTGTATCAAATGTTATTATCATAGTTGCCATGAAAACTACTATGATAAAAATTGGAAGTATGGTGCAAACAAAAATGGAAAATAATTTTGTACATATGGAACTTAATACAATATTTTCAAAAACGAAAATCATTACTAACTACAAGAAAATAAGTAGGGTATTTTTCACAACTGCAACTTATGCACCATTGGAAGAGAAGTATCTTCTGTATGTTCAGTTTTATCCCTAGACCCTAGAAGAATACTTGACATATAGTACATGCTCAGTTAATATTTAATGAATTGGTGGTTCTCTTGGCGCAAATAAACAGACTGTGTTCAATCAAGAAAGAAACTTAGAAATCAGGTCATTCAAATTGACTATTTTTTGAGAGATTAGATTCAGAAGTCCTACGTGGAATGTTCTATATCCATCACTTGTGATGAACAGAACCCAGAACCCAACACCTGAATCCCTGAGAAGGGTAAGAAGTTCCTCATTCTCAATGATTACAGTTTTAGTGGAGATGTAAACAGGATCCCTTCCAAAATAAAACAATATAATTTAGATTTCAGCCACAGCACATACAGTCAATTTGCTTCACTTTATTTTTTTTAGAATCAGCAAATAAAACCCAGTTATGCCTCAGGATTTTGAGGAGGTTACAGGAGGAGGAGTCATAGTTATCCACTTAAGAACTGGGGCTGCAAATAGGTTGAAGAAGAAGAAGGAGAAGAAGAAGAAGCAGGAGGAGAGTGAGGAGGAGGAGGAGGAGGAGGAGAAGGGGAAGGGGAAGGGGTAGGGGAAGGGGAAGGGGAAGAGGAAGAAAGGAGGAGAAGAAGAAGAAGAAGAAGAAGAAGAAGAAGAAGGAGAAGGAGAAGAAGGAGAAGAAGGAGAAGAAAGCAGAAAGCATTGGGGCTGAAGCTTTTCCTGCTCCAGAACTATATTAAGATTCAGTGACGTTTTGGGCACCTGGGTGGCTCAGTCAGTTGAGCGTCCAACCCGACGTCAGCTCAGGTCATGATCTCATGGTTAGTGAGTTCAAGCCTGGCATCGGGCTCTGTACTGACAGCTCAGAGCCTGGAGCCTGCTTGGGATTCTGTGTCTCCCTGTCTCTCTGCTCCTCCCCCCACCCCCGCCACCACCTCTCTCTCTCTCAAAAATAAATAAATATTAAAAAAATTTTTTTTAAGATTCAGCGACTTTTTATCTATACTAAATCATTTTATTGTTTTGAACAATTCCTTATTTGATGAACAGAACCATTCAGAACCTCCACATTCAGTATCTCAGAATATTTTTTACTTTTTGCATAGAGGATCTAAAAAAAGAAGGTCCATGTAGAACCCAGATGGGTGAGTGAACTGTTCTCTAATCAGTGCTATAATATGTCACTTATGTTTTAGAATAAATAATTTAATAGAAAATATGCTTCAAGATAATAGTGTATTAATTTGTCTCTTTAAAAGGTATCAGTTGAGAGTCAGTCACCCTAACCATATTTTCAGCCTCAATTGCTGAACATTAACTTTTTTTTTTTCATTTCAAGAAGACTGGCTTGATTTTCATTGATCAGTATTTTTAAGATCTTGTGACTTGATCTGAGTTTATTTGGCTCTTTGACAAATATCTTTAATAGTTTTCTTTTTAAATTTATGTCACCTTTACTCTTTCATAATCTTTGAACTACTCCCTTTCAGTGAGATTAATAACTATCATTCTGTTCTCCTTTTAAAATTCTATAAAGCAGGAGAAAATGGGCCAATCATCGATCCAGCAACTCCACGAATAAAGTACATGTCTTTTCATCCAATCCCTTGAGCAATT
Organism: Panthera tigris; assembly: GCF_018350195.1. Lineage (NCBI taxonomy): Eukaryota > Metazoa > Chordata > Mammalia > Carnivora > Felidae > Panthera > Panthera tigris. Next base: position 46,630,427 of record NC_056672.1, read on the forward strand.
AATTTTGATATTTTGCTTCTTGGATCTAGTGTGCTCATGTCTCCAAAATATAAAATGTTTAGAATAGGACTTTTGTTACTTGTGATTGTTTTAACTACTAAAACTTGTATAAATATAGAGCATAATTTCAAAGCACCACAATTGTAAACAAATCCTTTTATCCAGTGACTAGATCTTCTTTCAAATAAAAATGAGACATTTTATCATACTGCATGAAGATAATCCCCTGCACCCTAGGTGGAAGCATTTTGTCATTCTTTACAGCTCTTAACTTCTGAATAAAATTATAACAGTAAGATTTTGAAGCTATTATTTCATAATAACTATAGAGCTCTATTTCAGTGTTGAGATATGTCAAATTCTCTCATTTTATCACATTTTTTCAAAGGGGTAAAAGAAATATGACTGATTCCAAGGACTGTACCACCTATTTTGTTTAGTAATATTCATAAATATCTAGTTTATCTCCCTAATGCTATAATCATGTGATCCACCCCAAGCATATTGGAATAAAGGGAAGAAAGAAAGAAAGAAAGAAAGAAAGAAAGAAAGAAAAGGGAGGGAAGAGGGGAGGAAGGAAGGAAAAAAGGAGGGAAAGAAGGAAGGAAGGAAGGAAGGAAGGGAGAAAGGAAGGAAAAGAAGAAAGGAAGGGTGGGAGGGAAGGAGGGAGGGAGAAAGGAATCATACAATTATAAAAACACTGTAAGAAACTGATCTGTTTGGTTTGTTATAATTGTATAAATTAGTGAAATAAACTGGGAATTGAGAATTTTAGGAGAACAGTATAGTTCTCTTTGACTACAATTAAAATAGATTTCAAACATAACTCCCAAAAGAAGTGAGGAACACAGAATTTCGTGAGGACGTAGGTGTGCAGGGATATAAGAGAATTACCAAACTGATAGATTAGCAGAAAGACACAGGCATGACACACATTGATTCCAGAAAGCAAACAAGAATTCCTTCAAGAAAACACTTGTGGACAAAATAGTACCATGATGGTAAGACTCTAATGAATATTTCCACCACTTTTTAACAACCTTTTCATGTTGTGGTAGTTTCCCTTTCCCTTACGAGTTCTACCTTCCCAGTGTAGGAACTAGGTAACTCTTTGTCCCAGCCATTCTTGCCCTGAGGGCATTGCATTGCACTAGATCTTAATCAGATTCAGTCAGAATAGACATTGATTTGGAAGATATCAGTGTGAAAAATCTCTTCTGTTATATGGGTGGCAGAGTATGGAAAAAACAACTGAAGCTTTCAAAACCAGCCATGGCAGGGATTGTGCTATAACTTGTGCTGTGTTTGGGTTCTTGTGCTCAGTGACCACTGTGCGAGCTGCAGTTCCAACACTCAGTGGCAGTGCTATTGTGTCTGAAAATTTTTCGGCGGTGTAATATTTGTGTACCCTACCTGACTGTATAATCTCTGATGGTAATTCTCTGGTGCCATATTCCCAGAGAACCTGTAAAACACTTAACACCTCTAATAAATTCATTTCATACGTTTATAAGTTAGAGAGGATCTCGCGGTCTAAGATCTATGATCTCTGAATGAAACAAGGGTCCCACCTTGTTTCACACGAACCATGTAGAGAACTTCCTCCTCACATGAACCGGTGCTACAAAGGTTTATTCATTTCCAACTAGTCTTACTTCTCCCTCTTGTGTCAATAATGCCTAAGGCTCAATAATTTCCTCCCATACTCCGCTTTCTCTTCCTCATTCCTACTCTCCACACTAAAGCATTTTCCATTTTCAAACCTGGGATAGTTTGGGTGCAGTCTGGGTTAAGAAGTTGTTCTCTAAAGCCAGATTATGGAGAGGAAAGCCAATAGTCACCCAAGTTCTTACAGAAAAAGAAAAACAGAAACTATAATAATTATTAGCTATATCATTTAGAGACAAATACATTAAGAATTATATTGAACAAAGCAGCATTTATGGAATACAATCAGGGAAGTGAACCCACACATTTTTTCCCCCAATCTCAAAACAAAACAAACAAAAGGAACAGTAAACAAATGCTGAAATCTAATTAATGATATACATGCTAAAGTATTTAAGGGCAAAATGTTGTAGGAGAGGAAAAAAGTCTCCTCCACCTTCTTTGGGTCTCTGGTTGAGCCAAAGAATTAAACTGACATCAGACAGATTAACAGAAGAAAAGCATACAAATTTTATTGAACTGTTAACGTGTACATGAGGGACTTCACAAGAGAATGAAGACCCCAAGAAGTAACCAGAGCAGGAACTTTTATGTTTTTTAGAGAAATAATAAATATGTGAAGAATTGACAAAACAAGGGTGTTGGGGCCACGGGTGGAATAACAAGGATTGTTTCTGTAACCTTCTCGGTCCTAAAGTCCCTGTCTCTGGTGATCAGGATGCTCTCTCTGTTCCTCTTGCTACAGGGAAGGTAACTTTCACATGGGACATTTATCTCAGTTTTCAGGAAAGAAGGGCAAGAGAGGGAAGTGTCGGAGCCACCTTCCTGCTTCTGCCATTTTGATAAACTCCTTCAGCTTAAGATATTTAATCTGCCAGGGGCACCTGGGTGGCTCAGTCGGTTAAGCGTCTGACTCTTAAAGCCCCACATCTGGCTCTGTGCTCGCCATGGGGAGCCTGCTTAGGATTCTCTGTCTCCCTCTCTCTCTCTCTGCCTCTCCCCCACTCACTATTTCTCTCTCCAAAATAAATACACATTAAAATATATATATTTAATATGCCAAGGTGCATACTTTGGGATACATGCCCCAAACCCCATCAGTATATCAATGACTACATATCACTTAAACATATTCATCAAAACTACACAACAAATATTGACAGAGGATGAATTGAATAAGTGGAGAACTTTTTAATAAAATAATATAATAAAAATTAATTGTAGGATATAGGCAGTAGTATATGAACGTTTGTTGTACAACTCTTTCACTTTGTGAATGTTTGAAATTTTTAATAGTACACTTTGGGGGAAGATGGCATTTAAGAAGCAATTGAAACAACTCTGTATAATATAAAAATAAATGTCCAACGTCATGTCCTAGACATAATGCTGCAAGAAAATTTTTACTTGAGTTAATTTTTGAGTTTAAGACATTAGACAAATATATAAACACGTGGTTGGAAAAAAATTAAAAAATGTTTTAAAAGATTTAAATGAATAATCTCAATAGAGTGTGATATCTGTAATTAGTTTTCTTGCACATTTAACAATTCTTTGTTGTCATCGAATTGTATTTTCTTACTATGCTAAAATAGTCACCCTGCCTCTCTCAATTGGAAATCAAAATTAGAACGAAAGACTCCTCACTTTTAAACTGGTTTGAGCCTTAGAAGTCATTAATTAGAAGTTTCTTAATTTTATACAAGAACATTTAAAATGATTTGCCTAATGTCATTTTCCTGAGTCATAGGGTGAGAAAAGGACCCATTTTTCCTGACTTCTAACATAGTGTGCTTCCTAATACACTGCACTGTCTTTTATTGAACAGCAAGTTTAAAATTTGTGTTAAAAATAATATAAAACTCCATATAAAGCCTTCAGTCATTATAGGATTTATCAAATTTCTGTCCTATAATTAAAGCCTAAATCCAGGGACCGCTGGGTGGCTCCACTTGTTGAGTGTCTGACTTTTGATTTCGGCTCAGGTGGTGATCCCAGGGTTGTGGGATCAAGTTCTGCTTCAGGCTCCGCGCTGAATGTGGAGCCTGCTTAAGATTGTCTCTCTCTCAATCTCTCTCTCTCTCCTTCCCTCTACCCCCTCCCCTGCTCGTGCTCTCTCTAAAAACAACAACAACTAAATTCAGAAACAAAAGATATTTAATTTTGCTTTAATTTTCCTATATCATTCTGAGAATATTATCAATTATTCTTACACTATTATATAATGTATAACATACAAGATAGTGTGTATTCATACCTAGGTACATGTATGTATATCTTTTGGAATCAGGGTGCTAAAACACACCCTTTGGTTTCCAGTGTGATTGTTGGTGAACACAAAAGCTACAGAAATCCAGTTGACGCTTGAACGGCATGGCGTTAGAGGTACTAACCTATCTGCACAGTCAAAAATCCACATAAAACTTTTGACTCCCCAAAACTACTACTAACCTACTGTTGACCAGAAGCCTTACTGATAACCTAAACAATATATTAGCACATATTTTGTATATTGTATGTATTATATGTTGTATTTTTATAATAAATTAAACTAGGGAAAATAACATATTAAGAAATTGATCAGGAAGAGAAAATACATTTACAGTACTGTACTGCATTTACCTTTAAAAAATCCACATATAAGTGGACCCATGCAGTTCAAATCAATGTTGTTGTTCAAGAGTCAACAGTACATAACCCTGTTTTGAGATGTGGAAAACAAACAAAACCAAAACAAATGTGGAAAATATTCTAGAATAGGGTTTTATATTCACATCATTTATAAGAGAAAGACACTGTAAAACAAAGGTGGTTTAAGACACAATATGTAATTGCATTTCCCTACAAAAGTCATCTACTTAAGGATGCTTTTAAGATTCTACTAGGTCAGTTTTTAAACTGAAGATCTTAGTTGCTTTTCATTGTTTCAATGATAAATGAATATAGTAAAAGTAATTAACAACCCTTTTAACTCTCCCCATTTTCTCTTGTTTACCTGGAAAGCTGAAGGAATCATTAAGAGAAGTGAGGTCTTGCGAGTAAAGTCAGAGAATTTTATTTCTACAAATGATTATTAGTAGCAAATGAATAAGACTCCATTTTAGGTGCCAAACACTATGTTTTCATACTTCACAACATTTTACTATAAACTTTTCCCATTGAGATTAACTGGAGAATAGAAGAGTAAGAATTTATATAATCTTTTTCCTGTAAATCTCATAAACATTGGAAAAAATTTTGTAATATCTCCAGAAAAAGAAAATTCAGTATATTCCATGTTCTTATAGGATATTTTTCTTCCTCAGATCTCAGTGTGCAATAGAATTACTTGGGGTAACTTCAAAATATTTTTTATCCCACTCCAGAATACTCTGACTCAGTGGAAATATCTCCTCAGATGATACTGAAGCCAGGCTTTCAAGGTCTAGAATTTGAGAATCATTGCTTTAAGAATCTCTGTCATTTTTAGAATTGAGGGTATAGAATCAATCACAGATTACCCTCACAGTCCATATGACTCCAACCACAGTGATTCAAGAACATTCTGCTCTCAACTCTCAGCGGAAAATTCTGTTGAAAATCAAGTGTCTCAAATCCAACAGACTAAAAGCTCTGGATCACGTGTCATAGTCCTCAATCCCAACTCCAGGCAAAATGCTATTGATGATCCTTGCCTGGCTGACCGGCTTTGAGCTTTATGTCATTATTTGGAGGCTGGATCACCGTGACTCTCCTCCTGCCTTCAAGCTTTCCCGTTAATTATAGAATTAACCTTAACATGTACTTTTAAAATACCTCTAGTAGCCCTAACCTTCCACCCAACATTAGCACTGAGAGCTTATACTGTCACAAAGTATCACCAAAAACAGGATTGTAGACCCATGTCCCTGAGAGCCTATTTTTACCAAGCAAGCTTGAGTGAACAAAAGAAACAAAATCTAGCAGCCATCATGAATAAGTTCAGCATTGTAAAAATGCAAAGACAGCAGAAAAATAAGTGGCATCTTTTTAGTAACAGTTGTGGAGAGCAAGATTTTAGAGGAGAAAAAAAAAAAAAAGCTGCCGTCTATTCCCTGGCAAAGGAAAAAGAACACTGATTCCTTAAAATAAAAACCAATAGAGGGGCACCTGCGTGGCTCAGGTCATGATCTCACGATTCGTGAGATGGAGCCCTGCATCAGGCTCTGTGCCTATGGCAAGGAGCTTGCTTGGGATTCTCTCTCTCCCTTTCTCTCTGCCCCTCCCCCACCCACATGCATGCCCTCTCTCTCTTGCTTTCAAAATAAATAAATAAACTCCAAAAAACAAAAACAAACAGAAATTGTTCATTAATGGAAGAAATATGATCATCAGTGGAAACACTAGATAATGAAACCAACCCTGATGACATCTAGATCAGTAAAACAAATAATAGACTCAAGGCATACATGCATATATACACAATGTGTACATATCCACACTAACTGAAGAAGGACAAGGTGATGGTAAAATATACACTTACAACCGAGAACCCAGTCTATGAGGTCAGCTAGACTGTAGATTGAGTTGCCGCACTTAGAACCATTTAACATCAGCAAGTTACTTAATGTGTCCAAGACCCAAAATTTCCTTCTCAGAAAAATGGAAATTACATGTACTTGACTTGACCATTGAAAAAATATAGGGGCATCTGGGTGGCTCAGTCGGTTAAGTGTCTGACTTTAGCTCAGGTCATGATCTAGCAGTCTGTGAGTTCGAGCCCTGCATCAGGCTCTCTGCTGATGGGTCAGAGCCTGGAGCCTGCTTTGGATTCTGTGTATGTGTCTTTTTCTACCCCTCCCCCACTCACACTTTGTCTCTGTCTCTCTCAAAAATAAATAAACGTTAAAAAACATTTTTTTTAACGTTTATTTATTTTTGAGACAGAGAGAGAGCAAGCATGAACAGGGGAGGGTCAGAGGAAGAGGGAGACATAGAATCCGATGCAGGCTCCAGGCTCTGAGCTGTCAGCACAGAGCTGGACCTGGGCCTCGAACTCACAAACCGCGAGATCATGACCTGAGCCGAAGTCGGACGCTTAACCAACTGAGCCACCCAGGCACCCCTAAAAAATTTTTTTTAAAAGAAAAAATACAGATTAAAACCTACACAAAGTGTCTAAGGATCTGGTTTATGGGCATCTCCATAAATGGAGACAATAAGATGACAAACACTAACAGAGAGCATTAATATTCACTCTGCATTTAGGGTAAGTTGCTAAAAAAAAAAGTCAGAAAACAGTTTAAAAAAGAGTTAAATTGCTCACCATTCTAAATTCTTTACATATATTAACTCACAAAATAACCTATGAGACAAGTGTGGTGTCATTTTTCAGATGAGACTATTGAGGCACAGAAGAAATCAGAACTTAGAGAACCGTAATTGGATATTTTGGAGACAGATTATAATTTTTCAGGCAAAATTAATAATTTATGGCATATAGGGAAAAATCTGGTGAAATTCTATAATCCAAGAAAATAATAGTTATTTAAGTATCTAAATAGGAAAGAAGAAATACCATCACCAAAAATAACAACAAAACATAGTTTTATAGCTGCTGAAATCAGAGTGGCTTTGGAAATTTGCATAACAAACATTGTTGCAAATAATCAGGCTATAATCAGCTGAAAAGTTAAAAGAGAGACATCAGTGCACTTCCAAACAATTAAAAAAATATAGACTTTCTGTAGAGAGCATCGGAGTAACCCAGGGATAAAATTCATGATTGATATAATTTACAAAATCAAGTACTCATAGAAATAAACGAAAATGACCATCAAAAATAAAAGATTTTCGATGAAAATTAATTATATAGGCAATCATTATATGGAACCACTGGGGTCTGGCATGCAAGCACGTCTTCACCAACATTATTTAAAAAGTATTCTATTTGCTTCTGCATAGATAATGCAAAACTCCACAGTGGCAATGAAATTTATTTATTTCTAGTTTTCCTTGGGAGAACGTAGAATAGTGCTCCCCTCTTGAAAATGTGTACCTACCGTACGGATCCCTTTGTAAACCAAACATCCATTGTCGTGGTCTCGTTTTCTTGCATTTTTATATACTTTGTGCTGTGAATGGTCCGGTGTTAATGGTTTGGTTCAAAGTCGAGGAGCTCCCAGAACTACTTTCCAATCCTTGAAAGAAATCGGTAGGCTCTAGTCAGGCTGCAGGAAGAGTCAGTAGGCTACCGTTACGCTTTCGTGGTATTTGTCAGGCACTCTAGAAGACTTGGTGGCAGCCTTACCTATTTTTCAATGAAAATGCATCATCTCACGTTACTTTGACATCCTTTACAAACACACAATTATCTTCGTTTCCGCAAGGTTAGATTCCATTCAGGTAGATGATGATGATGTGTTCCTAATTTAAATGTGCAAATGAATTAGCACAGTAAGATTTATGATGCAGGACCCTGGGTATTTAGGGGTTCACATTTAACGCAGTGTGTAGGAAGACGATGAGTGGTGCAAAGATTAACTCTGACATAATAACTGTTTTTAGATCCGCTGGGTAACAGTTTTCATTTTATTTATGAGCCTCATATTTTAAATTGACGTTTGTGCTGGGCAATGTGTGAAATTATTTGACTGTGACCAGACTTATTTATAAATTCAATGTGAAGACTGACACATTTCATATGCTGTTTGTATTTTGAATATATTGCAAATGGTACAATTAAAAGATCTGAGCTTCAAGAGTGGAGGGGAGCGATATGGATCCAGTTAAAAAATGTTTGAGTGCACACATATTTAAAAAGTTATAAAAGGAAAAGAAGCAATATGAACTACTTATCTCAGTGCCTGAAAATATGCAGGAAGTAAAAATAAGACCTGCTAAGGCTGGCATATGAAAAGGACTTCATGAAATGTTAACTTAACACATTTGAAATCATATTATAATTAGTACCGGGTGAGCCATAAATGTTCCTAAAAACACCTAGAAGTTAATACGGTTCTTCTCTCTCCTTCCCTCCCTTTCTCCCTCTTGCTCTTGCACATATTATCTTGTAGGAAGGTCTTAAGTGAAGATCATGTTCCTAGAGAGTGTGCGTCTTGTCAAATGGCAAAATATCACAACTGCAAATGAGTTCTCTTCAGGTATTTCAGCTCTGAGTGGTCTCTGAAAATTTAAGGGTCTAGGGTCCGGTTTGTGCATGACTTCCTGCCGTTTACCCCGATCTCTTCAATTTACCTGGCTAGCAACAGGGAAAAGACTCTATGGCCGAGAGGTTCTAACAGGTGCATCTTGTTGCTTCTGAGACAGCTAGGAAAAGGAATGATACTATAATTACTAGCAAGGAAAATTCTAACAAGGCGCATTGAATTTGTTCCTTTTTTGTGACTCAAAATTTCTGACTCACGTTTAGCATAATTCATTTCCTTTTAGTGAGAGTGTCAGTACCATCCTTTGCAAAATATTCCTTCTTCAGAATTCCCCTCTGCATTCAGACATGACATACAATAGCAATAATAGCAATAATTATCGTAATAACAATACCATGTATTTAGCGATTCAGGATAGAGTGATTGACACTGGAGACAATTATTGCTAACATATAGTAAAGAAAAACTGGTTTGTTGGTAGGTAGACACTTGGCAACTAGTGAAATGATGAAATCTGTTACCAAACACATGGCTCATTAGAATCAAGGAGTCTGTCATGCTGAGGGCGGCAGTAGAATACCGTAAACTCTTTCGTGTATATATATATATATATATATATATATATATATCCTTTATCTCATTACTGGGCACACAGTAGGTACTTAATCAACGTAGTTTATTTTATCAGTGGTGACTGCAGAGTAAGATTTGGGGAAAAGAAAAGTTGAGAAATTCTTGAGGAATGAGGGAGAATTTAATTTCTAAGGGGGAGGTGAAAAAAAAAAAAAAAGCTCTGAATCAGAAGCAAGAAGGGAAGCCAGAATCAAAGGATATATTTAAAAAATCAGGGGAGGTTAAAGCGGCAGATCCCAAACTGTGTTAGACCAGCAAAAACGAAAGGATGCTTATACCAGGAACAAAGCTGTAAGTGCAAAGTCCAGTCACACAGTCAGAGATTTACTATCAGCAGATGCTGAAAAAAGGGAAGGGAAGGGATGGGAGATGCCAGCCCCAAAGCAAAACTGTGACAAATGGTCTGAGAGTCATTCCAGTGGAGTATTTAAATGAACCCTTGGAAGGAGGCACACAATGACAAAGTCCGAGCTGAGGTGTTAATCATAGTAGATGGCAATGACAATAATAAATACCAGCCATTCCACAGAACCAAAACGTCTAAAAATTAACAATTGGGTTATAGAATTTATTGTTATATATTTTTTTAATTTTTTTAATGTATTCATTTTTGAGAGAGAGAAACAGAGGATGAGCGGGGGAGGGGTAGAGAGTGAGGGAGACACAGAATCCGAAACAGGCTCCAGGCTCCGAGCTGTCAGCACAGAGTCCGATGTGGGGCTCGAACTCACAAACCGCAAGATCATAAACGGAGCCGGTGGGATGCCCAACTGACTGAGCCACCCAGGCACCCCTGTTATTATAATTTTTAAATGTAAAGTTTACCCAATACATTTGGTTAAGTTCCTAATTATTAGCGTACTGAATAAATTATATGAATTATAAGAAGTTTTAGTAATTAAATGTACGGTTTCTCTCGTTTGTAGTCCAATGTCTATAATTACCATTGATTCGATCAGATATCGCTGAAATGATCATAACGGTTTCTATCATGTTTATCTTACAAACACTCTAGATCCTTAGAATTAACTACTAGTCGTTCCCACCAGAAAAGGAAATGTCCCCCAGAATATGAACTCCAGTCCCTTCGAATGATGGAAACTGGGACAGAGGGAGAGGAGAAGAAAGCAAGGGTAACAGAAAAATGAAGAAGTGTGAGGAAGGGGGTGCTCTCCGGACGTATCCATATCTTCCGGCAGGGCCGCAAAAGTAACAAAAGCAGGTTTACCATAGAAGATGATTTCAGGGGTGGCGATGATCCTGCTTCCCCAGTTCTTTCATTAAAGTAAAGAAGACCCAGACACTTTTACCTGGGGGACAAATCTTTTTAAAAGATCACGGAACATTTAATTCCAACCAGAAAGATAAGAGGCTTAGACTACAATGTTTCTTAAATCCTCGCTCTCCATCTTGCCCCTTACCAGAATCCCCTGGCCCTCACTCCTGTTGACATGGTCCCCGAATGTCACTGTAGCACTCGAACAGTCCTGCTTCTTTTCCTCAGGCTGTGTACTACACTTAAGAGAAACACCGTTGGCCAAAATATTTCAGCAACACAAGCCATGTACCGGTAAAAAATGAAGCTACCTGCTATCCCTCAGGCATGCTCTCTGTGAGCATCATATGAGCAAGAATAAAGAAGTTCCTAGTTACAAGGAGCTGATGCGAGAGCCAGAAAGATTAGGAATAACAGTCATTGTTGTTGTCATTGTACTCACATATTCAAATATGCTAAGTTCCAAACATTTAAAATTAAAAAAAGTTTTTATCATGTTTATTTTTGAGAGACAAAGAGAGAGTGTGAGCGGGGGAGGGGCAGAGAGAGAGGGAGACACAGAATCCGAAGCAGGCTCCAGGCTCCGAACTGTCAGCACAGAGCTGAAGCGGGACTCAAACTCACAAACCATGAGATCGTGACCTGAGCAGAAGTCAGACGCTTAACTTACTGATCCACCCAGGCGCCCCTCAAAAAAATTTTTGACCAACTTTATCTCCATATAAGATGAAAGAGCTCAATCTATATTCTGTTTCTTGTTTCTTTTTTGCTTGGTTTTATTTTCACAATAATAATTATGGTCATCAAAACTTAAAATACTGTTGCCCTGTGCTTGTTTTTAATTATTGTTTTATGCTTTAAAGTGTATGCCTTGTTTCCGCTCCTGATATGCAGGGGTGAGTTCCTTACAAACTGATTCTCCTAAAAAATAACAGCGATGAATTCTATATAAAATGCAACATAAGAATAAGAATAAAAATAATAGTAATAATAATCTACCTAGGGCCCTAGAGAGTGGGGGAAGAAAAAACCCAGAGCAGATTATGGAAGGAGACCATAATGTAGCAAGTAACAATCAGAGTAAGTTGTTCCTGTCCCGGTGACTTTATCCTGAAGACAGCTGGTGGCGGTGAGAGAAAGGCATGTCAGCTACAGGCAAACTTTGACCTCTTTTGCATGAGTCTCTCCTGATACCTTACCTACATGTGTGCAGGACAAATTGAAAGCAACTTGCAACAAAATCTTAAAGAATTGCACTGAGATCTGAGCCTCTGACCACCACAGATGTGATAGTCTACATATTGAGCCCAGTGCATTCAGATCTCCTGAAACAAAAACATCAATGCATGTTGGAGGCATATAACAGAATTGAGAATATCTATATCGTAAGTCACATCTACGATAAAATACAAAAAAAAAAAAATTATGTGGCATACTCAACAAAAAAAAGGAAGCAGGGGTGCCTGGGTAGCTTAGTTGGTTAAGCGTACAACTTAGGCTCAGGTGGTGATCTCGTGGTTCCTGAGTTCCAGCCCCACATCTGGCTCGCTGCTCTCAGCCTGTCAGTGCAGAGCCCGCTTTGGATCCTCTGTCCCCCGCCCCTGCACCTCCCCTACTTATGCTGTCTCTCAAAAAATAAACAAAGCAGAACCATAAAAAGGAAGAAAGTATTAAGTCATTATACAGCATGGGTGAGCTTTAAAAAGCATTATGCTGTGAGGAAAGAATTACAATACAAAGGACTGTGTATTACCTGATTCTGCATCTAGAAAATTAATATTAAATTTATTATTATTTATTATAATAATATTTAATTTATTAAAATAAATAAATTAAATTGATATTTAACTGTGAAAATTGTGTCGAGAAAGTTTATACATAGAATAACTCATTCCATAGCGAGGGGATAAAGAAGGTGTTTCTGTAAATAAGCAACACTTGGCAAAAGGCATCAATCAATGAGCTATTTTAAAACATTACAAAATATTTCACGGAGGCTGAATCCTCTCCACTTCAAAAATATAAACGATTACCACAAATTAAGATTTCTTAAAGGCAAAATATACACATTAAAGTATTATTATACAGTGTATTCAATTAAATGTACTTAGCAGTTTGGGAAAATACAGTGTCTAATGGTGTATTTTCACCACATATAAAAATAATTTTGGAATGTTTTAATATCAAAGCAGTTTTGGTTTTTATTCTGAAAAGAAAATATGCAGCCTCACAAATTAATCCCTAATGGTGATCATTACAAAACTCAGATTCTTATCGAAACATAAAGTAATGACAATGAAAAAAACCAGAGGTCAAATGAAACAAGAATTAAAACAGTAAGATTTATCATTTATTTCCTATCTTTCCTATCTTCTTAGTTCTGGTGAAACAAAGCATTAAAGGCCCATTAATTTAATATTACTGGAGTTTTAAATAACTTTAATGAACGTGTATCCTATTACTTAAAATTCACATATACCATTCTATAATTAAGTATGCTTTGAATTTAAATCTACTAATTTTTTTCATTTCATGGTTTGAATCACTTTTTTACAATCTCTCCATATTCTCATAGCATTTTAGGGGACAATGAATAATTCAATTTCTTTCTATCTTTCAAATACCCATTTTGTGCTACACTAAGTGAAAAATCATCAAAGAGAAAAAAAGCTTGCATATTCTAAATAATTGCCACTAATCTCTTTGCTAACATAGGAATTTAGGGCACCATAAAAAATAATGTGCTCAAATTTCTTCAAACTCATAAAACTCTAATTTCACCTTAATTACTTAGTACACACAGAAGTATAATGATATATTTAAGGTAGTATATAAATATAAATATAAATGTAGTATAGATGTATAATGTATAATGTAATATATAAATATAAATATATTTAATATTTAATGCAGTATTTTAAAACTATATAACCTTTAATTTGGCTTTCTGCGAAGTTCTACCTTGCTCATTGTTTTATGTCATGTTTATTATTTTTTAATCAGAGAATGTAGATGTATATATAGAGGTCCACTCTTTTCTCTGTTTGAGACAATAGTCTACTTAGAGCTTCATTTTTCCCAAATCCAACTGATGACTAGCTTATCTGACAGTAAAAGAATTTTTCCTTTCTATTTTCTTCTTTATGTAAAAAACACATAACATAAAATTTACCATCTGTGTTATTTTCAAGTGTACAGTAATGTTAAGTGTGTACATCGTACTGTGCAAGAGATCTCTAAAACTCTCTCATCTTGCAAAACTGAAACTTTGTACCCATGGAACAACTCCCCTTTTCTTACCTTCCCTCAGCTACTGGCAACTGAGATTCTACCTTCTGTTTCTAAGAATTTTACCTTTAGATAACTCACACAAATGGCATCATGTAGTATTTTTTCTTTTTGTGACTTGCTTATTTCACTTAGCATGGTGTCCTCAAGTTTCACCCAAAATGTATCCTATGACATGTTAGCAATGTTTTTAGCTGAATAATTTTCCTTGATTCTAAAGTTTGTACATTTTGTAGGTTCACAGTTGTGTAGTGGGAATAGAATAAAATAAAGGCATGTAAAATTTTTAAAAATGAATAATGTTCCGTTGCATGCATATCCTACTACTTTCTTTATCCACTCACCTCAATGGTCATTTAAGTTGCTTCCATCTCTTAGCTATTGCAAACAATGCCTCAGGGAACAAGGGGGTGAAAATCTCTCTTCAGCATCTTTAGTTTTTATGAATATATACCAGAAATGGGATTGCTGGATCATATGGTAGTTCTATTGTTAAATCTTGAAGGAACTCTCGTACTGTATTCCATAATGACTGGACCAATTTACGTTCCCACCAACAGTCCACAAGGGTTCCAGTTTCCCATATTCTGCCCAACACTTATTATTTCTCCCCCTCTTTTAAAACAGTGGTCATCCGAATAGATACAAGTGACAGACATCCTACAGTGGTATTGATTTTCATTTCTCAAATGATTAGTGATATTGAACGTCTTTTTATGTATTTCTTGGCCATCTGTATATAGTCTTTGGAGAAATGTCTATTTCTTTTGCCTATTTTTTAAATTTGATTATTTGAGGTTCTCTGTTGTTGGGTTATAGAAGATCTTTATTTATATATTCTGAATATTAACTCCTCATCAGATATCTTATCAAATGTTTCCACACATTCTGTAGGTTGCCTTTTCACTCTATTGATGGTTTCTTCTATGGAGCAAAAAGTTTTAAGTAAGATGTAGACCCATTTATCTATTTTTCATTTTGTTGCCTGTGTTATTGGCATCATATCTAAGAAATCATGCCGAATCCAATAACATGATTTTCCTCTACATTTTCTTTTAGAAGTTTATAGTTTCAGGCCTTATGTTTCGATCTTTAATGCAGTGTGAGTTAATTTTTATATAGGTATAAAGTAAACATTCAACCTAATTTTTTTTGTATATGAATATCCAGTTTTCCCAGCATCATTTGTTGAAGAGATGATCCTTTCCCCATTGTATAACCTTGACATTGTTGTCAAAGAAATCTCTTTTATACCCCTGGGAGATTCTCCTAGTTCTAGAGCACACAATTTCTGCTTTAAACATCTGCCAGTGAAGCAGTGCTGAATATGAAGTTTGAATGGTCACTTCTATATCTGGGAAAATGCAGGGTCAACTGGGATCAGATACCCTCAACCTAACTGAGCATGCGACTTTAGCTGGTATTGTAAATATTTGAATCCGAAAAAATTGTAACAAATCAACCAGTTAACATATAGAAATATATTCAAATTACCTCAATAATATAAGCATTATAAGATAATATAAGCAATATATATGTAATAATATAAGTAATACATGATTTTTTAATAACTTTTTTAAATGTTTATTTATATTTGAGAGAGAGAGAGACAGTGGCCAAGTAGGGGAGAGGCAGAGATAGAGAGACAGAGACAGAATTTAAAACAAGCTCCCAGCTCTGAGCTCTCACCACAGAGCCTGATGGCGGGGCGGGGGGCTTGAACTCACAAGCCATGAGATCATGAGATCATGACTTGAGCAGAAGTCGGGTGCTCAGCTAACTGAGCCACTCAGGTGCCCAGTAGTGAGATATGATTTTTAAATATATTGTTTATATTTAGTTGATTTAATTATTCTGTTTAGGGCACCTGGGTGGCTCAATTGTTAAGCATCAACTCTTGATTATAGCTCAGGTCATGATCTCAAGTTTTGTGGAATTCTCTCTCTCTTCCTCTCTTTGCCCCTCCCGTGCTCTCTCTCTCTCAAAATAAATAAATAAACTTAAAAAAATAATTCTATTTGTACATAATTTAGAGACTTGCAGAACCAAGGAGTTTCAATTTTGCAATCCAGCAAATAGGGGTTTTACTTAATTTGTACCACGAAAGCTCTACATCTCTTATCAAAGACTTCCACATGTATTAATAGGATGAATGCTATGATGTTCTTTATACTTAAAGTCTTATATAAAACATGAAACAAGCAATGGATATATAAAGATACGAATTTTGGTAAAAATAAACAAAACCTACATTTTTCATGAAATGAAAGAATGGACACCATACCTGCAATGTTTATGTTACCAGAGTCTCTTCCATTGTAAAACCTTAAGAAAAAGATATGAGTATTGCCTTACCCCTTTTAAATCAGAAAAAGCATAGAGTTAGCTTGCAAAACTTGAATGTCGGGTTTCCTCCATTTTGTCATGGTAAAGAACAGCAGAGAAATTTATGCTATCCTAAATGCGAAGCTCAGTTCCTCCTTTAGGGATTGATCACGGACACCAGCATTTTAATACTCTATATTTGCTGGGAGAGAGAATACAAACATTAGAAAGCTCCATGTGCATATGTTATGAATATCAGCTAATTTCCTCAGTGGAGAACAACTGGCAAGTTCGTGACTTATTCTTCTGCATATGTGTTTACACAAAGAGCTAAATGCTACTTTATTGGCCTTTATGCCTTGATCACAGGTGTTAGCATAAGAAAATAGTGAATAATCTTGACTCTCTCCTGTGAAATGCAACTTGAGAAATTCAAACCTACTTGTGAAATTCAAGAACTGTTTCATAGATTAGTGATCACTAATGGCCTGTTTGGTCACAACCTGTTAGTTAAACAAAGAACGTGTCTATGGTTGAAATATGAAGAGAAAATGTATTAATTTGTCTGCTATTTTCCTTATTGCATACTTTAGCTGGTCTTATGGACTCGATTATGGTATCTGTTGACTGGTTAACTCTCTAGGACATCACCAATCAGTCCAGAGATATCCATAGCTCCATAAAACTTAATACTTAACATGCCAATATCATAATTAATTTCACAACTTTGCATCGGATTCATTTTCTCAACTTTTTTTCTTTTACAATTTGTTTAATGATATTTTGCATCTGTTTTGCAAACCTAACCAGAATCAGCTGAGAATTCTGAAATGTAATTAAATTTTGGAACTATTTCCTTTTTGATCATTAATGTTCTATCCCATATTGAAAGACAGAATTTACTGCATTGCAGAAGAATTACCTTAAGAGAACTTCATAAAGAAGCAATATTATGGGGTGCCTGGGTGGTTCAGTCGGTTGAGCGCCCAACTTCGGCTCTGGTCATGATCTCATGGTTCGTGAGTTTGAGACCCGCGTCAGGCTCTGTGCTGACAGCTGGAAGCCTGGAGCCTGTTTCAGATTCTGTGTCTCCCTCTCTCCCTGCCCCTCCCTCGCTCGCACTCGGTCTCTATCTCTCTCAAAAATAAATAAACATTAAAAAAATTAAATTAAAAAAATAAAAAGAAGCAATATTTGCTGGCCAGAAGTTAGTCACTTTTTTGCTTAATACAATAATTAGGAACAACATGTCGAGGGCAAGATTCTGTAGTATAAGCAAATTTTATGTGGAATCATGATACAATTCTAGTTAAAGGAATACTCTTATGTCAAGTTTTTTAGGTTCCTTTTTATATTTGCTCAATTCTGCCCAAATAGTATTAGAAGAGAAAATTTTAATATAGGAGCCTCTCAATATAACTCTAAGTTTCACTGTTTTTGCAACTCATGCTAACGATACTAAATGTAAAGCTCTCCCTAGATTCTTGCTCTGCAAAATGATATTCATGGACAAACAGCATCTGTACACCCTAAAAGCTTGTTTAAACACAGAATTTCAAGTCTGACTCCAGAGATACTGACTCAGAATCAGCTGTTTAACATTATCCCAGTTTATTAAATGACAAACACCAAACAGATATATATCATCTGCCCCTGATTCCTGCTCCCGAGAAGTTTTCAATATAAACATTAAATAGAGTGAGAAATGTGATAACCAAAGAGACAAGAAAGAATGTGCCTGTCGATGCCTTCTGGCATTTAGAGGTCTTGATCTGGAATGAAGGTACGTGATTTGAAGCTGTCCATATGGAGTCATCTGCTGTTTGATCCAAGGTTCTTGGGAAAGCTGTCTCCTTCATGACACTGTCAGCTTCTGGACAATCTTGAGAAGTCAAAGAGATAGCACATGATGCTTTTCAACTAGAGTCATAAATGTAAAGTTTAATTCCCTAGCATTTTTACCTTAAAAGGGCTTTACGTCTCCACACTCTGGACTTTCATCTTTCATAGACCACTGAAAGAATGGAACTTAAGTAGGACTTCAATAACACCACGCAAAAACTATTTTGTAACGGTAATTGAAGAAAATATGTTATTATTTTCATGAATTTTCTGTTATTTGTATTGGAAGCAGATTTACACAGCTCAACAGCCATGGTATACCTAATATGAACAGATACAATAAACTATTTGGAGGTTCTGAGAATGTATGAAAACAATAGTTAAAACAATGTGTGAAGTACATCTTTTGCAAATGCTTTCTCTGGTTCAAAAGCTAGACTTTCTAGCTCAGAAATAATATAGTTGCCTCTTATGTTCTTCTTTTAAAAAGATTTTTTTAATGTTTATTTCTTTATTTTGAGAGAGAGAGAGAGAGAGAGAGAGCATGAGCAGGGAAGGGCAGAGAGTGAGAGAGGGAGAGAAAGAATCCCAAGCAGGATCCACTCTCAGCCCAGAGCCCCACACAGGGCTTGATCTCGAGACCACAAGATCAGGACCTGAGCCGACATCAAGAGTCGGAGGCATAACCAACTGAGCTCCCTAGTTCTTTTTAAAATTGTTCATAAGTAAGACTTCTAAAACTTGAGAACTATACGTATCTTCTAGATTTGTTGATTTGATGAAGACAAACCACTGAGGCCATGTTTCCTTCTCATTGCAAAGAGTAAAGTAGCAAATGCTTTATTTGAGTAGCCTCCAAATAAAACTATTTTTGTGACCTTAAATTTACAAAACATTCCACTGGAAAATCTACAGCTCTGCCAAGAAGGAAGAATATGGAAAAAATACAAAATTCAATCAGGCTATAAAGAGATTGATGAAAACTTAGCTACAGCCTTAGTGACATGTGCAGCGGAGTGAGGACCCTTGTTTATTCAAAATAGAAAAAAGTAGTGATTTAAGGGTCTGAATGCAGGCATTAAGCCGTCTCAGAGCCAAATAGAAATATATTAACATGTCTTGAGAGAAACAAAGAAATACAAAACGCAACCAAGTAGTAAAATAAAATAGTTGAGATTTTAGTGGTTTCAGGACTCTGTCTACCCAATCAAAGAATTATATAGCCATATATAAACAAAAACTGTGAAAATCAGCTCTTTACAAACAGAATGGAACGTACTGCTCTGATGTCATAGCAACCACAAAAATGGCTTATTGTGTCCATCAGTGATAGAATCATCCTGACACGCACATTACATTTGAACTGGAAACAAGCATAAGGTCCGTCAGTAGGAAAATGTTTGATTACATTGTACAACTTTCTTACAAAGTAGAATTTTGCAGATACATACGAAAAAATACTATAGCTCTAATCCCTTGACTTGCAGAAATAGTCATGTTGTATTTTTCAGTGACAAAAGCAAATTCAGTTGTGATGTGATTAACATGAAGCTAGTCATGTAAGAAGAAAGGTAATGGAGATTGAATATATAGTAGTCTAAACTGGTATGAGAAGGGACATCAGAGATTTTTTACATTATGATCAATGTTGGTTTTTGGCAGTAGGGGTGAATGTTCTACAAAACCTTCTGTTTGCCCCCATGTTTAATGGATCATGGAAAATGTATATTACTTCTGAAATGTTTTATAGGAAATATAAAAATTGTCCTTAAAATTAAGGTAGTAAAATTTAACTTGACGATAAGTAAGCTTTTGGATAAAACTACTAATTTGTAGAGATACATGGGACGGAGCAAGTAATTATAAAAAGAATACTCCCAAGCAGAATTAAAAGAAATAACTAAGTAAGCAAATATACAGGTTTATGTATTGAGAGAATTGGTATTGTTAAAATATCATACAAACAGTAAACTGTAGTGGATCATAGACACAAATAAAAAAAGTAAAAGGGTAAAGCAATTAAAATTACTTTAAAACAATAGGAGATTTTCATGACCACTGGTTAATGCAAGACTCAAACAACACATGAAAAACAATCCATTAAATCTATTGAAAAGTGAAAAGATGAATCAGATGAGAAAAAGATATTTGCAATAGATATATTGAATACTGCTCTACAGAATAAAGATATCCTATAAATCAATGAGAAAAAAAGTGTATAATGTAATGAAAATGCTTGGTTTTCAGTTTCTCATCAAGATGGAATAACAGAGAAAGATTTACTCTCTTACTTTAAAAATTAGTAATATATGAAACAACTAGAATGTAAAGTACTCAACTTCATGGGGATGGGAAAAAAAGAAAGAAGATACATAAATTATTATCCTTTTTTTTTTTTAATTAAAGTTTGAAGTATTCCTAGGTCACTTTCTCTGTTATCGCTTTGCTGAGAATCTAATCATATAACCACATCAAGCCTGAATGTAGATTTGAAATTCTAGTATTAAACTATACACTGGTGGGAAGAGACAGAACTTTTATTACCATAGAGGGAAAGGGAAAAGATATGGAAGGGGGAAGAAGCAGTCTCTGGAAAAGGCAATGTTTTAGATCTTTAGCTGAGTATTGGGTTTATGGGTATTTGTTTATCATTAACATTTATTGAGCCACATGTTTGATTTATATGTTAATTATTATATCAGATCCTAACAGAAAAACAACCAACTTTATATAGACTAAGATCTATGACTCTAATGGAACAAAATTAGAAATCAGTAACAGAAACATAGGTAAAAAGATACTAAATTTTAGGATCGACAATAACTATTCTGTTAAATAAAAAGTGAGTTACAGAGGAAATCATAAGGGCAATTGCAAAATCTATAACCTTGAATGAAAATTAACCACTATATATGACAAATTTTATAGAGCATATATGAATATTTAATTAGAAGTGATTTTATTATTATTTATCAGAAAATAAGAAATATTAGGGAAAGTGATCTAAATATTTAAATCAAGAAGTAGGGGAAAAAAAGAAGTAGGACAAACCTAAGGACACAGGAAGAGATCACTAATAAATATAATGGCTAAATTAATGTAATAAAGAACAAAAATAAGAAAATAATGTAGAAAATTAAATCTTGCTCTTCTAAAGTTTATTAAAATAGTTAAAATTTTGGTGAGTTTGATGATGAAAACAAATATTTGCATAAACAAAATTAAAAAAAAGATTTCTATGGCTCGAAATATATATATAAGGGAATATTGACATGAATAGAAAAAAAAATCTCTGAATCAAGCAATCACTCTTAATGTAATCATAATTAAAGAACTTTTTCTTTTAAAAGCCCCAGGATACAGATAGTTTTAACGTGAGTGCTATCAAAATTTAGAGATGAACCTGTACTTATTGTATAAGTTATGGCATAAAATAAGTGGGAAAAAAGAAAATTTCTGAAGCATGTGAAATTATTCTAAGCTATATTGACAGTGTTACAAGACGGGGCATACTCATGAATCACGACACAGACATGTGCACATAAAAAACTAACATTACAAATCAGTGAAAAAATGATGAACTATCCAATAATGCTTAAGTAAATGGTGCTCCAAATGGAAAAATTAAATTATATTCCTCATCTGAACATATATAAAAATCAATTCCATATGACATAAAAATATAAATATTAAAACTGAAGGGTGCCTGGGTGGCTCACCTAGTAAAGCATCCAACTCTTGATTTTGGCTCAGGTCATGACCGCAGAGCCATGGGATGAAGCCCTGCCCTGGGATCAATCTCATGATGGGCTCCATGCTGAGTGTGGAGCCCGCATAAGATTCTCTCTCTCCTTCTGCCCCTCTGCCCAGCTCATGTTCTCTCTCTCTAAAAACAAAACAAAACAAAACAAAACTGAAAACTATTAGAAGAAAATTTGGAAGAATTCTTTATAAGAGTAACATATAATGGGGCGCCTGGGTGGCTTAGTCAGTTGAGTGTCCGACTTCAGCTCAGGTCATGATCTCACGGTTCATGAGTTCAAGCCCTGCTTCAGGCTCTGTGCTGACAGCTCGGAGCCTGGAGCCTGCTTCTGATTCTGTATCTCCCTCTCTCTGTCCCTCTGCCCCTCTCACTCTGTCTCTTTCTCTCAAAAAAAATAAACATTTAAAAATTAAAAAAAGAGAGTAACATATAATATAAATATATCTTAAAACACATTATAAATATTTTTAAAATCATGTGTATAAATATTACATATATAATTATAAATTAGATAGTGGATTCACAAAAATGTAAAATCTGCCCACATATTGGACAAAAGAAATGTAAAATAAGTGTAACACCATAGTTGACAATAGATTAATATTTATACTATATTAAGAAATTTGTTCTGGGACACCTGGGTGGCTCAGTCAGCTAAGCGTCTTACTCTTAATCTCAACTCAGGTCATGATCTCACAGTTCCTGGGATCAAGCCCCATATCAGACTCCTCCTCACTGAGAGCACAGAGCCTCCTTAGGATTGAGATTGTCTCTCTCCCTCTCTCTTTGCCCCTCCCCCACTCATGCTTGCTCTCTCCCTCAAAAATATATAAATAACTTTAAGAAAAGTAATTTGTTCCAATCAATAATAAAAGACGAGCAACCCAATTTTTAAAGTGGGAGAAAAGTTTCAATACTCCATTCACAGAGAATGAGCTCTAAATGATCATAAACATATGAAAAACACTCAGTCTTGCTAATAATTAAGAAATACAATTTAAAATGATAATTTACTGCCATATTTAGTAGACTCACATAATTATAAAAGACTGATAATATGAAATATCAATGGATGTGATGAACTGGGAACAATAATACTGTTAGTAGTCATGTGTAAGTTGGTAAGAATTTTATATAAAAACCTGGTGATACGTAGTAAAGGGAAGAGGCAAATTTCTTTATGATCCAGCAATTCCATATGTAGTTGTGCATCAAAGGAATTTCTTGTTAATGAGAAAGGGAAAATACAAGAAAGAAATAAAGTTAATTGCATTATTTTGATATGTATGTGTGTATATATGTATGTATATGTGTATGAATGCATATATGTATATATATATAATGTATTATCTTATATAGGTCATTTATATATTCATAAATAGGGAAATTTGGTAAAAAAAAGTCACGTTCAGGTATCAAAATAGAAGACTGTAGTTGAAGTGAATGGTCCCACGTACACAAGTAAATAATGGATACATTGTAAAACTTAATGTTACAACTTATACAATAATGAATAGCCTGTAATAACATTTATGCATGTTTTCATAAAGCTACAATAACAAACCCCAGTATTACATATTATTAATGTCTATGTAACTTTAGTAAAATTGAAATCATATGTTATAGTGAAATATATAAAAGCCATAAAATAGTGGCTATTTCTAGAGTGCAAATAAAGCAAATGAGTTCAGGCAGACCTCCAACCTTAACTTTGATGTTTTATATTATTTTAAAATATCAATCTGAAGCAAATATGGGTAATGGTAAGATTTGGTATATCAGTAGATAAAAATTTGTTTACTATTATGTAATTTTTTTAATAGTTGGAACATGCTGTATTTATGAGGAAAACTGAAAGTTTTATTTCTCTTTGTTTGAAATACTTTATCACTAAAACAGGAGCGAAAAAAAAGTTAAGTGAGTTAATGAGTTGGATTTCCTTTGTTAAATTCTCCTTGGAGAAAAGCTATCAAAAGTTACAGGCTTTAGAAGACAATTATATAATTGCTATTGATTTGTAACTTTGTAAACACCTGGAGTCCTCTGCTTTTTGTCCTGTTCCCCATACTCGTTTCGTTTGCTGAGTTAGCCAGTTTGGTTATATAAGTTTTTAACAACTTTTCTTTTTGCTCATTTCTTTTTGTTTCTTCCTTTTTTTTCTTTTTTTAAGAACTACCTTTTTTTTAAGGTTTATTTTATATTTATTTTGAGGGGGGTAGGGGGCAGAGAGAGGGGGAAAGAGAGAATCCCAAGCATGTTCTGTGCTGTCAGAGCAGAGCCCGACATGGGGCTCGAATTCATGAGCCGTGAGATCATGACCTGAGCTGAAACTAAGAGTCGGGCGCTTAAAGGACTTGGCCACCCAGGCACCCCTTGCCCATTTCTTTTTATACTGTTCTTTGTCTTAGATGATATCAACCTATTTTATCGGTTTTATTTCTGTTGTTTTTGGTTATTTTATCTTCCTTCTCAACTTAGATTTCCCCCACCATCTGTACCATTGTAGTTGATGTATACTGAAGTTTTATTTCACCATTTTACTCTTTAGATGACTGGCTCAATATTTTATATTCAATGATATTCCCATTGCTACTTTTATTTACCTTTTATAAAGTTTTTTGGTCATCTGTCTTTGTTATTACCAAATATGAAAACCATTTTGAAGTAGGAGCACTTTTGTCCTAAGGGATATTGGATGACTTTGCTTTCTAGATACACCTGTGCAGAATCTGCAAACATCCTACCATTGATTTCTACACTCCCCTCCAAAATGAGTCATCTGATTGTAAAGTCCTTAAAATGAGTCATCTAGTAGAGGAGACATAATCCTGCTTCTGGTACAGCATTAGAATGGTATTTTCTTTTTACATAAAACATCCCCCAAACATTTTAGGAATTATATATATATATATAACTATATATATATATTTATTATATATTTATATATATAATTATATATTTATTCATTATTATACAGTATATTTAGTATATATTATATATATATTATATCATATCATATCATATCATATCATATTTATGCAATATATTACTTTATTTTATATTATATTATATTCGATATATTTATATATATTTATATGGTTATATATTATTATTACATTTATATAGTGTATTGTATGTTATATATAATATATATAATTGCATATGTATTTCTAATAGATAGTATATAAATATAATAATATAATATATAACATTATATATTATGTACATTTGTATTATATCATAGTCATTATCTCATGTTTTCTTCTCCAAGTAAATCCTGGAAAGCAGCTAACATATAGACAAACAGTGTCATACCCAGAGAGTGGAGCATACAAGACAGAATCATTTTGAGGAGACTGGGATTGAGGACATATTCTCAACGGGTAACCTGATCTAAGAAACTCAGACTTCTACCAAAATTCAGTGAGCTGCTATAGTAAGGGGCCTATGTGTTGGTCATCCCTGTCTTTGTAGTGCTTGGCTTCACATAACAAAAATTCAATAAATGTTGAATACATTAATGAGCAAGTAGGACGTCGTCCATTTAGTATGTCAGAACTAGGCTTGTCCTACCTCAGGAGTGGGAATGAGTCAAAGTCATACAACCTTAAACTGCAAAAAGCAAATGGCTTGACCTTCTCTGGCCTTACAGACTCCCTGGAATAGAACTTTCAGTGCCTTCCACCCTCTTCTGAAATGAGCAGCTAGAGTTCAAGATGCAAAAGATTTAACTTTCCCACAAAATGCTTTTTTATGCTATTAACCTGTAAGAGGTCAGTCCTTTATATTTCAGAAATGTATTATGAAATTTCTCCACATAATGCTCAAATTAAATTACATATATTCTTATTATGGTTGTGCTTTCAAGTGGAATAGAATCATATTTTATGGAAAAGATAAAGGGACTAGCCATTAAAAAAAATTTTTTTTTTTACCAGATTCCAGCACAAGTGCTTAAAAATAGTTTATTTTCCAGGGATCTTAGTCCTCTATCTGTAAAATAAACAGATTAATTAGTTTATACTTTAATTTTTTTAATGTTTATTTTTGAGAGACAGAGACAGAGTGTGTGTGTGCGGGGGGGGGGGGGGGTGGCACGGGGAAGGGCTGAGAGAGAAAGAGAGGGAGACACAGAATCTGAAACAGGCTCCAGGCTCTAAGCCGTCAGCACAGAGCCTGACGTGGGGCTTGGGGCTCAAATGCAGAAACAGCAAGATCATGACCTGAGCCGAAGTCAGACATTTAACTGACTGAGCCATCCAAGCACCCCCAAAAACAGATTAATTTAGATTAGCGGTTTCTAAAACTGATTTATTAAGGATTTTTAGAAGATCATAAAACCAATTAGGTGATTAAAATCAGCATTTACACATTTTAAAAATAAAATGGAATAGAAAAAGGATTTTTATAGGGTATTATATATATAAGAATAAGTAAGTATTATGAAAATTACTAATTCATGTATGTGTGTTTGTCAGTGTACATACTTGATCCTGATAAAATATGTCTTTTCTGTATATAGATTGTGTTTTTTTAAAAGAGGTACTTGACCAGCTATTTTCCAAACTTGACCAATTCTGATTTGAATATTCTAGTCATTTTAATTAACCAAATTCATTCTCGGCTCATTTATTTTATAAAAAACTTAAAAGGAATCTAGTGTGAAAATCATGTTATGTTTTTAATTAACTTACGACAGAAAATAAAATTTGAAGTGACTCTAGTACCTGGTTGCTTTCCTATTTATTACATATCATGTAATGTTATATAAGCCTCTCTGCCTATGCATCTATTTGTTTCATCATTATTTTAAACGTATACATACAAAAAATAACACACAAAAGAGGAAAACAGAAAGTGATAAAATGAATCACTGAGAAAAGTCCTGTTTTGTAGAAACCCAAAGCATTTTCATTTCATTTCAGCTCTTTGGAGCTGGAATTTTATGTTACAGACTCCCTTTCAGGTCTCTTCCTTTCTAGAGATCCAGGGCGAAACTTTAGTGCCCACATACTAGGGTCCACATCTACATCCAAAACTCCTGCAGGCCATTGGCCTTACCAGCTCTCACTTTCTGGACTGATTTTGATTTTGCTCTTTGTCTCTAGCACTTACAATTTCACTTTACTTTAGAGATGCTATTTCTTTTGAAAATTGTATCTTATCCAGAATTTCTTTTTTTTAATGTTTGTTTATTTTTAAGAGAGAGAAAGCAAGCAGGGGTCGGGGGTGGGGTGCGCAGAGAGAGGAAGACAGAGGATCTGATGGAGCCTCCAGCTGAAAGTGGGAAGCTTGCCACAGGGCTGAACCCAGGAGCCACGAGATCATGACCTGAGCTGAAGTTGGACACTTAACCAACTGAGCCACTCAGGCACCCCTTTATCCAGAATTTCTGTTTGTATCAGTGGGCTGCCTTGCCATATCAGCTCAAGATACCTTGGGACAAAAGCCAACCCAAAGCATTTTCCAGATGGAAGTTACACCACACATACCCACTTATTAGACTTTTTTTCTTTAAGTTTGTTTGTTTATTTATTTATTTAGAGCAAGTGGGGAAGAGGCAGACAGAGAGAGTCCCAAGCAAGTTCTGCACCATTGGTGCAGAGCCGGATGCAGGTTTCGAACTAACAAACCATGAGATCATGACCTGAGCCTAGGTCGGATGCTTACCAACTGAGCCACCCAGGCGCCCCACTTATTAGACTGATTATAAATCATTCATTTCCAGTTCCAGAAGAATCAGACTGATTGGAACTCCTCCCCCACAACATAAATCACATTAAAAAAAAGAATATATTGTTTATAATTATGAACTTATTATTGTATAATTGAAATCATATTGTATAATTGAAATTTCCTAAGGGAGTAGAACTTAAATGTTCTTACGGAAAAAAAAGGCAAATTAAAAAGGATGTATTGTTTAAAAGGCATAATCCTCAAATGGAAAGGGCATACCAATTGCCTGAACCAGAATAACCCAAAATCACTCTTAGACGTACCATAGCAAAATTTTAGATCCCTGAAGAAAAAGACAAAAATTATAAAAAGCTTCCTATAACAGAAATCCTATTGACCCCAACTTTCCTGTTCATTTACATTGAATGTAAGAGGACATTATCTTCAAAGTACTATCATAAAAAAAATGTAACTAAACTTTCATACATTCATAGCTATAATGATAACTAAACTGTAATTAATAGTGAGGGGGAAATAAGGATCTTTTTCAGATCATCTTGATATTACTAGAAGATGCATCGTAGCAAGAAAAATCTATCCAGTAGAAAATGGGATGCAAGAAACCATCAGGAGGGTGAATATGACCTGTTATATCTAAAGGTAATTGTAAAACGTTAAGTAGAGGTAGAAGCTAAAATCTCAAATGATGAAAAAGAAAAACAAGATGCATCAGTCAAGATCAGCCTGCTCTGTGTACAGCAGTAAGTAATTTAAAAAGACAGAGCTTTGCTATTTTCTCAAAAATAGTTTTGAGGTAGGTGATCCAGTGCTAATATGGTGGCTCTACCATTATTTATGTAACATTTATATGAAACATTTGTTTAATATTTAAACATATTTCTCTATCAACATGGAAAACTAATCAGCAACTATAACATTTCCTTCCAAATAAAAATACTTTTTGCAAGCTGTCACTTTCTCCTTTTCCTTCCAATATCCCATATTTTGTTGAAATCTTCTGGAGGTTCAATTTCTGGTTTTTTATTATATTTTCAATATGCTTCTACTTTTATAGATGTAAATTTTATTGATTTTCTTAAGGTTTGTAGTCATACTGTCTATTATGTATATTTAACTCTAATTTTTGCTGGCTTCTTTGCTTAATCCTGTTTTCATGTTTTGTGAGTTCAATAGTTCCTGACCTCATGTTTTTTTATTTTGTTACAGTAGATTATTTATTGTTTCTGAAAGACTTTCTGACCATCCTATACGTTGGAATATGTCATTAACTTGCCTTCGAAAGTGAATGATGTTTTTGAAGTAAATAATATTCAATATTCACCATTTTTTTGGAATTTAAAAACATCTGCCCTTTTTCCCCCCGAATATCTTGAGTTACAAAACATAAATTTGACACTAGTCAAATTCCTTTGACAAAAATCACCTTTTGTTTGCCAGCTTTCTTCATAGGAAGCTCTTATGAAGCTTTTTAACTTTGGAATTCTTCTATTTCAACGCAGAGTCTGTAGATCTCCTTCACTAACACCCAGGTTTGAGGTTTTATTCAACTCAAGAAAACTATTTATTTTTGTATTTCCTTCTTTCCATTTCCTTCTCTTTTCCTACAACTCTTGCTAGATTGTACAACTTCTAGTTCTGTCATAATGTTCTCATCTCTTTATCTTTACACATTATATTATTATACAGTCTGTTGACCAAATCAGAGATTCGGTCTTTGGCTGTATTGATCCTGATACTCAGTCTGTTCAAGTTTTTTGTTTATTGCCTGTTTTCTTTCATTGTTGTCATTGTTGTTACCTGTTTTCTTTTAAAATTTAGCCCACCATGTTTTTAACTTTCAGTGCTCTAAATGTTTCACTTTTGTATAACAATAACTTCTTATGGCAACATCTCAATAATCTCAATGGATTTGAATTATATGTGTTTATCTTTTATTTCTCTGATACACACTTTTCTTCCATATATTAATTTTTTTCTTTTTGTGATTGGTCCTCTCTCTCTTTCATGATGTTGATTTCCCCAAATGTTTGTTGATTCTTTGTTGTGCTGCCATGTTTAAAACCAAAGGGCTGTAGTGATCTGTACTGGTACATCATATGAAATTCCGTGTTTAGTCTCTGTGAGAGCTACATTTGTTCTAGGTATCTTGTCCCATTTCTTGTGGTTGCAAAGTTGATGTCAAATATGTAATATGGAACTAAAGGTATAGTTCAGGGAGTCAGATTAGCTGGCTTAGAAAGTGAAGGAGCTCTAAGTCTGCGGTAGCTAGTATTTGACTCCAGACCTATCGCTTCTCTGTTCCCACACATCCTCAGAAAGTGATCTGGGTCAGGATTTCCTCTTTCATTTGAAAAGCTGTGCTGGATGTCTTAACATCAAGATACATGGAGGATTAACCCACTTTAGATCTATAGCTCTTTAAGTCCTCACACTGATGAGTATGATTTTAATTTATTGTTGATTTTTATTTACTTAATTTTACATGAGGATATGTTCGTAGAATGAAAAAATAAGAATAGTAGTACTTCACTTGCAAGTATTTATAATGTTGCCTAGGTTTAAATTCAAAATTTTACTAATTTGAGGAAAATTTTCATCTATTATCATCTGGGATGATATGTATGTCAGAAATTATTGGTCTTAAAAGCTTGAGAGCCTTATTTTTTTAAATAATAATTTGTTAGTTATTATTATCCCAGAAAATATTTCAAAGAGCTAGACTAGATAGAGATGTTTATTTTTGCTTGGTGTATATGTGAACTTTTTTGAGATTTGATTCTCAATATATTTATTTTATATATACTGCATATGTCTATATGTCTAACATATATATCTATGTATACATATAATTGTTATGTTTCCCCAAGATGGTAACTTTATGGAATGATGAACAATGAAACATGCATTCATATCCCATTATGAGTCTTGCTAGGGAATATGTTTTATTAATTTTAAAAACACTAATCAGCATTTACTCTCTCTGTCAGTCAAGGATTCAACTCTTAATAACCATATTTCATTTTTTCCTTTCATTATTTTATCTTAATTCATCTTACCTGACTATTAAATTATGTATATATTTTATTTCTAATTTTCAAAGAATTTAGTTAAAATGTCTTGTTACTCATAAAGTAAGTTTTTTGTTAATAATCGTCATGTAGATAACTTATGAGTTAATGACACTTCCCTAACCTGGAATATTTTGGAATATTTAGCATGTTTTTTTAACAGCAAAGAATTGAAATTAACAAAACCGTTGAACTTTCAACCAATAACCAATGATTAACTTAATATGCATTCTATGCCTCACTGCGTTGCTACCTTACTAATGTGCATTGTGTCTTTTTTTTCCACTGGATTTTATTGCTACAGTTCTGTATTCTTATGTAATATCTGTAATTATTGAGTTATAGGCAAAATAATTTTGAAAAATTTTAAATAGGCCTTTTTCAACATTCATGTCAATCTGTTAAATTAAGGAGCATATTGATTTTAAAAGACTATATGGGCCTATGTAGATAACTTTTTAATTAATAAGATACAGAGTTTTGGAAAACTTGTAGTTTAAGTTCTATGCTTTTGGAAATCTTAGTTCTTTTTCTTTCACTTATTAGTTTTCCAACTTTTGCCTTTTGCAACAACAGTTCTGCGCCATTTAAAAATAAATGACCCACTGTAAGAAATAATTTTTGCTAGTTTTACAGGAAAAATCAATATAGTAAATAACTTTTTCCTGGTTTAGTAGCTAAACCAAGAAAAGTAAAGGGTCATAGACTCTAGCTGACAGATGGCCCAGACATTCTTTAGTATAGGCTTCAAACACACATATTTCATCTTATATGTTATTTGATTTCCCATAAAAAGTTTATTCTTAAACTTCTACCTCTTTTAATGATTATCTTATGCAGCACTATACAAAACTTAGGAGGCTTTTTAAAATACTGAATTTAGACTGAAATAATTATCAGCACCATGCACAAGTGGGTCAAGCTTGGAAGAGAAAAATTGCACTGCCAGCTTTGAGTAAGACCCAAGAGGCAAGGCACAGAGCACATGATGTGGATCAGCCTCGTTTGATTATTTTCAATGAAGTTCTTCAGCTATTGTGACCTAAATCTCTACTTAGGTTGCTTGTTTTCTTGGTTCATTGTTTTAAATGTGCTTAGTTGTTTAAGATAAGTCCTAGACAAATATTAAAACATCAATGAGAGTCTGTTTTACCTCTGGTAGCTCCCTTGAGTCTCTTCTGTACCAAAGGCGAATGTATTAGCTAGCCTTCTTTAGGTCTTAAATAACCAAAAAAAGTTGCTATGATACCACAGTAATTAAAATTACTTATTTTTATAAATTAAATTTACAACACTACTTGTAAACTCATGCTGGTCTAATTAGAAACATCTTGAATTTTAGAACTGGTTCTCCAAGAAATTATTGTCAGTTGCTGGTGGGCAGTAGAGATTAAAGGTCAAAGTTACCATAGAGTATGCCTCCTAATCAACCAAGATGATTTTTATTTCTCTCTCTCTCTCTTTCTTTCTTCCCTGCCCCTTTTTCCTTTCCCTTTTCCCTTCCCTTTTCCCTTCCCTCTTCTCTCAGACAATCCAATTGAGGACTCTGGAAAGTTAGCTAAAGGCTAAGCCCTAGAGGGCAGGAGGGATAAAAAGCAGTAAAAATATATATGCTCTTATAGCTATTTCGAAAAATGAATGCAGTACAAAAGATTTCGATAAAAAGTATTTCAAGGCCACATGATTGCATTGTTAAATTCTATCAAACTCTAAGAAATAATTTCAAAATAAAATCTTCCAAAAACAAAAGAAGGAAATATTTTCAACCTATTTTTATAAAGCCAAAACAACCATGACACCAAAGCCTGGCAAAGATATTATAAGATCAGAAAATTAGAGACCAGCGTCCCTAATGTACAGGCATACAAAAATTGTACAACAAATAGAACCCAGAAACACAGAAAAATATAAGACATAATGACCAAGTGGATTTACCCTCAGAATGCAAGGTTGGTTTAACATTAAAAACAGAAGCATAAGAGATGCATAAAAGTGATACAATAAAATTCAGAAAATGGCATAATTGTTTTTAAAATATAGAAAGGAACTTATTCTTCAGAAAACATAGAGTTGACATTTTTATTAATGATAAAATATTGGACCTTTATCCCTTACGGTAACAAGGCAAGAATATCCACTCTCATCATTTCTAATCAGCATCATATTGGAGGTTCCAGTCAGGGAAATTAGCAAGAAAATGAATTAAAAGTTATAAATGTTGAGGAGGAAGAAGTAAAATTGTCTTAATTCACATATAACAGCATTGTTTAAGTAGAAAATCTTAACAAATCTAAAAATAACCTACTAGAACTAATAAGTGAATTTAGCAGTCTAGTAAGATGCCTATTTGAACCTCTCAGCTTAAAAGTGGATTCGATGTACCACCAAGCCATTGGCACTCCCATTGTGTGTGTGTGTGTGTGTGTGTGTGTGTATTAAATGTTTACTTCCTATTGTGAAAATATAAAACTTCACAAAGGCTGAGATCTGTTATCAGTTTGCTTCACCAATGTATCATCAGTGCCAAGAACTGTGCCTGATAAGTGGTAAACACACTGAACAAATACCTGTTGAATTTAAATAGTTTGTGTTTATGATGTTTTTGTATTTATGATTTAAGAGAAACTAAGAGTAGAAAGGAATAATATTGTCTTCAGTTTAATAAGTCTCCTTAAGCATTACTAAGTTAAAACACCTTTAAAAGAAATAATACTCAAATGACTCTGTCATTTCCTGAGTGGTCATGGATATGCTGAATTGTTTAAATAGAAGGTCTTGGTCATTTCTGAGAGTCTATTTAAAAGAGAATGTAGGGGTGTCTGGGTGGCTCAGTTGGTTAAGCGTCCGACTTTGGCTCAAGTCATGATCTCACAGTTCGTGGGTTTGAGCCCTGCAGCAGACTCTGTGCTGACAGCTCAGAGCCTGGAGCCTGCTCCGGATTCTGTGTCTCCCTCTCTCTCTCTTTCTCCCCCGCCCATGCTCTGTCTCTCTCTCTCCTTCAAAAAATAAATAAAAACATTAAAAAAAATTTTTTTAAATAAAAAAATAAAAATAAAAGAGAATGTAGGGGGCACCTGGGTGGCTCGGTCAGTTAAGCATCCAACTCTTGATATCAGCTCAGGTCATGATCTCATGATTCGTGAGTTCGAGCCCCCCATCAGGCTCTATGCTGACAGCACAGAGCTTCCTTGAGGATTCTCTTTCTTCCTCTCTGTCTGACCCTCCCCCCACTTGTACATGCTCTCTCTCAAAATAAATAAATAAACTTTAAAGGAGAATGTGTGTGTGTGTGCACACGCTATGTACACATAGCTAAATTACTTTCACTTTTATGTCAAGTTCTCAAAAAAAAATCCACCGCTTTGCCATAACGATCTATGTAACTTATGATTTAATGTAAGTCTTGTTTGTTCATTTTAAAGATTGCTTATGAATGATCTTTTTTATGGGGGGGGGGCAGTATTCACAGTGAAGAGTCACAGTGATTACAAAGTAGTTACAAAGTATGTATTGGAAATTAAACCTCATTGTCAAAGACTTTTCCAAAGAAATAAATGGTTGAGAATGACTGGCTTTTCCAGATGCATATATTGCTTGAGATTGGAAATACAGTGATAAAGTTATCTGAGTCTTGTCAGAGTGATGAATTTGGACAATAAAGGGAAAAATATAAAAATTGACATGGGAAATATTTGGAAAGTTTCGGCAATATAGTTACAGACGCCTATTGGTGAACTTCACAGCACCTCCAATTTTACATTCAGGTCTACAGAAAAAAGCCGTTTTTCCATGGGAGGCAAATTTGTCACATTAAAAAGAGTTCACCTCTACTATATAAAACAAATTTCTTTCCAACAGACTTTACACTTCCCAAGGCCCATTGCCATTTAGTCCCATTTTCACTAAAATGTTCACATATTACCTGGCTCATAATTTGAAGGGTACACGCGTACTTAAACTGATGGATCCCTGATTTACTTGGTAGATTTATGAAGCCGACTCAGTGTTACTTTGCCGATGGAGCACTTATGTCTCAGAATTACTTGTTTCATCATATTTTATCAGACATATGAAGTAATGTTCTCTGGTAAATTCCCAAAAGTGATTTGCTGCACTCTTAATTTTAAATGGTTGTCATTCATACACCGATTCCCAGATTCCAAGTACAGGCCACAGTTTGTTTTTAAACCAGCGCAAAACAATTTTCACTACAGAAACTTACCAATACACCAATGAGGTTTGAGGGGAAAATATACCTTACTTAATAAAGTATTTGCAAATATATGAAAGACGTGAAAGAATTTTTAACAACTTGCATACATACATACAAAATACTTAATGCATGTCTGTAAATCTGACAGCTCCCTTTTCATATTGGTGTGCTTGCTCATTATCTAATCTTCCAGGCTTTATTGTCTCCATTGCCATCCATTTCCTTGACAGTAAAAATCAGATGCTGTTAAAATTTGCTTATGATTCAGACTGTTATTTATACGATCATCTTTCCTCTACCTCATGAGGGCTATGTACATTCCTTTCATTTATATTATGTAATTTGTTCAAAGAACATAAGTTTCAAGTCTATTTCTCCTTAATTGAAAATCAGTCTTTCCTAGGCAGAGTTTTACAGAAGTAGTGTGAGTGGGTTTTCACTAGGTCTCTTACCTTTCACTGAAGTGTTGTCAGAATCTGCCAGTTAGATCATAAACCGTGGAACCGTTTGATATAGTTCTACATGATCACTTCAGGAATCCCACAGACTTGGTGGGGTGAAGGGGAAGGAGCTAGGAGAATAAGCTCTCCTAGAAGAGAAGTCATGTGTATATGATTTCTGGCCTGTGTTTGTTGAAACTGCTGAGTCGGTGACCAGCTTCCCATATTTAGTTTTCATTGGGACCTGGTATCTATTCTGGGCCCCACCAGGCCTGAGACCGGCATTCTCCCCAGTCTGGTTGCCCCTTTAGAGACTGCCTGCTCCATTAAAGGAGGATTATGTTCCATTGGGTTTGGGCCCCATGTCAGGCTCTGTGCTGACAGCTCAGAGCCTGGAGCTTGTTTCGGATTCTGTCTCCCTCTCTCTCTGCCCCTTCCCCGCTCACGCTCTGTCTCTCTGTCTCTGAAAAATGAATAAATCTTTAAAAAATTTTTGTTTTAATTTAAAAGCAACCAGTGCAACCCAGAGACTTTGTTTCAATGGCATTACTCTTGGCTTTTAATCCCAGGTACAGATCCCATTAAGTGTTCTTAACCCCCACTGGAAAGGGAGATCCAAATAAAAAATCTCTTACCTTAAGTCAGTCACATCTCCAGCCCATGAGTCTCCAAATTCTAGGATAATTGGTAAATTATGCCAATGTTTTTACCTGTAAGCCATGAATTTCATTTATTTATATTAGTGTTTTATTCATGAAGTGATTAGTAATTGAATAATTACTATGTTCTAGGTTATGTTCTAGACACTGGATATACAGTAGTGAGCCAAAGAGACCACATCCCTGCCTTTAAGCACTTGCTTTCTTATAGGAATATTGACCTCCTTTCTCTGGAAGGGGAGTTACGAGTCAACTCTAAATTATGTCCTTTAATCTAGTGCCAATTGTCCTATATCTAACTATAAATCCTTAATAATATTCATGTTCATCATAATTTTTTATTTTTATAGTACTAATGTCAAGGGTTCTTTGTGTTTGAAGCTTTGATCATTTAAATAGTTTTTGGAGGATTACTCTGGAAGAAGGACTTCAATTTTCCCAGAAAGGAGAACAAATAACATTTGAACTTAATAACTTGAGTAGGGTATGTAGAGTCATAATTTTCTGTACTAACTGGGTCAAAAAACTAAGATTGCCTTTCTCATCACAAAGATATTATAATTCTGTTTCTTTCATTTTCTTGTGACTCTTTCTTCCCACTGAAGGGCAATTTCTAGCACAGATCAGCATTGTTGGTATTAGAAAATAAGAAAAGGAACTATTGAGGCTTAGTGGTTTGAATAGAAAAATGTAACGTATGATATTGTATTACAAAATTTATACATGAACCCATATGTGAGAATATGAATTAATTTAAAAAAATTTTTAATGTTTATTTATTTTTGAGAGAGAGAGAGCGTGAGTGGGGGAAGAGCAGATTACATTTACTGGCCAAATAAATGTAATCATCAAAACAGAAACTATCCTGAAATATATAGAAATTAATCCCATAGGGAGAAAAAACAAACACCCAGGCTGCCAACGTCCACTTTACAGGTCCAAACCAGGGACAGTGTTGAAATCATCTGGAAATTAAAGCTGTATTGTATTGAATTTTTTATAAAAGTGTCAGAATATTTTTGGCTCCTGGATAGACTACAAACAAAATGCAATAGAAAGGCAACCCCATCTTTTTTCCTCCTCATGTAGAGAAAAGCCTAGTTCTTCCCTACTGTGCGTTTCTTCCCTGCATGCCTCCTTTACTACTCACACTGGACACTTCACTTCTGACACTTCTGGTCGCCAGATGTATGGAAGCGTTCCCCACAACAAGCAATTCTCTGGGACACCAGCAGGATGCCGAAGAATTTAACTCAGTTCTGACACTGTGCACCTGGAGATAGCGTTAGATTCCACAGTGTAAGGGCTCAGTCCCATCCCCTTACATGAGACATCAGTCACAAGTCCAGACTGTTACTTGTGTTTCTGACGAACTGGCTATAGATTGGAGGTTCCAAAAACCCCCTCCTTGAGTTAGATTAACTTGCTAGAGTGGCTCACAGAACTCAGGGAAACATTTGTTTACTTGTACAAGTTTATTAAAGGATATGGTAAAGAATACAGATGGCTAGCCAGATGAAGAGATACATATGGTAAGGTCGGGGGTGGGGGGAAGGGGGGGCCTGAGCACAGGAGTTTCTAACTCGGTGCGGTTGTGCCTCACCCACCGTGTACAGATGTGTCCACCAAACTGGGAGCCCTCTCAACTCTGTGCTTTTGGGACTTTATGGAGGCTTCCTTTGAGATCGGTTAACTCATTTTCCAGCCTCTTCTTCTTTCCAGCATCTTCTCTGGAGAAGTGGAGTGGGGGGACCTGAAAATACCAAGCTTCTGATCATGGCTTGTTGGTCTTCCAGTGAGCAGCTCCATCCAGGGATCCCACCAAGGGCTCACCTAGAGTTGCTTCCATAGAACAAAAGAAAACTCCTAGTACTCTTATCACTTAGGCATGTACAAGGGTTTTAGGAGCCTTCTGTTAGGAACCAAGAACTGGGGGCAGAAACCAATATAGATGTTTTCTGTTATCTCATACAAAACCATTCCCAATATTAAAAGGGACTCATCTAAATAAAATGTTATAGTGCCCCTTTTTTATTTCATTTCATGGGTCAGAATTTAGCAAATGGAGAGGAGGTATATTATTAACAGCTTATCAGAGACAGGGAGGTAAAATCTTCCTAGTATGGGATATATAGCATCAATAAGGAAATACCAGCATAACCAGACTTCGCAAAACAGTTGACAGAACAGAAAGAAATAGTAAATGGAAAACCAATCAATGTGGCGACTAAAACAACTTCCCGATAACTGAGGCTGATAAAGTAACATATGCATGATTATATAGACTTAAAATATGAGATGAGGGTGATTTCAGAAGGGCAGTCCCCTGTCTAGTCTATTGTGGATAGGTCTTTTAAGGTAAAGATATTTTAAAGATGAGTAAACATAGGCTATATTACTTGGATAATAGAATATGTATATAGGGTTCTTTCTTTTTTTAATTTATTTTGAGAGAGAGAGAATGAGTGGGGAGGATCAGAGAGAGATGGAGAGAGAGAGAGAATCCCAAGCAGACTCCACAGGGTCAAAACAGAGCCGACATGGGACTCGAGCCCACAAACCAGGAGATAGTGACCTATGCTGAAACCAAGAGTCAGACGCTCAACCGACTGAACCACCCAGGTGTCCCATATAGGGTTCTTTCAAAATGCTTTCACGATCATCATTTCCTTTGAGATCAATGTGAGATAAGGCAAGCAAAGTACTATTACTCTGAGATTCATAAAACAGAAAGTAGTTGA